>NC_142186.1:4777500-5483750 GCF_026936395.1 Plectropomus leopardus
ATTCATCCTATAAGGGCCAATCAGATAAATGATAGGTCGCCAAATTGAATTGGAGGTTCCACTTAATTGACGATACATTAGTATAATAGTTCACACAATGGTACCATATACGTTCTCATGTTTTCCAGGCCCGCTTGCAAGAAGAAAATGTTGGCATTGTATGTTTTTGCAAACCATGAAGAAATTACATTTGTATGTTTTATGTGTATCATATCAATGGTTCTAAAGTGATGTAGTATATGAGCTGACTGTCATCTGGAGGTGAAGGGGATGGTGGATAATGTGACACCTCTGAGAAACGCCTGCTAAGCTTGTCATCACTGTGTTTCCAGCCACTTCTAAGCCACCAAACATGGGTGTTTTATTGCAAACTGTCACGGCTTTTTCATCAGCAATAGTGCCACGAAAAGCTATTGTTTCTGCAGAGACATCGCTGCATTTTCTGCCAGGATTGTGACACCAAAGTCAGATATTATAAACCCATACATAATCACACAACTTCTTAACCACAACTAGGTGTTTCTTGTGGCAATATTTTGTGGCAATTGGCCAAATAACAGGTTAATGGTTGACAGCAGCAGCAACAAAGGTCTTTGAAAACTTTTCAGTGATTTCTTCTCTTTATGTATCGTTTACTTATTCAGTATATCTTTCAAACTCGGTGCTGATATATTTGGATTGGTGTTTTAGCTGCTTAGGAGGAGACAGACAGTAATTAGTGATAGAGCATCATTGCATCTCGCCGGTTAAGGAGCTGAAATTATTGTTTTCACCTCGGTGTTGGATTCCCATCAATGCCGATCAGAGCCGGAAACGATCAAAACCTGTGTCTACTGCAAAGTCATTTGGGTGTGAATGCTGATTGTATGCATTGTCATTGCATTTAAGAGCCAGACGTTAGTGGGTGGTAACATTTTTTGCTTTGTTTTTGTGCAGTGGGACTGGGCTTTAGAGGAAACCTTGCAAAGATTGAGCCATGCATGCTTGAGTGTCAGTCAGACCCACACTCAGATAACAAGTGTGTTGTTAACCAAAATTTTGGAATAGAAAATGTTGTTTGCATCTTTTATTTATCTTATTTTTTAGCTTGTTAGATTTTTAGGAAGTATAAACGAAAGAAAAAACATTTTTTTAATTGATAGGGGACTTTAAAGAAAACCATAGCTCCAAGTAACAAGCATGCTAAAAACATAGACAACAAAGTCACAGTGATATACTCTGATTATGGTATCTTGACGCCTTCTCGAACCATTAAACCATTAAACCGTTCCTTAAACTCAAAGAGCCTCATAAAAGTTGAGGGTTGTAGAGAACGAATTTCAAGCCCTCTCAGTGTTAGGCGATATTTTGTGGCAATTGGGTTTGGTTTTTCATGCAAGCCGAATACTTACTGTTAGATTTGCAACAACAGCCTTGGGGTCATCTGAAAAACAGCACAATGTTCAGAGCAGTGAAAACTGTTGCAAAGCATTTGCCATTCCTTGTAAAGCACAACAAAGCAACACATTGTTCTGTATAATGTAACAGAAGTGGGTCAGTAGGACAAATGGATGTAGCCATTAACAAAATGTTTGTTTTACAACAACAAGATAAAACGTGGTTAACTTGTACTGTTGCTTTGGACAGACACAGTAAACTTCCAACCATGTTTCCAGTGCTAGCCACTGCACAGTTGGTACTCTGCGTGCTTTCAGTGATCATATCAGAGGCTTTCTGTTATTGCCTACAAACGACTGTGTCATGTTTGATGGTGAAGGTCTAACAGACCAATTTATTATGTATTATTACATATCATGTATATTAACATACTTTTTAGTCCTTCCTTGTGGTAACAGAGAAACCAAAGAAAGAAAGAATAAGGAACATCTTTGCAAAAATTCAATATAATGAGCTTTGTTTTTGGTCTCTCTTACATCTAGGGTTGTTGGGGTATCTCGAGCGTATTCTGCCCAGAGATCCAGGGATGAGGATGATGTCATCAACATTGGTCATGTAGTTACTCAGGAACTCGGTGCGGTCACAGTGGGCCTCTTCCATACCTGAGAACACACAGGACGATGAGTAGGAGTGCGGGTGAAACCAACCACAAAGTGAGCCAGCAATGCAACATAGTGTGTTTGTGTGTGTGTGTCTGTACCATGATCCCCCACCAGGATGATGTTGACACAGCGATGCAGCTTCATCTGTTTAAGTCCATTCATCAGCTGGCCAACGATTCTGTCAATCACCCTTAGAGGGTTGTTCAACTGCAACATGCAAAGAGAGTCAAAATTCACTGCATGATTGCTTTGATGATGCACAATACACACACAGTGAAAGCATGAGTGTGCAGCTGGTCTGTGTGCATTACCACGTGCAGTCCATACATAGCCACACATCCTCATGTGCACATACAAACACAGACGCACATCTGCAGTACTCACTTCTGTGCTCATGGGCCCCATTTTGTGTCCATATGTGTCTGGTTGTTCAGAGTGCATGGCGTACACGTAGGGCCTGAAACAAGATGCAAGTCATATTGAAGATGTCTTTGTGGTAGATGTGGCGAGAGGAATAATCAGTAATTGTCATCAACCATTGTTTATTCAGGGAACATAGACTGAGCATTGAGCTCTTTTACAGCAATGCCTTGGATTCACATTAATTGGGCCAAAGGGATACTATACAATATATGATGGCAACAAATTCAATAATAGTTAGATAATAATAGTTCTGTTCCTAAAATAGGCGCTTTACAATGCATCATTTACAGTGAACTAAGTACACATGCTGCACTTTAGTACAAATGTGAGATATTTTACTTAAATTTTCCCATTTTATGCTACTTTATGCTTCGACTACTTTGTAATATAATAATATTGTAAGAGTAATAGCAGTAGTAAAAACTGTGGTAGAAGTGACAGCAGTGACAATAGTCACAGTCCCAGTAGCAGTTGTAATCATTACAGAAGTGCAAGTTACAGTTGTAACAGCAGCGATGTTAGTGGTGGCAGCAGTCAGCAGCCACACACAGTTGCCGAGTCTGATCTCTATCATTAGAGAGGAAAGTCATGTAATTACATGGCAAACACAATCAGATGTACAGAGGCAGCGTAGCTTGGCAGGGTAACACAAGCAGCTACTGATCTGCAGTTATCAGGAGGTAAACGGAGGCTCGAGCCAGGACTGATCTGAACGACTGGGCATGAGTCAGTGGATAACACACTAGCTGTGATATCAGTGTTATAAATCTAAGGAACATGATTAGTTTTCACAAACTTAAACCACAATTCTGTGTTGAATCATATTTTATTTCAGTATTTTAAGCTCAAATGCAGAATATCTTTCAGCTCATGAATTTGTCATATTTAAACTGCACTCATTAGCAAGTTTACACCAAGCTATATTTTCATCCTGAACATCAAGTTGTGGTGCTGGAATTACATTACAAAACCCCAAGCAGCTAATGGAATAAGGTGGAGCTGTGTTTGCCACTCTTTCTAAACTGTAGCTCGAATGTTGACATGACAAAGAAAACATTTGAATGAAAGACAAATATGAGGCAGAAAAAAACAAAAAGATTTCACCTCTCTCCTTCAGGGAGGTGGAGCCACTGCAGCATTGTCAGTATCCGCCTCTCCAATGGGATACCACTGGAACATAAACACGCAAAAACAATGAAAGGTAATACTGATTAAGTCCCCCTCCAGATACATTTTGAAGTACTAATATTTTGTTAAACATTGTTTTTCCACATAATAGTTGAAAACAAAAAAAATCTATAAAGGGGTCATTGAGAAATTCTAGATCTGGCCTGTCTTGCCCATCACTATTGCTTCCAGTCGGTCTCACTTAGGTAGGTTATACCCCTTTCAAACCAAAGTTAGCATGTGCACGTGTTTTTTAAACACAGGTAAACTCACTAAATATAAGCGATAGACTGCCAGTGCTGCACAGGAGTCTGCCTCTCTGTTAGCTTTTGTGTGTGTGTGTGTGTGTGTGTGTGTGTGTGTGTGTGTGTGTGTGTGTGTGTGTGCAGGAGTTGTTTTGCTGGTGTGTCCATGCGACATCATGGACAGGCCAAATAACAGGTTAATGGTTGACAGCAGCAGCAACAAAGGTCTTTGAAAACTTTTCAGTGATTTCTTCTCTTTATGTATCGTTTACTTATTCAGTATATCTTTCAAACTCGGTGCTGATATATTTGGATTGGTGTTTTAGCTGCTTAGGAGGAGACAGACAGTAATTAGTGATAGAGCATCATTGCATCTCGCCGGTTAAGGAGCTGAAATTACTGTTTTCACCTCGGTGTTGGATTCCCATCAATGCCGATCAGAGCCGGAAACGATCAAAACCTGTGTCTACTGCAAAGTCATTTGGGTGTGAATGCTGATTGTATGCATTGTCATTGCATTTAAGAGCCAGACGTTAGTGGGTGGTAACATTTTTTGCTTTGTTTTTGTGCAGTGGGACTGGGCTTTAGAGGAAACCTTGCAAAGATTGAGCCATGCATGCTTGAGTGTCAGTCAGACCCACACTCAGATAACAAGTGTGTTGTTAACCAAAATTTTGGAATAGAAAATGTTGTTTGCATCTTTTATTTATCTTGTTTTTTAGCTTGTTAGATTTTTAGGAAGTATAAACGAAAGAAAAACAATTTTTTTAATTGATAGGGGACTTTAAAGAAAACCATAGCTCCAAGTAACAAGCATGCTAAAAACATAGACAACAAAGTCACAGTGATATACTCTGATTATGGTATCTTGACGCCTTCTCGAACCATTAAACCATTAAACCGTTCCTTAAACTCAAAGAGCCTCATAAAAGTTGAGGGTTGTAGAGAACGAATTTCAAGCCCTCTCAGTGTTTAAAGTGTCTGAAAGTCAAAGGCAGCCTGTATGCTGCCTGTGTAGTGATGAGGCCACCAACCAAGCTGCTGGCTGTCATACAGTCCACAGCTGTCAACCATCAAACCCAGGACTGAGGCCATTGGGCTTGATGTATGAGGCAGTGGGGGGCAGCATGGAGGAACAAGGAGGTGTGGTTACACTGTGTTAACACTTGACAGCAGGCATCTCTCTCCATGTTTGCTCCTTTTCTTTACTTTTGTCTATGTTCACACTTTAAAATTTGCCCTCTCCCTTTTGTCTGTTTTATATACTCCTTATATGTCCTCTTGTGGTAAGAGGGGAGACCTCCCAGAGAGCCAAACCCAACACAGACCTTCAACCAGTCAGCCAGTCATTTAGCAACAATCCCTGGTCCCCATTACCATGCCAATCCCACAGTGGTGTTACAACACTAAATTCTGTAATGTGTTGTTTAAAAAAGTCTCAGCCACACAGAGATGTCAGTGCAGACTTCCGCTCTCTGTCTCCCCGACATATATACACCCCTGACTCTCTCCTTGTGCTCTCACTCCTCCTCACACACCTCTGTAAGTACCAAGTGCAAGAAAAGCATGGTGAACCACACGCTGGCCCCCATGATTCTATAGAGTGGCATGTCTGCGACCCCGGTGCACAGAGGAATCCTGCATAGTGTAAACAAGCCCATTTGCACAAATTGCTGAAAAAACAGCCCTCTGCTGAGATCTGCCTCTTGCTCCATCAAAGCCTTCTCTGTGCTGATAAATGTGGGCTCCTTTGTGTTCCACAGACTTCAGGTTTAGCGCAACCGCCTGAGTCAGCAGCGGGAACATGAGCGGGCATGTTCTGATGACTTCCTTTGAGGACTTTCACCACCAAATAATTTACAGTCCCTATATTATTAGTTATAACCCAGCGCATCCACAGGGGGTCTTAAAAGCACACACACACACACAACAGCGAGATCTGGAGTTGTTGTTTTTTTTTTTTTTTAGTTCAGCTTATGCAGACCAAATGACAACCTCCAAGGCTGAAAAATGACATTGATGCTGAAGTGCCAACAATTGCAGTTCCTCTAATGGCCATTTGAGGTTAGTCCCAGAAGGGAGTCAATCCCCCATAGACCCCCATGTTAAAGGTTTACAGCAAAAATATACATGTATACAGCATGGAACGAAAAACATATTTCTCCATTTGTGACAAGTGTTCTGGGTTGATTTTAAAAAAATAAATAAATAACCTGTTTAAATGTTTAAATTTAAATTAATTAAACCGTAAAGTCATGCATAATTAATGGTGTGGCATTGAGTGACAGTTGGGAGCCCTGCCATCAAGTCGCTACCATGACCACAATGTTGGCTAGATAATGTAACCATGGCGTAACTCCAAATTCACAGAGTATAAGTATGACTGCAGCTGTCACTGTTCCTATTTCAATGTGTTTTCAGTATATGAAAGTTAATTGTAATGTTTTGGTCATCCCAAAAAAGGACTGTTCAGAGTTTGGTTGTACTAAATGACTGTCTAAGAAGTCGGCTATTTAGTTTTCCAGTAATAGTTTTCATGGTTTTAAGCATTTAAGCATATTTCCCCCCCCCAGCAAATATTAGCATTATCACCATTACCACAGACCATAAAAGCACCATGCTAACCAAGCTAGCAGCTAGGGTTAGGGTACTGGTCACCCACTCGTCAAAATATGGTCACTTCTGGCAACAAAATTCCAAGAAAGTGACAGCTCAAATGCCAAACTTGAGGCTTCAAATGAGGAGTCCACAAACCAGTGGGTGACGTCACTGGAGCTACGTCTTTTATTTTATCCAGTCTATGGTGGCAAAAAAGGTGGCACTACATCAGGTCTCTGTAACATGACCCAGTTCAAGTAACCTGTTGTGCACTTCAGTTATTAGTGAGGACACGACCCTAACCAAAGATAGGAAACATCCACATAGCATAAGGTTTTAATGCTGCTGTCTGACTGGAAGATGTTACAATTAATGGCTGTAAAGCCTCAAATATCAACATTCTGTGGGTCATAGTGCTCATTTTAGGCAATTTATGAATTTATGAATACTATTAATTACTTACTACATCTGACTCCCTGTGAGTTTTTACAGTCCTTGATTCACTTATTGGGCAAATATGAAAATACCAAAGGCAACTTTTCCAGGACAGCTCAGACCCATGAGAACAAAGTTTAAAAGAACAGTATGATAACTGCATCCCAATCTTTAAATTGGGCTGTCCTGTCAGCGGGGTAAATCAGATTAAAGAAGCTTTCTTTGAAAAGCGTCCATCCAGCTGCAATGCACAAGTATTGATTACAGAAAAAAATACTACATAAGTACTAAAAGGAAAATTAAGACATTTACTGTCAATTTGTGAAAGGTTGAATTTTTGGATGGCCCAGACTTATGCAGAGTTGTACTGAAAGGACCAAGTTGGGAAATTTATTGTGGGAAATATTTTCTGACTTAAAGCTGTATTTGTAGACTTACACGGGCCAGAAGAAAGAGGCAGCCTTCACTCCCTGTTTGAGCGCTGTGATCCAGATCTAGGACAGAAACAGGACAGTCTCAATATTTTATCAATCTGATAGAGTTTGGGAAGATAGTAGTGTTGACAGAAACAATAACATGAGTGAAACAACAAAGGTCCAGGTGTACAGCACTGTATGTTACAGTACACAAAGTAGGATATCCCATAGTGTGTGGCCATATACACCTACTCCTGTTAGCCCAATTGACACAAAACCATACAGTAGGTTGGTTTTGTTGGTGTTGGTCAACCATTTTAAAAGACAAAGGTCTTTTTAGTTACCAACACATCCTGACTTAATATTCTGTTTGCTCAGTTGGGCTAACAACAAATGAAATCCTGGCGCAGGTTTGCCCTGTAAGTAAATCCACAAGAACAAAGCTTCAAAGAGTTACAGACACCTTAATGTTTCCAACCCAGCTGCTTTCACATTTCATATATAACATCTGTCTTTAATCACTGGATAATAAGGCCTATCAGTCTTGGTTTGTTGGATCGGATTCTGCCATTCTGTAGTTAGCTTCAAAAGGAAAGTCTTTCCTTCCTTCGCTGGCTTCTGATCTGACATGTTGGATGAATTTGACACACTAATATTCAAAGTCAAACACAAAAGTTATTTATCGTTAAAGCAAATAGAAAAACAAAAGTAAATCCATGTAAGCTCGCTAATAAATATAATTACAGTGTGGATGAGCTGCAGATGGTAAAAAGAAAGATGCCAGGAGAAAGAGAGCATAAAGTACTTACTGGCTGTCCTCCCCACCAGCGATGATTGAGTTTCTCTCGGCTTCTCAGGGTGAAGGTGGCATCAAACACTGGGTCATGCATGGAGTTACCGACGATACCATGAGACTCTGGGTAGAGACCCTGGAAGCAGTTCAAATTGACATCATACTTAGGCCAATAACAATTGTCATTTAATTACTGTACTTGATTGGTCTTCTTTTCTCTGTATTGCCATTGAAACTATTTAATGCATGCATATTGCAACTGCTCAGTTTCAATCCTACAACAATGTTGAGCATTTTTTGATACGTCCAAGGGTGGACTTTACATTTGTATTTACTAAAATACTGTTTTAAGGTACTTGTACTTCACTTATGTATTCATCACATATTATTTATGACTTAATTACATCTTGGAGGGACATATTGTACTTTTTACTCCCCTGCATTTGAATTGACATCTATAGTTAATTTGAACTTAAAGGAACAGTTCACCTCAAAATCAAAAATAAATATTTTTCCACTAACCTATAGCGCTTTTTATCAGTCTACCTTGTTTTGGTGCTGAGTGCTGGTAATATCAGCTGTAAAGATTGCTGCTTTCTCTTGAATATAATGGAACCATTTTCTTTATGCCAAACTACACCCACCAACTGTAGTACAACACAGGAGGAAGAGTGCATCTACTGCTAGCTCACCTAGCAGCAATGAGCTAGTTAATGATACAGTTCAGGCAAGAAGGATGGCATTAATGTTTACATCTCATGCTGACACAAGCGAGAGCCTCTTGTTCATGCGTAAATGCATGCTTCTATCTGCGCAGTGATACGGTTGGTGGGTGTAGTGCAGTAGAAAGAAAACAGTTCCTAATTGCCCCCAACAAGGTGTGAGGATTATCTTACATAACTGCATCATGATTTCTGGAGAGAAAAATTGCTGTTGAGTTTTTCAAATGTTATTTTTTGGCACTTTAAGCACAAGCTCGAGCTGAGTGCCATCTACTTCCATGATATTCAACAGAAGGCAGACATCTCTATGGCTTATATTTTAAGCATTCGGTAAGTCACATCAGAGTAATCTTGATTGATAAATAGTACTACAGATAAGAGGGAATATAGCATTCTGAACTTGCTTACGTTACCTAGATATCAGAACGTCCTGGCATCTACAATGTATCAACCACTTGGCAAGAAGTTCTACTAGAATATAAACATTAAAATATAGCATACTCAGGGAAACATACAGACTTATTCAGCATCATCCACACTTAGTTAGCTTTATCTGCACTTTAAGCTTCATGCCAATGTTAGCAGCTGGGTTTAAGCACTGTAACACCTAAGGCAAAGTTTTTGTTATTTTTTTTGTTACATGACACTGACAACCACTCACAACCTGATTCCTAATGAAAGTATGCCATATGGCTGTGCCTTACTGTAGCCAATGAGTAGAGGTTGGGGAAGGTTTTTGAGGGGTAAACAGGCCTCATGTATGGAGCATGGGTTCCACATGTTCCTGAAAATGACAACAGAGCACAGGAAAACCCATATATTAGCAAAGAGACATCCACAAATAGCACCAAATCACTTACTGGTTTTCTGCTTATGCTCATGGCTCCATAAATCACCACATCAACACAGTTTTCCCCCCTCACCAAGGAGAAAACGTGGAGATTTTACAGCTAAACCACATCTTTCTCACAGTCCCAACCAAGTCTTACTCAGTTTCTCAATGTTGGGTATGACGGTGTTTCCTCTCTTCACATAAGAAGCTCTAAATCCATCCACTGACAGCATGATGAGCGGTGGGCGCACAAACCTGCACACACACATGTCAGAGATTTAAAAAAATTCCTTTATATGAAATCCAACTTGGTCAGCCTTGTTTGGTCCTCAGCAAAATATAACCTCTGCCAGGCATAATCCTAGAGAGGATCATTCATTCTGTCATTTGTGTGTGTGTGTGTGTGTGTGTGTGTGTGTGTGTGTGTGTGTGCTTGTGTATGTATGTCTGTCTGCAGCTAATGTAAAATATCAACCTAATAATTTTTGTATACACTTATGTATGCTAAATTACCTTATGTGGTTATGGGGAATTACAATTTTGTAAAAAGCTGTTTTATTGGCTGCTCTGTTTTGTTGGCAGTTTCTTTGTTGGTATTTTCACTTTTAAACTGACTTGACATTGCTGGTGTTGAGAAATTGTTTTGCCCAGATTTACACACCAAAGTAAAATAACTGTGGTTTGAATTAATTCATTCCTACACGTTCTCATCCCAAGTCATCATATATTGCCTCTTAGTCACTGGATTTTCACATCTACTTATTACACGAGGTATCCTTCTAAGTCTGCAGTTGAAGTTTCCGTATGCCACAATCAACGCTGGGACATCAACAAAAGCACATGGTTAGGTTTAGGCAAAAAAAAGCACATGATTAGGTTTAGAAGAAAAACATCATGGTTTGGCTCTATTTTCATGCGGGAAGCAAACACTGGGTTCCTGGGTGAAAGTCCAGGGTTTGTTCGACCAATCCAACGCCCATCCTGATAACCCCATTGGGACGTCACAGTATCTTATATTACGTTGTTACCGGACGTGTTTTAAACTTATGCTGTCCTGCAGTATATCATAAGGCTGTGATCGGTGCTGTCCAGTCAACAATTGGCATATCAGAACACCACAAAAGGTTCCCTGCGACAATGTTACAAACTGATGCTGTCCACCATAATTTTAAACCACCATGAAAGGTTGCTTTTGATGTCAGTGTCTGATGCCGAAATCAATGACAAAGTGGCAGTATTTGACAACATTGAAATCATAACATGCTGTTCATTCCACTACCGTCATGCATACATGCCAGACATTAACCTGCCAAACACTCCCTGCTCCCCACCCACATGCACCCAGATACACTTGACAGAGATCTGTACTCGACTGAGTCCACTTTTCTATTTCAGGTATGTGGCATGTAAAAAGCTTTCATATTAACATTGACTGATCTCTTTATTCTCATTTCACTACACGTACCCAGCAGGACACTCAGATGTTTTGATTTCCTCACACTCATCTTGCAGCCATGAAGTGTCCCCTGAAAGAACATGACCAGAGGAGGCACTGAGAGAGATAAAAGGATGCATGAGCAGCACAAACTAGTGAATGACTGGTTTGGAACAGTGAAAACAAAGCAATGTCCTCATTTTCAAGTCTATAGCTAATACTATATTTTTGTGTTATAGAGCCAGCCAGAGACAGAATCTGTGTTTACAAGCATTTAAATTTATGGGCAAAAAAAAGCATGCTTTGTGAGGTTACAGTGACTTTGAACTTTGACCTTCAACCACCAAATTCTAATCAGTTTACTCTTGACGTTTGAGCCAAGTTTCAGGAAAGTCCCTCATATTCTTCTTGAGGTATTGCATTTAGGAGAATGAGACAGATTCGAGGTCACTGTTACTTTGAAATTTGACCATGAAATTTTCATGACCAAATTAAGGTCATTATTGGTCATTATTAAGTCTTAGTGGAAGTTTGTGTCACATATCAAAGAAAGTCCTTCAAGGTGATTGTGAGATATTGGCTTCACATGAATGAGACGAACAAATTCACAGTGAGCTTGACTTCTGACTTCTGAGCACTAAATTCTAATCAGTTCTTGGTTAAGTCCAAATGGACATTTAGGCTAAATTTGAAAAAAAAAACTCCCTCAAGGTGTTCTTGAGATATTCCATTCATAAGAATATGACGGATAGACAACCAAAAACATAATGCCTCCAGCCACAGCTATTGCTGGCGCAATGGCATTAAAATCTCACGTACCCCCTGCAGTACTCTAAAGTACCCCCATTTGAGAAACACTGATCTAGAGTGAAAGCCTTTCTATGCAGTTAAGTGTATGAACTACATTTCATAGGACATAAAGGACATTTAAAGTTGCAAACCTTTACACAGTGTCTTGTAGTTGGTGCAACAGTCTCCTCTGGCCAGACAGTCATCAGAGCAGTGGCAGGCATGTTGTTCATTTCGAGTCTCCCCACATCGATCTTTACTGCACTCGTAACCCCCGTCTGTTCATGGGAACAAAGAAAAGACTTAAATTCAAAGTAGACCATCACATAATAACCAGCAGGCGATAAAGACAGTACACTCCAAAACCTTTATGTATACACAGCTAATCTGATAGAATAGTGCTGTTACCACAAGCACTGAGAAAATGAAAGCTGATATATTAATGTACCAGTGGTCTGGCTGCATACCATACAGCTGAACACTTAGCAGTATGGGACAAACGTTGCCAGCATTTCATGTATTCTGGCCACTTTCTCAAGATGAGAACACCAGATGAGAGTTTTAGTTCAGCGGGTATACAGAAGTATATCATCACTTTCTGGCGCAGGGAAGATGACAGTGGCATGGCAGCGGTAAGCCAAAGACCACCGGGCTGAAGGAGAAGACATAAAATCAGACCACCAACACTGTTAGTAATAGGAGGGAAATGTTGACAGACCGACAGAGAGGCAATACATAAACTGGGAGACTTGACTTTACACAACAATTAAAAAAAAAACTGTTCAGGCTTTTATGGCTCATTTCCAGCTTATTGTACAACTAATTTGTATGTCTGGGCAATCAGGCTAAGAAATGATATCTCTGATATTTTGGCTTGGGTTTCATCTTGATAGAAGTCTTGATTTACAGCCTTAGCAAAAGTATTTTTTAAATGAGAACAATAAATTGAACTAAGAAATGTCTGTTATAAAAATAAATAAATAAATAATTAAGCTCTGTAATTATTTTTCTAGACAAAATAGCAGGAAAACAAGTTCAGATCCAAATAATCAGGGTCTAGCTAAATGACTCTACAGCATGGCACGTACTGCAAAATGTAGTTAATACAAACATTGAAGCAAGTCCATCAAAGCAAGCAGTAAAGGAAAGTGTTCTGATCCTTTCGTAAAATAAATATCAGGCTATATAAACCTCTGTTACAAACCCCTGCATTCACAATGATACCAGGGTAAAAGTACCTAAATGTACTTAAAGTGTCACACCCAGCAAGTTTTTATAGGGGTGCCCAGATGGGGCCACTGAAAATCTTGGGGTGGCACACAAAAACCAAAAGTCATAACTGAATTACAGGAATTTGATTATGCTGTTGAATTATATAAGCCAGCTGTAAATTGTGAGTTAAGGAATTGCAAACCATTACACTTTGATTTATAAAATCAAAGTACAAAATAATGGAGAAGCGATCCCTCTAAATCATCGCTTACAACCCATCAGAAGCGTGTGGTGGTGTATTTATCTGAAGAGACTGTGCCCTCTTCCTGGGTTTTTTTATTTTCTCTATTTGGGACGTTTCCGGACCCCCACCCCCACCCCCCCGCAGTGCTCAGGTGAGGTCGAAATCAGGTGCCAGACCGTAAGCGGCAGGCATCCAAGAGACACAGCACCGAATAAACGAAATAGCTAAGTGAAACGGCAAACAAAAGTGGAGGTGGGGTTGGGTTTTACTTTTACTTTAACTGGCAAGCGTGTTTACATACAGTAACCGATCATCCTACATAGTATACCTTTAAAGTAGTAATTATCTGATGGGCATAGACTAACGCCAGGTTCACATTGGACGTGAAAGAGCCTTGATATGAATAATAATATAATTATTGCAAAGTCATCTGTAAGCAGTCACTTGGCCGTTGACACCAGAGGAGCATTTTTTTCCGCATCAAGCAGCAAGTGATCTTGTTTTTCTGCTATGTTTTAATCACATGGAGAGCTCTGTCTCTGTCTGTGTCTCTCCTTCAGTGTGTGTGTGCGTGCGCGTGTGTGAGTGAGCACGTTTCTGCGTGTGCTTGTCTGTCTTTGTGTGCCAGTTCGTCTCTCTCACTCTCTGTTTAGATACAACAGACAAAGATATGGTTGCATGGGACACCTACTGTATTTTATCATGTATTGTAATCAGATTATTTAGATCATATTTAACATGTATGTTATATGGTTTAAGATACATTTTCAGTGTGTGTTCCTGCCAGATTCATTCACAGAAAAAACATAGACATGACAGTTAAACTACTGCTGCACATAGGGATCCATGTGGAACATCCTGATTACTAAACACAGATGCCAAAATGAAGCAGCTTACTTTTGCATTCTGTGGAATACTGATGTGCTTTGCAGCGCTTCCTCATCCAGTGCATAATACCACTGCAGTTAACCTTTTGAATTGCACAATAATCCTGTTTTAATGGATTACATATCCATATATATGTTAGGTGATTCAGGGTTCCTCAAATAAACTTTTTTTTTTTTTTCATAAAATGACAAATACACAGCCTTAATTTGAAGTGCAACTAAACAGTTCTTAGGAACAAGCCTATTAAAGTTTTTAATTAAATTGCATCACTGAAAGAAACTACCAGTAATTAATGGAGCATATGTAGGGACATTCTGTGACATACAGTATATAAAGGATGTGTTATGTGAAACATATCCATTGACAAAATAATTCTGAAATGTGGAATGATACTGTAAATCGAGACCATCCTTTCATTTCTCTGTCTCATACAAAATCAAAAACAACAGAGTCACAACAACCCATCAGAGGTGCATTACACAGCTGACCTTCCATTTTGTTGGACAATAATTTGCAACCACCTGATGGATATTAAATGCCAGATGTTTAAGGATTTCCTCCAGCTTGATGATGAAAAATCAGACTGGCTTATTTGACTCTGAACTGACCTGCAACAACAAAAGCAACCAGCCCAAATGCCAAGACAAAATGTTGCCTTTTTACCTAAATAGACTTGCATTTGTATAGTCTAGTGTTTTTACACTACATGTCACATTTGCCAATTCACACACACTCTCACACACACTGCTGGCCAAGGCTACCACACAAAATTCCAACATCTTAAAACAGTATTTTGCCCAAGATTACTGTGACACACAGACTGGAGGAGCCAGGGAAACTATCTATCAATTAGTGGATGACCCCACTCTATCTCCTAAGCATGGCCGTACCTACCATTGAGGTCACCAAGGTCAGGACCTCTGTATATTTTAGAAATATACTGCTGTCTTTTTTAAAAGGGAGCCTTTTGTAAGTTATTTTGTGGGACAATGAGTTGGACTAGTAAGATTATTCAGTATTTTTCATATCTAACCATGATAGTAGATCAATAATTGTTTGGGCCCTTTAGTTGGGGGGGGCAATGGTAAAGTCCTCCCTTGATTATGATTATTCTCTAATTTTCTCATACAGGGTCCGCTCAGTATTTATGCTGTTCTCTACACCCTCAATCTAACTAATCTAGACTAGTGCAGGTGGTGTAGACATGCAGGAAATGTATTTTTAAATACTTTTTTTTCTGTGAGAGCACCCCAAGACTTTTTCTAAAGGGAACATTATTGGGATTACATATGTATGAGCTGAGTTTCTTATCTGGGAGGGGGAAGTTATGATGGATAGTTGACACTGACAACAGCTGCCAAACAGCAGTCAGCAGCAGACCGCTGTTAAAAAAAATGACAAAACTGGGTGTTTTTTAACGAGACACTGGGACGCTTCCAGCCCTTTGGTTGTAACAACCAAACCACTTTTTTTAAGGTTGAGCATGAACTTTCCCTAACCAAGTGGGGGTTGTGCCTAAATCTAACCACACATTGACCACAGTGTATTCAACAAATCTGTGGTTTGCAGAAGGATGTAATGGCAACACTTATTCTGTCAAATGGGTTATTGAGTCCTTTTTCTCTGATATCAAACACACTTCCGAGGAGTCCCTTCTGCTTTTCAAGTTGCTACACAAAGGCGATTCCTGATTTTCTGTACTTTAGAAATATCTCTAAAATTTAAACAACGTGAGTAAAGTCATCATAGGAGAACCCTTATAGCAGCAAATCAGAGTTTGTTGTGTCTAAAGGCTAGTTCCATCAGCATTTTGCTTTTGAAGTACTAAGACAGATGGGATAAAATGCTTTGTAGAAAGTAAAAGAAACAAATGAGAGGCTGGTGGGGAGGAAGACTGAGTACCTGTTCTGAGGCAGAGTTGATCAAAGTCGGAGCAGCAGCCGTTGTAGGTCTTACACAGGTTGTCACAGCGGCAGTTTGGTGGCTCCAACTCGGCCAACTCGAAACACCTGTTCCTGCAGGAGCCGGAGGTTGGCACGTACTGAGATGAAGAGCGGGCTGACGAAAGAAACACAGATTTAATGAGTGTTGACTTTAATGTTATTTATATTTCTTGTTGGCTGTGGCATTTCCAAAAACTTCTGAAACACATCTGAAAACTGAATATACAGAAATGATTCACAGGCAGCAGCAATAAAGTGCTACTGTGGACCAAATAACTGTCAAAAATGTTTTGAGTATTTAAATATTACTGGTTTATAGTCAAATGAAATTAAATGCAACCATCTCACTAACTCTAATCATATGCAACCACCAGTGCTGCCTGCTAATAATAATAATAATAATAATAATAATAATAATAATAATACATTGGCTTTATTTAGTCAAAAATCTTTTTTTTTTCCCATTACGTGTTGTGGTCTTTATCAGTCTAGATAGTTTTGATGCGAGTTGCCAGTTGTTTGAGAAAACAACCCTGGAGATGTCTGCTTTCTTTCTAATATAATGGAACTAGATGGCACTCGGCTCGTGATGCTCATATCTTTAAAAAAATATTTGAAAAACTCAACAGCAATGTCTCTTTCCAGAAATCATGACTTGTTTTGAGCAGTAGGAACTATTTTCTTTCTACAAAACTACACCCATCAACTATATCACTGCGAAGAAGGAAGTGCGCTCCTTGCTCATGACTGCATGTAAACAATAATGGCGTCCTCCTCAGCTGAGCTTTAACGTTAGCTTGCTCAGTGTTGCCAGGTGACCCAGCAGAAGATGCACATTTTCATCTTTGCAGGACCTAGTTACTCAAGATAATCCACAGATCTTGTTGCTAAAGTCTAATCGCTTACTATAACTTCTTATTTTTGTAATCCCATTTTTTGTTTTAATCTTGTGGGACCTTATTTTTGAAGCCTCCATGGCAAAAACAGGACATGATGGCACAAATGTTTGAGAGCACTGGAGGAAAAACTCATAAAATGTTTGTAATTAAATGTCAAACTGTTTCTTGCTGAATTTAGCACCCAGCTTGAATGGGAACAAGCTCTTATGGTGAGTTTTGGAAGATGTTTTGGATAAAGTATTAAAGAAAACGGTGTTGGCTATAGAAAATAAAAACCCTTTAAAACCATCAGTGCGCTAATCCACTGTCTGTTCTGGAGTTTGCTACAAGGGAAGCTTTAGAGAATTTGACTTTAAACCACAATCTCTAATTTTGGTGCAGACAAATGTTACTGTCATTTGACTCGACACCTTTCACAGTTCCAAAACATAGTGAGTGAACTGGGAGGACGTTTTAGCTTTTGGCCAGCTGGGGCAATAACACAATACTGTGTATTGTCCAAAAAGTGAATGAATGGCTGCACTGTTCAAATGTCTTTAAAGTAAATTAAATGTGTCAACCTGAACGGACCTGCGGTCACAAATACTGTAGAATTACAACATAATAATTTGTCAAAAAAAAACAAAAAACACAGGGTTGGCAAACTAAGAATGAACAAGGGACAATTTATTTTTGTATGTGATAATAACTTCTAATAAATTGTGAAAAAAGGTCTGCAAGTCATGTGGTGAACTCAAAAGTTACTAAACCTGAAATCATCTCCTGGGACCCAAACTGTGGTAATTCTATCTCTCTATAGGGACAGGTTTACCCAAAATACAATAATGCTCTTGTCCTCTTATAGATCCCAAAGGACAGTGGCCCCGTATGGAACCCAAGCCACATTGTGAGAACCCCTGGCTTAACTGAAGACATCCTGGAGATCTGAGAGTCAGCTTATTGCTACATCTTGAACAACGTACTCCTTGTCCTCTGACTCGATGAAAAAAACAACCTCTACTCGCAGAGAGAAGAGGATGCCAACGGGAGTTTGTGTGTTCCTGTGTGGACATACTGTATGTGCGTGTGCGTGTGTTTTTGCAAGTACACGTGCATGTGCAAATGTACTCTATGTGAAGGAACTGAGGTGTTACACTTGAAATTATTTATGCTGCCCAGCTAGCTGGCACAGCAGCGGAGAGTCAGAGCGTGGTGCAGCATCAATACCCTCTTTGCTGGAAGACTCAGTCCCGCTCTGTCGCAGTGAGTGTGGACTATAGGTCAAAGGTGAAGTGTTTTTGTGTGTGTGTTTACAATGTCTTCTTGGCTCCGTAGGTGTGAAATGAAGCTCTACTAGTGAAACTGGACTAAAAAGAAACTTGACAACCCTCAAGTGTTTAAGGGTGATTGAGAGAAATTGTTAAAAAAAGGGAATGAATCCTTTTAAAAATGTTTTAACTATGCACTTTAGGCCCAAAGAACTGGATAAGGGGGGCACCACTGTCTACCCAAATTAGAGCTTTCACTCAGTGACTGATATTTGGTTGAATTTAGGTTGTGATGTCATGCGACCAAAATTTAATATAAACACATCTGATGCCAACGTCAATTCGACGTAGAATACTGATAACAGATGACATTGATATTTTACTGTTGTTAAGGTGTGGTGTAAAGTAACCAGAAATCCAGCTTCTTCCAACATTTTTTGCCAACATCACCTTGAACCAGCCATGTCTCCTAGAAATTACATTTGTAACCAATCAATACCAATTATATTGACACATAACATTTCAGCAAAAAATGTTCTTTGAAAAAGCATTTTGAATGTTTTCTGCCAAAATAAGCAATCTAGCAAAACACTATCCATTTGTAGTGACTACAGTATTATTATCTGTAATTACCTTTTTTTATTAACATTTTTTAGTAACATTTATCCAAAATCCCATTAAGCAAAGTGCATTTGACGCTTACCCTATAAGACAGGAGTCTGGACACGAACCTTAACTCCTGGTGCCAAGATCCCACACATTGCACATCATCCTCCCAACCACCCTCTTGCAAAGCCTACCCGGTACATGAATGTAGCCTAGTGTTTAACTGAAATTAGTGTTGTCTCTGAACATAATCCAGGCAGTGGCTGTGTTGCCACAACAACGTAATAAAGAAAACAGCTAACACACAAACTAATTTCACAGAGACAGAGCTGTCTTTACCTAAAATAACTGAATTTAGTAGTATGGTATGGAGAACAAAACCCAAAATGGACAAGTTATAATATTAGTGAAGTCCAGTGGGTGGCCCAATGAGGTGCGTTTACATGGACATGAATAATCGGTTTATGATCCAGTTTTTAAAGTGTCCTGTTTATGTGTTTTACAATGTAAACACCATATTCCGAATGTGACCACGACCATAATGGGCCTCATAAACAGCTTATTTATGTACATGTAATGGCACTGTATGATTAGCTAACTCTTATTACTAATTGATGGACTGTAATCAGCCAAAGGCAAGACAATCCAAAACCTTTGTTGAGGTATATTTGAAGAGGAGTTGTGCAACATGTTTTGATTTTCTTGTAAATTTACACTCAACATGTTCACATATTTTTTAAATTCTTCTAATGCAATAAAGTAGCAAATCATACAGCAACCAAATTCCAAAACAGACTGCAGTGGCCACTTGTTGCTATGACAGTCAATGGCACAGTGAAACAGCAAACTCTACCTCCTTATGCGTAGGGTTTGAGAATCTGGAGCAGAAAATGAGCTCCAATGCTCTCTTAATATTGACTCAAGGTAGAGCAACACAAACACACTCTCTCACTCTTCAAAAAAACACACGGGCTGCCCAAACCCAGCCTCGCAGGGTCACAGTGATCCGTTGTAGCCCCCATCTACCTACCAAATACTCTCTGCTCACTCATTTCATATGCGCTGGCAGACACTTCATATAGAACATAACCCAGCAAATAAACTGAGGAGGAGACATTCCTCCAGAGCCGCAGTTGCTGGTTTGGAAAGTTAGTTCTCATCTAATTGCATGTTGTCCATTAGAGGAGTGATCAGCTGGGGGTGGACGTTTGTCAGTCCCGTTGAGGCTGGTGTGACTGATTGCTTTGAGTCTCACATAGGGTTCAAGATTTACTCTGTTTCCAAAAAAAAGTTGTTTTCTGCATGTGTCTTGGACTTGGAGCGTAGCTTTAGGCATGTCCTACCTACACTTGGCCAAGATACATGAGCACAGGTCCAAAATAAGCTTCACATTGCCTGTGCTGAGCCATTTTGGCAACTGAATTAAAGTGTGTGACTTTTTCTCGGGTTTGCTTTAACACAGCTTTGAGAAGCTTTCACATAAGCATTGTTGCATTGTTCTCCTTCATTAGACCGCAGAAAGCCATATAATGCTTGTATTGTTGTGACTCGGCTGCAGCTACCAATTATTTTCATTATTAATGACTCAATTCAGAGATTTTTTTTCTTAGCACATTAAATGCTTGGAAATTGTGAAAAATATCAGTTTCTCAGAGGCCAACATAACATCCTCAAATTCCTAATTCTGTCCAACCAACAGTCAAAAACCCAAAGATATTCGATTAGAAAAAACTAATCTGATGGTAAACTGAAACCGTTTGGACTGTCAAACAAATTAAGGAATTTGAAGCTGTCATCTGGAACTCGAGGAAACTGGGAGATCAGCTTTTCATGCTGTTAGCTGACATTTCATACACCAAATTCCTTAATGAGTCAAGAAAACAATCCGTAGATTCATCGATAATGAAAACAATCTGTAGTTGTAGCCATGGTATTACGATCTAAAGTGATGTAAAGCATCTCAAGATATTTATCAGGGCTGGAAACAGGGAGAAATTACATCTTTTTTTTCAGTTACACCCCTTCAGAGCTATAGAAATGACTACAATGTAAACCTAAGAAGAAAAATCACTTTTTAGGTCAACTCCTCACAGCTGAGACACATGCCCCTTGTGATGCGGAGTCATGAGTACACATTTCTTAAAGGGCCTCATACTGTATATAAACCACTGTACTTATGCCTAAAGGAAAGGAAATAATCTTTTTGTTGAACAGACATCACACCAAAGGAAAAGGACTGATCCCACTTAACTCAATGACATCCAACTTTTGTTTAACACACAATCCACTGTTTGCTCCAGTCAGTTGGATTCTTTAGTTTTTTCTTGCCAATTATCTACAGTGAGGTCATGCATCAAGAACAGCCTCTTGACGGTTTCAGTGCCTTTTTCAAGGCCACCTCATTTGTGTGAATGTTTGCCAGCTCGGGGTCAAGCAGTTCAAAAATGTTGTTCTGTGTTTCCCTGGAACAAGAGCAGCGTACTCACACTCTGTCCTGCCTGAAGTCCCATCCTCTCCTGAGCGCTTGGGCCGGTCATAGACAAACCCCCAACACAAATCAGTGCCACACAGGACTGACAGGATCCAAACAAGCTGAGACAACAACAAAAACACATCTGATGTTAGAATAGCCATTTATAGACCTGCTGCAACAGGTAATCAAAGTAAATGAGGTCTTTTCTCCATTAAAGTCAGCTGTAGTTGCCAGCATAATACTGTTATTTTATGGTGTCACTATCATATTTACTTCAACAGTTTTGGGGTGTGATACTGTAGCTTACCCTCCATGTAATTTCTATCCCCCCATTAGGCCTGCTTTTGATGAAAGGAAAAATACTGCATAATGCTGTAAAATCTTACAGCAGCCAGCCAACAGTGTTTATGTTAACTGTTATTTTTGCTCAAAAAAGCATCAAGACTTACAGTGACTCACTTTTGGAAAAACAGCACATTACTGTTAGAATTTGGTTGGGTTTTTTAAACATCAAAACAGAAACAGCTGCTTAGTGTAAAACCTTGACAAGCCTGTCAGGTTTTCCTGGCAACTAATATGTACATGATTTGGATTTTAGTTGGCTTATTTGGTGTGATTATTGCAAAATGCTTAAAAAACTGTTGTCTTTTATACTGTAATAATAACAATGTTAGGTGTTTTTTGAGGATCTCTAAGAGAAAATACACAGTCATGAGGTCTTCTGTACAGCAAAGTGTCCTCCAAAATAATTCTCAACCTAACATTTTTAAACGTTTGAGAGGCATTCAAACCAAAATTTTGGACAGAACAATGCGGATTCAAACACCTCTTCACAGTCATGGTAGCACATTTTGTCGATGACCTGACAAGTCTGTGAGTTTAGTTCAAAGTGAATAAGGACCACCCGCGTCCGCATAACAATCGTCTTTAGAAGTTTGCTGGATCAACAATTGTTCTGCAAATGCTTAGCAGCGACAAGGGAAGAGGGTGGAGATTAGATAAAAGCTATTAAAATGCCCCTTTGCCTACAATAAATTATGCAAACCTACCAAAATTTACGTTTTACTAAACGCGCAATTACGCACGGATTTACGCGCAGCTATGTCTGGAGTGACCTGCAGCTAAAACCGTACCAGTCTTACCGTACCAGTTTCTGAAGCAACATGGTCTTCTGTCGGGCAGAGCTTAGTCCTGTGCTGTAGGTCGGAGAGTGAGAGATGCTGACTCCGAAACCGAAGGACCACCGGAGAGGAGGACCGTTGAAGAGGACAGCGGGGAAAAGGCAGGGAGGGGGGAGGTGACTAAAAAGAGCGCACCGGATTCTTATTGGTGCTGGGTTGGAGGAGGGCTCCTATCCCAGCTGGGATTCAGAAAATATAAAGAGAGTAAGAAAAAAAAAAAAAAAAAGAATGGGTGAGGGTAATTTGGGGCGCAGTTCGCGTCAGGAGCAGAGATTTACCAGATCTGTTTCCCCATAGTCCATAACACTCCGACAGCTATCTACAACCATCTGTTATAACTGGGCTCGTGCTGCTATGTCAAAGTACTTCGGCTCAGGATAAGAAGTGGCTTATGCAAAACACTTATGCAAATATTATCATTCAGTGCCACATGTAATGTTTCCACTATTTTACTTCTGTGGGTTCCACACTTCTATACTCGCTACCACACATAACCTCTCAGCCACAAAAATGAATTAAATACCTTAAGATTAACAACCCTCACAACCCGTGCTCGTGGTAGCCTACTATCTGCGAGACACATTTGTTCAATTTGAAAATGAAATAATTAAAGCGCATTACATTTGTGAAGACCCAAAAAACAAACGTAGCTACATTTATTTGCGCAGTAAATTGTTAGTTGTAGTTGTTGCTGTTGGAGACATTATGCTCAGTCCTCACATTTCCTTCTATCCGGTTTCTTCGAATGGGAAACAAAATGGTCATTCTATCATCTTTCTGGCCAAAACACCTGCCGAAGGCTAGCTAGCTAGTGAACGTTATACTTCTTGGTCGGACACAAGGTAGTTTTTAGCTTTAACATTGTCACTTAAATTAAAGGTCTTGTATATCTACTCAAACACAAGGCAAGTTACTCAGTCTTTAGTGAAATTTCATTTTTTTCATTATTTAAAACGAACAATAAGACTGCCTAAACAGCGCCATCTTTGTCTTAATTGGGGGATTATGGGGTAGGTTATGGTTATGACATTATGGATTTAAATAGTGTATGGGAAAAGTGGTCAGCATATTCTAACCTACGGCATACAGACACACACAAAAAAAACCTTAAAAAATATTCCATCTTACTCAAGCTGCTCAGGATTTCCCACACATTCATTTAGTTGTGGAAGCCTGCTACGATTAAAGCATCTGCCGGCACAAATAGATTAGATATACAGTGTACAGTATGTATATAGTACCACCATCTCGGAGCGCAAAGAATACTCTGGGCACAGATGGAGCTGCAGAATCTGAGGCGCAGTGAAAGTGAAACAACCCCTCACTCTGCTGGGTTTGCATTCACTTACAATTTGCTGATCCCCTCATCCATCAATCTGATCAGCTCTGAACAAATTGACAGATCAATTATCGACCCAAGGAGTCACAAACTGCTGCTGAGGAGAGAACTCTTGGGAGAGCTTCACCCACACTGTTTACAAACCCAGAAAAAACCCCTCAGAATGTAGAGAGGGGACAGAGAATGATACAAAGGGACACATGCATTTTTAAGAAAGAAAAAGTTTCATTCTTGTGTCATTCCTTCTCTCTCCCACCTGTACTATTGTTCTGAGCTGTGTTATCTATAAAGGCAAAAAAACGCCAAAAGAAGGACAAAAAAGTGGTTGTAGCCTATCTTACACTAAGGCATAAATATGTTTTGCTTTTGGCACAAATAAATACATATTTGAAAACAGATTTTATTTAATTTATTATAAAAAAGAAAGAATGAAAAGTAAGTAAACAAAATTATAATGTAGAAAAAATCAGACCCATGTTCCTAGGTTGAAAATCCTTAATTTTTCATAGAGCTTGTGAATTGTACTAAAACTGTTATCTCTCTTTCCTCAATGTATCTACTGTACATACTACAGACCAATATTATGTTATAGCTTCCAGTCGATTAATGTGTTTACAAGAGGAATAAACCAGTGGCCCTTGTATTTTTAACACCTGATTAACAGGTTGGAATTTGCTATCATAAGGTGAAATCTCATAATACATCGGAGACAAGGAATCACAGGATAATTCACAAGCACTAAATTGGAATAAATGTTGGCAGGGACTATTAAACCGACGTCAAGAACCTTTATATGAATGTTCACACTTTGCCTTTTTTGTCTAATTCATGCAAGGGAAGATTTATTTATGAGGCTTAATAAGTAAGAAACCGTTTTTTTAACACTTTGGATTACAAATTGGATACCCTTCTGGTTATCTAAATGGGGAATATTGAATTCTGCATGCACTTTTCATTGTTAAAACCACCTAATCAAACTGAAGAACCAGAGCCAGTGTAAACCCAGCAATAAATGCCTCAGAAGAGCTGGATTCAATCTAGTTAAAACATTCATGAATACAAAAGTATCTTTTATCGTCAATGATGACAGTTGGGAAACAAAATACTTATATACTTTTTTAAAAAGCCCACTAGTATTACTTGAGTTTCTCTTGTACAATTAACTTTGTACAGGAAATTCCTCTGTTTAATTTTCATCTGCGCGCAAACAGGGAAAGGTCATTTGCAGGATGTTTAAGACACTGGAGGCTGATCCAGACAAAATGGTTTAATCCACACCACAATCACTCACATCTCCCCTCAGAAGCCACTCACTGAATGTTGGAGTTGAGTTGTGGGGATGAGGCACACCAGAGTGGTATGTGTGGAGGGGGCCAGTGTCTGAGGTCAGCTATGACTGTATTTGCCTGCTTGTGGAGAGAGGTGTGTGTGGTTGCATGCCTCAGACAGATTGGAAGCAGTGTCAAAAATCTGCTGTCCGTGTAGGGTGAAGATACGCGGGCGCCTCTGGAGGGTCTACCTTAAAGACACTAAAGCCTCTTCATGTATTGATTGTACTTAAAAATATCTAGGAAACTGATTGCCTTGAAAAATGTAAGTAAATATAATTATTATTATTAGTTTATGTTTACTTTATATCTAATTGTTAGGTTTACTGAAAATCTTGTCATATTTACTTTACACTTTACATTTTGTGAAGTTGCTGCAATTTAAAAATGACAAGTTCAATTAAACCATTTTTTCTAAACTTCAGTGAACCAAGTGTGCTGTGCTATATATCTGTATGCTGCTGGTTGCAAACCAGTTAATCATATTTGTATTTTCTGACAAAACAAAACTTGCAGATCTCCTAACTTCGTCATTGCCAAAAGTTAAGTCATACTAACTTGGTTTACTGAAGTTGCTGACACTTAGAAAGAACAAGGTAATTTCACTTATCACTTAAGTTGAAACAACTTCACAAAACATATAAATATATATAACTAAAATATACTAAATAATAACTAAATTTCAAGTAATTAGTTTTATCTACTAAATACTGTTAAGTTGTTGCAGCTTACAAGTAAGTTTAATTAAACCAACATTTTTAACTTTTAGCAACTTCGGTAAACCATGTGTTATATACAGTATCTGTATGCTGCTGGTTGCAAAGTAGTCAGTCATAATTCTATTTCCTTAAACATGTTAACAAAACAGAAAATGCAGATCTCCTAACTTTTTCATTGCCAAAACCCTCTTTGTCACGATAAAGTCAGACTAACTTGATTTACTAAAGTTACACTTTAAAACAAGGTAATTCCACTTGTCATTTTTAAGTTGGAACATCATAAAATAAAGTAAGTACAGCTAAATTTGAAGTAAACCTAAAAATCTGATATTAAGTAAATATAAAAAAGATATATAGTTATTTACTTAATTTTTTCAAGGCAATCGGTTTCCAAGATTATTTTAAGTAAGACTGACTTGTCAGATTTTACAGTGCAGTTCAGAATTCTGTTTCCTCTCTGAAGCCAAGATGGACGGCTGTTTCTGCTGAGGAATCCATTGTTGCCATTTATTTGAGGGTTACAACACTTGCATCCTTTTCTACCTGTACGATAATACCACTGAGTAATGAATATTTAGATAAACTAAACAAGCTTTGCTTTTCATTTTGTGGCTGTTTGCTCACAGGGAAGCAAGCCTGCTACTGCTAACTCTAACTGAGCTAAAAGCATTTGTCCATCATATTTTCCTTCAGACGTTTAGTCAGACAAAGAGGGCGAGCGCAGAGATCTGCCGCTGGCCGGGCTGTTGCTGTAGGCGTGTGAGTTGTCCCTCTCTCGGTCCTTCTCTTTGTCCTTGCTTTCATGTTTGTGCTTGTGCTTGTGTTTGTGCTTGTGCTTCTTCTTCTTCTTCTTGTGCTCGTGGTGGTGGTGGTGATGGTGGTGGCTGTGCTCGCCGCTGTGTTTGGAGGACAAACAGGTGGTCTCTTTGGAAAAGGACGGCACCGGTGTGGCAGGCATGGAGAGCATGGACTGTTCGACTGACGGTGGCTCTTTACCTAAAACGAGAGAGAAGACAAGTGAGAGTGTTACCAGAGTGAGTGCGTATAGTTTTATTGATGTTTTGGAATGATGGAGGAAATGTTGTCTGTGTGTGTTTACCTGGTGTAGAAGGTCTCTCCAACAGATTGAGATGATGGTGAATGAAGGCTTGACTATCGTGAACCGTCTCCATATCAATATCTTCATCTTCCATTGTGTTGAACTACAGATTAACACCAATAACATAATATCGTTATTTCTGTCTTTGTAGATAGTAGAGATGTTATTGTAACAAAACATGGCAGATTTCAGTTAACCTTTTGAAACCTGAGCAAGCTGGCTTAATTTCTTTAAAAATCATGGGAATAGGGCAATGAGCAACAAAAGAAATGATCCCCACGAATTGCAAGAAATAAATGAAAAGCATAACAAAATTACCTAAAAATAAAATTTAAAAAAAAAGGAAATGAGTGCTTCCACATGTATAATAATTTTGTAAAATAATTTAAAATATGTAATTATGATAATTAGAAATATAGTTTTTCCCAAGCTTTTTTCTTTAGGCAGCTTTAAAAAAACAAAAAGAATCTAAATCTACTATTTTTTTTGTAATTTGCGGAACATTTCTTACCAAGTTGCTAATTACCAAAGTTTTAATACTTATGAAAGGCATCACAACACAGTGTGTGAGAGTATGTGAGTGTGTGAGAAGTGAAAGCAACAGAAGAAGTGATGTCACTCCAGGTTTCAAAGGGTTATACAGAAGTTCGTAAATGATTAGCCTGAATAAAACTATCAAAACGGAGAAGAAAAGATTTGAGAAAAGCAGTAACGAGCAAAGCACATGAGCATTGTAAAAACTACAGAGTTGTCGCTGCTGTTACCCTGATCTTGAAGCGTCCCCCTCTTCCATCTTCCTCCTGCTGCTGCAGTACCTGTCCTGGCTCTGGGGGGGAGCCCAGAGGGGTCTCAGCCTTCCTCTTCAGGCCCTGTGGGGGCTGGCCCACTCCGCACACTCCTAATGAAATAGGATCTGGCTCCTCATCCACCTGGCAGACACAAACAAACTTCAATATGTAGCATGACTTACTCATTTTTCTTTGTATAAATGTAACATTAATAATAGTGCGAGTTGGCAAAACATCCATATGGTGCGTATAAAACCAATAAGGGCATTTATTTTGAGAAGACTAATGTAAAGCCAAGTTCAAACCAAAGATTTGTGAAGAGACAAGTTGAAACCTGCAACTGCTTGAAATGTGCTTGCAATGCTCTGAAAACCTACAGGTTTGCACCAATTAACTGCCCCAGGGAGGACGCTTTTCTGTAGGCAGATGTGGAAGTTAGTGTCGCTCTGGTTCCCTCATCAAAAGGGCCACATGACTTAATCTCGCCACCAGCACAACACTGTAAAGCCATGTTCAGCACAGCTTGACGTGATGACTCTCTGTACACTCATTTAGCCAATTTTTAGCAGCCCTTCTTCACATAAAAGTTTAAAGTTCTTGAGTGGGATATTAACTGACGTATTTTATGTATTTTATACGGTCCAAAATAAGACCGCCTAGCATCAGACACACAGACCTCAGTTAGCACATGCGCAGTAAGATCTCAGCTAACACATGTGCATGAGAGACCTCAGCACTTAACAGGAAATCATGTTTGGTCTTCAAATGGAGAGAATATTTAGATGATTTCGACAATGTGGTTGTTACACACAATAACAACCAGACCGGATCAAGCTAAACTAAAGAAATATGTTTCACCGGTCTGTTCCATGATGCGGTCACATGCTGAAAATACAAACCTGAGCCTGTCTGTAGCGAAAACAAGCACTTTCAGCAGACAGAAGTTGTCAGTTGCCTGTAGGGATTACATTGTAGTCTGTTTAGCCACTGCATCTGCAGCACTCTCTCTGAATAACAAACTGATTTCAAAAACTCTCCATTAAACTATCTCCATTAGTCACTTAGACACAGAAACATGGGAAAATAGGTTCAAACGTACAGAAACTTCCCTTTAACAGGGATTCTGGGTACAATGGTGATGCAATGGGAAAGAGATACAGCCAAATACTGTTGGCAGCACTATAGTAGCCATAATTACATAGATCCAACCTAAGATAACAGTTTTTCTCATGTAGATCTGTGTGGCATCTGAAAATGTTAATGTTGCACTCGTAAATCAAAGGCATTCATAAAAAGAGGGAAATAAAGACCACCGAGCAGCTCGCTGATTACATCACTATTAGCACAGAAACCACTGATGTAGTATGTCTTTAAGTGGCTGAAATTACACACTTTTTGGTCAAATACAAAATACACAAATAGGACCTTTAAATGTAGTTCAGTCAGCATTTCATAAAGTGCGTTTTGTATTTAGAGTAGACTAACTGTCCTGACTTACAGCTGCGTAGCTCATGCCAACACCGTGGATGCCTATACTGGCAGGTGTGTCCATCACAGCGCCGACCCCCAGCTCAGGCTTGATGGTGGGGTTAAGGACAGCTTTCTTCTCCTTCAGGTTGAGCACAAGGCCCAACTCTGGCAGGGGCAGGCAGGAGGGTCGAGTCAAACCAAACAGCGTGTAGTAGAGGTTCACAGCGTCACAGCGCAGTCGCCAGTCATGGGAGGTACCTGAGAAAGGAAGGGGTGAGGTGGAAGGCAGGTGTGGGATGACAAGAGAGAAAACAAAATGTAAAGTTGGTTAAGTAAAGTGAAGCAGAAATGAGTACTAAAGGCTTATTGTAATGGAGCAGTTATGTAATGTCAACCTTACACCAAACAACTTTTCAAGCAATTTCACTGTAGCAGACAAATGTCAGAACAAAAACTGTTAGTGCAGTCTCCCCTGATCTCAATCGTATGGTGTAAGGTGGTCATAAAACTCAGTCTGTGCTGTCAGTCTTCTTTTCTTCTTGACGTTCCAACAAATTCAAGCGTGTTCATCTTAACTGTTTAGTCTTGCCAATACTGAAGTTCAATGGTGTGAACGTTGTATCCGCGTGTATCTGATCGACCAATCAGCACCTATTTTAGTGAGAAATTTAGCCTTTCAAGTCTGAAGTTTGTTCTCAAATACAGTTTAACTTTATAGATGATATTAATGATGAAAAGACAAGAATACTGTATACTCTAGGCAACCTCTTAAATTCTGATATCAGGCATAACACCGTGCACTTCGATACAGAGCGCCACAGAGCTTCAGTGTTACGTGGGAAGGACAGGTGTCCCTCCAACTGTTTGACAGCTTTGTGACACTTTACAGTTGGCAAAGTTTAGAAAAAAACCTGACAGTTATCAATACAACAATCTGTGTCCAGTGTTCTAAATTGGTCCGTTAAATTTTGTTGTGTGTCTGAAATAATAACTGTCCTTAATTTGGAAGATATCGACATCCACCTGCTCTGTGCTGAAGGAATGGGCTCCTCAGGGTGAGCTTTGGGGGGGTTCATGTGTTTGCATTCTGATGCTGCTCACACCGACACAGAAATGGCTCCACTCATTCAAAAAACCTGTTAATAATGTTGGGTAAAATCATTCCTCTCCTAGTGTGTGCGACAGGCGCAGCAGCAGGGTCACAAACACTGAAGTGGCATTCGTCCTCTTAAAAAAAAAAAAAAAATCAAAATGCCTAAATTGAAAAACAAATACCTACCCAATTCACAAATACTTGAATAGCCGAACATTTGGGTCCAGTTCATATAAGAAAATGGCAGGCTCTTAACCCCATTTTTGATTGAGGACATTTGGGAAAGCTATCAAAACTTAAAGTTTTCAGACAAGGTCGTAGTCTAAGCTATATTTTTTATACCCCAGCCATTTATCCTGAGCTGTGCGTTTTTGAACCACACATTGTATTTGACATTCTCACAATGTGAAGTAAAAACAAGATCATTAGCTCTCAATGACATTAGAGCTAACTACATGATTATACGAGTCATTTGAGCAGCAGTGTGCTGAGAGTTGGAAGGAATCACATATAAAATATTGCTGAAGCTGACAATCCGAAGGCGCCTAACATGGGGGGTGGACTGCGGCTTCAAAAGAAGGTTGAAATAAATGACTCTAACGGCAGCAGAAAGCACTCGGAGTTTGTGTTCTTACAGCGCTGACCTTCAGCCAGTGAAACATCATCCTGTGTGAGTGTGTGTGTTTAACACGTGGGGGGCTTTGGGGTTACGGGGGAAGAGGAATAAAACAACCAACACATTTTCAAAACATAGCATTTAAGCTTACCACACTCTGGTCACTCTGTATTTAAACTGGCAGCTCAGTCAGGCTGTCCTACAGCCACCCACACTGACCAACCCACAAACAAAGGAAATAATGATCATCAATATTTTTGGTCATCCTTCAAGCTTGTAAGTCAATAAAGGAAATAACACGGTGCACTAATAGCCCCATGGTCTTGGGGAATATGGAACTGTGAACATGTACTTGTATTTGTGATTTGAGACGGTGTGTATTTAGATTGGCAGACTGAAGCGTTACGGCCTGGTTAGTGAGCTGAAAGGCACATAGGACCCCCTGTAAAAGACAGAAATAATGAAACCTGAGGACACAATAGAAGGCAGAATTGCGTGCGTATACAGTGAGGCACAGCACCAAAAAGTAGATGTTAAACTTTCTCAGTTCATTACTGAATAAAAAAATAAGAAGGTAATGAAGAAGGAAAAAGAGGGAAGGCAAAATTCTTCATACGAAACACACTTTCCGTGAAGAATGTGCTCACGTAGGAAAGTATAGGACAGTATTCACTGCGTTCTCAGGACCGCTTTATGCTCTCTGTCCCAAATATTCCTGCAGAAACTGGGAAAAGGGCTTTTGGGTATTCTGCACCCTCAGCCTGGTATTTTTTTGCCGAATGACTTGAAACTCAAGGAGCTGGTGTCGGTAAATGTTTTTAAATCTAAAATGAAAGCCTTAGAAGCAGATTCTACAGGATGTTGAAGTTTTTAGCCTGCCTGGTTGTACAACTGACTCCCAGGAAGTTATTTTTTGTCTCACAGATAGTTCTCTTTTAATGCAAGTTTTAGTGCTTGTGAATTATATTTTGTCTCGCCTTGTGTCTCTGTCTGCAACTTTGTGTTTTCACTGCGGACGTTTCAGCCCCGTCTCCCTTGAAAAAGAGATTTTAATTTCAATCGGACCAACTTGGTTAAATAAAGGTTAAATAAATAAATAAATAAATAGAATAAACGTGAGTTCTCTGAGGTCATAAAAATGAGGATGAACAAGAAGGGCAGTAGAGCCAACAGCAACCCCATCAAATAGCTGTGACTACAATGGCATCTCCCAAACTAAAAAAAAAAAAAAGGTCCTGAAAGGCTACAAGCACTGCGAGAAGTACAGCGACCGGGCATGCCGGGTAACCATTTCAAACCAATGATAAGGATGTGCACAAATCGTATGGGATTCCTGTTATAGCCATGTATCTGATGTAGTTTTATGCTGGGGGACAAAGTGCTACAGAGTGATACAGAGCAGCAAAATTCTGCTCGACTTTCTGCTGACTGATGAACTGTGGCAAAGCTCCAAGGTTTGTCTAGAGCAAAGTAGAGGTCTGGAGACCAGCTGATTGAGACACGAGTGTTGCATTACCCATTTGAAAAACACAATACCAACTCTTCCACTGTGACTAATTTAGAGTTCATTCACAACCCCTCTGGATCTTTTATAGAGGATTACAGAGAGCGTTCAATCGGTGTCAGCGAGTTGTGCAACAGCAGACCGGTTTAGCAGTCTGACAGAAGTCTGTCCAGTCAAACACATGTGGAAAGGGAAACTAATTTATCTCCGCTTTTGTCCATCTGAAAGACAGAAAGACATCTGTTCTCCTTTCATCAGTGAGATGATAACAGAAGTCAGATGACAACTGACTGGTCTAAGGGGAAAAAAGGGTACAGTGCTTGTATCTGTCCTTACTGGATAGTGTTCTGGTTGAAATGGATACTGCAGCAATCTACGTGCCTCTGACTACTGAGCAACAGAGAAGAAATCATGTGAATTCATTGAGCAGGTGTGAAAAGATTAGGTGACAATAGCATGTTTAGCAAACCAGTAGGATGGTGAACTAGTTTTCTTTGATCCCTGTTGATGGAAAAAAAGAACTCAGTCACCTCTCTGACTAAAGCCCTTCCTCTCTGGATACTGAATGTGGCTTAAGTCAGCTCAAGGAGGAGCCCTGGTGGTTCCAAGTTTCAAAGTCAAAGTGGGTTTCCAACAACCCCTGCACAAATTGAAATTGCAAATATAAAAGATGGCTTACAGAAACACATCAATTTAAAAAAGGAACAAAAAACCAAACCAAAAAAAAGTTTTTACACTCGTATGAGGTGGTATTTCAGGTGATTTGAAAAAGCCATATTTCGCAAAACTGCAAAGAAAACCCTTTTTTAGCTTTTATAGGTGACATGATGTACAACAAAGAGTCACATGACATTGTGAAAAACACACAAGCATGATGCAGCAGGCGCTGCAAGAGGTGTTATTGCATCGCATAACTCAATGCCTCTCACCTTTCCATTATCACTCACATAACACGCCTACGTCGCCTTGGATTGGAATTAATGACAGCTAGTGCGGCGGCTAGAATAGAAATAAACCTGGATACACAGTCATCTTGCAACTGTGTTTTATCGACATTTCAAAAATGTCACGAGTTTTGCACAAATCTGTGATGGAAACCATCCTACTGGTTGAGCCAGCTGTGCAGCGAGGGACCTGAAATGCTTTAGAAAATATCCAAAAAATGTGCTTTAAATGACACAGCAAAATATTACTTTCTGAAGCCACTTTGGTTTTTGAAAAACATTCAGACAGCACCAGTAGGTTGTGAAATAATCTTCTCAGATGTCTGAAGCCAGAGTGGAATCAGAAGCGAACTGGTAAAATGAGAGTGCCTCCTGTTGTGAAAGATATTTGCTTAGAGTTTTTCTGGCGACATGTTTAATAGGCACTGCTGGCTTTGATAGAGAATAAGAAATGTCTTACAACATCACAAAATAGTTTCTTTTTTAGGTGACCCACAAATGTATTCAGGTCTCTGCAGTGTCATGCCTCCTCTACAGGGAGAGAGCTGTCAGGCTAAATGGATTTATTCTAACTGTGTACCAAATCACACTAAATAAAATATGCTGATTGCACAGTTTAGGTTGTTTGTAGGTAAATAAATGCTGAACCCAAATGATAAACTGAAAAACTGTTCTTCGCTTTATGAACATGCTGCCAAAATTCTCCCAACACAATTTAATCAGGCATGTTTTTGAAGAATCAAAGGCAAGATGAAAACAGACATTAGGTGCTTTATGTGCTTTTAATGACCCAGTGTGCACAGACTGGCCAGAAAATAATCTTCTAATCATTGCATAGCTCTGTTCACCACATTCTTCATACACTGTCAACTGCATCTATTTATCCCTTAGAGCCGGCTTTAATATTACACATACTCATATCACTTTGCTGCTAAAAGCATTTCTCACAATGGAGCCTTAAAATGTTTTTAGATTTAAAAAAAAAAACAATACAAAAATGAATTATTTTCAATATACTACATGCAAAGTAGAGTTTTTTATTCACAGCCTGGGATATGTCAGTTATTAGCAGCAACGTTGATTTTTTTACATTATTATTTTTTTATGTAAAATACTCTCATCCTACCACTTTGCACACAAAAGTTGCTTTTCAAAATCAGGTTATAAAAATATCCTACATTATATTGTTTTCTACTTTCACTGAGCTTATTCTTTAACCAACATCAGTCCTAATTCAAAAAAAATCTAATATTCACCAATTTCCTGAATTGTAACCCCTTTAAATGCCAGGTTTTTGTCACGATGCCACTGTGTTTTTAGATGAATTAATTATTTTCAATATACTACATGCAAAGTAGATTTTTTTTATTATTACAGCCTTGTATATGTCAATAATTTGCAGCAACACTGACTGTGACAGTGCACCTAGTGGAAATAGCATGTATTTTCTCCATAAGCAAAATATGGTAAAATTAGGTTGTCTGGTGGAAAATAGTAAAAAATGACAAATTCCACGGCAAAAGCCCAGAATAACAGCCAGAAATAAAATGATGCATGTTTTTATGCTTCGATGGCTGTGAGATCAAAAACTGCAGTTTGAATGGGTTTCAATGGAACATTTTCAGCACTTAACGTGTGAATGTCATGAGCTTGAATTTCCAACATTAAATAAAATTGCACAATCTTGCCAAAATGTATGCCATATGCATGAAAACAGCAAAAAGTATAGAAAAAAATAAGGACAAAAAGTGCTTAAAATGTGCCAAAAGGTCTCTAAGGGTTAACAATGATGTGAATGATTTTTTACATAGTTGGGTCACATTCAGACACAAGCACCTCAAACCAGCCTGATACTCCAGCCTTTTTTCAGCCTGTAACTAGTTTATCAATCATATCTGCATAGCTTGACTGACTCAGTGACAACAAGATGTTGTTGTGTGTGCTTCTCACCTGAGTTCATAAGTTTCCAGAGCTGGTCGACCAGAGCTTCGTTACACAGAGTGGAGTCCGTGGTCTTGGTGAAAGGTGGATTCTTAGAGAGCATACCCAGGATTTTATGTCTGAACAAACAAGAAATGCAGACAAGCAAACACGAAGATGAAAAATCCATGTTATCTGTCATTTAACATTAACTATAGCCTTTTTTAAACAGCAGGTGAGACCGATTATTTACCTATGCATGATCACTTATCCAGACGGTAATATACACTATGGAACAACAAGAGTAATCCACAGGTTTGCCTGTGATGAAAGGTGACTGCTTATCATTGTATTGGCGGAGTCAGCAGCTCACGCACTTCACACCTCTCCTTTTTTTTGAGTTCTGAGATAACCAAAAAAAACAATCAAAGGGCAGGTTCACTTTTGTCAAGTCTATCTTACAAGAACACTCACATACTCAGAGGTACATTGGAAGAGTTATTGTTTTCTGTTATTGTTTCTGCTGAAAAGACAATCCTTTCTAAAGTGATTTAAGTCCTGTTTTATGTGAAGGCATTCCCAAGTTAAGGAAAAGCCACGCACTATGAGGGTTCAGCAGCTGATGAACAAAGGATTTCCAATGGCTCTTATAAAACCCACATTTTATTGGACATTATAGATGTAATTGTGCTCAATGTTGACTGTTTTCTGTGTGTTTTCTTACTTTTAGACTAGGCTAAGTGTTAACTTCTGTTTAAACATGAGAGGAAAGACATGTACACTGTGTGATGTTCAGCATGACTGCGTGTTAAATGAGTGCATATGTGCAGGGTTCTTTCAGCTAAAAGTAAATCAGATTTAAGACATTTCAAGACTTTTCTAATGCCACTCAGAATTAAATTTAGGACCAATTTCCAATAGCCAAAATTGAAGAAATGTAGAATTTCATTTCGCCCAAATATTTATTGTAACAAAAAAAATGATGTGAAAAGGTTAGATTAAGTGTGGCAAATGTTGAAAAATGATTATAATTTAAGTGTCTATTGGGTTTACCAACAGAAGTGGGAAACTTCAGGCATTTTTGACCATTCTTTTTGGCAATTTGGAGTTTCTCACTCTGCGTGTGAGATTCCACTGTTTGGATTCACAACATGACGAGTTTTAGAAAAGGATTAAATTATTTCACCAAAAAATAAAATGTAACCAATTTTTTGAGCCTTTACAGTGCTACATGAAAAAATCATGAAATCCTACTCCCCATGTCTGAGCAGTTTTAAGACTTTTGAAAAAGTAATTTAAGAAATTTAAGGCCTTTTTAAGGATCTATGGGAACCCTCTATATGTGCTGGCTGCTAACTGACCTGACATAATGAGCCGGGTCATTCTGGACCATGTTGAGCAGCCACTGCAGCTCCGCTGAGCTTCTCTCAACTGCGGGATCCACAAAGACAAAAATGTACATGAGAGAGAAACTCAACAAACGTGAATACAAAAACACATCACTATGTAGAATGTCCTCAACATCCTAAAAATGTGTCAAAATAAAATGGAATGGTCGAAAAAATAGGCATCATACATCAAAACAAATGTGTTTTTCTCAAACAGATGGATGCACTTTAACACACTTTAACATCGACTGAACAGCAAAAAATCAACTCTGAGCTATATTAGTGAGCTTCTCAAAAATGTTTATGCTCACCACAGCTTGCACACCAATAAATGTCCTACCTCTTGTATAGTCCACCAGAGCCTCCAGTGCAGCAATGCGAACGTCCACAAAGTGTCCGTACTGAGCGTAGGACTTGAAGAGCGACGCGTCACTAGGAATATGACCGTTCTTCTGAAGCTGACGGATTGCACTCAGACAGCTGGAGAGAGGAAAAGGAGTGGAGCAGAGGAAGTGACAAATGATGTTAGGTGTAAAATTAATGCAAAAATATGTTGTTTTTGTGTCAGCAAAATAACACAATTTTCTCTGCTTTTGGAAAAATCCTATATAATTTACAACTTGTTGTTGCCTATCAATATATTGTTATTATTATTATTATTATTATTATTATTATTATTATTATTATTATTATTATTATACAATGATAATCAAATTTGGGACCCACTTTTTCTTTCCCACAAACTTAACCTGTTACTTCTTTCATACTATATGCTAAGCTAACAGTGACAGATGGATATTTGTTGTGCATAATCCAAACCCGAGTCTACCATCAAACTGAAGCTATGCTTCTTCAGGTTCCTGAGAATCCCTGACTACTGTTACAGGCAAAGGGAACGGAAACTTCAAAGACAAACTGTAAATTGGTATGACTAAAAATGATCTTCCATATCTAAAATCTCAACATCAATAACAAAAAAAAAGCATTTTTTCAAGTTATTCAGTGATCAATGCAAATACACACTTAGATATTATAGCATGCAGCACCCTATTATTTGTAATATATGAAAGACCAATCTTTGATAATATTTTATAACATTTTAAACAAAGGCTAATCTTTAAAAAACAAGGAAAAATTATTTTGTTGTCCAATTATTGTGGCAGAATCCATGGTAAGTACACTTAAGCCTAATTTCCTAAAAGAAACTAGTGGCTGCTTGTGGATGGAGATAAGATCCTTGTGCGAACATGGTCTGATTAGATGGAAACCAGAAAGTGTTCTCTACTACGTTTATCACTATAGGAAGCAATATCCAAACATTTTAGAATTCTAGCAACTGAGACGAAGAGTCGCCAGGGGAAACACGTTTTAGGACATCATCTGTGAGACATATATAGGTAAACACAGTGCGCTCTTAACCTGACGGTGATTGTGTTTCTGAAGCTCGGCAGCAGTTTCTCCATGTTGAGGAACCGTGTGATCTCCTCCAAGATGAGACGGACGTCAGCATTCAGATTGTCCACTGTCCGCACCTCGTTGTTGATGCTGATGGCTGGGGTCAGAGAGTTGGTCAGTGCTTCTATCAGATCTGCACGGTAGTAGTTATCTGAAAACTAGAGACAGACACGAGGAGGAGGAGGATAGAAGACAGAGAGAGAAGGAAAAGACGGAGAAGTTAAAATCCCTGTTTGAGGATTTGTATCACTGGGATTTATTGTTGTAATCAGTAAAATGATTTGAGTCCTTACTTTGTTTTTTCTGTTGTCGTTATACTTGATGAGGTCAAGGATAAAGTTGAGGACATCTTTGGGACAGAGATTCTGGACATCTCTGAGTAACGCCATGGCAACGGGCATCGTCTGACATAAAAGCAAAGAAAAAACAGTTCTCATGACATGATACTGCTACAAAAGAGATGGAGAAACACAATTTGATAACTCAGTTCTACAATGAGCTTCAGTAGAGCACATTTTTTTATTTCTTAAGTTGAATACACAAAACAAATATATGTAATGTAACGTAATGTTATGTACTTATCCACATTGGATATTATTTAGTTAGTAGGTGAGATATATAAAGAAGAAAAATAGAAATAAAAACAGCATTATGTTATAAATTTAATCCATTTCTTCCATCTTTCTTCAAATAAATGTATTTGTTTCTAATTCCCATAGTAATCTTTTCCATTTTGTATGTTTTATTGCCAAGATCAGCCAAAATACAAAAAAAAACAAAAAACAAACAAAAAAAAAAAATCCTATGTCTTCAAATCTTAAAAGACATTTCTGTATTTCTGTTCTAAAATCTATTATTATCAACCACATATACAGAGACAGCTAAGTTTTATGTGAGGACCTTCTTTATATCGGTGAAATACTTTACTTGTGTATACCTGTCCCTGTATTTTGTTTCTTTGACATACCTTTTGCAGGAAGTAGCTCTGGAAGTTAATGAAGTTGTTGGTCTTGACGATGTTGGGGCAGCTCTTACAGCAGAACATCCGAGTGAACAGGGACTTCATTGCTGGCGGACCCTGCCATGTGCTCACCATGGCGTTGGCTATCTGCAAGGTTTCCATGCACACACATGAAGAGAAAAACAAAGTTTAGTCGGTTACTTCAATACAGTTGTGTTCAAGCTGCCATCTGCAGAGGACAGCATTTGTCAGGTGTCCTCTATTTGCTGTCATCACAGTAAAAGAACTATAATTACTGCCTCATGGCTATATGCCTCTGCACACCAGTCAAATTTCTCTTACAGTTTACATCCATGTCTGTAAAAACATGGATGCTTCGCACACATCTTCCCCACAGCAGCAAAGAAGATCCATAAAGTCAGCACAGTTTCATGGTGGACACCCAAGGAGAGTGCAGACTATTATGATGTCAGAGTGAAGTTGACTTCTGACTTTTGGATAATAAAAATTTAATTACTTATTATTATAAGTACTCATAATTTTATCCTGTCAGGAATGTATGTGAAATTTTGTCAATAATTTCAAATGATTTTTTGAGTTCTGACCAAAAAAGGTATTTTGTGAGGTCAAACTGACCTTGACCTTTGACCACCATATTCTGATCGGTTCATCCATGAATCCAAGTGGATGTCAGTGCCAAATTTGGAAAATTTCCCTAAAGGTGTTCTTCAGATATCATGTTCAGAAGAATGAGACAGATGGTGTCACAATGACCTTGACCTTTGACCTATGACCACTAAAATCTAATCAGTTCATTGATAAGTCTAAGTAAACATTAGTGCCAGATTTGAAGACATTCCCTCAAGGCGTTCTTGAGATATCGCATCACAAAAATGGGACAGACAGACAACTTTTGAACTTAAAAACTAAATGTTCTTCAAATCACTGCAAAGCATGAGGAATGTAAAATGTACACAGACGTATGAGCTGCACTCTCAAGAGCTATTGTGGTAGTTACTTGAGAAATGCTGCATGGCACAAAAACGATGGGGCAAGAATGTTGTAACTTGTGTAACAATGTTCTTTCTGTCCGTTATAATTTCTGCGGTGAGAACTGAACTACAAAGTAAAAGGCAAATATACACACAGGCAGCACATGAGGTTTCCACAGGTATGAAGATCGGTGGCTCCAGCGGTCTTTGGGTTCCAACAGGATATTGGGGAATTTATGTTAATGTGGTAATATGGGGCTAAGGGTCACTGACACAGGATGTTGTCGTTTGGTAAAGTAAATAAAGGGGGGCATGTACACCGGAATGTTTTTGTATATATGTGTGTGTCTGTGTGCGTGTGTGTGCGCGCACACGAACACATCTGTATTTTCTGTGTGTCAGAGTTTTTAACGTGTATGCATTTGACAGTTTTTATACCCCCACCCCCCTCCCCAGTGTTTCAGCCCGAGGCTGTTCCTTCTTCCTCACCACATTTTCTATCAATAACAAGCAAGTAAATGCCATCCCAACCAATCACAATGTGGCCAAGTCCATCTGAAGTCAGTCATATTTCACTCTGTGGTTAGTGTGGGTCTGTGAGTGTGTGTGTGTGTGTCTCTGTGTACGAGCTTGCATGTCAATCTGTGTGTGCAGCACCAAAGGCCATTACGATGGAGTCTGTTGGGGGTTCTGTAGCCAAACACAGCAACTTAATGAAAGAAGTGAAGTGCTGCCATTTCAACCTCCACTCAGTTTATCATGTTGTGAAAATATTGGTTCAGGTGGAACCCGAATGGCAGAAAATCCAGTGGGGTTAAAGTTGGAATAAACCGAATCCAGAGAATAGAGAATTTCCTGCAGCCGCAGAATAGGATTATTCAGTCAACTGAGCAGCGAGGGTTAAACTGGTGGGTGGCCTTGCTGGCTGAGGGAAGTTGTTGTTCTCATACTGTAGCCCTTTTAACAATATTGTTTCAACAAAAGAGTTTAGAAAAAAATGATTTTTTCCCAAATAATGAGTGAGAAAGATGCAAAGTACAGGAAATACAGGTAAGATTCTGTCATCCTCCACTAACAAGTTTCTGAAAAATAAATTCAAACTGTCAGATCTGCTACTCTCAGAGTCTCTGTGACACTGTAAGCTTGTTTTTCTCTTTCTGTCTTCTCTCTCTCTCCATGCATCACTCATGTAGACCTCCCAAACCTTCATCCACCTACTGACCCTCGGCCTTTCTTTCCCTCCTCTTTCCTTAGTTTCTTTCATCTACTAATCCATCCACATTACTCCCCATATCTCCTCTTCCCCTCTCACTCCATCTTTGCAAAGCTACACTCTCTTTTTCAACACACAGTTAAATATGCTAGGCATTCCTATGGATGCCCAGTATTCATGTTAAATGATGTTTTGATCTTTCAATAGGCCCTGCAGTGTGGACATCGGGCTGTGAGCTTATAAATCTACCTTTGACGGGCAGCAGCCCTGACCCAGATACCTTTAAAGCTGTAGTTAGTAACTTTTATAGAAATAACTTAAGTCATATTTGATGAAACTTTTAGTCCAACTAAAACTTGACTTTTAAAATACATGTAAACATGTTAGTCTAACTGAAATTGGACTTGCACTGAGGAGGGGATTTTTGCTCAGGTGAGGGATTTACAACATGAAAATGTACTATTTTATATTTGTTTTAAATAAAAGAGGCACCACCCAGCCACCCTCCTCCTCTGATAAAAGTGCAGTCCCAGAACACCGTCACGGAAGCTGATTGATGCAATGCCATGCTTACAGCAAGGTAAAGCAGTGAAAATATTCCAAATATAGTGTACACTTAAATTGATATTGATTTTGTTTTTTATAACTAATCAATGAAGGCAGAGTTTGCTCAGCACTGTTTGATTGTATGTACACGGTGCAACATTTTCAACCACAGTTATTATAAATAAACAGTTATGATTGTGATGAGGTCTATATCATCGACTGCTTAAAAAATAAAGGTCTTTTGCAACTAGCTGAAAGGGGACATATCTCCCTCGCTGCATCTCTCTATACTGGGACAAGGACAGTAGTACAATTAAATGACCTAATCAGCTCGTACAAATTGCATGTAAACGTACTGACACACATACCTTGGCCAAACAGAAGCAGGCCTGCATACGGACTTTGTAGAAACACTGTTCTTGCTCCAGGATGTCTGTCAGAGCCAGTCTGGAGGCAGGAGTTGGGAACTTTTCCAGAGCTGTGATGGCCTCCTCCTAACAGAGAGCGATAAGGTACAGGCTCATCTTATGAAATTCAAACTACAAACAAAAGATGTGCTTCTATAGCATTTTATCCTAGTCAAATCCAGTGCAGAATCCATTTATCAAATCATATTTTGTTTACATTTCCACATTTGAAAGTAACTTAATGCTAAAATAATTCCCACCAAAAGATGTCTAATCAGCTTTTGTTAGCGGAGAAAGAAACACTCCAGTCTATAACAGCCTAATTAATGATCACAATCTGCAGCTACAATCTGAAAATTAGATGAGCAGCAGAATATACAGGATAAAAATGCTAATGAAATTAATCTGATTTTAAATCGTGATAGCTGCAGTTGGCGAAATGTTTTCAATGCTCTCTCTCTTAATAGAGAGTGAAGAGAGATGAAGAGATTAGTCAAAGTTGGAACTTAGCAAATCTGGTTGTTTTGTCAACAAGGAGTCTGATCCAAAATGTAACCAGCTACTGGAGCCCATTTCTGCTGGAAGCACACATTAGGAGTGAAGTGATTTGCTCTCATTGTAGGTAATAAACTAAACAAACTGCTGGGTGATATGGTCCATGTGGATGTTCGAGTAATGATTTACAAATGTTTGAAAAAGCCAGTGTGGAGAGCTTCACTCTTGCCATCAGCCCACCTGTGCAACTACATCCCTCTCATAGCGCAGCTGGTACTGCCACATGAAGTCAGCCTGCTCAAACTCCACCTTCCTCAGAATGGACATGTCCGGGTCGATCCGGATCCACAGGAGAGGAGAGTCAGCACTGCAGACAACAGGGGACAAACACAGTGACAGAAGGTTAAAAAGAAAAGTACAGTAACTCAACCCACATTCCTAATTTCCACAGGTACCTCTGTGGAAGCTGCTTCCCAGAGACCTATTGTTGCTTTCACACAACATTTATTCTTAACAAGGTGAGACTGATAAAAGCCATATAGAGGCACTGTTTGTTTGTTTGCTATGGTCAAGTTAAAAACTGTATTACTTAAATGAAATGCAGCTTTAACAAGAAAAGACAACATTCATGCAATACGTAATATATTAACAAGTCAAATAGTAGCAGAGTCGATGTCTTACTCCATAGCCGATAAATCCATGTCAACTTCCTCTCCGTTCATCAGAGGGATCTTCTTCTTCTTGTTTCTGAGAAAAGACACCAACAGAACAATCAGCAATTACTCCATAAAAAACTACAAGACTGACACGGGGCACATTCAAGGGGGGTCATGGGTGTTGCTGCAGCAGAAAGACAAAGAATATATACAATATTTAATAAAACATAAGTATTACTACAGGGTAATATAATAAAATATGAATCATGTGTGAATGGACCAGTGTGTTCTGCAGCCGCACATACCGTCTGCTCTTGGAGTGACAGGGGATGTCGTGTTTGAGGCTGTTCTCTTCTATCTGCAGCGTGTGGTTGAAGGATCCATCCAGCTCCTGCACTGTCACTTTGATGGGACCCTGCAGGGTAATACACGTATGATTAGTTGAAGTAATAGCAACGTTACAGTACTTCTAGCCCCTTAAAGACAGAATCTGTAACATTTCTACATTCATTTATCCATTTAGAGTCATGGATTCTTATGTTTTCCAACATAACAGGACAGTTTCAGGAAAAACAGCATTTTTTTGTCCCATTTATTAACTGGTGTAGAAAATTAAACAGAAAAAATGATGTATTCATTCTTTTTTTCTGTTACTCTGCACTATAAAAATAACTAATCCATTCACTGACTAATAGCATCAGCAATCCTGGGTATGCAGACTAGGTTAGTGGCCAACAGTGCTCCTCGACTTTGGCTGCTCTAAAACACAAACAAACAGAAATCACCTACTAACAAAAGAAATGGACTTTCACAAGACATTCATTCCAGTAGGGGTAACCTAAAATAGTTGACTATTATTAAAATTATAAAATTAGATCTCAGGAGCCCGATTCTCCTGCCATTCTTTTTTAAATCGTCACAGGTGTAGGAAAAATATGTTATGAAACAAAGGACCTTTTCATTCAGGCTACATGGGGGTGCCGACTGTCTCATTTTCCATAGAATTGCTTGGTTTCTCCCAATAAATCTTGATATGAAGCCAGTTTTTGTCTAAATGTATTCATCAGAGCACTGACATAATAGTATTTTTTCTAGTCCTGGATCCTCTTCAATAACAATTTCATATGCCATGTCAAGACAACAAACCGTGTAATCAGGTGTTTCAGCTCTTTTGTTGAGTGTGGAAAGAATGAAAACTTGCTTGTATGGATCCATGAGCAAAAAAAAAGAAAAAGAAAACTTAAAAAATAGATCAGGTTATGTAAATTCTACATTTATACAATCCTGAAAACTGTATCTGAACACTCACCACATATTTCTGAGTTCCAGATGATGTGTAGTCCTGACGGATCTCCAACTCTAGCACGTTCCGCTTCCTGTTGAAGGCAAAACTGCCAAAGAATTTCACCACAGCACTTTGGTCTCTGCGTACGAAAAAGTTAACCAAGATAACCAAGAAAAGTCTGAACAAACAACCAACTGTGGGGAAGGTTTCACCAAGTTAATATTATTTGTATGTAGTGGCAACATTTGTAGTTCAAAGTCAGTGGAATTGGAGCTGTAGGGCTGCATAAATACCTGCCAAATGCTTTATTTTGAAGGATGATTCACAGTCTGACATAACTGAGCATTGAACCTCAATTGCTCCCAACTGCGTAGAGTCATAAAGTTCAACCAGATCTTTAATTATCACTAAGTTTGTTTGCAAACAAATTCATTAAAAATAAAAGGATACACCCATTGCTTGATGAGGGGGCCGATGTCTTTGCCTGAGACGTTGGAGATGGACTTGAGGAAGGCGTGAGTGGACAGAAGCATCTGGCTCCACATGTGGCTCTGGTACTTCTGGGACGAGGCTGTGCTGGCCAGGCTCAGAAGCTTGTTGAAAACCTATAGAAAGACAGCGCAAAGGACACACAGGCACAAAACAAAAAACTCATATAACGACTAAAGCAGTTTCAGTTATAAAGTTAACAAATTCTGATTTAGAGGAGAGTGACAGAGGCAGAAGACAAGGAATCACTGTCTTTGTCTCACCTGCAGCATGAACTCCATGCTGATCCTGTTTTCTATCAGCCTCATCACCAGGTGGGCCTTACACTGAAACATCTTGAAGTACTCCCAGGACAAAGTGTGGGGGTGCTTGATGGAGAAGTGAAGGTGGGGTGTTGGACTGAAAAGAAAAGATTTAGTGCAATTAGGATGCAGAAAATGACTTACATTTCAAATATTATAACTAAATTACTGTAACTGATGCATAGGGATTTAAATTGAAATTCAATGTTTTACTTGTCCTTCTCTTTGCCTCCACTGAAGGTTGGATGTAACAGAACTCCTCCCATCTTTAGTTCATACTCCACAATCTTGTCCAACTCCTGGGAAACAACAAAATAACATTTATTAAAATTTAATAAATTCAATTATTTTAATAAATACATTTCTTTTTTGCACATCATTTGATGGGCTGCAACTAACTTTATTTTTATTATTTAAAAAAATGTCATAGTCCATTAATTAATAAGGCATGCTATTTTCTCCCTAACGATTTTGTCAATAAAATGTCAGAACACAGTGAAAGGTGCCTTCTGTAATTTCCCAAAGCCCAAGATGATCTATTGAAATTTTTTGTTATATTTGACAAACCGGCTCATAACAAAAAAATGCTTAAACTGACATTTAGTTACTACAATGACTACAAGGTTGAGATGCATCAGGACAGATTCAGATTAGCTGATGATTGATTAATAAGTTGCATCACGTTAACATTAAGGGAAATCAATTCTAGGTTTTTACCTATATCCTGAGGAAAGAGGTATGACGACAGCTGAAACAAGAAACGGTTACCTCTTTGATCCAGTGCCGGTACTCATTGACTCCAAAGGTCTTCTTCAGGTAAAGGCCGAAGATGTAGCCGGAGATTCCCTTCAACACCCACTCATCAGCCCTACAGAGGCAACAACACATCATGCCATTGCGGTCAAATACAAATCATTGCAAAATACCAAGTTTAGTTCCTTCAAGGTAAATGTCTAAACTTTTAAGAATTATTCACAGTGAGGAGTAGCAAATGAAGTGCAGTTTAACTCCAGATTTTTAAGTGAATTAACTTCAGCCCTGCAATCAGTCAGGGTCAGACGACAAAGGGCCTCTTTTAAGCATTCGATTTATGGCAAGAAGTGTGAAGCTACTTAACAATCAGGCCAGAATAAACAGAAATATGAAGCTATGAGTGAACACCTGGAAACTGAGCAAACCCTGTTGCCCACACTGTTTTGAGCTCTTCCAAAGGAGACACCTTTTTTTTTCTTTTTTAAACCCCTTTTAAAGTATTTAAGGCCACACTTGTGTTACTTCATCAATGTGTAATAGTAAATTTTACCCTTGTGGCATTTCTGGAAGAAACTTGGCACAGCAAACACAACTCTCATAAATTTATAAGCCTGGATTTATTAGCTTGTAAAAAAAAAACAAGAGAGACACAATACCCTGATTCAACCAGGGTGGCTTCACCGCTTGATGCTGAACTGAGACCAGTGTGGTTTATGTGGTAAAGATGATTTCATCCGTGTATCTGCTATAATCAACATTAAGGACAGCATGGCAGTGTAATTTAATCCAATCTCTGTGGATCATATTATGATTATGGATTTTTAAGAACTGTGGAAGCTTGGAACTTCCTTTCATTCACAATGTCAACTTTCCAGATGTGTGAAAGTATTCTTGAAAAGTAGCCCCAAAGCTTCGGAAAACACAGACTTTAAAATCTGACAAGTTAATTTTACTTTAAAAAAATATAGGAAACATATTGCCTTGGGAAATGGAAGTAAATATAACTATTAATCTTATTAACTAGGCATCTACTTGTGAAGTGTACTTAAAATTCAGTTCAGTTCAGAGCTTTTATTGTCTCTGTAAGGGAAATTTGGTCTGGAATATACAACAAACAGGCACATAGAGCGTCATAGTAGCACACAACCAAACGTGATTAAAATACTGTTCTGTTAGACAGGCTTACAAGGCAGAGGTAAACAGTAATCCAATGTCTTGTTTTCTAAAGCTCATAACCAACTTCACTATTTGTCAATATGGTTTCGTAGATTTGAAAATGTTTCTCTGTTTTTGTGCCTTCTCTTTTATGCCTGATGGGCTACTGAGCATGGCCTGTTTTCAATTACAGGCCCCAGTTAACCCCCACTCTGATTAATTGCAAGCAGGCAGCGCCCCACTTTGCTGAAATCAAAGAGATCTGACTTTCCTGAGGTCTTTTCTTACACGACAGCAGCCAGCTCCACAACAAAAGCAAACCAAGGCCCCACATCTGATGTGTGTTTAGAGGTCAGTGAGGAGAGGGGAGGAGGGGAGAGAGGGGGTACGGAGGATGAGAGGAGGGAAAAGATGGACACCTAGGCATTTCTGTTCACGCACAAAGTGTTTAAGTCCTGTTGATGAACCTCTTAACACAAGCGAGCCACCCCCCCACTCCCCCCCGTGTTATCCTTCAGTCTCTCACACACGCCGAACGCACTGGCCGAGTTGCCAAGCAGTAACATGGTGATCCATCATGTCGACGTACACAGTCATTCAGGCCAGCGCTGGCCCGACTTCTGACTCCCAGAACTGACACAACAGCTTAACTCTGTTGTAAATCTCTCATCACCGGCCTTATACGAAAAGTCTGAAGGCTAAATGTAACCACACGCCTAAAAAACACCAGAACGCAATTGAGAGAACTGCTGGGCTCAACTGAAAGTGGTTTGTACATTATGTGACTGTGCTTCCAAACAATGATGACAATACTTTTCCATTACATGCAAATCTGGCCCGAGGTTAACGTTACTTACTCTCAGAATGCTTAGTTGGTACAATGCACCATTTGATCACATTTGAAGGCTGATGCATTTCTATCTGATTCAAATGAACACAGTCAAAGGTGGCCTGCTGTCACAGAGAGGTAAGACATGATGAATTACACAAATGGGGATAACAGCACACAATTTTGGACAGTCTCTCCATGAGGATATTGCACTTGGTTGTGCATGTGAAAAGTGATGGAGGTAATTGTGTGAAGAATAATATGAAAGCCTGACAGAGAAGTTCAAACCCTGCACACTTTTGCAACTCTGCACAGCTAACAAATCACTCAGTATGTTTACATGATGTTAGAAAACGTGGAATTATTGTGTTAGTCCAACTAAAACTGGATTTTTAAAATACATGGAAACGTGTTAGTCTGACTGAAATAAGACTAATTTGAATTTCCCGAAGTCGGACGAACAAACCCAGATAATTCGATTGGAAGTCGATCTGTTCCGTAATGTAGACAGCTTCGCCAGTCTTTAACCCTCAGAAACCTGGCTCGACATCAGATCTCTTGTGCTGCATTCAGTAGCCTTTAACATACATTTAAACCTCTGAAATGTAAGCAAATTGATTTGATTTCTTAAACAAAACATGGGGGAAAAGTCAATGTGACATTCACACCCCCCACCTCTTTTGATAAATTAAGTACAGTCCCACAACACCGACACAGCATGGAAGCTAAGTAATGTCCTGCTGTGGGCGGAGCCGCAGCAAAACATATTTTAGCCACCTAAATAAATCACTATCAGTTTAACTAAACACTATTTTTGAATATTTGCTCCTTTTTACCTTCCACAACAGCTGATGGAGGCAGCAGTAAACCAGCAACTCTGCCATTTTGCGGAGTAAAACGACTTTTTCTCAGTGAAGTCTTGTGTTTTTGATATAACGGCTTCAGATCCCTGTCGGTAAGGGCTGTCTTACAGCAAGGTAAAGTGGTGAAAATATTCTACATATAGCTTACACTTAAACTGCTATTGATATTTTTGAGTGGCTTAAACTTATAAATGAAGGCTGCGTTGAGTCTCACCATGACATCCTGGAGATAAAACAGCCAAAGAACTGCTGAGCCAAGGCCTGAGCCAGGCAGCGACGTGTCACTGGGGTTTGGTCTATGATCAAAGCGCTGTGGAGCAGGTTGGTGCTGAAAAAAAAAACAAGGCCAACAACTCGAGTGAGACAGAATGAGAAGAATACAGTAAACACATATTGAACAAGAATCCGCAACAGCTTTGTGTAAATTAACCTCAAAGATACTGACATTTATCTAGAGCTGTTTGCAAAAACATTTATGTACAAAATTGCCAATCCTATCCTCACCTGAAAGGACAAAGAATCAGGCACAAACTCTAACTTGTGCTTACCTGAAGATACTCATGGAGGCATAGGAGGACACTTGCACATAGGCCTCGTCCACAAACACAGTCTTAAAGCAGGAATAAGGGTAACGGCATGTCAGAATCTCCTCGTAGAACTCAAAGATCTCATGAAGGTAAGACATGGAGTGTTTGAGCAGTGGCAGCAGCTGAGGCAGGCAGAAATGGGTCACCTGGGAAGCAACAGGAAAACGTACAAGGTTATAGGTATTTATTCAGCATTTTTCAAAAAGGAAGTAAAAGGGGAGTAAAAGGTGAGAAATAAGTCTAAAAGTTCAAACCTATTACATTGGCACGGTGTCCTTATGTTACATCAATGAATTCTATTACTCTTCAATACTGCTACCATGTGTTTAGGGACATCTAGTGGTCATTAACAGAAAATGCAAGGATGGACAAAATATTACCACATTACAACAGACCTGCAGTTAATCCATCTCATGATGTTTTTAGTTGATATAAAACAACTTTGACATAATGATTTACAGATGGCTGTAGTCTGTAGTGTTGTTAAGCAATTATCCTGGTCTCACAAACATAGTGAGACCTCCTGAGTTTGCAGCAAGCAAGTAGGGGAGGCTTCCTAGTAGCATGTCAACAATGGTGTGCAGATACTGCAAGCTCTTGTTAGTCTCATGTGTGCATGCACATGTGAACACGGCTCCCACACTCTGAGCTACAGGCTAAAACAAGGCTAAAAACATGATGCCAGTGACATTTTTCAAAACAACTTGGCACGTTGGGGCTTCAGGAGACTTGGATTACTTTAAACGAGCAGTATGGAGACATTTAGTGGTTTTACTATGTATTTTTTAACGTTTGAATCCTAGTCACCATTTGCTTCAGTCGTTTGGGACCGAAGCAACCCAATGAAACTGGTAGTGTTTTGTGGACTGTAAAACTTCACCCAACTTTCAAAAAGCCTGAGGGTGAGTAGATAATGACTGAATTTCAATTTTTGGGTGAACTATCCCTTTAAGTGGTGCTGTGCTGTTCAAGTAAAAGAATCGCATCATTATACCTTCTGCTAGCCAAAATGAATCAATCAAAAACAGCAACATAGGATTGTTTTTCCAACATCCCAAACTACATGCAGAAACATCATGATTTCAACCCACCACCTCCGCTCAAAACAAACCCACCTCGTGCATATAGGGGTCTACAAGGATTTCAAAGGGCCCCACAGCCAAGGAGATGTTGGGAGCCGCGGTAGGGATGGGGAGGACATAGTGGAAAGTCTTCTTTCTCATGTCGTGGGTGTAGACAGTCTCCACCAGATCACCACAGGACACTGCCACCATAGAAGCATCCACAGTGAACTCCAGCTTCCATGTGCACAGCTCTGAGTAGGAATCCACACAGGGGAACCAGAATCTGGGGGAGCAGACAATATGATGAGCTTCAGGTACATGCCCATAAATGGATGCACTGACCACTGACTATCATGGGTTTTCATAAGACTGTGACATATGTCAGTCTGTACAAGAGCACATGAAGTATCCAGAGAGTCGGGAGCAAAGAAAAAGAATAAGACCTTATAAGAGTTGTTACATGACAGACAACTAGGAAGCTTTACAATGTACTTAGGAGAGACAATGGTTTAAAAATGTACAGGTACTGTGCTGAAATGAAAACAAACATTTCATTGTTTGAACCTTGTGGTGAAGTTGGACATTAAGTTTTAGGGGATTCAATTAGGGGTTGACCGAAATATACCAATATGAATTTACTATTAACATGGAAATCTTTTGTGTCAATATTTAGAATTTGAAATATACCAAACTCAAACACAAAAATCTGTTTTAAATGCCTTTGGCAAACGTTTAATCAAAACGGAAACTTTAAACATCATATACAGCAACTTCTCAGCAACTTTTTTATGAAGTCACCCCTAAAAGAATCCCTCAAATATGTCTCGTAATCATTAAACAATATTTGCATGTTTTGAAATGTATTCTCATGAATAATACAGTAGGACAAATGATGTTTACACTCTTGCTGTTTTAGATGCCTCAGTTGAGCAGATACGTGTGCATAGTTTAATACACTGTCATTATATATCATATACTGTGTTATATATTGTGTTCATGTTTTATTGCTTTTACGTTTATGTTTATTAAATGTGTTTTATTTCATTGTAAAGTACTGTGTAACTGTGTTTTGAAAGGTGCTATACAAATAAAGTTCATAATCCCTATTAATAATATTATTATTGTTATCATCACATTGTCATTGCACAGAGCTGCTTGTCAATTAGGGTATTCACCACACCTGTGGCTTTTCAGATACAATCAATCGATGGGTGGATATAAAAAGTAGGAGTTGACTGATATTGGTTTTTCAAGGCCAATACCAATACAGATTATTGGTAGTTAATGAGACCAGTAATTGGTATTTGGAACCAATACGCATTTACAATAAAAAAGAAAATCTTTCTGTCACTATTTAGAATTTGGAATATAACAAACTCCACCACAAAACTTTGTTTAAATGCCTTTAGCAAGTGCTTTATCAAAACTGAAACTTTCAACATCATATACAGCAAGTTCCCACCAACATTTTTTATAAAGTCAAGAGAAAATCTAAATAAAAAATGAATAAATAAAAATAGCTCCCTGGGTTTTAACAAAGTAAAAGTTCCTCCCATGCTGACACTTTCTTTGCACTTTTTAATTAATTTTATCAGCAATCGTTAAATTAAAATGCCGATACAGATAATCGGTAAAATGCCAAATGTTGGCCCTGATAATCGGCCAGGCCGATAATCTGTCAACACCTAGTATGGCAATAGTTTTAAAACGCGTTTGTGTGATTGTGGCCTTAATCTTCAGTTTTATGTATTCTAACTAGCATTGTGGATTGGGAGAATGTGTTATTTGACTCAAATTAAATCATGGTTGGGGTGTCAGGTGGTTTAGTGGATAAAGCAGGCGCCCCATGAATAACGGAACAGTCCTTGCCGCAGCGGCCGCGGGTTTGAGTCCAGCTTGTGGCCCTTTGCTGCATGTCATCCCCTCTCTCTCCCCCTCTTTCACACTGTTGATCTGTCTTATCTAATAAAAAGGCAAAAATGCCAAAATCAATAAATCATGGTTAGTCATTGTTTCTATACCTGGTGGAGTTCTGGTATCCAAAGGAGAATACGTGAGCTCCTCTCTCTGCCATGCTGCCTTCCACATCAGGAACAACAAAGTGCAGACCTCCTTTTGGCTGGTCCAGGGAAAACTCGATGTACACCTTTAAAACTTTCAAATCTTCGAGACACAAAATACAGAAACGTGTTTTTGGTCACGATCATATATTTCCATTTCTGTCAAGATTCCAAAAAGTATGATCTACATCATGTGACCACGTCAGTTCAAGAAATAAGAAAGGAACTTCTGACTATGGAGTTTGACCTTTTAATAGTAATCTAGTGAAGAGGATGGAATTTTTAAAGGACAGTAGGTGATGTGTCTGTTTCCTCTGAATTGTACACAGTTAATGATGAACAACAACTCTGCATGCCTTTTTAATCTTTTTAAGCTTCAGTAGCCTTATGTAACCTTCTTACCATCTCCTTGTTTCCAGAGTTCAGAGGGCACTTTGATGACCAGCTCCCCATGTCCCGCATCAGGGTCCACAGCACTCACTGCTGCTGTGTAGGCACTGGAGAAATAGTTGAGGTTCCTCCTACGTAGACACACAAACCATTTACACAATATGATCATGTCTCCACTAAATGTCTAGTGCCTCACATATTTTATCACATCACTGAAATCTAACGTGTCAAACCTGTTGAGTTTTGGATGGTAAAAAACCTAAATAGCTAAAAGACTAGTAATGAATCCAATGTTTCAAGTTATTCATGCAAAAATGTTTTCAAATAAATGTGTCTTGATGGCTTGATTTGGGTTTGATACTGAAGCAGATTAGGCAGAAAAATAAAGGATTATTTGAGCTGATGTTTTTGGCCTTTTGTGAAACTACACAACACATAAATGTTGCTAACATTGTCTACTTACAAGCAAAGTCAGAAGACAATTTTGATTGGACAGATCTACTGAGACACAGCAGAATTGTATTTGTTGACTAACACTCAGAAGACTACGGCATATATTACGACCTATGATTTTGTAATACTATATTCTACCAAAATGTGCATCCAAGACAGTGCAAAGTGCACTGACATACTCACTGCTTGGACTCATGGTGGCACACCTCCAGTGTGGGGTCGTTGTAAATGAATGGGGCTTCAAGTTCATTGACTCGAACCCTGTAGATGCGGCATTGTTTGCTGTTAAGCTTGATCCTGTTCAGGTTGACCACGGTGGGGAAAATGGTCAGCTCAACAAAGCCCTGAGGGATGCAAACGAGAGAAGAAGTTGGTGAAAATATACTACAATTAGTTAAAGTGATTTTCACTGTCTGAATAACATGAACTGCATTAAAGTTTTTTTTTCACCCAACAAGGTTGCAAACATTAGTAGCTCTGCTGGATTTATAACAGCTGCAAAGTATCTCAATGTCCTTGTGACTTACGATTCACATACTTTTGTAAGGCCATAACACAGTAACAGGCTTAAGTCTGACACATAGGCCTACATATTATCTAATAAACATAAATGAGGAATCATTGAACTAATTATTCAAAAAGCTTGAGTTCTGAATGTAAGCTGATAGGAGTAAATGTTGCTGATTATATTCCACACATTTGAGACTGCATCCTTGTCCCTGTTTAAATCACTGAGCAAACCACACATTATCATTATTGCTTTTCATGTGTGACTAATGATGTGTGTTACATATATTTAAAGGTGTTTTCTAAGATAATTTTAAATTATGTTTTTATTTTTATTCAACCTTTATTTATACAGGTCATTGAGACACAGGGTCTCATTCTCAAGAGAAACCTGTTTCGGACAACGTACAATATAAGAGCAATTAGTTACAGACAGATGCATCGCTACAGTGCACACAACGTTTAAGTTAAAGTACCAAGTGGAAGCACGTTAACATTTCTAAACACAGGAGCAAGTTTCTAAAGAGGCTTTTCCCAGTGTCCTTAAAATCCCCTAGTGGATGTGAAGTGTCTTTTAATACCCTGAAAAAAAGCTCTCTATATAAAATGTATTATTATTAATATTATTATTATTATTATTGTTCTCTCTTGTTAAATGAGTGTGCTGTGCAAATATGTGTAGGTGGGTAGCTATAATTTTACAAGGGGCGCAATGACTGGATAGGGTGCAACTTGGTTCAGTGTTAGACATTTATTAGCCTGTGGAGCTGTTTTATATTGTTTTTGGTTTACTGTAACCTCTGTACTCACAATGACAGACTTCCTCTGGAAGTTGATGTTGTTGATGCACACCACCTGGTGGGTCGTAAAAGCAATGACAGAACAATAAGGTAAATATTTGACATGAATGAGACTAGTTATTTTATCGCATTCAATAAGTGGAGAACTGTTTTTTAAACTTGATGTAACGTTACTGCGTGCACTCAGTGGTGCAACTGCTGCTAATGTTATGTTAACTTTACCTTTGCACAACAATATGACACGACTGCAAAGCATTTCATTCATTTCACGCCAACACGGAGAGAATAATACAAAGAATACTTATAATTTAAAGGGTCGCGGGCTCTCAAATCCTTTATCCTTCTTCCGGTTCATCCTCGTTTCTTGTCGGAGTGTCCTTACTGAAGTTTTATCATGTCAAAACACTGCTCCGTGATGCTTCCTCTTCACTGTTCGGCGACTTTACTCAACATTCAGCAAGCTCGTGCATTTGCCACACTGCAAAAAGTAACAAAGAAAAAATATACCCTCTAATGTTACCCCGACATTAACAAAAACGCTTGCAATATGTAACAAAATAGCTAGGATGGGACTCAGATACACCCACCAGCCCGGTACTAACGCTGGACTCTCTGTAATGACTGCTTTATGTTCGGTGTATGTCCCCGCAGACTGCTGTCGTGTTTTTGTTGTACCCACATTACCCACACATACAGGTCGGTAATGACCTGCACTCGGTGATATCTGGAGCACAATATGTCCGTCTAATGACTGCTACGGTCGCGGTGCATCAAAACCTCCAAATATATCCTCTCTGTGCGACTGCTGATGTTACTCTGTTAACGGTGGCGCTGTGTGCAGCCATTTTGTTAGTAACCTTTGACCTCCCGCGTAAAAGTGACGACAGATATTTTGTTATATGAAGAGGAAATCAACAAAACACACAGCACACATTTCAAAGTCAATACATAATTGTTTTAAAATGAATTCAAATTAATATAATGTATAGAAAATTGTATTTATCTACCTTATTCCTAGCCCCCATGATGCTTTGCGTGAACTATGCACGTGACTTCCGGTGTCATGCCCCAAAAAAACTGATTGCCGTCCGCGGGAGCGCGCGCACCCTGTTAAAGCTGTATCACCTATTAAATATAGTCACTGTGAGTTCAACCTAGTCATTCTGAGGCAGACACAACCTTTCAGTGGCGAGATAACAGCTGCAATCACTTTTTGGCAAGTTGAAAACTGCATTTTATACATTGCATCGTCTCTTTAAAAGTATGGGTCAGGTCAAAATGACTGGAGTGATTACAATTAGTCAAATAAAACCCCAAAGAATCTAGTCATTTTGAGACAGAAACAACTTTTCAGTGACAAAAGAGCAGTTGCAATCACTTTTTGGTAAGTTGAAAATTGCCTTTTATTTGTTGCATTGGTCTTTTAAAGGTATTTTAACAGGCGTAAGAAGACTGGGTGAGTTACAGTCTGTCAAATATAGTCAGTGTGAATTAAATCTAGTCATTTTGCAGCAGAAATTGATCTTATCTAATCTTTCAATGGCAAGATAGCAATCACTTTTTGGCAAGTTGAAAATTGTATTATATTATTTATATAATATAATATATATCATATTCAATTGTATTATGTTATGCATTGCATTGGCCCTTTAAAGGTATTTAAACAGGTAAAAAAGGACTGGGTGGGCTATAATCTGTCAAATATCACTATGAATGAAACAAGTCATTTTAAGGCAGAAACAACCTTTTAGTGACACGATAGCAGCTGCAATATGGCAGTTTTTTATGCGTTGTATTGGCTCTTCAAAGGAACTTCAGCAGGTAAACGGAGGTTAAAAGGACAGGAGTAGTTATGATGGAACAGAGCAGGTAATCTAATGCAGGATAATTGCAGATAATACCTTAATTTTCACATCACCCATCCGTATAGACTGATAGACTACTTTCCAAATGTAAACAGTCCTATTGAACACGAGCAAGACAAAACTAGGGTAGGATAGGATAAAATTAAAACAAATAACACAAGATGCAACACCTAAAATGCCAATATCATAACAATTATACAAAGAAATAGATTAAAAACAACAACAGAAGTGATAAATCCACAAATAAGGGAAAATAAAATAAATCAAACATAAATTGAAAAGGTTAAAGAAATAAAAGGAAAAAGAAGGTCTTGAATGATGAAGCACCTTAAGTATGTAGTGATCACAGTACTGATCCCATGGAGATTAATGAGTTACTTTATTCACATAAACAAATAAAACAATTGAATTCTTGTCATTTCAAGAAAACACCACAAGGGGTCATCAAGCCTGCTGTGCTGCATCTTTGTCAGAAACCTGCCCTGCTTCTCTCTTTGTAAAGCTTACACTGAATCGAGTCCTCCTGCCCCATCAGACAGGTTAGGTTAGGTGTAGTAGACCCCACCCTAATAGGTATTTCACCTCAGTCATATCGAGAGATTCAACACTTTAATGGCACTTTTAACCAAGCCTTACAACCCATACACAGTAGCTAATGAGACAGCAGCCTCAAAAACCTTTAGTCTGACACACAATGTCACAGTATTCCTCCAAAAATTTCAAATAAGCAACAAATATCATAAGCAGGATGCAGGGAATCCTTTGCCTCTCCCCGATGGAGGATGTCTGGGGTAACTACAGTCACCTTGCGCAGGGCAAGCTTCCCCTGGTGCTACATGCTCTTTCACGTTGTCACTGCGATGATCACTTTCTTATTAACACATTAATGTGATCTGCATTGCCAGGATTTGTTGTAGGGTTACCCCACAGACAGACTGTCAGCATGAGATAAATCATTCTTTCCTTATGCCCCTGCACATCAGCTGGAGTTGAGGCAGCCCAGCATCTTTTAATCACGGTCCCCACCATCATGGAAAACCTGGAAAAGAAATCCTGAAAATTCTCAATCTTATTTTCCAGGCCTGGAAAAGTAATGGAATTAATCAAACTTATTGAAAGTTTTGGAAAAGCTGTAGAGTTGTTGTTGTGTGTAATGAAATTGGTACAGTATTCTAGGGGTAAAAATCACCAGAGACCCCAATATATTGCGATAATTACAACACAATACAATATTATTATAATTTTAAACTTGTTGCAATATGTTGAGTATTGTGATATTTTGCGATTTTTTTTATTTATTACTTTTTTTCCAACTGTTAATTATGTTCCCAAAGGAAAACTTTTTCAACATGTTTTTTTCCCGATGAAATTAAGTTTTAAAGATAAAGTTTTTACTTCAGTCATTTTTATTGCAGCAAATGTTATCTAGCAGAGTTAAAAAGAAACTGATTCTATTATTTAGAAGGCTTCCAAAAGTTTTATTTGTACTTATATTAGTAATTTAAATGTAAAAAACCAATACTTTTGTTTGCGTCTGTGTATTGATATGATACTGCCATGCAAAAACATTGCGATACTATGCTGTATTGACGTTTTTCCCCACCCCTAATATAACTTTTTTTCTGTGGTAGTTGATGTAACAAAAAGTCATGGAAAATATTTGAAATTTTGTCCATGAAAATGTGTGGGAACTCTGTTTAATGAATGCATTTACTAATTTAGAAGTTACTAGTCTACAGAAGAGGGTGGCAATATCGGATCTTTTTTCTGCAAGAAGTTGAGATGAGTTGTTGTTTGCCTCTGAGGATGAGTTGTTGCTTGGCAACAGCGCAAATATCAATGACTGTCTGTTAGATAACACTAAGCTTGTGTTATCTAACACCTGACCCACAACAGTCCATCCACTTCTTTTATAAATGTATTAAAACATTTTTATTCATTTTTGAAAGGATTGCTACATGGCAGACATATATCTTACATATATATTTCCAGGGAACGCATGATCATTTTTTAAGATATGGTTGGCACTCTGGTACATAAATCCAGCAAAAATAAAGAAATAAATCCAGGTGGGAAATAAAAACAAAACAACAGGGGAAACATTTTATGCATACATCCTGAGTCCAACTACAGGATCATAGTAACAGGGGGGTCTGGTATCTACTTAGACCCACTATTTCTTCCATTTTAGTGTGAGTCCAGAACTGGTCTCACAGAGACATTTTCTCCTGATTTCAACTTATTAATAAACAAACATTCATAAGATGCTGTCTACAACCTTGCACTGTGTTGTTTTTAGTGTTGGGGCTTTTTTCTCTCCACTTATTTCTGATGTATGAAGTGATTGAGAAATTGAAATATATACGGATGAGAATATGTGTATGTAAATTATGTAAATATTTGTTTTGTCAATAACAAAAATGATTTATAATTCATATATATTTCAAAATCAAATATTACATTCTGGTGTGTGGATACTATGAATGAAATGGTTTTACCAGCAGTTATTTTAGGCTTTTTTTTTGGCTTGAGAAAAATGTCCTATTTAACCTGGATGAACATTTGTTTGGGAGGATGTAGCAGTGCACGCTTGCCAGAGCTCATGACCGTCTCAGCTTGTGCTCTAATGCACTTTCCTGAATTTCCAAATTCGATATCTCATCATGTGATAACCTGCGCGTACCTTTGTAAGAAGACGAAACTAAAATCCTGAATTATTTTATTTTGGAGATTATTTTATATTAATTATTCTATTTTGGAGAAGTTGGACTTAGTGGCAAAATATGGGCTACTTTCATTTCTACAGCTTGGAACATAAGGAAAGCTAGACTGAATAATACACTGTCCTGAATGTCCTCAAAACCACAGAAATGTATACACCTGCTGGGATCTTTTGTTTCCTCCATTTATTTCTGATATATGAATTGATTGAGACCAATTAGCAAGCTTCTTTTGGGGTTATTGGTAAGTAGGGAAGTCGCCAAGAGGACAGATAGCTTTACAAAATGCCTTGTCACACTGTTGCAGCAACATTCAGTTGAGCAACACTTTTTTTTTTTTAGTTTGACTCCTTGAACTGAGTCTGATCTTCATTAAAGTCAGAAGTCTGACAGGTCTGATGGGGTCTCTGCCCTGCTGAAGCATCTTGGACCCCTCCATCTCTTAGCTCAAGGTCCAACAGCTCCTTTGGCGACTTGGGGTAACGCCACTCACAGACCTGTCCATCATGGACAAACATCCCTCTGTCAAGGTCAACTGTAGCAGCAGCAGTGCTAATGATCCTCTAAAGGTGTGCTGGTATTGTAAAAAGTGACTTTATCGCTCTTTCAAACAGCTCTTTAAGATGCGCTTATTCACAGGGTGTCCAATTTTTGAATAGGGGTGAAATTATATATATATATATAAAATTTAATATATTTTTTATTTTTTCTGTAACATAACCAAAAGTGCTTCACACTTATGAACTGCTGCAGCTCTTTAAAATGTTGTATTTTCCTTTTTCTTACTTTAATGCATTTTATACACTAGCTTTATTTGCATTAATATTTAATAAATGGGTTCAATTTTTATCTTAGTTTTACTTGTATTATCAAGAGGGTTTTATCCATGCAAAGATGCATTCTATGTATTCCACTCTGATTTTATTTTATTTCTACATGCAAGTTTTATTAAATCTTTATCTTTTCTATTTTTTTTCATGTGAAGCACTTGTATTGTAAAGGACGCTGACCTGCATTTCTTGTATGAAAGATGCTATACAAATAAAGCCCTTTATTATTACTATTATTATTAACAACTAGAAAATTATTAGAATATAATATAGTTTTCTGGACATTTTCCCCCTATTTTTGGATAATTCTGTAATAATTACAAAAACCTGCCCAGCTTTTAAAGGGTTAATAAATATTTATTGAAATACAGAGGACCATCACTACAACATCAACATCTACTTTATCGTTATTCAAAAAATATTTGAAAAGGACTCTAACACTTCATTGAGTCATTTGTAATGCATTTCACTTTTTAAACACAAACCTTTGACATTTGTACATTTTTTTTATCCGTTTTAGATTCTGCTTAGTCTCATAAAATTATGATCAGTTATGCAATCTTTTTTTCTTTTTGAATGATATTAGTTATTCAGTAGGGAGGTAAATCTGTAAGCCATTTTTGGCTTCTATCCTCTCCTGCACCGTGTTTAAATGTTTTTTATTTTTCTTTTCTGTCTTTTCTATATGCAAATGAAACTAAAATACACTAAACTGCTCCCGGTCGACCCTGTTGCACCTGCATGAAACAATCCCCGCCTTGAGTTTCGTGCCTTGTACTTCTGTCAGGTTGTCTTCTTTTCCTGCTGCGGTTCTGACTGTTTGATCCTTGGATTTAGTCTGTGATATCTTCCCTCATTTCTGCATGTTCAGTTCATAAGTAGCCCACATAATTTTTTTAATGTAGTTCAAGAAAAAAAATACATTAAAATCTGTCCCTAAATCTTGCTAAATCTTTTGGTGTCGAAAGAGGAGTTTCTAAGTCTCACAGCCTGGTTGAAAGAAGCTGCTCCGTAGTCTGGTGGTTCTGCAGTGGATACTTGTATCTTTTTCCAGATGGCAGCAGGGTGAACAGACTGTGGCTTTTGCATTTGACATTAGTGGAGGCAACAAACCAAACTGTTCATGTACTCAGTTTCTGCAAGCATTTTATTCTATTCATTACTATTAATCATTTCAAGCTACTAGAGTCTGTTAATTTTCTTAAAGAGCACAAATATTCTACCCTCTTCTGGTACATTTTATCTAATTAGGCAATATAGCCAATAAAGCTGGTGTTGCTCCATGGGGACAAAGAAACATGGGTTAATGTACTAAATTATAGGATTGGGCTCATATCAGTAAATTAATTAAGCCCATATGGTTGTACAGAAATGAATCAGGCCTTGACATAATTGTCCTTGCATTAGTTGCTGAATGAAATTACATCAGCACGGATAGTAATGATTCTCTAAAACCGGAGGATTTGAACAAAACTGCCCACCCATGAATCCTCTACTTTCAGTACTGCTCAATTTCAAGTCTATTTATTGCACATTATTTGCATTTTGGCCAGCTGGTGTGTGTGAGGGGCATCGTGTGTACAAATCCAGCTGATGAACAAATAAGGAGGCTCAAATGTCTGCATCTTCCACACTTCTGTCTCTCACAGAGGCCAGTTTGCCTTTTAGATGGTCATTATACACACAATCAATCTCTGATGTTCTCAGCCACTGTACATGTGTACAGCCTTGCAGAGTGTTGCATCCTGAAATGGCCCGAACCCTTTAAAGCCTGAGCAAATCCTCTTGATTTCTTTTAAAGCCACAAGAGGAAGAAGACAATGAGCAACTTACCAAAAAAATTGCAAAAATTTACAAAGAAAATTACCTGAAAAAAAGAAAAGTAAAAAATAAAAACAAACATGAAAATGATGAAAAGATTTATTTTGTAGAATAACTCTTTTTGCAATTTGTGGGACATTTCTCTAAAGCTGCTCATTGCATTGTTTTTCCAAAGTTTTTCAAAATAATTTAAACCTTTTTTTGCAGGTTACACGGGTTTAGACGTTCAGGTGACAGTGCAGGTCTTAAAGGGTTAAAAAGAAAAACAAAAAATCAGAGAACGTATGCATAATAAATAAGAAATACACCACCTTACACCTAAGATACTATTTATCTAAAAGAATGGGCCTTGTGCAGCAACATTTTCTTAAATGAAAATGACATAACACCAAAAAAGGTTGTAAGAACTTCTACAGTAGTGAAACTCATGTAGACATGTAATTAAATCATTAAAGAAAAAGTAGCAATTCCTCATACATAAAGTACACATGAGAAGCTGCAAAATATAAACAATTATAAAAAATAGTTGCCAATTTATTTTCTAAGTAATCAACTAAATGTTTCAGCTTCACCTGTATATTTTCATATGGTTTGTGTGCAAAAATCACTTGTAAAGTAAGTTATCTAATACAGTTATAAATGGTTGCAATATCTCTATTGGATGCCACAAAATCCCGCAATGACATAATGTAGGATTTTGAATTTTAAATAAAAAAACAAGGTTGAGGAAGAACCATACTTGGTGCTTCAAAGACATGTTGCTATTTTCCATTTGTCTTCTTAAGGCAATGTTGTTCATTTGAGGCTACTTGTTGGGGAAGTAACCCACCATGCATTGATTATGATCTAAGATGATGATTCCTATTAATGTTTCTGCCTAATAATCACTGGCTATACTGGACAGAAGTACATTTTTATGGTCTAAAATGCGTGATCAAGAATGAGAATGTGATCAAGTATCACATTTTTGAGTTGAGGGCAGTTACAGCGAGGGACAAATGGAATGATCCACCTGTCAGGTTTAAGAGGCAGTTCTTTAGCAGCACAGAGGAACACACAGGAACCACACATTCTCAGGTTTTATATTTGTTACCAAGAATAATCGAAATTTGAACAGGGAATAGGGGAGAACAACATTTAACCATGCAAATATTGTACGCACACACCCACACACACAAAAAAAATCCAGTAATATCTTAATGTATGCATGTAGAATCAGTGAAGTTGAACAGGATGTATAAATGCTAGATTTGACTCAAATGCTTGCATCTTGACAGGATGAGTGATCTCATGCAACTGAAACCACGACAGTTTTTGTCACACCTTCACTTGAGCACACATCGATGGTTTACCGCTGCTCCTGGAGCATGGATGCAGCTCACCACAAACTGCGTCAAGTCTTTCAGTAGTGAGATAATTCTGAAAGTGCACCAGTGCATGGTGCACAGATGAATGAAATGACAAATTAACAGATTTGTCTCATTAGTTGTAAAGGTCACTTTCCACCACTTCATTAGTTACTCTAATTGCTGCCACTGTTAAAAACATGTAATGTGGGATTAGTACAGTGGTGATTCATGGCATGTGTAGTTAAACATGTTATCAGTCTTTTCATAAGGGTGCTTCAAAAATTTGATGTGTGAATGATATTTTAAGGCCTTTTTTTGTTTTTGCATTGATGCAAGATATTTTACCGATTGGTATAAAATACAGAAGCTGCATTAAATCCAAAGGGGATATAAATAAAGAAACTGACACTTCTAGTTTTAATAGGTGTAGTGTTAAGGGCTATAAAGTTAAGCTGTTGTAGATTAAAGCTCAGGCCTGCATATTAATAAAAAGTTTCTAAAATAAGATTTGTTGAGCAACTGATGTGAAAAATGAAACCAATCTATCTTCTGTGTTATTTTCACATACACCACAGTATGTAAACTGAGTGTAAGTGAGAACATTTTCAGTTGCATTTTCAGTCTATGTGTCCTTTGAATATAATCTATGATCTATAACTTTTATCTTGTTTTTTTTCTTTTTCTCAGAAGTCTATTTCAGTTTTACAGATGTGAAAGATAGGAGGATGGGACATTTGCATTTAGATAGTTTAACCTCTTCATCTTGCACATTTACTGCACTTTAATTAGTTTTGTGGACTTGGGCAGAAGTATATGAACAACTTTGACTATGCTACCTTGCATATGATCAGAGCAGAGCTGAGTTTGGGATATGAGATATGCAAGTTGATACAGGTCAATGTTCAGATTTCTACCTCATTTCTTCTGCAGTAATACAGTTTATTTTGCATGAAGATGATTGTGTGTGTTTTGCAGATATATCAATGAAAAAGAAGGTACTTAATGCGAGAACAGTTACTGAATGAGGTACTCCAAGAAATTTTGAGATTTTGCCATTGATGTTATTTGCCACAAAAAGTTCTCAGTCTCTTTCTAATCCTCACTTGCAGAAAAACATGACCTGTTTTTATATATGAAGGAAAAGCAGCCTGACCTGTTCATAGGTATGAGATTATGAGATATGCAGCTGCTGTCAGGATAGAATGTTTCCTTTAAGGGACAGCTCACCCCCAAATCAAAAACACATATTTTATTCTTTTACCTTCAGTGCTGTTTATTGATCTACATTATTTTGGTGTGATGGGTATAATATGGCGAGTGTTAGAGCTATCAGCCGTAGAGATGTTTGCCTTCTCTCTAATATAATGGAAATATATGGCACTTGGCTTGTGGTGCTCAAAGCACCAAAAAGTTAAATTTGAAAAACTCAATAGCAATGTCTCTTTCAAAAAATCATGAGCAGTTTCATGTAAGAACTACTTTCTTTTTGCCAAAAAACACCTGAAAACCGAATCACAGAGCAGAAGCAAGTATGCATCTCTTCATGGATGAAAGGCTTGTGACGGCGCAAGATGTAAACATTAATGGCGTCCTGCTTGGCTGACCTGTAAAGTTAGCCAAGCCAAAGTTAGCCATTAAGCTAGCTTAATAGTGCCAGGTGAGCTAGCAGCTAGCAGTAGCTGCATGCTTCCATCTGCATTGTGATACATTGGTGGGTGTAGTTTGTGTGAGCAGTTTCATGTAGGAGCTATTTTCTTCTACCTGAACTATATACCCCAACTGTATCACAGTGCAGAAGCAAGCGTGCATCTACTGCTAGCTCACCTACTGAGCTAAATAATGTTATAAATCGAAGAGAACGCCATAAATGCTTACATCTGGCACTGTCACCATTTGCACAATCTCAATTGTTTGACCTCTTGAAACCCAAAACCACATCAGTTTTCTTGTGCTGCGTTCAGATGCCTTTCAGAAGCATTTAAACCTTTGAAACCTGAGCAAATAGGTTTTTTTTTTTTTTTTTTTTTTTAAATGGCTAAAAAGGAAATGAGCAACTTGACAAGAAATGTCCCACAAATGGCAAGAAATTAGGAAATGAAAACAGCCTCATAAATTGTTTAAAAAAGAGACAAAATATTAGCAGACAATACTAAAAAATGGGAAAATGTCCAGAAAACTACATTCATAATTATTATTATTTCAATTATTACGAACTATTTTATCTTTATATTCATTTCTTATTTTGTTTTGTTTTATTTGGGGTTTTTCCCCCTTCGTTTTTTCCATTTTTTGCTTCATTTCAGGTCAAGTTCTTGGAACTCATAACTAGTAATTTAAGCCCATGTTTTTGACAGAAATCAAGCTAATTTGCTCAAGCTTCAAAGGTTTAATAAACCTTAGTAAATGCTTAATAACCACAATAAAGCTGCCAATTATGACTTAGAAATCTTTAACAAATGGTGGCTAATTAGAAAGTGGAATCAAACATGGTTATTTAGCATAAACTTCTTGCAGGTTTCGACAGATAGCTTAATGTTATAGTTAGCCTACCTTCAATGGGGATTGCAGCTAATTTCGGCTGGGGTGAGGAACTTACCGCTGGCTTCAGTCAGGGCCTAAAGTTGGCACAGAGCCCCCCTCCTGTCACAGCTCTTGTTCTGTTAATTTATTCAATATTTTCAGTGAAATTCATTTATTTCATTGGCTCATGCGACTCCGGCGACCCTGCGCTGTTCGCGTGCCATACGCTCTTCCCGCTGCCTGTCACCCGACATCTTCACTTCGCTCTCGCGGCAGAGCGTCTTCAGCGGTCAGGCAGCTCTTCTGCCATTGGTCGCTTCTGCTGTACGTCAAAGTCGCTCTACCGTGGGATTGGACTTCTCCCGGCGCCGTGTCCCTCTTGGCTGTACCTGTCTCGCTGTGAGAGGTTGACAGCTCTTCCTGCTCCACGCGCAGCTCCCGCCCATTTCATCCAGCTCCAAGGAAGGAAGGAGGAACTGCTCGAGCCGCATGTGTCTGCAAAACCGTGCTGCTATGTGACTCCCTGGGATTATTTAGCTGGTTTTGCGGTCGGTGGGAAGCAAGGTTGGAAAGTTTGTGATCACAGCCGGTATTTTGGGGGGTGCGGGGCGCATTGGGAAGGTGGTGCAAGTGGTTTCGGAAGTGGAGCGTGGCAGCGAAAAGGAAAAAGGGGGGCTTTTCTTTCCCGTGTGATACCAGATAGCTTTCGCTTGCTTTGCCACGACGGGACTGACGTAGAATATGGCGGAGCATCACCCGGTTGCCGACAACAAACACAAATCCTCGCTCAACTCCGGAGCGTCGTACTCGGGGAACGGGCGCAGCAGTACGGCGGTGGCGGAGAGAGGCAGTAACGCCGGGGCTGGAGGAGGAGGCGGAGGAGGAGGTCTGTCCGGCGGCCTGTCGCAGCCGGCTGGGTGGCAGTCCTTGCTGTCTTTTACCATCCTGTTCCTGGCCTGGCTCGCCGGTTTCAGCTCCAGGCTCTTCGCTGTCATTCGCTTCGAGAGCATCATTCACGAGTTTGACCCCTGGTGAGTACACACACACACACACACACACACACACACACACACACACACAGAGCTTCTTTGAGCTAAGACAGCCTGCTACAATTGCAGTGAGCTCCTGCTGCATTGTGAGGAAGTTTCTTTTAAACATGTCAACCAAACGGGTTATTTCACATTTTGTCACGTGCCCATATTATCAAAAAATGTCCTTTCGTTTTGGTTTTCAAGAACTTCAAAACGGGGACAATGGCCACAAAGCTTACATGTACTAAGCCTATTGTGTTTAATGATTAGACTTATCTTGAAATTATCTTGGACATATTTTGTCGAAGCTTCCAAATACACATTTTTATTGCATCTTTCATGATGATTAAGATCACAGCACCAAATGTAGGCCCACCTTTTCAGAGCCAAGGGACGCCTGCGTTTCTATTGTGGTTCATTGTAAAGTGCAACGTTGTAACAGCCAGTGGAGGAGGAGAAGGGGGAGGTGGAGGAGGAGGGGGGTGTCACAGCAGAGCAAACGAGGATAATGGTGACAGCTTCATCTGACGCGGCTGGAACCCGGAAAGAAGCACTGGGTGAAGTCCTTGTGACACAGATGTCTCCTTTGTTTACCCACAGCTCACCTCTGCTCTGATTTGATGCAGTGTAGCAACACTGGCACGGATTACAGGGCTTGTGTGCCAACTATGTGCCACACACAAATAAGAGCATGTCACTGACTTGACGGGTAACTTTATTTTTCAACCTGGACCCTATTTTCCCATGATTTTGTATGTAAGAGACTAAGGGTCAACCGATATTGTTTTTTCAAGGTTGATGCTAGCACAAATTATTAATACTTAATGAGTTCGATGAGTAATATTTAGACCCGATATGCATTTACAATAATAATGAAAATATTTGTGTCCAAATTTAGAATTTGCAATAAAGCAAACTTCAACATAAAACTTTGTTTAAATGCCTTTAGCAAATAGTTAATCAAAACTGGAACTTTCAACATCATATACAGCAAGTTCCCTGCAACTTTTTTTAAAATAAAGTTCAGTAAAAATTTGAATAAAAAAATGAATGAATAAAAATAGCTCTGAGGTTTACAAGTAAAAGATCCTTCCATGCTGACACTTTTTTTTGCATGTATTGCAGTCTGCCTTCCCTGGTGTTAGTTGAGTGTAATGTGCACACTTTTTCAGTAGTTAATTTTATTGGCAATCATTAAAGTAAAATACCAATACAGATAATATAGATAATATCCGCCCAGATAATAGGCCAGGCCGATAATCTGTCAACCCCTATAAGAGATTAATGGGAACAACATTTTCTGAAACTGGTCCAGAATTGAGTGAGAGCATTGCAGCTGGCATTTGGGAAACAGGCTTTAATGACCATTTACATGTCAACAGTTCATCCATGAAATGTTGAACTTATGTTGCATTTTGGCCTTTGTTCATACGACAACTGGTTTTGCGGGACTTAAGACGCAAAATTTTGAAACCTTTAATTTTAACCGGAAACGGCTCTGAAAATACTCTTGCCAAACTAGGGTTGCACCGATACACTGGTTTTAAGGTATAACATGATATGAAAGTTGACCATTATCATATGGCCTACATTTGCTTAACTACAATATTGGAAAAAAAACATCTGGATGGAGAATCATATCCTTACTTCAATTATTTTCAAAAGGGACCTACTTCCATTAAATATTGTTTTTATGTCTTAATTATAGTAATAAAACAGTTATTCAACCAAAACATATTTTTATTTTCATTCTTTTAAAGGCCTTTAGGAATGATAATAATAATTCTGAATGCCGTGATACTGTGAAACTGCAGCATTTTCTGAGATGGTTATCATACTGTGTAAATGGATGATAGAATGACTGTATTTAAGTGCATATTGGTGGGTTTGGTGATAGCGGTTTCAGGGCTATTTCTGGTTAAACTAAAGGAAATCTTCCTCATTAACAAAAAAGGAGGCACGGTGATATTGGCGTGTCATTGGTATCGGCAGATATTGGCTTTAAAATGGAAGTCGGAATTGGTCAACATGCTCATTTCTGCTGATATCACTTTTTTTTTAATTGACAAAATGAACAAAACATCAAACTTAAGTGGAAGTATTTTCTTGTTTTGCACAATAAGTTACCTAAAGTGAAAAGCATTGTATATTATGTCTCTGTCTGCTAGTGGGCCATCACGATAAGAGTGTGCATAAGATGATGCTAAATCCAGTACAGAAGAGACTTGATGATCACTTAAATTAAATGGGAAAATGTAGATATATCAATATTGGTTATCAGCCTAATGAGGTATTAAGTATCGTCATATGGTATATCGGCAAAAAATCCAATATTGTGCATCTCTAGCAAAAAAATATCTGTGTGGTGTCCTTTCCATAATGTAGTCAGACACTTAGAAAAAGTGCTCAGACTGGTTATATTGCAGCCTGTGTGGCCACCGTCAGCTGCAACAGTCTCTCTGACTGTTGTTCCCATTAGTCACTTAAACACAAAATTGTTGAATATTGGGTCCAGGTTGAAAAGTACTGAAGTTACCCTTTAACTGTGATCATTTTGTGCCTTATCCTGCACAGTATTCATCAAGGATTTGGTGACATTTGCCCAGCATCCTTTTGAAGTTTATATAACCATAATTTGTCCTCAGATTGTAATGTGCTCCCAATTTTGCATGAAGATATTCAGTATTCAGATTCGTATGTCCTTGAAAGTGTTGGTGAGACTTACCTTGAATTCTTTGGCAGTGTCCTGGTTCACGCTGCTGCTTTTAATTCTAGTGTGAAAAGGGTTTCCTCACACTGTCTCAGACATTAGTGCAGGCAGGCAGCAGCTGACAGTTGGACAGCAGACTTTGCTGCAAGATAGGCCTCCTTACACGCTCGGCTTTTGTACTATTTCATGTTTCCTAGAATACATACGATATGCTCATATGCATATCAAAGCTTACCTCAGAGATAATGAAGTACCTGTGTTCAAATGAGCCTTTGAACCAGAGCAAATGTTCTTCATTGCACCGGCCATCAAATTGTTTGTGTCTAATTTCAAAATCATGACCAGCATGACTTCTGACAGATATTGTCCAATCTTTTTTTTATTTGTACTCCAAGGGACTGTTGCCTGGCCCAAGCCTGCATTGCATCACTGAAACCATTTAATGATTATTCGGAGACCAGCAGTGTGGATTAAACTGCCAGCTTCACGTCTGTCTGCTGAATAAAAGAGGAGGCTTGAAAGCTTTGGCTGGGGAGAATCCTTCAGTTTCTGTGTGTCGCCGTCTGAAAGCCTAACATGGCATGACATAGAGTGAAATTTATTCATGCGCTGCTTCATTGTTCTATCATTCTCCCTTTGCTATCAGACTGGCAGCATTATTTAAACTAGATTTTTAGATGGCTGAGCAGGTGTTTGTGTGTCTGTTACTGTTTCTTCTGTTGAAAATCTAATGATGCAATATGTTGAAGGGCAGGTAAAATTTGTTGTACATGTTTGTACACCTTGATTGTGTCACAAAATGGACCAATTCTGCAAATATGTTTCTTTAATTGGGTTTCAAACAGAGATTTCAACATTTTAGGATGCCTCACTTTATGTATCAAAGGGAAACCCCCGGTGTGTGTGTGTGTGTGTGTGCCACTGTGTGCCCTTGTGAAGAGGAAGTAGCTTGTCTTTCATAACTGTTATAAAGGTACAACAAGCTGCTTTTTTTGTCAAACAGACATTTTGAATGTGTGTAAAGAATCTATTCTGGAGGTCACAGTAAAGACATCAAGGTTTTTGAGCATCTAGGAGGATAAAAGAAGCAGAGTTTACAGCCTTTTGCGATCAGCGTTTGATGACAGTTCCTTCATGTACGACCCTACGACCTCACTGCACGTTTTCTGTCATTCTGTAACTTATCTTTAAAAGGGTATTGCAGTCGAGCTCACAGTCGGGGCACCCCTCCGCTGCCCTGTTTGTTCTCGTCCTCTCCCTCTTTCCCTCCCTCACACGCTCCCTCTGATGTGTCCTTTTGATGTGGCTGGTTAATAGTCATTTTCCTTCAGAAGAGCTAGATCGAGCTATTAGATGTGACAGCAGAGCAGATCAGGACTGGTATTATGAAGCAGCCAGCTCACAGATAGCTATGCTTTGAGTTGGGGCTGTGTGAATCATTAATGGAACAGCATCAGAAAGGGAGAAAAAAACAGCTTCATTAGCTCTTGTGTCTCTGTCGGATACAGTAAAGGTTGCCTGATAGTGAGCTGGACCTCCCTCTGAGCAAGGTCTGGCAACAAGACGGCATCTGATCCACCTGTTGTATGGTGCTCAGAACCGCTGCTCTGTGAATAATGGTTTGTAGGAAACCGAAATGCAATTAGTGCCAGTAGTCGGCACATTTATGAGGAATGGCATGGTTGATATGAATGAACCATTACACTATTTAAAAGGTGGATGACTCTATTAAAATCAAGCTGTCCTCATTCTGTGGCCATTGTCATCATATCTGTTTTATAACTCGAGCAAGTAACTGAGGTCATATCTAGAGCTGGATGTTGAACATGAATACTTTTTACCTGACACAAAATATGTACTAACAGGCAAGTTCCAAAGGTTAGCAGGGAATATCTGGTTAAATTTATAACTTGTTTACAATTTTTTTTAGCAGGCAGTTCCTGGTTCCAAAATTAAAAAAAATAAAAAAAATTACACCTTTTTGTCTTTTAGACAAAGTCTCTATATGGCTGCTTGTATTGAGATATACAGTATTATTTTATGACTGTTGTTTTGCTGTTTTATATGACAAATGTGTGGAAAATTACATCAACTGTAACTAATTAACATGCTGTAGGCACAGGGTTTCTGCAGTGTATTGCAAGCGTGGTGGACCACTTGGCTGCTTTTTTTTTTTTTTCAAAAGGGACCTATTATGCTTATTTTCAGGCTCATATTTGTATTTTTGATTTCTCCTGTAACATGTTTATATGCTTTATTGGTTAGAAAACACTTTATTTTCCTTATACGGTCTGTGCTGAAACACCTGTATTCGCCCTCTGCCTCAGATGCTGTGTTTTGCTGCCATTCTCTTGAATCTCCTCCCCCCTCAGAAGAAACCCCAGTCTGCTGTGATTGGTCAGCGTTTGCGGGTCTTTCGCATCTCTGCACCATCACTGCAGCTGGGAAATGACTGTAATGGAGAACAGCAGCAGTTTTTATCATGAAAAACCACAAATAAAAGCTTCTAAACACAGTCAGACCTGTTCAAACAGGAATATGATCTGAAATCGGGGAGAAATTAACATCCATAAACAAGATTACATGTTTCCCTGAAGTTAGCACGGAGCATCATGTAGGACGTAATGTAAACACTTGCTGTTACGCAGAGCAGATGACCATAGAAAGAAGTACAACATGAGCTGATGTCATCTCGTAGCCATGTAGAAAAAACTTCAGAAATGGAGTATTCAGAGTGGTTTGCATCTGAGGGTTTTTCTTAGAGACTACTTATTATACCACATTTAAAATGTAATTTGAAGTTATTGGACACAAGGCTGCAAGGAGATCTCTCCATAACATTTTGCTCTGGCAACAAGCTGCGTCTACCCATGACAGGTGCATCATGTCCAGCAGCTCCTCTAACATAAGCTAGGAGGGCAGTTTCTATCATTTTGGTGATAAAATTTGAAAAAAAAAATAGAATTTAAATTGGTGGTGGTCCACATCCATTTCTGCACAGCTTAGATTTGGCACAGATGGTAAAAATGTTAGTTCCACTCTGATATGAAAGAATATGCTGTGCAAAAGTGAATAGACTACAGCAGATATTTAATCAACAGTTCAAATCTTCTGATGCTCATCTCATTTCCGGGTGGAAGATGCTGGTTGTGAACATTTAGTAGACTTCCTCTGAAAACCTCTGAGCCAAATAACTCAGCTGAATCTTTATATGCAGTGGTTATTAGCCATGCTAATGGCATGGCTCGAAGGATGGATTTATCTGTCTGCCCCACTGAAGAATCTCAATAACTGTTGGATGGATTGTAATTAATCTCAGTGCACAAATTCATGCCCCCCTCAGGATAAATTTTAATCACTTAGCTGATCCCTTAAATTTTCAACTAGTGCCACAGTCAGCTAAAAAATATAATTTGTACAATACTTTTGTTTGATCTTTTGAAACCTGGAGCAACAAAACTTCTCATGCTGTTTTCAGACGCCTTTCACAAGTATTTCAACCTTTTAACCCTTTGTGATCTCTTTCAAAAACACAAGAAAAAATGGCAATTAGCAACTTGGTAATGTTCCACAAATTGATTCAGAAAAGAAGAATAAAAGAAATAAAAACATATTCATTCATTCTCTCTATTACATATTTAAAATAATAATAATTTTTTTTAACTTTATTGAAAGTGGATTTAAATTTTTAAAAAAAGGAAAAATTATGTATTTAAAAACAAATAATTGAAATTTGTTGTAATTTTAATGAAGTACTTTGTTATTTTTGTTTTGTTTTACTAATTTTCAGGTCATTTTCTTGTACTTTTTACTAATTTCTTGCTAATTTGGGGGTCATTCCTTCTTTTGTTGGTCACTGCCTTCTTCCCGTGTTTTTGAAATAAAATCAAGCCAATTTCCTCATGATTTAAATTAAGATTCAACAGATTTGGTAAAAATTATCTGCTTAATATCAACATGTTAGCTTTTTATTATCAACACATCAACACAATTGTGTGCAGCAGCATGACAGCACTGTGGAACTTTAGTCTTGCTTTTTAGAGTTGAAATATTGGAAGCTGAAGCCGCTTTGGTTGGAGAAGCAGATTCTACTCAATTCAGAATGCACAAAATGCTGTTAAGATAACAAGAAAATAGGTAATCCTTTATTAGTCCTCCAATGGGGAAATTTGCATTGTTACAGCAGCAAAAGGATATCAAAGCAGGTTTGTGCAAGATAAAGCAAGAGAACAACATTATAGTATGAAAAATAGTAATAAGAATAGTTTGAAAGTAGTATTAAACTCCAACCTTAATAACAGAAATAGCACAAATATATTTCTATACCAAGATCTACTGATATTAATGATTGGCTTTGTGACTGATTTGCCAGTCACAAAGTTAATATCCATGTTTGAAACCAGCAAAGTGAATTGAGAAAGACATTGTGAAAGCACACAGAGTGAAAATACAACAGATTCTGTCTAATATGAGGGTGCTGTTCTCTTTTTCCCACATGCACAAATGGAGGATCATAGGAAATGGGTCGGTGTTTATTGAGGATGGAGTTGATGATGTGTGGGTGTCGTTATTGTGCCCAGGCCGCAGCATGGGTTCTCAGGTTGTGCCACGTTACAAGGCACTCAGAGAATGGGAGCAAGAGGTTTTGTGCTCTGTAATAGAGCCAGACTGTGTTGCTGTTGTACATCTGTCTGAAAAGATCTAGTTCATCCTCTGTGTTTTCGTGAGAGGGAAAAAAGGTGCTTTTGAAGGTTTCAAATGAAAGACGGGAGGCAGGCTTGGGAGGAGAAAAGAAAAGTGCCTGCTTGAAACAGAATAGCAAAGTAGATCCTGCATTTAGCCTGGCTGGCTTCATTTACACTGACTGCCTCTTCACATCTGATTCTTTTATTTCTGTTTAATCGTCTCAATCCTTGGCTTCTGCTGAGGTCAAACGATGCAGTAAGTTAGATTTTCTGTTTTATTTTCAGGCAGGTGATAGTAAAACACGGCCTCAGAGACACTGCGTCGAAACAAAAACTGGATCCAGGTCAGCAGCGCAACACAAGGTTATGTCTCTTGATTTTGGCTGATGATTCATGAGAGCAAGTACAGCCCTGCTGTCTCCTCTCAGGTGCCTTCAGCCGTGCACTCTGCTGAACAGTCACCGGGGTCATGACAGCTCGTGCCTCTGGCCAGCTCTGTTGACAGACTGAGCCGCTCCACCTGTAACCTGATTCTTTAGTGGCAGCGACTCTGCCAAACACCAGCGCGTTCACTGGGCAGAGGAGCAAATGTTCTATCCTGCTGGCTGTCGGTGACAGGCGAGGAGATGAGGGGCCAGATCGGCTGCCTGGCTCACACACTGTCAGGCGGACACTCTCACAGACCCACTGGGTGGCTGTGACCTTGTGCAGTTTGGACTTTACTCCACAGTCAGTGCAGATATTTTATTTACCAGTGCCATTTTACTGTTGTTTACCATGATTCGAGTTTTTGTTTTTTGGTCTGACACACATTGAACCCCCCCCCCCCCCCACCCCGTACAGTAAAACTCATATCAAACAGCCCTGCATGAAATCTTTATGAAGCTTCTAATGTTCAGTTGTTGACACGTGGCTGGGCCTGTAGCTGCATTACTGCAGTAATATGATGCCAACCACAGAGTTGAGCTCATTACCGTCATCACTGCTACTTCCAGTAATCCTTCCTCTCAGTCTTCAACATTAGGGGAATGATGCACATTATATTAATGGGAATAATATGTTATCATGACATAATGATATAAAATGTTTTTGGGGTTATGTGAACAGACAAACAGGAGTTTGGTTAAGGTAATTTGAAAGGTAATCAGTTAAATCAGTGACTTTAAATCAGTTAAAATATCTTTACTTAGGTTAATGAAATGCACATATATGGCAATCAGATGAAAATACAGTTTGTTGCATCTGTCTTGGATCAGCGTTGTTCCTCTTTACTTAGCACATCACAGAAAATACTCTAAGCCAGGGGTCGACTGATATTGGTTTCTCAGGGCTGATACTGTTAGTGATTATTTGTGGTTGATGGGACCAAAAGCTAATATTTTGAACCAATATGCTTTGCTATGTTTTTCAAGGTAAAAGTTCCTCCCATGCTGACACTTTCTTTGCACTTTTTAGTGAATTAATTTTATTTGCGTTTGTTTTGTCGTGGAATTTGTTATATTCCAAATTCCAAATAATGACAGAAAAATTTTCATTTATATTATAAATGCATATCTGTTTCAAATATCGGTCATCGGTCTCATTGACGACCAATAATCGGTCTCGGTATCGGCCCTGAGAAACCAACATTGATCAAGTTGAGTAAAATCCGTACATCAATGATCAGTTGCACTGAATTACAAAACAGGGGGGCTTTCTATTTTTGTGTACAACATTCTTCTAAAAAGTTGTGCAACAGGTTGTTCATAACTTACTGATGAGTACTCGTGTCCCTTGAAAGATCCTTCGGTGCATGGTATGGCCCAGTATTTATCCAGTGTTTGATGTCACACTATTGACATTGATTTACCATCGATTTTTGATCTCTTTGAGTTACGACATCATTATGTTTTTATTAGAAACTTAAAATTGGACAGACTTATAGTGGTTACTGATGGTCGATTGCGGAACTAGATTGTACTTGTTCTCAGATAAAGCAGACACTGTTACTTTTCAGGAAGTTGACAGGTAGTCATTTCCTCCAGCATCACCAACCTTCCTTGACATGATAAAACATCTTTTATTGTGTCGCAATTTGGGCTGCTGTCTCACATCACCACTGGGGTGTATGGACGAGTTGGCAAGGTGCATCAGGAGGGCATGATTATGATCAAAATGTCAGTAATAACATTTTTGATCTCTGAAGCCCAGTTCTGTCCCAGTAATTTTGTTTTTCAGCTGGAAATCCTCCCCACCGTGTACATGTGGAAGATCCCCTTTATTCAGCTTACATAACACTAATTCGGTTGGTTCATTACGCAACATCCAGGATGGGGATGAGTCATTTTAAGCTATCATTCAGATGGGTGGGTGAAACAGCCTGGAAGTAGAGTAAACTTAACAATTTGAATTCATTTTATCAGGAAAAAAAAATGACAGGAAGTGCTTCTCCATATGTCCAACTGGGTCACATTCGGCTCTGGCCTCTATGGCACTGAGCCATAAAATGTCATTTATTTTTTTTCTGTTAATATCTCCACAAGTTAAACCGGCAAGATTGTAGTCAGAGGAAGTAGTTCCTGTTATCACATTTTATCAGATTGTGTATCTGTGCATGTGAACGTTGGACTGTTTGCACTTTGGTGTGGCTGTTGCTAGAGCTGCAAACTCCACTTTATCATGCACCCGTGGCCTGACAGTTCCTCTTCCACCACTGCTTTTTGATCTATGACCGCCACCAGGGCTACTTCTTCTTTTCTCTGTAGTCTGTGTGTGCGTGTGTGTGTGTGTGTGTGTGTGTGTGTGAGAGTGAGAGAGAGAGAGACACATGCACATTTGCAAAGAGTTCTGTGATCCGCTGTGGCACCTCTGTGAAGGATCTCAGCCCCAAAGCTAGATTTCTTTGTCCTATAATACCAGTGCTATATGAGCATACTGACAGATTGAGATGATGAAACAGGCATGCAATAAATCCTCGTGCTCTTGTCAGACATCTGCTGATCATGTCTTTGGTTTTGCTGCTTGATCTTTTTATTATATTGTTTTATGTAGTGTCACCCCGGTTTTATTTGATCAGCTCTTTGCTGTGGTGCAGTGTTGCCTACAAACACATGGGTTTTCCTTAGTTTCACCCTCTTGGAGTAGCAGATGAGAAAATACATTTTTGGTGATTTAAAAATGGCTAACCAACAGAAGGTCGACAGATAATATATACATTTTAATACATCGCTTAAAGCTCTGCAAGTTTAAATAAACGTTTGTCATTTTTAAAGCAATTAGGGATTTAACTAAAGAATTGTTTTCATTGTAGAATTAGCCTTCAGTTCTTTGATTAATGGACTAATTATTTAGTCTGAGAAATGTCAGAAAAGCTGAAAATGGCCAGCATAATTTTCTGCATGATATACAATGGAGAGAAGCGTCAAATTGCAGCTGGAACCATTATATTTGGATGTTTTTTCTCAAGAAATGTCTTAAAAAATTGAATGATTACCCAAATAGTTGCCCATAGTTGTAAATAGTTGTCTCTTGTAATTGTTGATTTATTGTTCAACTTATTGTTCTGCAAAAAAAATACGTATCATTTAACTGCAACAGCCCCAGTTTGATTGTGGGACCCTCGTTACACAGAGATGGCACTTTAGGGCCACAACACCGCCCATTTATACCACCTTTGCATGTTTACACAGAAACAAACGATGGCGACATCAATCCGGAAAAAAAAAGCAAAGAATTTGAGAAAAAGTTAAAAAAAATTAACTGAAGATCAATTAAAAAGGAAAAACAGTGACAAAAACATTTGACCAATAAGCAGTGAAAGAAAAATGAGACCCCCAAATTAGCAACAAATAAGTAAAAAAGTACAAGTAAATTTGTAATATTTTTTTTTTTCGCGAGAGAGGCAAAAACAAACAAGGCAAACAAGACATGGCAGAAAGTGCTTAAAAATTCTACTTTTATAACATAATTTTAAATATCTAATCGTGATAATTATACATATATTTTTTCTTAACTTTTTAAAATTTGTTTTCCCCCCTAGACATTTTCCCCAAGCTTTTTAAAAACAATTGAAAGAAATCAAACCAATTTGCTTAAATTTAAAATCTTTTAATACTTGTAAAAAGTTGTCTGAAAGCAGCACAAAATTATTGATTTCGCTCCAGGTTTCAGAGGGTTAATAAGGAAGATGGCAGAATTGTGGCACTGTGATCATGGCTTTACAAAGACTTGCATGATAATTTGCATCAGACTCTGTGCTCCCTGTGTTCTGCTGCTTATGATACCCTGCTCATTTGGTTTTTTGCTGTAACAGCATCAGTTGACTTCCTGATCCTTATGTAATTGGCTTCCTGCTCCAGTCTCTGACTGGTGTTTCAGGTTCACAGCCCAAACAGCATCGAGCTGCACTCTAGTGTGGTGCACACAATTTGTCAGGCTGCTTGTCTGTTGGACATTTCCTTTACTACCTTTCTCTTCTGATGCTTAAACCTATGCAAACATTTTAAAATGCTACTTATCAGATAATTATGAAGCCTTTCTCTTGGGCTCTGGTCTTTGTCTCTGCCAAAGACACTGTCGCCTGTTTCCTTTTCTTCAAACATCTGGCGTTGTACCATCACACTTCCGCCTCTTGTACAGTCACTGTGGAGAATCTGACGAGCTGGCTGCCTGCTTTACAGGCAGCCAGGAAATCAGACTGCATGTCTAATTTAGCTTCAAGTATTTCCAACTGCATCAGTTTAAAGAGAATGTGCTGCACTTGCAGATTGTCCCCTGACATTGAAGAAAGTCATCTGTCACCATTTCAGTCCATTTGCTATCTTCTTGGAATTTAATAAGTGTTAGTGGTCCTTGTGTGGTGAGGATTTGTCATGGTTCGTCTGATGAATAAACAAACGCAGCCTGGCTGCTCACTCTGTCCTTCTCTTTAATGCTCACATACATTGCTACATTTAGAAATGGAAGAAAGATGATTTTTTTTAAAGTAAACCTTTCTCCACCTTTACACAAAGGGCTCAATAAAGAACTTTTTTCTCAGAATATTTACAGTAATAACACAGTGAGAGGACCTGCTCTGTAGGGAGACCACACTTTGTTTATGGAGCATAGGAGTGTCTGAATTTTATAGATTTTTTAATGACATACATTTCATCATGGTAGGAAAAGCATGTCGTATTTTAAAAATCTATTTTCAACAAACATATTTAGACTTCTTGGTTACTTAGGACCAGTCTGTTTAAGTTCATTTTTGAATTAAATAATTTTGAAAACAAATTGTACCACTATGTGTTTTCATCATTCCTGTTGTCCCACTGCCCTGCTGTTTTGGATTGTAATGGTATGAGATTTTCATGGTACAATAACCATCTCAGAAAATATTACAGTTTTACAGTATCGCGGTATACAATATTATACAATATGTATTCTTATTATCAGTTACAATTAGCCTTAAGGAAATTTTTAAAAAGCATTATTTGGGAGGGTTGTTAATTAATTTATTACTTAATTGAAACTTGAGACTATTTTTTTTGTGTGTGTGTGTGTGTGTGTGTGTGTGTGTGTGTGTGTGTGTGAAAAGGTAAATGAGATCCTTTTTTTTTCTTTTTTCGATAAGTAAATGTACATGGTACGCAACCCCCCTCAGACTGCCATTTTTTCTTCAGTTCTCTGGTAATGATATATTGATATCGTGGGTTTTCAGCAGGTGAGTCATAGAGCAGAAAAAATACTTTAAATCCTTCCTTCATGAAACATATGACAAAAAAAGAGTAGTTCAAACTATAGAATATGGCTTTACTGTGTATAAAATGCACACTTGATTTGAAGCATCGTTCACTCAGTCACAGACTAATGTGTTTATAAGGCAGTTCTGCTGTTGGGGTCAAAAAAAAAAAAAAATTAAATACATTTTAAAAAGAAAACAATACACTTGGACACAGTCATGCAGAAGAAGGGACTTGCTTTCTCTGGAAATGCACCCACTGATCATTTTACACAACCATCTTGACTGGTGGAGGCTGCACAGCCATCAGCCACTATTAGAGCAAAATTCTGCCAATCATGATAGTTTGTAAATAAGGTCCTACTGGCACTGATTAATCAGCCAAACAGATTAATCAGTTGACCTCAAGTAAGAAGCCAAGTAGAAACCCGGGTTAAGCTGGTTAATATGTGGCTACAAAAACTGCTCTCTCAGGAGAAATCTAGCTCAGAAAATCACTCTAAATCCCTAACAAGATTATGGAAACAAGGTCTCTTCCCATTGAAGAAATCAGCTTACTGTAGGAGGCCAATAAGAATCCAGAAAGTGCATGTTAATGCGCTGATTGAAGCTCGGCATAGATGAGGAATAGCAAAGCACACAGACAACATTACAATAACTACTAAACTTAAAATATTTTTCAGCATGTGTGTTAGAGTGCAGCAGCTACATGTTGTTTTTGCAGTGTGGTTGGGGGAAAATCCCAGCTGGTGTGTTTACTTTACATTATCTTACATCCTTACAACTCCTTGGCGGTTAAGCATTGAATGTGTCTGTTTCTCACTATAGCCAATTTTCTCATCATTGGCTCAGTGAGACTTTCCAGAGTGATAATTAGCCCTCTGAAACCAAAGCAAACTGCTTGGTTTCTTTCAAACGTATGGGAAGAGGGCACTGAGCAACTTTAGAAATTGCCAAAATTTTAGCATGATATTTGTAAAAAGTTAGAAGTAGCTTTTGTTGCTAAGAAATTACCTGAAGTTGAGATGAATAGTATAGAAAAGTAGAATAGTATAAAAATAGTAGAATAGTATAAAAAAGCCCAAAACAGAAACTAATATGAAAATAAGTAAAACAGAAACAAAAAATCACAAAAAAACCCAATAAAGTTAAGTGAAAAAAGGTACTAAATCTAAATAAAAATAATAAATGTATTCATATTCTGCAGCATTATTGTAAATATATAATTTGAACTTGACATTTCCCTAGTTTTTTTTTTGAGAATTTCCTAATTTTCTCCTTTTTTTGCAGGACATTTGTTACCAACTTGCTCATTTTCTTTTTTCCCATTTTTCTAAAGAAATCATTTTTTTCTAAAGGAATCATTTGTTGCAAAGTTTTTCCAATAGAAATGAATTACATTTGGTCACGTTTCAAAGGTTTAAATACTTGTGAAAGGCATCTGAACACGATCCATGTTTAGCTGGAGCAGAAGAGTAAGTCAGAGAAAGGTGAGGGAGCTGTGGTCAGTGTTGCAGTGGAAAGCTGCAGATGATTTCCTTCCTGCTCTGCTGTGCTTCCTTGATATTCCTCCACACCGCTCCTCTCTAACATCACCATGAAAGGGCAATTAAAGGAAGTGACTACACAGCTTACCTCCCATCAAAGAACTGTTGTTACCATGATTAAACGTACAAACAAAGCTAGAAATTATCATAATGGCCTTGCTTCCTTTTCACAGCTGATTAATGTTTTAATGTGACAACAAACAGTCTCTGTGGCTGCCACTGATAAATATTTATCAGGATTACACATTCTTTGTCCCAGTTTAATAACTGACAAAAAAAGACAAAGGAGCATGTTTGCCTTGTGTTACATAACATTACAATTCGCTGCACAAGGCAGTAGAGAAATGGGAGAATTTACTTGAAAATGTCACTTGGCTTCTCTTCTTATCTCTAGGCTAGGTTTCTCTCATTTCTCCTCCTCCCCATATCCATCCCTCCCTCCTTCCTCGCCCCGCCTTTCATTTCTTCCCCCGGTCTTCACCGTGTTGCTATGCCTCCCTCAGTCATTAGGTCGTTGCTGGTTGCCAGTTTTATCAGCCCAGAGAGTTGCTGTCGCACAGCGCTCCTCTTTGATGTAACCCAGTCGGTCCCTGCACTCTCTTTCAGTCTCTTGTTGTTGCTCTTCCCCTCCATCTCTCAGATTTCAGACTCATGGCTTGTGTTATTCTTTCTGCTCCCTTATTTTACATTTTTCTTGCTTCTCCTGTGAGGTGGCTTGACTCCCAGCAGAGTGACATGCCTTTGCTTGTTAGCCTGGCTGTGACATATATGACGAGGATGTCAGTGAGGGGGAAAGGAGTGGCTGTTGTGTTCTTCTGATAAAGACATTAGAGGGTTCTTAGTAATGATCTTTGCTGCTGATTGGATGCTGCGGAGCTCTGGCTGGTGACTTGGGCGACTACAGTAGACCTGTATTATACAACAAGTAGTTCCGACCATGCAATCTGATTGGTTCGCAGTTAGAATGTGCTCAAATACGCATGACTGCACACCTTCCTCATCACTAAAAAGAATTACTCTGCCATTTCTTACTCAATGCTCTTACAGAAATCATATGACTATCATATGATTTCAGGCAGTGAACAAGGGGCCTGTTATAACAGTGTCAATGAACATCAGTTTAGCTGTTTAGAAAAGTGGCAACCTTATAAGAGAAAGTACAGCTGACCAAATGAAACAGACAACTCACTGATGGTGTAAACTATAAACTAACACTAAGCTGTAATATAATTTCACTACTTAAAAAAATGCTATGGGTGGGAATTTAATGTTTTTAAATGTTTTGGCTGATCGATGTGCATTCCAATAGTGCTCCTAATGAATGGACCAGCTCCAAAAGTATAAAATCAATATGTGGTGGCAGATGTTTGTTTTGATTGTGGTGGGCCACCACAAATAAATCTATGTGTGGGAAACCCTCTTATTTCTGATTGTTTGACAGGTATCTGTTGAAATTGCACAACAAGACACTGAAAGCAAAACTTTTGGCCATTGTTCTAACACTATTTCATGTATTATTTATTTATGTATTACATTATAATGGCCATTGTGGAGTGTGGAGAAGGACTGTGCAGAAGCAAAAAAGGAAAAAAATAAAAATGAAATAATGTTAAAATGTTAAAAACAACAACAACAAACAAACAAGAAAATGACTGTGCTTAAAAAAATACAATAATTTTCTGTAAAATAATTAAAACTGAATAATTATGGTTATAAATTTAGTTATAGCTTTTTTTTAGTTGTTTTTTTTTTTTTTTTTTTTACATGTTTTTCTAAATCTACTCATTTCTTGCAATTTGTGGAACATTTCTTACCAACTTGCTTATTGCCTTTTCCCCATGTTTTTTGAAAGAAATCAAACCAGTTTGCTCAGAGTTCAAAGGTTTAAATACTTGTGAAAGGGGCCTGAAAGCAGCACAAGGAAAGTGATGTTGATTCAGATTTCAAAGGGTTAAAAATCTGAGAACAAATGTTATGGGCAAATTCTATACTATGTCAAACATCTTTAAAAAAAATTAATTAATTAATTAATTAATTAATTAATTGCTTTATCTGTAGTGCTTGCAAGATGGTCAAAGGGATTCGGGAAAACCGTCTTTGTCCAAAAATCGACTATTAAACATTCAGAACTTTTCTTTGAAGCTCTTATATTTCATATTTGACACAGCTGCATCTGTCACTTTGAATAACCGAGTGCAACACTACAATACCTTCCAGGGGAAACTGTCTGAAAATGTGCACTGTTATCCCCATATTTAAACCAAATTGGGGTCATATTGCTTATACATAGCAAAACACTTTTCTTTAAATTAAGCTTATTTTTGTGGCTTGCCTGTGCTCTTGGAAGTTCATTGTTATTTTTGTTTTGTCTGCAGATCTCCCGTCTTTGTAAGTCCCAGCACACCAGCAGTTTACCAGCTTTTTAAAAACCAAGCAAAAAGTGTTTCATTCAGCCCCAGTTGGGTGAGAAGCTTTTTCGCGAGCCGGCTGTGAATTTCTCTTTCAGCCTGAGAGCTAAATGACAAATAGGACAGGCTTGCCCCAGAAGCCAGACTCGTGGAAACATATTGCCTCCTTCATCATGTGGGCAGCCACGCACCATGGATAGGCCTATGACCTCTAATTTGGGAAACAAAGCTCCGGGCCTCACAATGACAAACTGCAATTGCTCTACTTACTGTCAATGTATGTGCATAATTTTTCCATAGTTAGATCCAGTGTGGCCACATTGACCTACATGTTCCAGTGTGTTCCATATTGGGAGCACTAATGCTTTGCACTCTGATGACTATGATGACAGGTCTGTCACACACAAGCCTTGCTATGATCAATCGCTTGCATTTAGTATGAAAATACATGCTGCAGTAAGTATTTCCATCGCTGTAGCTCTGTCGTTTATCATTAGGAATTTGAGTAGGCTGAGTATAGGAGAGTAAAGATACAGGCCAAAAGAAAGAGACTTGATGTGGGGCCTGCTTATGCTGCAAGATTTTTTATGGTCATTGCAAAAGTCAAAGAGAAAGCATATTATTATCTGAGGAATGATCGGTCATGTCAGTAATGTGGTAAACAGTAAACAGTAAACAAGCCAACCAAGGTTTCATGGCCTGCGTTAAATAGCCCACAGCACACATACAAACACACACACAGATACACCGGCTGTTTCTTCTATATTCCTAAAAAATCCTTGGGACCTAATGGTAGTATTGCAGATGAGCCGATACACAGCAGTCACGAAACAGCAGTCCTTGGGCCAAGGCTGCATTGATATGAAAGGAAATGGACTCATCGCTCAGTGGAAAATATGAAAAGCCCAAAGCGGATGCTTCAAAGGCTGTCTGCTACCAAAGCACAACAAAATCTGGACATGGGTCAGATTTTACAGATCACAAAATGGCCAGTATGGTTTTATTGACCAAGTTATATTTGTAATGTGAATTAGGCATTCTGTCATATTTATGTCATCGACTTATTTTGTAATGAACATGACCTTGATCTTTCAGCTGACTTTGATATTGCTTGTTGTGTTTACATGCATGATTGTTTACATGTGACTGTCACTAACATTATAGCTAACGCGCTGTCAGAATAAACAGCAGGGTTTTTTTCCTGACCATTATAAATCTTGACCACAGTGATTCACTTTTTTTCCCCCAATTTTTTTCTCTCTCTCCAGCCCTGCCTACTTGTGTGAGTCCAAAGCATGAAAACACAGCAGTTAAAGGATGATACAGTGTAGCTTACTGGTATCCTGCAGCTGCACTTTTAGAGTCAAAGAACTTCTAATTGTCATTAGCTTTCCAACCCCTGCTAATGAGCCAAGAAGTCTGTCATTTGTAGTTTTACCCGCCAACAACTTCATCTTCCACTCCATAAATCCACTAGCAAACAGCCCAGCTCCCAGGCTGGGGACCAAAGTAAACTGCACAACAAGATGACTAGCGGAAAAACAAACAAACAAACAAACAAACAAACAAAAAAAATGACTGCCACACTTGATGCAATCTTAAGTCGACTGCGAGGTCTCAGACTGCTGATTCAAATCTCCGACTCTCAAGGGGCAGCCCTAATATTAGTTGTTTCCAGTAGTTTAAAGGAGATTTCAAAATAGCAAGATATATATTGTGTATTGTGATATAGCCTAAAAATATTGCAATAATATTTTTAAGCCTCAATGCCCAGCCCTAACTTCAGGATCTGGTGACATCACTGTGGGGTGTGGTTTCAAGTTTAATGGAACACGTTTTTCCACACCCAACGGTAGTGTTGGAAGTGGTCAGAGGTAAAACAGACCTAAAACTCTGAACCAGCGAAGGCAGCACAACTCTGCTGTTCAGCCTGATGCTGAGTTACTTTTAAATAACCCTTAAGAGTGTCCTTGCAAATGTAAAACAAATAAATGTTCAAAGCTGAACCCCTTAACTTTAATTAAAAATGTAAGCTTATATAAATCCACATTTCTTCTATGGAGTTATTTTATATATATTTTTTTTAGCAGTTTGACCATGCCACTTGTGTTTCCATGCGGTCTACTAAGCACTTAACAACCTGCTCTGACATGCAGGGTGAGTAATGGCACCAAGCCATGGAGGTCAATTTTTGCTGTGGCTGGTCAATTTGTCTCCTCTGTCAGCCTTGGTGGCAAGTAATTGGCCATCAGCTGGAGATTTTATTCAGCGCTAAGACTCTGTTTTGACTCTTTAATAAAGTGAAAATAGCTGTTGAACTGAGAGAACTGCCGGACACTGTGGGCAGCACACGCACAAGTCAGCTCTCAGCCCTTAAGTCACAGAATAGAGGAAGCCACAGTGGGAAATCTGAGCGGATTGTGCTTTGTTTACATTGTGGGCACGTTAATACACTACATTAAAGCACATTATATCCATTTAAGTAGGAATAATTGTTGATTTTTTTCCCATGGAAGGTAGTAATTAGGTATCTGGTGGTGTGTTTGTATTTTATCTGTCTGTACTGTATGCTTGTATTGTGTGTGTGTGGTGTCATAATAATGAGGATCTAAGTCAGTTGCAATATTACCTTTAATACAAACAAGTTCGTACTTTATTTCCACTCTGCAGGCCTGCTCATATGATGTTTTTAATTAAAGTAAAGTATATTTGTACTGTCTGCTCTTATTGTGCCCTCTGGGTAGGAAGCAGTGTTGGTTTGGGATCACTGTTCCCAAAATTTTGTAAACCATGGAACCTCTTCAGTTATTTGTTTTCCTCATCACCCCTCTATCCACCTCCCTTTATAGCAGGGTTTCCCACACAGTCATCTGTTTGTGGCAGGCCGACATGACTGAAACATCTGCTGCCTCGAATAAATTGTCTATTTTCGGAACTGGACCGATCATTAGGTGTGCTGTTGGGATATACTTTTTAGTTATCATAGCACCACACTGTTGGAGCGCAGAGCATACACTTGTCATAGACGGAGCAGCAGAATGTCAAACGAAGTATGCTGTTCATTGTGCTGGGTCTAAAAGTTTTCTTTTACTCACTTTGCACTCTGCTTCTCCTCTTTTCCATTAATCTGATCAGCTTTGAGCAATAGATCAATAATCCACCCATGACTTAAACTTTTGCCAAGGGATAAAAAATAACTCATGGCTAGTTTCGCCTGTGCTGCTTTCACAGATCTGCAAAAACATCCAAATTTAGAGAGGGGGCACAGAATTATAAATGTCTGTGTTTGATATATCTTTATGAATTGCTTGAAGTTTTCAATATCTGGGCAGCCTTACCAAGAGGGATTTGTCTCAAGAAGTCTCTCTCTTGAGCTTACTTGCTACTATAGCTGCACTTCCTAGTTTTTCCCTACAGATGAGGAAACCCGCTAAGGGACAGCTACTGTAGCTTCCCGGCTTCAAAAACCATAAGATGCATGGCTTTCACTGTCTGATTTAAATTATTCATGTGGTTTTAGGTTAGGTTGTTCTACAGTGTTGTGGACTGAGTTTTATCAGCTTTCTTTTAGCTCTATTTGCAGTGAGAAATATTTTCATTACTCGCTCTGACAAACAGTGCTTCTCACTGCTGTGTACCTAGAAAAATTGTGTTTGAAAATGTAATAAAAAATGTAGTTTCAGAGCAATTTAATGCTGTGTTGTGGCTTCAACACACCTTTGTCGGATTTCAAAACATGCATTCAAACCTTGACACCCAGACAGAAATGGAATATCAGAACAGAGGAAGATTAATGAGTGATATAGAGGGCATCAAACAATAGACTGTAAACACTGTAAACTATCTTAAGTAGTTGTTACGTAGTGTTTCCACAAACACTTACACTCCATTACACTCCATATGAGCATTTGCTCAATCTCTACTGTCCACACTGCTGACATCACTTGTACAGATGATTTGCCAACATCCCATTAAATAAGAATTGAGTAAAATTATAACCCTCTGCATGCACAGTGCATTCTCCCATCACTTGTGTGGCCCACACTCCTACACTGCCTAAACCAAAGGCCTATATGCTTTCATGAAAGTTTGCAATTTATATTAAGAGTGAATATATTTTATTTTTATATGTTTCAGTCAAACAGCAGGTAGTGTAAAGTGAAATAAACAGTTTATGACTTTATGAGTGCTATTATAGCTAGTTGTTACCATTAGGGATGTAGATTGATTAAGCATGCTAATGCTAACAGAGGAGTTTTAATTAATCTATTCCCATTCATTCTTTATCGTTAAACATTTATTTTATAGATTCACTTTAGTTTCACATTATCAGTTCAAATGTACCTTTACCCATTAGCTAAATTGGGAGTTAGCCAACTCACCACATGGCACATTTCACATAGTATGCATTTGCCAAATTAATAGATTTATTTGGCAAATTAATAGGTTATGTCCAATTAAAGAAGGGTAAAAAGTTTGTTTCCATCTGTATAGGAGAGCAAATAATGCTATATTTTCATTTCCTTCCTGCTACCTACTACCATTACCCATGATTTCCTGTTTATTTCCATGGAAAGCGTCCACCTTGATATCTGCAACCCTGAACCCTGAATTGCTCTTTACATTTGGGCCAGCACCGTGCATGGTAGCTTGTTGGAATTCATATGTGAGTGTGTGTGTGTATTAATGGGTGAATGAGCAGAAAAAAAACCTTGTAAATGGCTTTGGATAAACGCAGTATACTGTGGCCATTTAGTTCCAAAAACTGAGGTGAGCAGGCAGACCTGCACTGTTCCACGCACGTGGTGTGGTCAATCGGTTTAATAGTTTCCCAGCGGCTGTGTGAATAGTCCCTGCTTCCTCGGCATGCTGGGTATGTGCAGTAAATGATAGTTTGCAGAGCTGGTCTGTCTCATCTCCTATGATCTGCTCGTATGGCACTCAGGTGTGTTGAGCAGCTGGTTGGAGAAGCAAAGCAACTCTTCATTAAATAATCATCATGACTGCAATGGGCTGAGACAGTGTTGTTGTTAGGCTGTTAGTGCTTCTGACTGACCAACCAGCACTGCTGAAAAAGAGCTCAAACCAACCCCGTGAACTAACTTTCATTAAGGCACAGCAATTATGTAGATTCTGTCGGCTGTGCCATTGCTGTCAGATTTTGAATGTAACTCTGCAACCACAAAATGTAAATTTAATATACCTGAAAAGGAAATGAAGTTATACATTTCCTGTTAGAGTTTAACACACTGTACGTGCACCCCAGACTTGGACATCCCCTGACTACAATTCTCAAAAGGGCAAAAAGTTTAAAATCAATACAGAGCAGAACTTTCAGCTGCTCCAAATCCTTGCTGCACCATCACGCACACTCTTCCCCTCAGATTGCTGCTTCAGGACCTTTTTCTGCTGCAAAATTCCAGAAATACACGTTTCCTTAATGCATATTTGATAGTGTCTCCTGTCCAGGGGAGAGGCTTTTTCAGTGTCTCTCCTCTGGACAGTAGTCAAGGTCTGCAAGCACTTACTGCACTGGGATGATTATGTGTGTACTTTTAACTGTGTTTATTTTCCCAATCTGTTTATCTCCATCTAATTGATTTTTGAGAAAAATCTATTCTCCTCAGGTCTGACTGTACAGCAACAAAATGTGTCTCTTAAGCAACAGAGGCAGCCCCACATGCTGTGATCTGTGAAAAAGAGAGTGAATGCACACAGTGGAGAGAAGAGCAAAAAAATTGGAAGGGGAAAGCAGTCAAACACTACAGGGATCCTCCTGCTCTGTTGGGCTACTTGTCAGGCCCCCTCTCCACTTTGTAATAGAAGTTTCTCCTCTGCTTGGTAGGTTTTTAGATACTTTTCTAAATCAGCTCTGCTCCACTGTGCATTCTGCTCATACACATCCTTTGTCTTTACTCAGACTCTCGAACTTAAAGGCCTCTCTGTTGTGTATGCCGAAATTCATTCACATTCCTATGAAAGGATAATTCTTGTGGTAATCATTGATTCCTTTTTCTCTTCACTGACCTTTACTCTATCGGTCGCCTCGGGTCAGTTTTAATTAATGCAGATTGCAAACAGGGAACACATTTTGACATTTTAGCATTGTTAGCAATTTCAAGTGGGGCTGCAGCTAATCATTATTTTCATTATTGAATGACCTTGCAACAATGTTCTTGATTGCTTTTTTGTTTTTTTTTTGGGGGGGGGGGGGGTAATTGTTTGTCAAATGGCTTGTTTTGTCCAAACAACATCCAACAATGTCAAAAGATACGATATATAATTCACAGACACATAAGACAGAATGACCATTGCAATTAACTGATTATCAAAAAAGTGACGTAACATTTGAGGAGTTATGCGATGAAATAACACCTCTTGTAGCGCCTGTCTGTGTCATAGAGGGCACCGGTTCCTACTGACAAGCCTACAGCCACAGCATCATGTGACCTATAAAAGCCAAAAAAAGTGTTTCCATTGTAATTTTGTGGATTATGGCTTTTTAAAATCACCTGAAAGACAAAAAAAATTTCGATTTTTTTTTTTTTATTGACATGTTTCCATTAACGTATTTCGTATTTGCAATTTCAATCAGCAATTTTAAGGTTAATGGAAACCTGCGTACTTCTGGACAATACCAACAACAGAGGAGAAATGAATACTAAACACACATAGGCAAAGAGTCTCTGCTAAAAAAAAACGCTGCACCTCTTATTGCACCTCATTGCCATTTTGTGTTCTGCATTTAAAAATTAACAATTTATTTAAACCTTTGTCATCTATCTCAGGATAGTTATTTGCAAAATCATCAAAAATAGCGGTGTTGTTGAGCCACCCTTTAGTGATTAGAATACAACTGTGACAGAAAACTGAACAAAGCCATATGGTTTGGGAGGGCCAACGAGATAAAGAATGAGATTAACATGATGAGATGAGGGGAACGGTGGCCACACTGGTACGCTCTTTTTCTTCTGTTTCACATCAGGTTCTGAAATGGACTTGAAATGCGGAGAATCAGACCATGAAATAGGCTACTAACTGGAATGACTTTTGTTGAGTAGGATTTTTGAGGCGTGCTTGGTTTTAGCAAAAAGAGGATCACTGCTCTTGCAAAAAAAAAGTAAAAAGCATCATAATTGTTCATCAGTTGGTTCTGCAGTTGAACTTGTAACCTGCTAATATACGCGTGTGCAGAGCTATTCTCTAGGGTGCTGCAGGTGTATTGTTTTTGCACTAGAGGAGACTTAAAGCACTTGTGCATCCATGGCACTGGTGTGAGCCTCATATCACTTATGGACCTACTTTTCTAGCTCCCCAGATATCTCGCAGCTTCTCATTACAGCTGGCCTTGGGGTAAAATAAAAATGATCCAATTTGCTTCCGTTTTGGGCCTCTTGTACGACCACATGCGATAGCATCATGTCCGTCCCTTTTGTCCCCCCGCTGCTACCTCCCCTCGTCTGTTGCAGGTGATTTAAAGAATGAATGAGGGTCACAACTGTCTGTGGTAATTTTCACAATGATCTCTTATCCTGGTCTGCAGCCTCCCAGGTGCAAACTGAGCAGAAGCTTTAGCAGCTGATTTAGTTTGGAAATTGTTTGATGGGATTTATTTGACTTATGGAAAGTTGTGGGTGAGTTGTGCGACTCTTAGTTCGTACCTTTACTCACCCCTGGGTGTTGTTTTTTAATCAGCCAGTCATAATCGGGCGCAGTCATCCTCATTGTGTCTCCTTGCCTGCCCCCGCTTACCGCAATATTGGATTTGTGGGAGTTTGATGAGACATCATCAGATTTTAATAAATGCTTTTGTGTGAGGTCTCCCTCCTTCCCCCGGCTCTAAACCGGCTTAGTCTTTACTCCCTGGCTCTGATTTCCACGCACCTCCTCGGCTCTACCTCACCAAAAAAAAATGTGGGCTGTGAAAGGAGGTTCATTCTTTACACTCCTTTACTCCGTTTTTCTCTCAGCTGCTTTCTTTCCCTCTCATGCTCTTTTTTTAATTTCTCTCAGAGCATATTATTATATTAGTATCTTCCATTTGAAAGTTGGCATTCAGACATTGCAGGTGCATTTGATGAAAACCAAGCTGTTTGAGCCTGTTTACACCTGATATTAACATGTGTCTTGGTTGATCAGGTCACAAGTGGACAGCCTTTGTCAGTTTTCTTATGCTATATTTAAAATGTTTTAAAAAATAAAATAAATACATTCTTTTTCAACAAAGTTTCAACACTTTTTTTTATTTTTGTTTTTTTTTGTTTTCTTCTTATTTTTTGTTTTGAATATTTTTAGGTAATTTCATGTTACATTTTTACCATTTTAAGTTAACTTCTGGGTCTTGTTAAGTTGCTCATTGCCTTCTTTCCATGTTTTTCAAAGAAATTTAGGCAAGAAATGAGCAAGAAGAAATTTGTAAAAAGTTTAAAGAAAATCACCTGAAATTAACAAAAAAAAAGAAAGAAAAGTAACAGGACAATATTAGGAAATTACCTGAAAAAAGTGCTAAAATAAATTAAAATATATAAATAATAACAATAAAACACTTTCTGTAATCAAATTTAAATATATAGGCCTAGTTATAATAACTATAAATATAGTTATTTTCTCTACTCACCCTCTGCATTTAGTGACTTGGATATTTCATCCAAATAAGACATGTCTTTGCTCACTTACCGCCCGATGAGCTTGTTTTTCTGCTCTGATTCGTCTCTCTCCCCGTCCAAATTTTTGTACCATGGCTTTAATTAAGATCTAGAGAAGCTGGTGTAGCTCCTGGGTTCAGTTCCAGTTCTAAGCGCTGTTGTTTCTTTAATGATACACAGGTGTGAAGACTTGTAATTGATATTTTGTAATAAGCAGCAAAGCCAGTTTACACATTTTTATTGCATTTCCATTTTACTTGGCTGTGGGGTGTTTTGTGCCTTGCTTCTTTTCTTCCTCTAATCCCCAGCCTCAGCTCACACACTCCTTTCTCCACTGGAAAAAAAAAATCCCACTCCTACTCTCTCTCCTTCTGTCTTTCTGTACTCCTCTCTAACTTCACTTCCTACATCCGTTTCTACTAATCTCCTGTTTCCTGTTCTTTCTCATCTCCTTCTCCTCCTTTCTTCTCTCACTGTCGATTTCATCTCAGCTGCAACACTTCTCAAACACAGGAGTCTTCATGGACTGTGAAATTAGGTTTTGCTTAAAATGGGGCCGGCGGAGTTTAGCGATGATGACAGTGATTTAGGGCATTGTTGTTTGCAGTTCCGGACAGATGGAGATGCAGAAGAACAGAGGCATTTCTTTTCTTGTTGGCTCCTGTCTCATCGAGCATTCAGTGACCAGTTACTCAACAGGACTTCTTATAAGCCAGTAAAGGCCAGAGAGGTCAAGAGAAAATACAATTATATTTTCTATCTATTTTACCCTGGGCCTCTGACCCCTGCCCACTCCACTCTGAACATACGGCTCTTCAGCGGTATGAGGCTCAGAATGTTTTGGCCTGCTGCCCTGTGACTCCTGCCTCTGGGCCTGTGATGGTATGAAACGTTGGCTCTTGGTGGTAGCTCAATCTTCCTCTCATGGATAATACAGGCAAACTTGACTTTGATGTCAGTACATCCTCTCCAATATCCGTTTGTCTCATCCTGATCCCGTGCTATGTGAAGAGCTGTTGTTATCAGACAGAGCGTATGGCTATACATTGTTTACTATGTGTGTTGTAATATGGACAAACTGACACACAAATAGAGTTGCAGCAGTCTAGCAGCTTTAAGGTATACTGTTATATGACAGTTGACTGTTATCATACCTTGGACTAGGCGTTGACAGATTATTGGCTTGGCTGATTATGGTTGCTGATATTTGGCATTTTGCAGATTATCTGTATCAGCATTTTATTTTAATGATCACAGATAAAATTAATTAAAAAGTGCAAAGAAAATGTCAGCATAGGAGGATCTTTCTGCATATGATGTTGAAAGTTTCAGTTTTTTACATATGATTTATTTATGAGATTTTCAAGAAATTTTTATACAAAACTTCAAAAACACAAACTTCAAACTTCAAAAACATGTGTAAGGCCATACATGTCCATAAAAGATAGAATTGGCAGAAAACTAGATAAATAATACAGCAAAGCAAGGTTGTTTGTAGAGACATTCATAGAAAAAAGGAACAAGCAGTACAGTCTTAAAAGGTAATCATAAATAATAACTACAAGGACAACAACAACAGCAGGAAATAAGAAACAAAAACAAAGACAAAGACAAGTAAACAGACAAAAAAAAAAAAAAAAAGAAGATAATGAGTGCATGCGTAATCACAAATGCAAAATGACCTGCTCAATGCAGATGTACCACTAGGACTGGAAAAGCAGGGTTAGCAGGCCAGAGGGTTCAAGATGGTGGTACAGTGGCGGGGGGCGCACCACCGATGGGGACAATATTCAACTGAATGGACCTGACATGTTCTAGGAAGGGGAGCCAAATTTTAGAAAATTTAACGTTCGAACCTCGAAGACAGTGTTTTATTTTCTCCAATTTCATAAAAAAAAGGGCGTCTTTTATCCAGTGAGAATGGGAGGGTGGATGGGGGCTCTTCCAATGCATCAGAATTACACGCCTTGCTAGTAGTGTCAAAAAGGCAACAAGTTCAGAAGAGTAGGATGGCAGCGAGTGGTCAAGGGGCAGGACACCAAGCAAGCCAACTAAAGGCGATGGGTGAATATTAACAGATGTGATGGCTGAAAGTGAATCAAAAACAGAATTCCAGAATGCAGACAGAGCAGGACACGACCAAAACATGTGGGTGAGGTCAGCAGGTCCTAGACGACATTTATCACAATTAGGGTCTATGCCAGGGAATATGCGAGATAATTTACTTTTAGACCAGTGGACTCTATGAACTATCTTACACTGTATGACACCATGGCGGGCACAAATAGATGATGTGTGGATGCGTTTCAAAACAGACTGCCAAACATCAGTCTATCTCTATGCCAAGATCCTCAGACCAGGAGGTGCGGAGATTATCAGAGGACTAAGTCTGGCAAGTGAAAAAGGTGTCATATAATTTGGAAATGGTACCTTTAAGGTGAGGATTTATACCAAAAATTGTATCAGACAAAGTCAGAGGCGGGAGAGCAGGAAAGCCAGGAAACCGATTTCGAATGAAGTCTCTGACCTGCAAGTACCTGAAAAAATGGGTCCTTGGAAGGTTGTAAATAGAAACCAATTGATTAAAAGATGCAAAGGTTCCATTGATATAAAGGTGCTTTACAGAAATAATCCCATGATCTTCCCAGGTAGCAAAAGTCCTGTCAGTAATAGAGGGGGGAAATAGAGGGTTGGAATTTATGGGGGTCAATAGGGGTTTTACCTGAGATCCAAAGTGACGTTTAATTTGGGCCCAGATCTTCAGACTATTTTTAACCACAACATTATTGGAATAAGATGATGAGGATAACGTCAATGGGAAGCACAAAAGAGACATCAAAGAAGAAGACCCACACGAAGTGGCTTCCACTTGTAACCATGGCAAGGCTTGATTGTCAATATGGCACCAGTGTAACATGGTCCGAATGTTTGCAGCCCAGTAATAATATAAAAAATTTGGTAATGCTAAACCCCCCATTTCTTTGTTTTTTTGTAAGATGCTCTTTCTGATTCTGGGTGTTTTGTTGTTCCATATAAACTGGGATATAGAGCTATCAAGTGATTGAAAAAAGTGTTTTGGGATTAAGACTGGTAAACATTGAAAAAGATATAGAAACTTAGGGAGAACATTCATTTTTATACAATTTATCCTACCAGCGAGAGATAAAGGTAAGAGAGACCAACGCTGGAGATCTTGAGTCAAATGTACCAGCAAAGGAGTAAAGTTACACTTAAACAAATCTGAGTGGTTCTTAGTTATACAAACACCAAGATATCTAAAGCATTCTGGAGATGCCCTAAATGGCAAATTTGAAAGGGGATATGTTGAAGCAGCATGGTTAATGGGGAAAACTTCACTCTTATTATAGTTTAATTTGTAGCCTGAAATCTGCCCAAACTGTTTCAGCAAAGCTAACACCACAGGGGTTGATCTGTCTGGGTCAGAGATAAACAGTAAGAGGTCGTCAGCATAGAGGGCCACCTTATGTTCCAAGCCCCCTCTTGAGATGCCTACAACCTGACTGGATCTGAGAGCCACTGCTAGTGGTTCGATTGCAATGGCGAACAACAAAGGGGATAATGGACAGCCCTGCCGGGTACCACGATTGAGGGGAAAATAATTAGAATAGTCATTATTAGTCCTAACACAAGCTAAAGGTGATGTATATAGAAGCTTAATCCATGAGATGAATTTACTGCCAAATCCGAACCTTTTTAGTGCAAAAAACAAGTATGACCATTCCACACGGTCGAAAGCTTTCTCCGCGTCCATCGTAATTATCATTTCTGGGCTGTTGGAGGATGAGGGTGAATATAGTATATCAAATACCCGTCTAACATTATGAAAAGAGTGTCTATTCTTTACAAACCCTGTTTGATCTATTGAAATTATTGTTGGCAGAACTGACTCTAGACGTCTTGCCAGCATCTTTGCTAGCAACTTGACATCTGCACAAAGCAAAGAAATAGGGCGGTAATTGCCGCAAAAATTAGGATCTTTATCCTTTTTTAATATAAGAGAAATTATGGCCTGACGCAAAGTGGGGGGAAGTACACCAGATTGTAATGATTCATTAAACATACTCAATAAAAGCGGGGATAATTTGTCAGCAAATGTCTTCAGAAATTCGGTAGGGAAACCATCTGGGCCCGGGCACTTTCCATTCTGCATTGACATTAGAGCACACTTGAGTTCACTAGCTGTGAAAGGTTTATCTAATTCAGAAGATATTTCGGGGTCAATGAAAGGGATATTTAAAGCCTTGAAGAAGTTTTGATATTGTGTCTCGTCAGCTAAACTCTCAGAAGTATACAACACAGAGTAAAAGTCCCTAAAGTAATCATTGATAGATTTAGGATTTATGGTGATACCGTCAGGAGTACTGAGCTGAGTGATGTGCTGTGTTGAGACAGATTGACGGATTTGATGGGCAAGTATTTTACTTGGTTTATCACCAAATTCATAATAATTATGCTGTGTTTTAAGTATAGACTCTGCAGCCTCGTTAGATGCCAGGGTGTCAAACTCTGCCTTTTTTGTGAGCAGTTCTTTGAACAGATCTGCATCAGGCGATTCTGCGCATTTCGTTTGCAGTTCCGATATAGCTCTGGAAAGATCAATACGTTTCTCCATCGTAATCTTGTTCTGGAAGGCAGAGTAGGATATTATTTCACCTCGTAAATAGGCCTTACATGCCTCCCAAATTGTTGAGGCAGAGACATCGGAATTAATATTAGTAGAAACAAAAAGATCAATGCGACTGCTAATACTGTTAATAAAGTCAGTGTCAGTAAGCAGAACAGGATTAAGACGCCAGGGGGATCGTGTTAAGGGTCTACCCGGATAGGAAATGTCAAGTATGACGCCTGCGTGGTCAGATACTACTATAGGGGTGTAAAAGCATGCGCTGACTGAGGACAATAATCTATTATCAATTAGAAAAAGATCAATTCGGGAAAAAGACTTGTGGACAGGTGAAAAAAAGGAGAACTGCTTGGCACTTGGGTTAAAGAAGCGCCAAACATCAGAGACAGCATATTGCTCCATAAATGTCTGGATGGCTTTTGATGATTTAGACAGGGTAGATGCCCTGTTGGATGATCGGTCGAGAGAAGGGTCGAGGCGAAAGTTTCAGTTTTGATTAAACATTTGAAAAAGGTATTTAAACAAAATTTTGTGTTGGGAGTTTTTTATATTGCATATTTGTGCCAAATATCGGTTATTGTTTTCATTTACTACTAATAATCCTTACTGGTATCGGCCCTGAAAAATCAATATTGGTCGACCCCTACCATGTACATTTGCTTATCTACGATATTTAAAAAGAAAAAAAAAAGGAACTGGATGGAGAATCTTACCTTAATTTCAGTTATTTTCAACAGGAAGAATTTTAAATATACTTCCATCAAAAAATGAGTTCCAAGTTTAAATTACAGTATAACGTTTATTCAACCAAATCCTTCTGTTTTCATGCCCTTGGGGGTCATTTTGACTAATAGTAATAATACTGCAGCATTTTCTGAGACTTTTATCGTACCATGAAAATTTCATAGCGTTGCAACCCTATGTATTAATGGTGCAGCTGGATTATGTGCAATAGCAAATAACGCAAATCACTTTTGGGTATTCATTTGTTAATTTTGAGGTAAGCAAAGACTCCACAAATTACCGTCAAGTAAAACAAGAACACATGATGTGTTATGCCTATGCTGTGTTGACGGACCTGCTAAAAACTCTGAATTTAGAGACTGGAAACAGAATGATGCAAAGGGATACATGCGCCTGTAAAAAAAAAAAAAAAATTAAAAAAGCTGGAGCTGTTGTGCAGAAATATTCACTGTAATGTGGATATTAAGACTGTGTGGGTAAAGGCAGTTCAGAAAATGACATTGCTTCACTATAATGTAGCTGTTAAAACCAGGAAAAAACAATATCTAGTTCTATGTCACAATATTAAAATATTATCCAGATATTGCCCCGCCCTATTATAGAGATCCTGTGTGCTGTCAGGTTGGTGATGTGTGTGAAGCATCCCTGTTTTAGAATTTGTTGCTTCTTTGCTGCAGCATCCATATTTGATGCATTTTCATCAGACATGAATGTAAACTGCAAAGTGACTAGTTGATGGAGGCACGCAGGCGAAAGGCAGCAATTCTTGTTGTGTGAATATCAGTGTGCATGTGCATATCCTTTCTATGTGTGTTTGTGTATGTGTGTGTGTGTGTGTGTGTGTATAGCTTTATGTTAGTCTCTTTGATGCCGCCTCCTGTCATCTCCTCACAGTTGTATGTTTATCAGTGCTCCTGTGTCGGTCTCCCACACACACGAGCACCCTGCAGAGGCTGCCGCTACCTTTCCCATGCAAGATAGTGGTACAGTCGGGTCATTAAATGTGACTCGGTTTGGCTGGTCTTTGGCCATCTGCCACAAGTAAAGACGCAACAGAGCAATCTTCAGTGTGTACACAGGGAGGGCAAAGAGTTTGTTATCAGAAATGATAAGCAGGGTGGTGACTCCCAAATCTGAATTTATCCAGTTCTGAACAGTACACCAAAGACATCAAAATATTTATTGCAAAGTGGACTGACTCGTCTCTTAATCTGTCCTAATAGGTGGACGCATTTTTGCTTTTTTGTCCTTTTTGTGGACAGCACTTGTCACCACCTAAATCCCCAACCTCACTATTACACTGCAGCAGTTTAAATTCACCAAAGGGTAATAGCCTAAAGGGCACTACAGTTACTGTCGAGATAAAATGACATATTTGTGCAGGGGAATTTATGCATGCACTTAAAAAGGGAGCAGAGTTTGTTACTTTGTATGCATGAACATATTTAAATTCAGCCCAGAGATAGCAGCCTGCTGCTAGTATTTCTGTGGTGATTAGTCCAAATGATGCTTGCATTTTTATTTTCACTCTCTGCTTGAGTGTCCGCCCCCTGGGGGCCAGGGAATGTGCGACAGTGAGCCCACAAGGGCCTGTGGTGGAATAGATTTACCTTAATTCAATACAGCTTTCAGCTGAATCTCTGGATTATTTACAGACTTTAATTTGTCTAATGATAATTGACTAAGAATGATTAATGTTTTGGCTGCTGCGCTTAGCTTCCCAAGGCAACGTCAGCAAATAAATCCTAATTTGATAAAACGCTTTCCATAATAGGTTTGCTGAGAACCACGAGGGATTTCTGTTCAAATATGACCACATATAACTTGAAGTAGTTTCCCTGTGCATTACTGTACAGGGACAGTCCCCTCAATTTATATAGAAATACATAGAAAAATGTGCTGTTTTTTAACTCTGTGAAGCTCCTTTAGTTCTGAAAGGTAATATTTTTTATGTTTTGCGCAGTTGCGAAGTTAATCACTTCTGCAAACACAAATTACACCATAACTTTCATAATTTCCTCATATCTGAAGTACCATTTTTCCCAAGGCCTGCACTCTGAAGTTCTCACGTAGTTTCATACCCTATAGGGGTGTCTTGATCAGGCTTTTCAGGGCCAGTAATGATCAATGACTCTATATTTTTGGAATGGGCCTGATGTTTTACTGATCTATTGGTTTTTGGCCCCCTTCTATTCCACACTCTGCCATCCTAGCACCTTTATTTTGTAGTTGCCATCAATTCCATAAGCCATTTGACTTGCTAACTCCCATCTTGATTCCCAAAATCTTTTAGTTTTGAAGTTGCAAAGATTGCTCAAGGGCCACAAACAAAAAACTTAAGCTCGAACTTGGGTATTAATTTCCTGGATTACACTTTCAAATAAGCATGTAAAACTTATACACACAAAAGAGAATCCTCCACAAATCTTCTTCCATTTAGAAACCAACTATTTGAGCTTTCAGCACGAGGAACCCATTTATATGGCTTACCTACTAAAGTGATCCCATCACAAGTCCTGCAGGGGTTAACAGCACAGCTTGGCGACGATGTGTTCCTATACAAGAGCATAACCTGCCTCAGATGCCTTTGCAATGGAGATCATGCAGTTGAGCCACTATTTAAGGAACATTTAATTATTTGCATTTATTTGGTAGGTGATTAGATGTTCTTATCTGCAATGGAAAAAAAAACACAAGCTAAGTCTCATATGTGCTCTATTATCTTATTTCCCTTAATAAATTCACCAACCTATAATTTGCTGGCATAAGTTTCAGAGTACAAAAGGGTTCATAAATGAGGACCAGCAATATATTCAAATTCACCAGCCTCTGATGGAATTTACCAGCATTTGTTTGGCAGTTAGAGTCAATTTCATGTCTTTGTTTGGCTCAAGAAAGGCTAGTTAGCCTGTTACTGCACATGAAAAGAGCTTCCCTGTGTTTTAATGAGTTGGGTCCCGTGGGTGAGACAGAATTTAGCTTGGTCTGAGAGCCAGGCTGGAAAAGGTTTAAGAGCCCATCACCCAGAGAGTTAAGTTTGGGCGGTGAGTGTTTCTTCTGTCCACCAGCTGGCTGAACACTTTAGATACTGCCGGCTTTTCTGGGACTGAGAGGAAAACGAAAAAAGCATTTTGTCAATACAGGCAGGCATCAGCACCAGAGATGCAATGAATTGTGTGTGTGTTTGTGTGTGCAGGCACCTCTCTCTCTCTCTTTTTTTCAGTCAAATAACTCCAGCCTCAGAGTGAGCATGAACACCCTTGCTCTCAATCTAGCACTCGCTCCTTAGGGGGCTGAGCAAGCCATATGCTGCAATCCCTCCATCAAAATCCTGTTTTTCATGGAGGGACACTTTCTATTGAGTGCTTAATACTTTTGAAAAGCTCAGGGGACAAGCAGACTAACTGCTGCGTATCAGCACAGTCTCTATCTTTAAGGCGGGGGGCTGGATGCAGGATTTGTACAATTGCGGCACTCGATCTACCAGGCCCGTCTAATTATAGACAAGAGTGGAGTTGTTCCTCTCAAAGTCTCGTTGGCTGTAAACAACTTGAGATAGAAGGCCGACACAAGGCTGAAGAAGAATGAGAAGGTAGAGTGTGAGGAAGGACGAGCAAATAGAGCCGCTGGAGAGTTATTTTCCCAGTGATTTTTGGTCTTTGTTTCTTTTTTGTGTGTCTAAGAGAAAATGCGAATAAAACCTTGTGTCTATGCTGAGGTTGCAGTCGTCTGTGGAAGTTTGGACGAGTTTGTGCCAGTTTCACAACAATCTGTCAATTACCGCGGACTGGTTTTTAAGTAGTTCACTGCATTTCTCTGATTCCTAGTCCTCCTGTAGACCTGACTTGACATGATGTGACCTAAATGAAAAGGCCTAAATGTTTTAAGGCTCTCACCAGACTGGACCTTTCAGTCAGATACAGCACAAACCTCTGTACTGCCGGTTTCCTAAGGAACTCTCAACAGCTTGAATGCTGAGCTACAGCTAGTTTCTTTCTGTAGTATTCCATTATATATTGTAGTTAGATAAAGTTCTCACCTGCAGATATAAACATGGCAGTACTATTAACTAGGGGTGTAAATCACAATGCATGGTTGTATAGTTTCTTTGGACAATAGTACAATATCTGCTGATATCACAAACTCTGCCACAATGCAGTTTTAATTTGATTCAATTCAGGGCCCTGCAGTCAATATGAGACCATATCAATAAATATCCTAAATGTTATTTTCTTGGCTCCTTCCCATTATCTTCCTGGCAGTATGCTGCTAGCACTTTTTGAATGTATAGAAAGAAGGTGTGCTCGGACGGAATGGGGATACAGATGTGCCATGGGAATTTCAAAATAAAGGTGTACCTTAAAGATGGCAATATGTGTTGATGTTTTCACTTTGCATCAGTGATACTGGATTCTTGGGTTTTAAATTGATACATCGGTCCAGATTGACTTTTATTATGAACCATTTTCAACATGTCTCTTGTCACATCTACAGTATGTAAATTTGCAAATCCTAGGATGCCGAAGGAGTGACCACCATTGTCTGCTTTCCTTTGCCCCTGTCTATGGTACCTCCAGCTAGTAGCTTCTTGCTAGCTGCGGCCCTGACTTTAAGGGCACCTCTATCTCTTCCTTTTTCATGCCTGCTGTAACTGCAGCCTTAGTGTCTTTCAGTTTGCTGTTAGAAGCTATCTTACAGTTCTTACTGTTGAGAGATTTCATCAGTTTCATCTCTCCGGTATTACAGTCAAATCCTTTCCCTACTTTGACTTTGTTGTGACTTAGTCATAACTTTAAGCTTTGCTCGTAGCTTGGACTTTGAAGTTTCTTTTGTTGTGTCTTTTGAGTTCTGCAACTTTCAAATTTTGTCGAGTGCTTTAAGTTAAAGCTTGTTTGATGTCAACATTTGCTCAACCTGCTCAGTTGGTGCATTGTGTTTGTCCTTTTCATACTTGTTAATGCTGCGAAAGTGAAATGAGTTAAAGTAACTTGGCCCACCTACAACAGGTCAGCTGAGCTGCTGTGTTTGCTGTCTTGTTGCTCAGCAATTTACCATGTAAGAAAAATGCATTTCAATTTTTAACTTTAGGGCTAAAGGCATGTTTATATGCAAATGTGAACTTGTGGGCTGCTGTTGGTTACCTAAATGACTTAGTAATCTGAATAACACCGACTTTTACCTTGAGCTGCTGGCCTTGAAAACCTTGATAAAATATGAAAAACTCAACTACAATGTTAACACTGAAACACAAAGTATGCCCACTGAGTTATACTATCAGTCCTCTGCTTCTAGGTTGGCTGCACAAAATGAAATTGTACTGTTTTCTGTTTTCTTTTAGAGGTATCAAAAGAGTCTTTAATGCCCAGTTCAACTTCAGTAATTGAAGTTTTATCATATGCATTTTTGCTCTTTAGTTTCTGTCTATTTCATGTTTACACCAAATATTGCATGACGTAAAGAAGTGTCAAGTGGAAGTTACATTGAACACAAAGTTACACATTCATTCGACAGTACTGGTGACTGTCACCCTGCATCACGAGTGCTACATGGACCTGCAGGGTCATTTTTCATGTCGTGGTGACTGGCATGAAGTCGTGCAGCACCTCCTTGATTTTCCTTAGGTGTCGCAAAGAGCTCACCAAGGAATACTGATTATGACTCCGATGTCATGAAGAATGACAAACTGGCAGAAACAGGCTAGGATGAAGAGAGGTGTCTTGCACTGGGTTAGGGTTTTAAAAATGCTCAAGAGGATTGTTTTCTTCACAGCTCACAATCACAAGATCTAGTGTGTTGCTTGGTGGCTTTGAAATTAATGCTATAATCCCACATTTCCTTTCAAATATTTTTGCTGTTTGTTTTGCCTCCACACAACAAGCAAACCACACTAGAGTCCTCTTGCAAATGAACAATAGGCAAAAACTGGTAAAAACTGTCAGGGGCCTCCATAAGCTGTCACTTTAACCTGCTGACTCCAGCATACAACAAAATTGAACTCCTTGCTCAATCCTCCCAACCCAACTCTATTTATTTATTTATTTAGTTAGTTACTAAGTTAGTTGTCTTTTTCGGTTTTTGCTAAGTTTTGGTTAAATTGTTTTTATAACTCTGCTCTTGCGATAGCTGTCACTGGAGGTATTATTTTTTGGGCCGTCTGTCTGTCTGTCCCATTCTTATGAACGCAAAAGCACAGAAATACAACATAATTTTTTCAAATTTGCCACAAATGGACTCAACTATGTGTGTGTATGTGTGTTTTTTACAACCTCTTGACTTGGGATGTTATAGTTACAACAGGAGGAGAAATAAGACACTACTAAAACTTATCACAATAAAAAAAAAAAAAAAAAGCCCGCCAGACTAAACTGGTAAACACAATGAGTTCATTTGAAACATACAAAAATATTAGGGTGCAAAACCAAAAATGTACTCAAAAAATGTGTAGATTAAAATATCTAAGAACATAATCAAACTCATACGAGCTGAATATGGACAAATTTGCTTTAAATCAGTTTTGATTCCTTTTACCTTGGAGGTTGATTGGTCTAATTGACATTGTGTGATTGTTTTGGAAAATTTAAAGCCAGAGTCAGGCTTACTCACTTCAGTGAAACACTAATGTCCTCTCTCGCTGCTGTGTTTTGGTGGTGTGCCCTGTCTGACTGCACTTCTCTCTGCCTATGTCCTTTTGTTGCAGGTTCAACTACAGGTCGACTCACCATCTCACCACCAATGGCTTCTATGAGTTCCTCAACTGGTTTGATGAAAGAGCCTGGTACCCTCTGGGTAGGATAGTAGGGGGCACGGTGAGTGTTTCTCACGCAGTTAGTGTGTGCGTGTATGTGTGTTTGTTTGTGTGTGTGTGTGTGTGTCTGAGGGTATTCAACTTAGGAGGCTGAGGAAGGATGTGCTTGTGTGTGTGTGTGTGTGTGTGTGTGTGTGTGTGTGTGTGTGTGTGTGTGTGTGTGTGTGTGTGTGTGTGTGTGTGTGTGTGTGTGTGTTCCTTCTGCCTCAGCACCATCCTTTCTTTGTCCTTATTTCTCCAGAGCCACATTACTGTGTCAACTGTGATGGATCTTCAATCATCCTGTTAAACTCACTCTCAGCTGCACATCTTCCACACTCTTTCACACACTCAGTGAGCATATCTGGATGGTTAAACAGCTCCCGGGGGGGAAGGCAGGGAGTTAGCAGGAAGCGCTCATACCACACATAAAGTAGATCTGTCTTCATAATAGCCAGAGGACAGAGACTGGGGTCACTTTTAACACGTCATTACACTACAACTCATCTCTGAATGCTTATCTCCTTCTCCTCCTCTTTATTTACAGCCCTCTGTGTGATCTCTCAGTATGGGCTGGTGAGGGGAGCGCTGACTGTTGCGGGCTAATTTGTCCCCCAGAATTCACTTTATGTTCACATTAGCTGACAAAACAACAACTTAAAGTTTGTTGTTTTGTCTTTGAAGTAACCCTTTTACATCACATCACTGGAGAGAAATAAAGGACAAAAACAGTTCTTTACTTAAAGGAACAGGTCACCCCAAATCAAAAACATACATTTTTCCTGTTACCGGTAGAGTTATTTAATTATATCACCTAGTTGTGAGCATGCTCTAAGGAGGTGCACCAGGACTGGAAGCCAACTTTCATTGTGGCCAAGCAGTGGAATTACATTTTTCAAGACAGTCACATGATGCCATTGGGCCCAAAAAGACTTTCTCATTGACTTCCATTGGGAAAGAGATATCTGTAAATCAGTAGATACATTTAAGAGTGTTATCTTGAGTAACTGGGTCGTGATTTTTTTAGAAAGACATTGCCATTGAGTTTTGCAAATGCTTTTATTTTGAACACTACAAGCCGAGTGCCTTCTATTTCCATTATATTGGAGAGAAGGCAGACATCTCTACACTGCATATCTCCACCTCTCAGCAACTCACACCAAAACTATCAGATAAATAGCACCACATGCAAGAGGGAAAATATGTACTTTTAATTTTGGGGTGAACTGTCCCTTTAAGAAACCCTACTATTTATGTCACAGTCTTACCTTTTATTGTAGTGTTCATTGAAATGTTGTGTCAAACTGCGCATGCATTCATTGTATTCATATTTCAGTATTTAGTTAATGATGGCAAACCATAAGGGGGGGGTATAAGTTGTGGCTGACTTAACTGTAATAGGTTTTAACAGCTCCTGGAAATCAATTATATATAATTATATACACTATAATTTTGGCAAGCTGTTTCCATTTCTCTTTTGATTTGATTTGATTTTGACTGCTTCTAGCTCTGTTTGCCTCTGTTGTGCTGACATCCTTAATATAAGGAGAATTCAAATTTGTTTTTGTTTTTTTTTCAATAACAAGTTTCCAGAGTGTTTCATTAACATTTGCTGTCATAACTTTGATTGGTGATGCAACAATGCAGGCTGGTAAAAGCACATCTTCTCTCGTCTGAGCCATCAACAAGCCTGTAATGTTGTGGTTTTAACTGCTGTCGAATTCACTCATTCAGACTGTTAATGATGGCTTTCTGCAGTCACAGTGGGGGGGGAATTGCATGAGACAGCATTTTTAGTTGTTCAGAACTTTTGCTGGCTTGTCAATATTGCTGCTCTCCTCATCAAATTAATACATATGACAAGTGGGAGAGATTAGAAGTTCTTTTTTTGTGAGTCACAGTTTATTAGTGACATTTGATTCTCATCAAATTTACAGAAATAAATATATTGAAATTGCCTGTCTGCTCTGATCTTTCTCCGTTTTTCTCTTCATCCCTCAGGTGTACCCCGGGCTGATGGTCACGGCGGGTCTCATCCACTATGTGCTCAACTTTCTGCACATCACTGTCCACATCCGAGACGTGTGCGTCTTCCTCGCCCCGGTGTTCAGCGGTCTGACCTCCATCTCCACCTTTCTGCTGACGAGGGAGCTGTGGAACCAGGGGGCGGGGCTGCTGGCGGCCTGCTTCATTGCCATTGTCCCCGGCTACATCTCCCGCTCTGTGGCCGGCTCCTTCGACAATGAAGGCATCGCCATCTTTGCCCTGCAGTTCACCTACTACCTCTGGGTACACCTATACATACTTTATTAGCCTTTACATGTGGTGGTGCTGTGTTCCATTAAGCAGCTATTTATAACAGCTCTCACTGCTGCTGCAGATGACTGCTTTTTGTTAGAAGATGGGAGAAAAATGTAACTGTAATGTGAAAGTAGTAGTGAGTTAGTAGAGAGTGGCGCACACCTCCAAAGTCATTTTCACTTGACACAAAAACTGCAGCAATGGGAGCAATTAATTTTGTTTTTCACACTGATTTAAAAAAAAGCCAGCCTGTATAGCTGCGTTGATTTCACCTACACTATGTTTTGTTTTTGGCAGTTTTTCTGTCACCATTATTCTGAATCCAGCAGAAAAAAGATCCAAGTTCTGAAAAGCTATGATTCACACACTTGTTTTTCCAAATGGGGAAACAGCTTTCAGTAAGCTGGAACTGAACAATAAGCTGTACAAATCTGAGGTGCTAGCAGTGTCCCTCAGCTCTACATTAACCTTTTAGGCTTTGTAAGGTTTAGATGTTGTTTTCTTACACTCAGCAAATTTTCTCTTGTTAACCTTGTTACTAACCCAAAGCTGGCAGCAGTTTTCTTATCTGTGACAAATCCACTGTACACTGTCAGTCCAGCACCACATGGCAGATGGAAGTTAGGGACTAACTGGTAGATAAAGAGGGTCATCTGGCAGCTAAATATCCAGGTATTTCTTGCAGAATTGGATGGAGACCAAACCAGAGCTACGAGACTTAGGAGCCTTTTACACGAAAATTGTTTTTGCATGAAATGTTCATCTTTTGTTGCAGTTTTGCCTTTCATTCACACGATAACAGCATTTTGGGGGCCTGAAAATGCAAACTCCTGAAACAGGGTTCCAGAGTGTAATCTTTCGAAAATCTCTTCTGTCGGCATGTAAGCTGGCAATGAGCAGATCCTGAGAGAACCGTGCCCGTGGTGTTCTTCTATGGTGTCAATACAAAGATACGCCATCAGCTACTGGCCTGGCATGCATACTACAGGGGTTTTGGTTGTTTTTGTGGATCCATGTACACAAGGATCGTTCTCTTAATGTCATCATATTAACACAGATTTTTTTAAAAACGCGAAGGAAAGATCGTTCTTGTCTAAACATGGCCAAAAATTAAGCAGGGATATATTGATATAGGTTATCGGCCACATGAGTTATCAGCAAAAAGTTCAATATCATGCATCCCTAGTATTAGTCACAAGAGACAGGTTCCAGTGTCTCACACATTAAAGTCCGTAGAACATTCTTAATGTTGTTTGTGATCATAGACGTAACGAATTAATTTTTTTAGGGAAGACTTTTTCCCTGTAACCACAGTATAACTTTCTCCTTATGCTTGTATTTATATATCTCACTGCTCCTCAGAGGTTTAATGTGGCTATATGGGCTAATGTTATTCTTAGTGAACATGATCAACTACATACATACCACTGAGGCTTTAAGAAGGAATCTACTTTGAATTATGAAGCCCTCGAGGTCCTGGTAATTGGTGGTATGGATGGATGGGGGATAGCATAACCTGGTTTACATACACATTAAACCTCGCTTCTGTTTTGTGGATTTTAAACAGGTTGTATATAAATCACACCGTGAATATGGAAAAACAATAACTTTAATGATAGTCTCCTGTGATTGCATCACACCTACATGTTCCTTTTTCTCTCATCGTCTCTCTCCCACTTACGTTCACTCTTCCTCAACTTTCCCTCCATCCACCACATCTCATTGGCTCGGCTGCTCTATTTATTTAATCTCATTGAACCAATAACAGTGGCTCCCACCCGTGCCTTCGTCAAGTCAGGGCTCGTTAGCCTTGTTAGGCCCTTGTTAACTTCTGTTGTGCACCATGCAGGGGAAGGTAAAGATGTGTAGGACACGGTGCTCCGCTTTGTGCAGGTCATTAAGGAGCCAAACATGATGAATAATTCAGACAGTCGTGTTGGGGAAGCAGCAATGGAGCAAATCCTCAAGGAAAAAGTGAATAAAGCAGCTCAGTGTAATGGAAGAAGTTAATGCAAGTTTTACTCTATGTGTGTGAGTGTGTGTGTGTTGTTGGTTAATGCTCTCATATTTTAACTACAGGTGAAGTCGGTGAAGACGGGATCCGTCTTCTGGGCCATTGGATGCTGCCTCTCCTATTTCTACATGGTGAGAACAGAAATCACAGACATTTCTTATTGTTCATTCATGTCCTAATCTGATGTTTTCACTCTTTGAAACCTGAGCTAATTGGCTTGATTTCTTTTAAAAAAAAATGGAAAGAAGGCAATAGCAACATAGCAGGAAATTACCCAAAAATTAGCAAGAGATTACTAAAAGTAATTACCTCAAAATTAGCAAAAAACAAAAGTAAAAGTAAAATAGTAACAAAACAGGAAATTACCTGAAAAAAGTGCTTTAATAGTACTTCTACTACTACTATAATACTAATACTAATACTAATAATAATAATAATAAACTTTATTTATATAGCACAAAGTTACAAAGTGCTTTTCAGAAGACAGTAATAAAAACAAACAACACAATGATCAAGTACAAAGGCCACAGGGGGTTAAAAAAAACAAAGCAACAGCAAACTACTCAATACTCATAAAAGCTTTCCTATAAAAAAAAGTCTTAAGAAGCGATTTAAAAGATGCTAAAGATGGTGCAAGTCTGATTTCAATGGGCAAGAAGTTCCACAGTTTTGGGGCTCTGACAGCAAACGCACCATCACTTTTTGTCACAGCTGAGAACGGGGAACTACAAGAAGAGCTGCATCCATTGATCTGAGGGGGCACCTAGGTACATAAGGAGGTCAATAACTCTTTAATGTAAATTGAGGAGAGTCCGTGCACTGCTTTGAAAGTGATCTATTACTACTAGTTTTTAAAAAAATATTTTTTCTTAGTTGTTTGATAAATTTCGAATGATCCTGCCGCTCTATTTTTTAAATATAATGTCAAGTTTATTTTCTTGTCACCTTTTACCCTTTTTTTGCAATTTGCGGGACATTTCACACTAAGTTTCTGTCTGCCTTTTTCCCATGTATTTGAAATAAATTAAACTAAATTTGCTCAGAGGTTTAAATGCACAAGAAAACTGACATTGATCTAATGTTTTAAGAGTTAAACACTAACGCTGAGTCATCACACACTGACAGAAAAAAACAGAAGCACCCAAAAATGATCACAACTACACTCACAGATGACTAATATCAAGGTCCATCAAACTTTTCCATAACATCACCAGAAGCCATTTTTAGCAGACAGAAGCAGATCTTTTGGGGAGCCTTTTCCCAATACTCGCCTCTCACTCAGCCAGGCTTTGATGAATCTGTGATGAATCATGTGAACGCTTCACTCTGTAAGCAGCGTTACCTTTTCTCTGGCAGCTGCTCACTGACAAAAGTGACATGACACTTAGACAATAAGCACGAGCTCAAAAAGAGGTGCGAGTGTGTGTCTGTTATTGTGTACGTGTGTGCCTCATCAACGCTGCAGCTCATAATGATTTCACAGCTCTCAGGTGGGCTGTGAAGCTTTTCACCCTCCCTCTTATTGCTACCCGTCCCATTATGGAAGTGCGTGTATGTCATGAATAACAGAGGAAATACAGCCATCCTTCAATTTCCAGCCTACAGGGAGTCGTGGCGTTCACAATACTGATTATCCACTTGAGTTGAAAGCACTGCACAGATTCAGCAGAGATCAAAATCTGATTATGACAAGAAGCAGTAAACCAACTGTATGTGACTACAAAAAAACAAGAACCAGGAACGATCAAATTAACACAGACAACCACTGGGAAAAAAAACCCCTAAGGTTCTCCGTCTTCAGGTAAAATGATCTCATATATTTCGTCTTGAAGCTTGGGCAACCTATCAATATTAGGTTTTTATCAATTTGTGAGAAACACTAATCATACTCAAACGTATACCAACCATGAATGTATGTGCCTTTCATACATATGTGCATTGTAATTTTATTTATAAAACCAAATATCATGAATCACAATTTGCCTCAGAGGGCTTTACAACAAATGACAACCCTCTGTTCTTAGACCCTCACCAAGCAGTGCAGGTGACTTCTGTGTGTGTGCATGCATATTCCACATTGTAACACCTCTTCATTAATGACTACTGTTGCTAAAGCTCTAAATTAATAAGTAAATGCTATTTTTTGTCTGTCTCACAGGTGTCAGCTTGGGGCGGTTATGTGTTCATCATCAACCTTATTCCTCTTCACGTATTCGTCCTGCTTCTCATGCAGCGCTTCAGTAGGAGAGTCTATATAGGTGAGATGCAGCACACACACACACACACACACACACACACACACACACACACACACGCACACACTGGGGAATGATAAGGGTCATGGAGAAAAAGATGCAGGATTTTCCACACATTCATTTATTTGTGTCAAGCTGCTATAACTAAAACATTTGCCGCCACAAGAGATTTTAAAGCTGGAATGTTCATTAGAAACGCGACTGGGATATGTATAATGTTGGGTTATTTATGGCACATTTTGGGCAGAGACATGCAGCAAATGCAGGTGCACTGAAACTTAAACGCTCATTCTGTTGTCCACCTCGCCAGTGACAAACTGCTGTTGAGGAAAAAAAGAAGTTATGGAGAGCTAAGATTTGAGATGCCAACTACCCCCCTCCCCACCCCCGCCTCCCTCCAAAAAAAAAAAACAACCAAACAAAATAAAAACCCTCCAAAAAAACAGGGCTCATCGTAGCCTCTTTTCCATTTATTTTTTCAGACAAAAGTAATGCCCATGTTTTTTCCTTGATACACATTACAGTGCAAAAGCTATTGTGTAACATTAATTCAGTAATCTGTTGATAATCTGTTAGCTGTTGATATAATGTAGCTCTAATATGGGCTGACTTGGCAGCACGATGTATCATTTCAGCCTTGACATTGTGATGCACATTAGTCGCAATAAGGGACGTGTAATGTCAAGTAAGGCAAATAAAGTCAAACAAATTATTTGCTGCTTGATACAAATGGAAAACTCACAGTTCTCATTTTCCATGAGTAATACCAGCCAAACCTTGGCCTGTAAGACAGGTTATGTGTACATGTGACGTAGTATGGTGGTGTTTGTTATGGGAAGAGAGACTCTCCTGCATGTGTGTGGGTAGAAAAATACAATAACCAGGCTGGTAAATGCATCAGACACGGTGAGGCGCAGGCTTTTCCAAAATGACAATTTTTTTTTTATGGGTCCTTGAAAAGTCATGGAAACATTTTGAATTTTGTCCATGAAAATGTGTGGGAACCCTGTTGATTATTAAACTATGTGACCATGAGGAGAGATACATTAGAAGTTCTCTTTTAAATAGTGCCAGTTTGTTATTATAAATGGTTTCACCAAATCAGTGCCTTTACTTTTTATTTCAGTTGTTGTTATAGTAACAACCTGATGGAAAATTATGCCGCCTTTGTCTTGGGTTGCAGATTTGTGGTGATGTGATTCAGGTCATGACGCCCTGAACTATCTAGACATTTCCTGAGGTAAAGTGTTAAGTTTGCTGAGCTGTCGTTATCACATTTAACTGTGATTGGCACAGAAGTCTCAGAGCTAGAGACCAGTGAGGCGGCTGGTTCTGCTATTCTATATTCACTTCCACCCAACCTTTATGCACTTTGTGCTGATGCTGCACTTACAGGAATCATCATAGAAAGTGCACATGAAGACTTAAAATATTTTGTGGAAGACTGCAAAACTTTTGTAAAATAACAAAAAAAAGTTTTGTTTTTTTTTCTTCTTTTTTTTATCCCACTTGTCCCCTAAATGGCTTTGTAGAAAACGGATAAAACAACATGAATGTGTGGGACTTGGAGCAAATCATCACACAAGTGTACGTGATGAACATGTGTTCTCCATGACCCTTTACACTCCACACAGACACACACAAACATACACATGAGTACATTATGTTGACATTGATTCAGGGACACAAAGTGATGCCTTTAGGTGTTGGCCAATTATGCTCATTTGACATTCAGTGTAGCACATCCAGAATAAACAGAAACAGAAAGGGCAAGGTGACTGTACATTCAGCAGCTACAAACACACACACACACACACACACACACACACACACACACACACACAAATCTGTGTTTTCTCAAGTTTTAAGACTGAAAGGATGGATGTGGGGATACTAGACAGAGCAGCTTGTTATTCTTTATCATATCCGCGCTGTATAAACATTTTTACTGATAATTACTAGCATTTTCTAACAGCTGATGTTGTGTCTGTAATGAGACACGCATGCGGTTTACACAAATCCCCCAGAAGAGAAGGTGTATGTGATAAAAATAAGAGAGATGAGAAGTGGAAATGCAGGGAGGGGAAAAAAGAGAAGGAAAAAAAGATTAAAGCTGTCTTCCCTTCAAAGAGCTTGCCTCGTCACACACTCTGAACTCGCCTCACTGATAGTGAATTAAGTCCTGACCCAGGGCTCGCAGCTCCCTACTAATGCTGCAACAGCATAGCATTGTTTCAGATCCAGATCAATAACTCATGCAAACTTTACCAGATCATCATTCTGCAGAAATAATGACATATCAAGATGTAACAAGCGCACAGAAACAGGCAAGGTGAGCTTTGCAAGGATGCTGTGAAAAGCCTATCTCTTTGTGAAGACCAGCACAGCCTACAGCAACACTGTAATTGAGGTAGTTCAAAGCTGTAATACAGTAGCTTACCGTGTTTTATGATGCATACTTTGTTCTGTGATTTGGAGTCCAGTCTGTGACCTGTTGTCACACACCAGCCCTCTCTTGCTCCATCTTCCGGCAATGAAATCCAACTGGAATTTCATTATGCAAACAGCAGCGTCTCCAGCAGGATAGAAAACAGAGAGTAGAAACTCGTCTGGATGGATGAGTCAACTCTCTAACAGGCATCAGCTTGGCTTCTGGTTCCTGGTACCAGTGAATGCCATTACATCGCTCAGCATCTAGACAGCAGGTGCCATGTGCCACCTGTTGGGACACTTTAACTGGTCGATGCTTGGCTCATTTATAACAGCACTGAGCTGCCTGGCTGACTAAATGATCAGATTATGAGAGGTAGTACACCTCATATCATCAGTCAGTTTGGATGCAACAGAAAATGCAGACATTTTTAGGTAACTGCTGAAAGGGACAGTTTACCCCAAAATCAAAAATTCATGGTTTCCCTCTAACCTGTAGTGCCAAAAAAAAAATCACACTTGAAAAATTCAACAGCAATGTCTCTTTCCAGAAATCATGACCTGGTTACAGAAGATAATCCACAGTTTTGTTGTGAGTACTTTCAAGTAGGAACTTTTTTTTTTTTTTTTTACTGAACCACACCAACCAACAGTATCACTGCGCAGAAGGAAGCATGCATCTGCTCATGGATGAGAGGCTTATGCCCGTGAAAGCATGAGATGTAAACAGTAATGGTGTCATTGAACACCAGTGACAAACATTCAACTAAATACATCAAGGTGAAATGGGTGAAAGAGCTCAATGTTGAAATGTCAGATGAGGATTGGCATAATATGTAGAAGATACACCTTTTTGTTTGTTTTTCGCAAATTTTTTAATTGTTTTTTATACTTACTATTTTCTTACCAATTTCTTGTTCATTAAGACCTAATTTGGTTTTTGCCTTGTACCACCTTTTTGCCAATTTGACCAGGTTTTAATGGGTTAATTTTGCTAATAATTTGTACATTGACTAAAGTCAATCTAAATACTTCCTCCACTACTGTTTACCTCAGTGTAAACATACATTTAATTTAAGGTAAAGTTATTCTGTTACTCCTCTGGTAGTTACTGGATAATCTAATATATATTCAGTTTTAGCTGGTATCAGAATATCAGAAACACCAGTCACTTTGATGCAAAACACCACCAGCAGTGATTACAGAGATCAATCAAAATCTTTCTGACACAGTGTCAACAAAAGCTGAATAATACAAGTTTCATGTAGGTAAGATTTATTGCAGATCTTATTCTAGTTGATAACATAAGATTGTGCAGGCATATAAAAACTGACATCCCGGTGTATTGGAGCTGCTGAGGAGAAGTGTTTCCTCGCATTAATTTACCAAATCAATTTTTTACTGAGCAGTTTGTGTCACCGGTCGGGTCAACATCAATCTATTTCCATTCTCCTCGCTCTAGCACTCCTAATAATTTTGTCATCATCACAGAGGGAGAGAGAGGTTGAGTTGGAACAACCTTGGATCTGCTGCTTTTAAGTGTAAATAACAGTGACGGCAGGTTCTGATTGGCTAGCGGAATATTTTATCTGAATATTCCCCCTCCTTTGTTCCCTCTAGTCATGTCGAGGCATGGAGATAATCAAGATACAAAATCATTTTAAAGTATGTGTTACTCCAACAGAACAGCGGGCGGCCTTCACGAGACATACATCTTTTGGTGTTTTACCAATTGCAATCATGTCTACTTGTGAAGATAGCAGTGGAGAGACTTGAGATTTGATTCCATGCCCAGACACAAATTGGCGCTGATTTTTTTTTTTTTTTCCCCACACACGACTCCCTTCAGTGTGGGTGAGACTTCAAATTTATTTGGAGTGCAGCCGCAGCAAAGAATGGATGTTGGAGTCCTATTGCAGAGTGATGACCCTCAATCTAATGTTCTGCTTTAACCCATCTCTTACTAACATAAACTCTTCTAGCAATGATCTGTAAATTTCAGCTGTTGCATACAACTGCTTGATCTTATTTTGGGTTGTTAAGATACCTAAAAGAGCCATGTTAGCCTCTCAGTGCTAGTGTTTTAATGATGCATTGCAGACCTGCAGACTGCTGTGAATTGTTACAAACACAGTAAAAACAGCGCACAGACGCATGTAGTCAGAGTCCAGTCATGGAGCTCATTAAAAGATGTCCCATCTGATGTGCAGTGTGATTTGTAGGTCTACATTTCTCAACTTGCGTCTGTCATATCTTTGAAGGCTCTGCAGCTTGTTTAAGAGAACTAACCTTTTCATGCCATTGGCTGTGCGTGGCGGTATTCGACCAGCCGAGCTTGTTTTTGAGGTTTTTGTTATTGAAGCTTTCTCTGTGTTTCTGACCCCTGAGAGCTTGTTTAAAACACTTTTCAGGTTTAGTTGGAGTGTTCACAGCCAGCCTGTTGTCTGCTTGTGCCGCTGATTCCCGAGTGTGTCAATTGTTTTAACTCTGCAGCTTAATCGCTCTTACGCTGTCAGTCATGATTTAGGCTCAAAAGGCATTTTGTTCTTGTGTACTATGTCAAGGACATTTGGAGAGGGCGATCACGAACACTACATGTTTGTATGCACTGTTGTTCTTTTCCCTCATTAAATCTTTTTTAGAATTTCTCAGATTGTTAGGGTGCCTGGTGGCTCAGTGGATAGAGCAAGTTCCCCATATACAGAGGCTGTGTCCTCGCTGCAGCGGCCGCGGGTTCGATCCTGGCCTTGGTTCTTTGCTGCATATCTCCCCCGTACACACTCGAACTGTCCTGTCCATTAAAGGCAATAGAACCCAAAAAATAGTATTAAGAATCTGTCAGATTGCTGACATTATTAGCAATTTTAACATCTTTCTGAAATCCCATTATTAAACAGAATAGCTACTGAAAATTTATCATGATGTACACTAAACAAAAATTTAAATGCAACACCTCTGTTTTTGCTCACACTTTTCACAGGTTTAGGTTAGAGATCTGAGGCTTTTAGTCTGGGGTTGGGACTATTGACAGTCACAGATTTGGTGCTCTAGTGGGTATTTACAGCAGCAGGATGGTGGATGTAAGACTGAGTCAAAATAAGCAGTTCCCACGTTCAGCATGATGAGACATGTCAACCAGTGCAACAGTGTGGCTCATTGATGTGTTTTTAATAGTGTTTGAACAACAATGGAGCTCTATGGCAGGAGGAAGAAGATAAATCAGGCTTTGGATACATGCACATTATTTGATATTGGGATCAGTTGATTGTTGCTCTTGGTCTTTACAGGGGATCAGTTGACCGAAAGAAAAATCTAGAGCAGGGTTCAACAAGCACATTTGTCCAAGAGCCAGAATTTGTACAAGCACACATTTGCCTGTGTTGTTTAATAACTTTATTATGATTTATTTAATAATATAAAAATGTATTTTAAGTGTTCAACCATAAAAAAATAAATTAAAGGAGAGCTGTAAGTTTGGACCCATTTTGCATGAAAATATTCGCCTGGGTCCAGACCTTCGAATCAGTTTACTTCACCAGGTTGCATAAGCGCAGCAGCGCAGGTTTGTTTGTTTGTTTGTTTGAGAGAGACTGAAAGGGAAAAGAGAAGGTGGACGGTGGACTGTTGCACTTTTCTGTATGTTTGGCTATCAATAACTCACCTGGAATGATGCTTTGTCATTTTTACACATCACTGCTACTTGCTAATAATAAGCCAACAGATGGATTTATGACGTTTTTACCCACTGGATCGAACGCACATAAACAGCGTTAGTAAAACATTCTTTCAATAATTTCCATCTCTGTTCATAAACCATGTAGATACAGCAGAGTTTGTTTTTTTCATTCTTTCATTTTCTGAATTAATATTCTGCTGGTCAGATGGGATGTTTGGCGGGCTGTATGTGGCCTAACAGGCTGCCAGTTGACAATCACAGATCGAGAGCATGAGTAGACATATCCTCTAAGATATGTTTCTCTTCTACAATACGCTGTGTTAAGAGGGATTCAAATTTGATTTTTGGAGTTGGATTAGTATTAAGTGAGAGTGACAGTAAGGTGTGTAGTGGTGCAGATTGTGCTCACTTATAAATAAGAAAGTTGTGATTTGTGTTTAACTTCTTGTTTCTTTCTCCAGCCTACAGCACCTTCTACATCATCGGCCTGGTCTTGTCCATGCAGATCCCCTTTGTGGGCTTTCAGCCAATCAGGACCAGTGAACACATGGCCGCAGCAGGTCAGTAACCAATAACCCGTGGTCGGGGGGAAAGTGCCAATAATAGTCTGTACTGCAGGTCTATAGAATAAATCTTAATTTAAGGAAGTCAATGCTCAAACATAATTTATGAGAACCAGAAATCAGAATCAGAAATACTTTATTAATCCCCTGGGGGAAACAGTTTTTCATAACAGTCACTCTGGTTGCCAGCAGAGACAATTATCGCAAGTAGAAATAAGTACCAGCACAAGTATATAAAGATATAAATATGAAAAAAGAAATACAGTAATAGTAAACAATTAGCATTAGATATTTAAAAAATATATAATGTATAATATGCTGAGTATGTAAGTGTAAAAATATAAATGGAAAGAAATGCAGTAACAGACAATTACCACTAATATGTGAATATTTTGCTTATGATATTGATAATGTGCTGAGTGTGTAAAGTGTGTAAAATATAAAACTGCCTCATGATACAATGCAATGTATAAAACTAGCGTGTAGATTCAAAATATAAAAATATAAATTTGTGTGCAATGCTAAAATGAACAACAGAGATATACAATAGAAAAACATTAAGAATATATACAATATGTGTCACATGTTAAATGCATGTTATGCTTGCTCATAGTCACCTCAGCTAAACTACAGAATATACAGTGGATTTGGATAATGTGTCTCATTGGCCAGTATGGACAGGAGGAACAATTACAGCGACCTATAACTCTTTCAATGAACATACCTGCTTGCCAGTATTGATGTAAAATAGACCTGAGAAAATGTGAATCTATCTTTTAAAGCATAATTTTATTTCTTGTCCAGATCATATTGCTTATCTGCTGCAAAATTAGACCCATAAATGCAGTCTGTCTATGAACCATCAAACAACAGAATATCATGATGATGAGTTAATCTTGGATCATTCACCTGAGACAGCTGCCATAATATCAGCACCCACAGCAGCTTTACAGTAGCAATGTTGCTGTGATGGACAATAAGAGTACAGTGGAAACAAAGTGCAAACTCAGATATAACCTGCACAGATGCCTTAAATCATTCAGACATGCACTGTACTGAAACACTCCTGTAAAGTGTTGGTAAAGTGGAAGTGATGACTTAAATTGTTGTTAGATACTAATTTCTTTATGAAAATAATTAATTTTACATTTAGGTGACATAAAAAATGTTTTAAATATGCTGAAGCCAGGGGAAAGGACCAGGGCAAAGTTGCTTTATTTCTTTCAAAAACAGGTAACAAGCAACTTAAGAGGAAATGAAAAAGAAAATATTTTAAATATGTAATCAGGATAATGATGAATAGAGTTTCCTGGACATTTTTCCCCTACTTGTATAAGAAACAATTTTCTAAATCTACAAAATTTTGCAGTTTTGCAGCACACTTCTTGCCAAATTGCTCATTGCCTCCCCCCCCCCCATGTTTCTGAAGAAGAAATCAAATCTATAAAAGACCTACAAAAAGTTTCTTAAAAATTAAAATAATTCTGTAATAATTTTAGATATATAATTATGACAAAATATATATAAAGTCTTTATATATTCTTTCCCTGCTTTTTAAAAAATAATTCTCCAAATCTACTAAGTTCTTGCAATGTGTTGAATATTTCTTTGCAAAGTTTCTCATTGCCTTTTTTCCCATGTTTTTGAGTGACACTGATTTACTCAGGGTTCAAGGGTTAAAATACTTGTGAAAGACGTCTGAACGCAGCACAAGAGAAGTTTTATTAATCAAGGATAGTACATTATCAATGAGTATATATTTCACATATTTACCCCAGTTTTCTTTCTGCTGTCTGTCTGCAGGTGTGTTTGTACTGCTGCAGGTCTATGCCTTCCTGCAGTACCTGAAGGACCGACTGACCAGGCAGGAGTTCCAGACTCTCTTCTTCCTGGGCGTCTCTCTGGCTGCTGGCGTGGTTTTCCTCTCAGTCATCTATCTCACATACACAGGTTGGTTCACATTATTTTTTAGAAGGCTGGTCTTCTGAGCGGGTCTCACATCCCTTTTTAGCAACGGGAAAAACAACCAATTTAAACTTTAAAATAAAGCAACCACATTTTTGTTCGTTCTTTTGTGGCGAGATTACTCACTTACACATCAGGTGGTTGTAATACAAAGCTGGATTTGCATACCAAACCGTCACTGCGCACTCAGGCTTCAGTAAAGCTGACTAGTACTTTTTGTTCCACATTCAGTAGAGTTAGAGAATTTATAAAGAATTCACATTTGCATAGTGGCTTATATGTATTTGCATTTTCAGTTTGGTGTCAAAGAAGAAAAGAAACACAGCTGTGTACACTGCAGCTTTAGTTGGAAAAAGCTTTAGGATTTTCACTTTGTCTTTATCAGGTAGTTTGTTTGATTTCACATCGATTGGTAGGGTCTAGATGATAAAAAAAACAACTGCTCCGGGTGCCAATTTATAAAGCATTTTACAGATTTTCCAAAAGGCCTTGTATCCACACAGTACAAACGCAATATTAAACTGAATTCCAAGGTGTCCTCATAATAATAACAATAATAGCACCGTTATCCACCTCCAAGCTCAAATCTTTGGTTTTCTCACTTTCCATTCTCACACTGTCAGTGAATGGCATGTGTGTGTGCAGCACTAATTTAAAAAGAAAATGTGTCACTTTTAAAACTGGTTCTCCTGTTACTCCCATTATTTCCCTCTTCCACAACAGTGATGTATAACAGCAGGAGCAAATGCCACGAGTTCAGTTTTCATTAAAACAAAATTATAAGTGTTGTGTTAACTGCAGGCTAAATTAATCAGAGCACATGAGGCCAAATGCCTCCCTAAATTACCATTTGAGCAGATGTGCACAAGCAATGCAGCAATTTTCGATAAAGTCCCTCTTGGTGCTGACTTCATGTAAACATTAACATCACTTTCAGCCAACTTCACAGAGAACAATGAGAGCAAATCAGCGTCACTGGGTAGTTTTAACCAAATACTCTGTAGATTAGCTCAGCTAAATAAAAAAACACCAAATCCATCAGTATATTGGCGTGTTGTTTACCACCAAGCCTGTTAGTTACAGGTACAAACTGAAAATGTTATCTTCACTTCACCTGTTTAACTGACTTTGGCAGTTGAGCTAACAGACACTCGATTGTCCTGCTGGTAATACAGACCTGAACTAACCGCACATTCTTGCCTCGTTTACAGCCATGCTGTGCTGCAGAATTAATACAAAGGAAACACTGGGATGGATATTTGGCATTATTTTTGGCACATAAAAACATTTTTTGTCTTGGTGGTGGTTCCTGTTGGCCTGGCGGCTCACCAGTCCCGTAAAATTATAGGGGAAACACTGAACTTTAAACCCAGTGACCTGAAGCCATAATTAGTTCTCCACATTAAGAGACGTTTGACTGCTTTGATGAGTGTGGTCACAGTAATTAAAGCTCTTATCTAAGGCCCAACAGCCATTTTTATGCTTACATGAAAAGCAATCGCTGGTCATGACTAGAATCAGCCATCCACTGACATCACACATCTTTCGTCTGTATATGTCAGGATTACCTGCTGGCTATCTAACTACTGGTGATTACTTTCTGTGTTCTCATTTATCATTGCACTGCTGAGCTGCGTGGACAGGAGGCCAGAGAGAGCTCATTACAGCTCATTGTGTCTGCAGCACAGCAACACGTGCACGTTAGAGACAATTATATGATCAATACATGCAGGAGGAATGTTGCAAACCAATTACGTGTTCCACTGATGCGTGACAGAGTACACAGATCACTGATAGCAGCAGCAGTGTGTTCACAGGTGTGTTTGTGTGGGCTGCTGCTAAGACATGTTGGTGTAAATGCACTGTAAGTATATTGTGACTGAGTCCATATGTGTGTGTGTGTGTGTGTGTGTGTGTGTGTGTGTGTGTGTGTGTGTGTGTGTGTGTGTGTGTTTCACCTTCAGGCTACATTGCTCCATGGAGTGGGCGCTTCTACTCCCTCTGGGATACTGGGTAAGTCTGCACAATTGATGTGTTGTACTTTTGCATTGGATTAAGTGCCTTACAGCAGTGCTGATAATAATAATTAGATTTAAATTATGTTCAGTGGCACATTTAGTTATAAATCTGTTTAACTGAAGGAGACAGAGGCAGGCTGGGAGTATGTTTCATTAAAGATTTGTTCCATCTTATCTGCTGGTTGATTTATTATGTAGTCCAACTTTTAACGTAGTCCCTGCTTTGTTTAATAAATACAGGATTCTTTTTTTTCTGTTACCTAAATTGTTACCTATATATACAAATTAAGTTCACTTGTACTTAACCCTTTAAAACCTGGATCAACATAACTTTTTGTGGTGCATTAACTTTTTAACCCTGAGCAAATTGGTTTGATTTCTTTCAAAAACATGGAAAAAAGGCAATGAGCAGCTAGAAAAGCTCCACAAATTGCAAGAAATTAATAGATTGAGAAAATCATTTCAAGGAAAGCTTGGGAAAAATGTCAAGAGAACCATAGTTATAATATTTACATTATTTTTTCAGAATTACAATTTTTTAGGCCATTTTATTATTATTATTATTATTATCATTATTATGTTACTTTCCCACATGTTTGTTGTTTTTGTTTTGCTTATTTTCAGGTCATTTCCTTGTGCTTTTAACTCATTTCCAGCTAATTTCTGTGTCATTTCTTCTTTCGTTGCTCATCTTATTTCTACAGTATGTTTTCGAAAGAAATCAAGCCTCCTTTGCTCAGGTGTCAAAAGGTTTAATTGTTGAATTCACATTTTTATGTTTTAGCCAGGTCTAACAGACAGAATCAAATGCATTACATGCTGTAACAGGAGTTCTATACTCTTGACACAGTGTTTGACCATTGAAACACTTTGGCAGCTACACAGTCAGCCCGTCACTCAGCCCCATCATAAAATCTTAAACAGATAATGCTCCCTTTCTCCCATCGCCAATCTGAGCTTACAGAGAGCTGCCAGCCTGCAGCATCAGCTTTAACAGAGTGTATGTGCACGTATGTTTGTGTGTTGGTACACACAAGTTTGTTTTTTTTAAAGGAAGTTTTGCTGCAGTGCAGTGAAAGTAACAAGGTCATCATAACTGACATCAGCTCAACTTGATTTCCTCCCACGCTAATATCAACAAGAATGGTTCATTTTAAAATGAGTCAGGTAAAAATGAAAGGAAAAACAATGAGCTATTATGATTTCAATCTTAAAAAAAGGGTTGTTTGACACTGATGATACTTTTCAATTCAATACAGTCATTATAAAGATATCCTTCTTTGCCTAACTGTACTTTTTTCTGTGGTGTCTCTCTCTCTGTTCTGTATTCTTCTCTCTAGCTATGCTAAGATCCACATTCCCATTATAGCATCAGTATCAGAGCACCAGCCCACCACCTGGGTGTCCTTCTTCTTTGACCTTCACATCCTCGTCTGCACCTTCCCAGCAGGCCTCTGGTTCTGCATTAAGAACATCAACGATGAACGTGTCTTTGGTAAGAGCACAATCATGAAATAAGACCTTTTCCTTTTGAAATTAGAACACCATTGTTCTCAACAGGGATGTTCCTAACGACTATTTCCCCTGACGTTTTAACAGAAGTTTAAACTTAGACTAGCTTAAAAGTGAGAAAACACTCAGAAAGCAATCAAAATTGAGAATTAATTAATCCAAAAGGTTTAATGCTGTCTGAAATGTTTTGCAAATATTAATCGGAGCCATTTGAAATGTTTTTTCACAAACAAATTGTATTTTATATACAGCTGAAATATGGCACCCTGTGAACATTACACATTATCCATCAAAATTTGACAACTCACTACATGAAAGTTTGCAAATAACATTTATTTACTATTATTGAGAATTTAACGTCCTGACTCACCTCCTTTTAAAAACACACACTCAGGCGGTAACCAGTGCATGGATGTGCGTGCAAATTAACACACACACACACAAATGTCCAGGCTTGTCTGGATCCCCCGAGTGCCCAAAGACACCCCTCTCGTTCTGCCTAGCAAGACAAAATCTAGCTGTACAACTGTGTGTGAGGCTCATACATGCAGTTCCATCCATTGAGTCTGAGAGTGCAGGTGTGTGTTTGTGTGTGTGAAAGACAGATAAAGAGAAATTGATAGTTCGAGCCACTGGTTAGTCTTGCATGCTCATCTAAACTCCTTCTGTTTTCCTCTGGATAACTAAATAATAAGTTTAACCAAAGAGTAATTCTGGTACCAATTAGCCAGAGAAGCAAGGTTTAATAATGTAGTTGTCTAAGCGTGCACATCCGTAATTGACAAAAGTCTTGGAACTTGTCAGTTGTCATTTAAATACAGTCTGTGATCCAGTATTGAATGACAGATAAATGATGCAGCATTTGTTAAAGTGCTGTTGTGGTTGACAAGGAGACAATAAGCTTTAGAGAACAATTTCTATCAATAAAGTGTCTATGATAACAAAGAGGAGGGCTTTCACCACTATTATGTTTTCTTGCACAGTTAACCCTTGAGTGAAACTAAATTAATGAATATTATGCTCTTTATATCGGTGACAAGTTTGTGTTTTGTTCTATTAATCCTCTGAACTCTGAGAAAATAGGCTTGATTTCTTTAAAAGACGTGTGAGGAAGGCAATTGGCAGCTTAAGAAGAAATGAGGCAAAAGTTAGCAAGAAAAAAGTTTAAAAAAAAAAATTTAAAAAAAAAGCAAAAGAAAATTACCTGAAAATTAGTTAAAAATACATGTAAGACAAAACAAAAAAGAAAAGGATAGTTAAAAAACAACAAAAAGCAAGGCAAACAAGACTTTAAAAAGTGCTTAAAAATTACGATAACTCTGTAACATGATTTTAAATGCGATTTATTTCTTCCCATAGACATTTTTCCTAGCTTTTTCAAAAAAACAATTTTCTAAATCTACTAATTTAGAAGTAATTATTTCTAAATGTTAAGATTTCTAATAATAGAAGTAATTTGTGGCTTTAATTCAATTAAAATTACATTTTGGTTTAGTTTTGCTCTAACCAAGTTCAAACTGTTTTTGGTGCTTATAGCTGTAATAGCTTACAGGCACTGGGAGGGCTTCTTTTCAGCATGTAAATGTAACGCTTGTGACAATACTTGCGAGATTGGTGCTGCATTTAAATTCTGACAAAAAAAAAGTTTTTAGAAGCAATCGATTTAATGTGAGCTGGAGAATTACTGGTGCTCACAAACATTAAAGTGCTATTCCTAATAAATAATGCATGTACAAATTTCAATGTCTTTGATGATTCAATATCTTCATTTTTTCCTTGTGACATCAGTACACTTGGAATTGTGATAGGACCTGGCATAAAGTGCAGCATTAACCTGGCATTGGCACAGAAGTCAACAGTTGGTATCCCAACAACATTTAAGAATTTCACTGACAGAGTGTCTTTGTGTTACATGTGCTAAGAAAAGATTTTCCTGTCAGTGAGTGTGTGAAAATTGTGAACTTAAATAGGGGAGAGAGGCTCTCCTTCTGCAGCTCCTTCCTTGTCTTGTTATAAACTCCAGTCATCTCATTTAGGCTGTGCCTTCTCTTGACACAGTGTACTACATGCTGTCAAATAAAACTATGTGATATGCGATGTATTACAGTATGTCTGCTATCACTTATTATAGCACAGATTCATTTTTATTTTTAATAGGCTATATTTTTACATGTGAGTCTCTCGTTATATTTGTGCTGTTGTTACTTACCAAAACTTTGAGCTTGTTTTCCAAAATTTCCCTCTCAAAATGATCCAATATCTACAGTAAACTACCCTCCAAAATTCACTCAGTTTGGCTGTGACAGAAAATACTTATAGCGGCTAGAAATCAGAAAGTGCAAAAATTGACTGGCACTGTATGATGTAAAATCTCCCAAAACAACTTTTCCCCTCTTAAATATAAACATCGCTGTGACTGTGGAAAGCATCGCTGTGCAGTCAAATGACTGACTCGAGAGTAGTGGAGCAGCTGTCTGAGCAGCGTCTCTCACATATGTAGGCCATATTTGTTCCTAATGTATTTGTCAGCAGCAGCTGTCAAAGATTTATTTAAGTGTTGGATCCACAGCAGTGAGCTGTGGTGGTGGTGGTGTGCGTGTGTGCGTGCATGTGTGCGTGCGTGTGCATTTGAATGTAAAACACTTCTGTTAGTTTGTCTCATGTTTCTTTATCTCTACAGGTGTCACACATCCACATTCTTTTTATTTCTGCCTTTTCCTTTTCTGTTTTTCACACTGCCGCATTATCTGTGTGTGACATTGTCATGCACAGGCTTTGTTTGTAAACCTCTCTCTGTGTGAACTGTAGCGATTTGAATAAAGTGAATTTAAAGTGAAATATACATGCTGTATACAAATGCAAACAGCAGTTATAAGACTACACTTAAAAGCTTCTCTGGAAATCAATTTAGTATCTTTAACATCAGTTAACCCTTTGAAACCTGGCTCAACATCAATTTTATTTTCTGTGCTGTGTTCAGATGCCTTTTGCACACTATTTGAGCCTTTTAAAACTCAGCAAATTGGCTTGATTTCTTTCACCAACATTGAGGAAAAAATGGCAGTGACCAACCTGGCAAGAAATGTACCAAAAATTGCAAGAAATTAATTAAAGGTGACAATTTTTAGAAAATTATTTAAAAAAAATAAACATTTTCCAGTAAAGCATATTCATAAATACTGTTGAGTTTAAGAGGCATAATCTAACATATAAAAAATGACAATGTTATATTTAAAAATGAATAAAAATAAGAACATTTGGCTGGTTGTAGACATAGCAGACATCGCAGTAGAATTTGTCCCAACAGCTTTGCTTACCCATGTTGTCTGGAAATATGCCGAAAGACTGCATTCCTATACAGCAAAAAGATGCAAAGCAACAGAATGAATGTTATATTCTACATATACGTTTAGCACAGAAAAGAATATATTCAGCTTAAAACCCCTTGTAATCACCAACATTTTGATCAGTAACCATCATTTCTCAGTAACTGTAAAAGATTCTATTCACATTTATTTTGTTACGTGGAACTAAAATTTTCTGGCACTCTTTTGGTTCTTTCTGTTCAGTGCAAGCTATAGAAAAGCTCTTCCCAACCATTATGTTGTCCAAAAATGACTTTTCAGAGCATATCTTTGGAATTTCTGTACTGCAATTCCTTGTGACTTATTAGCCGACACATTTCTGATACTGTATACTGTATCTATATGAGCTATAATTGGCCAGTAATATGGAGGTCCAGGTCGTCCTTGACCGAGTAAACCCTCTATCTGTTTCCCGCTCTCATCCCCCTTGTATTACTTTCTTGTTTTCTTGCTTTTTCTCCTTCAACTTCATCTCTGTCAGTCAGTTGTTTTTTTTGTGTTCATCTCCTTCTGGCTCTCTACCGGTTGCCTCCTGATCATTTCATCATCGGTCTTTGATCTCAGCTCAGCTGAAAACACATTTTACAGACAAACACATTGGTTAGTGTTTGATTACATGGTGAACTTTTCTCTCTGCTTGTTACAGTTTCTGTTTTGATCTACCCTGAGCAGCGGGATAATATTGGTGCATGGGAAAGGAAAGCATGAGTTTCAGGTCACTGTTAGCAGAGCGGGGGGACAGGAGGGCTGTAATATGACTCGACAGCATTAAATTAAAGTAAGTTTAAATTAAATCCTGGTCACCTGTAACCTCCTTATCTCTCCCTCTCTCTCTCTCTCTTGCTGCTTTTCTCACCTCACCCCAGTGGCCTTGTATGCCATCAGCGCCGTGTATTTTGCCGGCGTAATGGTGCGTTTGATGCTGACTCTGACTCCGGTGGTGTGCATGCTGTCGGCGGTGGCCTTCTCCAGCGTCTTTGAACACTACCTGGGAGACGACATGAAGAGGCAGAGCCCGCCTGCAGAGGACAGCAGTGATGAGGACGACAGGAAGAACGCCGGAAACCTCTATGATAAGGTTAGCAGCTGCCAGAACGTGTGATGTGTTCATGTTGTTTGATGTGCTTGTTTTCTGTGTTTATTTCAAAAGTAGTGCTGATACATCACTAAAATGTTTAAACACATTAATATTAATATTAACATATTAAATGTTACATTCCTAAAACTACATGGGGATGTAGGGTCTTTACCCTTCAGAATTCAGTGTTGCTCTTTTTTTTTATGAACACATTTTTTTAATTCAATACACAATATACAACACAGTTACATTACATAGCCTGTGCACCTAATGCCAAAAAATATTTAAATATTTGAAGCTGCACTCATCAATATATCGTCTTCTTAATTTATTTGATCAGTTCTTACGCTGTTGTTTTTTAACTCTGCCTTGTAAGGTGACCTTGAGAGTTTTGGAATGTGCCTATATATTATTATTATTATTATTATTATTGAGATGACAGTACTGTAAAACAGGTCTGCCTATAGTGAGAAATTTAATGAAGCATTTTGGCATCTTTCAGCTTATTGTTTTGGTTTTTTGTCCTGCAACTTTACTTTGGTGGTTCACTCTTGCTGCTTTTATCAGCCTGGTTTTTATCAGCATTAGGTAGCTGATTTTGGTGTAGAAACTCAGATAAATGTATTTATTTATATTGTTTATTTGATACGGACAATGCAAATTCACATAGTGTAACTTCAGCCAGTAACAAACAAGCTGAACAAACAAAGGTATCAAGGTCACATACAGTAACATGCATACTATACAGCTATAGATAAAAATATTGATAGGAAGAGAAAAAGGACAATTTTTACATCAAGATCACATAGAATTGCAACACAAAGAAGATACAAATATTAAGGTTACATGCACTTACAACTAGGGGTTGACAGATCTTGATTTTTCAGGGCAGATACCAATACTGATAATTATTAGTAAATGAGACTGATAACTCATATTTGGAACTGATATGCATTTACAATAAAAATTTTAATTTTTCTGCAAATATTTAGAATTGGGAATATAATAAACTCCAACACAAAACTTGCTTAAATGCCTTTAGCAAATGTTTAACCAAAATTGAAACTTTCAGGTCAAGTCAAAATTTTCATAAAAAATAAATAAATAAGAATATCTCTAGTTTTTAAAAAGCAAAAGTTATTCCCACGCTGACACTTTCTTTGCACTTTTTAAATAATTAATTTTATTGGCGATCATTACAAAATAAAACACAGATACAGATAATCTGCAAAATGCCAAATTTTAGCCCTGATATCCCACCAGGCCGATAATCTGTTGACACTTAGATAAAACAGTTTTTGTCAGACTTTCTTTCCTATTCTCATCAAAATTTAATTTTGTAGCCACTGGTGTAAAAATAATTACTATAAGAGATGAACTAACTGATAAGTTACTGAGCATCATTTTTATAGATACGGTCAGCATCGCACCTCACAAAGCCAGCCATCGTATAAATTCTAACCAGCGCCAGAGCATAAGGATGTGATAAATGATGCGATGTCATGAGAGGTAGTCATTGAGGGGAGATACATTCTCTTCCTGTGGTTGCAGCAAGGACTACAAACCATCATGGCATCCAGTAAAAGACTACAAGACCAACAATAAGCCAGCAGGCAGGCAGCCAGGGCAGCAACTGCTGCCCAGCTGAAACCATTTAGCTGATTGGCCTATAAGTGAGGGAGCTGAAGGAGTCAGCGCATGTAGAGAAGAAGGTAATGATCGAGAAAGACTGAGAAAAACAGAGTTTTGAGTTATGTTCCCTAGAAAGCAGTGAACTGGAGATTTGATTTACCTGCCTGTTTTTGTTTTGTTTAACTTCTGTCTCAAAGAAGTAAGATGACTGTTTAAAGAAGACTGAATACACAGAGTTTAAGTTGGAAAGTAAAGTTTGATTGTCCTCACTTCCTGCACCCACCTCAAAAGCTCCAGGGGGAATGATTGTTACAGATTTTACAATGTGTTTTTGACTTATTGTAGGAGCTGAGTTGGAAATTCCCAGATTAAACAAGAATACACAATCTTGCCATGTTCGTGAACACAGCTAAAATAATGAATTAAAAATGAAAAGCACGTAAAATGCACCAAAACAGTCCCTAAGGGTTAAAAATATAACATGTTACTAATTTAATGACTTTACATTTGATTACTTGGTGATTACTTCTCTAACAGATGTTTTCAAATGGGCAATAAATCTGAAGATTGTCATTGATTCTTTCAAAGATTTACACTGCACAGTAATGTTACAGCCCTTTTCTGATTTCAGAGGGTAAATGTTATTGAATTTCCAGCATTGAAATGCCGCCAAGACTGGTGGCCATGTTTTCGGACAAAAACATTTGGCTGGTTGTAGGCATGTCAGACTCTGGTAACTTAATCTATCTACTCTTGATGGTGTTGCAGTAGAATCTGTTCCCAACAGCTTTGCTTAGGAAAGCTTGCAACCTCTCAAGACATCACAATGCATAACATCCCGACAACAACATTACAAAAACTAAATTTTTAATCATTTTCTGGACCCATTCGAGCAGCACTTGTCATGTTGGCTGGATCTTACAATAAGATTCTTTAATCGAAAATAGGTTGTTCTGGTACTTTTAATTAAAGCATGCTGTGTCCTCATTAGTCTCTTCCTTCCTCAGGAAAAACCAAATAGCACCACTGTCCAATGTGTGTCTCATTCTGCTGATTTTCAGCTGATTTTGCTGATTTTCTTACACCTATCACGTTCTCACAGATCTTCAGAAAGGCGTCGTTTAATGAGACACCAAAAACCAGATCGTCTAAGAATTCTCTCAATGTGGACACTTAACAGTCTTCTAGTGTGCCATATTATCAGCTCATTTTTACAGACTTCCTGTCTTGTTAGAGCTTTAGTAACCTTTACAAATGCTGTCCTGTTGGTGTGTGCTGTCCCCTACAGGCTGGTAAAGTGCGTAAACATGTATCAGAGCAGGAGAAGGCAGAGGAGGGCCTGGGCCCCAACATCAAGTCCATCGTCACCATGCTGATGCTGATGCTGCTCATGATGTTCGCTGTCCACTGCACCTGGGTCACCAGCAACGCCTACTCCAGCCCCAGTGTGGTTCTAGCATCATACAACCACGATGGGTGAGAAACATACAGCACCGTGTGTGCCTTTTAGTTTTAATAATATTAGTTACGTTAAGATAAAAACTAAGTCGCGTGTTCTGGTTGTGGCAAGTCTGGTGGAATACTGGAGATCTTTTTGTTATGTTATGTCAAAGGTATTCAAACTGACCATCACCTCAGATTGCCATCGTTGGTATCCTCGGTTAGGGTGTTAGAATAATTGCTTAACAAAGGAATGTCATTTCTGTCGTCTCATAAATTGCTCGTCAACAAATTCTTCTCTCATGGAAAAATTGCTCACCTTCTCAAACACTTCCTGGCTGCGGGTTTAATGTCATCCCTGAAATTGGGGAAGATAAAATTCTCTGTCCGTGGCTCAGCTGAGAAATTCTACAAACACTGGCAGCCTGTCATCTCCTATTTTTGAACAATTTGGACAACCATCCCATTGTGCTAGAGCAAGATTGACATGGTGGATCTTGTGAACTAGTTGAGTTTTTTTTTTGTTTTTTTTTAATGTTTTCTTTGTTTGTTTGTGTTTTTGCTGATTTCTTTAATTTATTTAATTACTTCTTTAATTATAATTCTACATGATAGGTATGTATGTTATTTTATTATTTTCTTTTGTTTGCCTTTATGAGAAGAAAGGGGATGGGGGGGTTGAAGGGGATATTTCTCCTTTTAAAAAAACACAAATCTGTACTTAACTATTAACTGTTGATTAAAATTTGGTTAAAAAAAAAAGAAAAAGTGAAAATAGGACATTTGGCAAAAACAGTAGGAACAGTAGGAGTCATTTAGACTAGCCACACTGATGGGATTGTTGCTGGGTTAACACTTCCGTAAAGCCTCATTTCACCCAAAGTACAAGCATTTTTGCCCCCTTTCCTCCTGGGATTTGTTGCCATGCATTTAGTCTTTGTTTTTTTGGCCAGGTTTTGACTTACTGTGTATTCCTGAGGCTTCTGCCTCCACGTTAATGGAGATTTGTTTGCAGCACTCACAGCGATGAGAAATACCATAATAGAATTCAGCTGTCATCATTCCAGAAACTGTGCTCCCATTAGCCTTCAGACAATGTTGTCATCACTTTTCAGAGGAATTGCTCTCCACTGAAAAGATAGTCTCTTTCAGTTCTGTGACCTCCTCCGTCTACCTAACAGATGCTTCTGCAGCTTTTTTCATGTTCTTTTGCCATGACAAGCTAACCCTAAAGTTGCTGTTGGTTTAAACTATTTTATATATACAGTGCTGTGCAAAAGTCTTAAGCCTTCTTAAACTTTGTTATTTCAGCAAGGTTATAATTATCATGCATATTTATTTCTCAGTAGCCTTTTTACAAACATACAACCAGAACATACAGGGAATATGCACACAGTATTAAAAACGCAAATATTTCAGAATAAAACAACTTTAACAGGCTAGAGTTGCAAGTATTTAGTGTGACCTCCCACTCCACTCAGCATGTTTTTCAACCCTCTTGAACAGATAATAACAGATTTACAATGCTAATCTTGCAGTGTATTTACACCAGGTTGCATTCAAGACATATTCAAAGCTCAATAATAATTCTTTGAAGTATCTTTTGTTATGGTTGTACAATTCCATGTTTCACACTGAATACTGACTTCAGTCTGAAGAAGCCATTTTGTTCCAACTTTTTTGGTGTTTTAATGGATTGCACATGTTCTCATTATTCGTTGTTTGTATCTTAATAAAGAGACTGAGAAATAAATGTCTATAAATCTTCATTACAACTTTGCTAAAACAACAAACCTATGGTAGCCTTAGACTTTTGCACTGTACTGTATACTGAATAGTTTCCAAACTTTCCTGCCAAAAGTAAATCACAGTGGCACTCCTCTCAGCAGACATCAAATAAAATACTGTAGCATAATACACCTTATGTAACAGACTGCCAACAAACAGAAACTGGGATTCAGGTGCTGTTTTCTTCATGCAGAGCTATTAAGAGTTAAATGTACAAACGCACATATTTATGACTTTTCCCTATACCTACATGTCCTAGCCTTACCCATCTCTACCTTTCTCCGCCAGCTCCCGTAACATCCTGGATGACTTCAGGGAGGCATACTATTGGCTGAGGCAGAACACAGACGAGCATGCCAGAGTGATGTCCTGGTGGGACTACGGCTATCAGATAGCAGGCATGGCTAACAGAACCACGCTGGTCGACAACAACACGTGGAACAACAGTCATATAGCACTGGTGAGAACTGCTGTAACTTTTAAAACTATTGATTGCATTTATTATCTGTTTTCTGTCTTTATTCCATTGATTTTGCACATTTGGATCACTTCACTGATGTGGGGCACTACATAGTCTGTGAAAAGAGGTACATAATATCTTCTGTCGCCTTGAGGAGTTTTTTCATGTCTGAGAAAATAAGCCTGATGATGTCTTCACAAAAAAATCCCCACCAAACCTCCATCTTCAAACGCAGAATCAAAAGAAGCTGCACATAGGCTGCTTTGTGTTGGGGAGGGAGTGACTTCTTCCCTAACATACCTTTAATAAAAATACCTCAGGCCTCATTTAAAGAGTCCCTGGCGATCCTTTAAAAGTTGTAAAAGGTGTTTAACACTTAAATCTAAGAAATAAGGCAGGCAAGTTGATGGGCATTAAAATGTGTTAAATCAATCTTTAATACTACAAATAATAATACAAATTTACAGAATGTCTCCCATATTAACATCAACAAAGATTCATATTTTGTATTGTAAATATTTGAAAAATAAAATTAAATTCCCCCTAATATTAAATAATTAATGTTGGTACATGTTTTTTTGTTTCCTTTAATATTGGCCACTGTAAAATTGGTCGTAAATATCTTTCTAAGTGACATTAAAAAAGTCTTTAAAAGGCTTGAATCCCATTCACCCTATGCTGCAAAATCAAAAAATAATCAGATATATACCCACACAAACCTGCAGGCAGTGTTCCCTTAATACATCACAGCCCACCTGGAAATTTGCACACATACATCAGACAAATATCTCGACCTCTACATTCTCACATTCAATTATGTCAATCTTAAAAGTCCAATATTCAGTGTCTTTTAGCTCAGTTTTTGGCCACTCACTTGAAAGGTCTGTAAACCTGGTCTGATTTCTTTGAACATGGGGGAACTTTTAAAGTTAGGAGAAAAATGGGGAAAATAAAAAGGTATATGTAATCATTATAATTACATATTTAAATTATGTGACAGAATTATTATATTTTTTAAGCACTTTTCTATGTCTTGTTTGTGTTGGGGGGGGTTGTTTTGTTTTTTTTTAAGGTAATTTTCTTGTACTTTTCACTAATTTTGTGCTAATTTTTTGACCCTTTTTTCTTTTGTTGCTCATTGCTCCCCATGTTTTTAAAATAAATTAAGACATTTTTTTAGGTTTCATTTTCACGTTATGTGATAATTATCATAAATATGTCCGTTATAACTACTTGAAACATAATTTGGCATTGATCCCTGTGAATATTAATGCCTGCTTTTGTTATAGCCTTATTTTTTCCTATGTTTTTCTTACCACTTTTGACTTCTCTTGCCTTCATTCTCCATGGTTACAGAATTTAACAGCTCCTTGGTGAGTTTTTCTCATCCAATATGTTGTAATCAGAGTGTTGATTGACTTTCTTTTTTTGCTTTGGTATATTGCACCAACAAGTGGACAGAACGCTCAATGACCGCTCTGCTGTGCACATCAGTGAAAGTGGGATCTCACAAACCCACAAACATGACAGCGCAGACTTGGTGTGCCTTCATACTGTATGTCTGGTTCTCCAGTGATTAATACAGTTCCATGAAAATAAGATTAGCTAGTTAGATCTTTATTTCAAACATACTAAATAAAATAGGAGAAGAAAATAAAGATATAAGCAAGAAAAACAACAGCAGAATGCCCCTCGGACATATCCAGTAAACATACGCAAGCATTTCATGTCCAAAAAGGAGTAGGAGGAAGTGAATAATTGTCAAATCCTACCCTTTGTTTCAGTTTAATAAAAAAAGTTAATTTTAAGTATCAATATTCCCAATTTTTTGTATTCACCATACATACCTTGATCTAATCAAACAGGAATAAAGACAAAAAATAAGAACAGATCTATCGGAATAAACAAATACACGCACACACCTATGACAGAAAAAAGAAACTCATCAATACAGAAAACAAAGTCACACTATCAGAGCAGTAGCAGCCTGTCTGTCGTTTCATATCTTTCGGTGCCCATTTTCCTCTCTGTTCTACCAGCTCATATCCCTTCAATATGTTGTTTTTAAAAACATGTTTAAATGCGTTTAAATGTCCTTGATGTTTTCAATTCCACACTACAGCTGCTCCATGAATTAACACCTTTGACTGTCATATAACTATAATAAGTATAATATAATAATAGTCCTCACTGTTTCTTGAACATACAAACTCCTCTTAAATCATGTATACTTTCTTTAATTTACTAAACGCTCCAAGACTCTTAAGGAACCCCAGATAGAGATAACTCCATCATGATGACATCATCAGGGTTATTTTCTCAGACTTGACAAACTTCTGCTTAGTTCCTTAGCTGTTTTCACGGGCTGAGCATGACTTAACTGAATGTTTTTTGTAAAGTCAGTGGAGTGCTTCTTCAATTTTCATGTAGTTTGTTCAATGAGTTCTGTTGAATAGAAATAAATTGTCTTTATTCCAACAGGTGGGCAAAGCCATGTCGTCCAATGAGAGCGCAGCATATGAAATCATGAGGTCACTGGACGTCGACTACGTCCTGATCATCTTTGGAGGGGTGATTGGCTACTCGGGCGACGACATCAACAAGTTCCTGTGGATGGTGCGCATCGCAGAGGGGGAGCACCCCAGAGACATCAGGGTGAGAGAATCGTTACACACACACACACACACACGCACACGCACACGCTCTGTATCTCCATCACTTTAGTGAGTTAACTTGTCTCAGTAGAAAGATAAAAGAAGGTGAGTGTACTAACGCTGTTAAATATTGATAGCAGAGATGGTCGATGCCTCCAAAGTGGAGATCATGTGAATGTTTGATGTGCTCTCTGAGGGAGGGAAGTGCTGAGGGAAATCAAGGATCTGTAACCAAGCGTGCCAAGTTGTTTGGCTACAAAATCAAATGAGATCTTGGATCAAAGTGTGTGCGAGTTTTCTTATTTCCCTCTCCATCTGTCTCCCCATCTTTGCCTCTCAACACAGGAAAGTGACTACTTCACCCCACAGGGAGAGTTCAGAGTGGACAAAGCCGGCTCCCCAACCCTCCTCAACTGCCTTATGTACAAAATGTCTTACTACCGCTTTGGAGAAATGCAGGTATGTTATTGAACTGAGCTTAATAGTGTTTTAAAATAGACAAATAGGATTTAGATATAAACAACTTCTCCTTCGTGCATTTCTGTTCAGCTGGACTTCCGGACGCCACCAGGTTTCGACCGAACACGCAACGCTGAGATCGGCAACAAGGACATAAAGCTGAAGCACCTGGAGGAGGCGTTCACGTCAGAGCACTGGTTGGTCAGGATTTATAAGGTGAAAAAGCTGGAGAACAGAGACCGGGTAGAGCACAAACTGCGAGGCACTGACACCACCAAGCAGAAGTACACCTCCAAAAAGGTAAGCTGGGGTGCTCTTCATCTACTGTACGTTTTTATGGTATCCAACGAGATCACGCTGCTTGTAAGTAGTGATGAGAGCGACTCAGACGTTTATCAAAACAACCAGTTTCAAACAAAATTGAAAGCTTAAAGCCAACCCCATGACACTGTTGACAAGTTGGCATTTCTCTGCAAGCCAGCACTGTGACGATCAAAGCCTAACATGGTGCTTCCTTTAGCCACAGCACGAACTTTTACATATGACAACACAATTGGATTTCATTTGGAGTATACACACAAGTTAACTGGGTGTTTTTGCACTGTCGGGCGTCGGATTTAACCTAATACATTATTCAGATATGATTGGATAACGATCTCTAATCAAATGCAGACGTGTTTACAGTTTTTACAGTTATATTGCCTGAGCTCCTCCCAGACTGGTGTTGTACAGCTGATATTTAACCTTAACGATCTGTTATTGAAGCCTGCCGCCTTGTGTTACTTGATAATAGACAAGAAACTAACAACCTGAAATTAGGATCTGTCTAAGGCTGGGAAATGTATTTTGACCAAATACCTCTATATCGATATTACCACGATATTGTGGCGTTGACTTTTTGTGTTGTCACCAAGTATTTACACGCTGAGATTTTTGATAATTAATATAATGACTTTAGTGGTTAAAGTCAAATATTAGAACAGCGAGAACAGTCTTGCAGCTGTTAAAACCAGGAAAAGACAACTTTTACGATATTATGAACCCCAAAATCACCAAACACACCAAAAGATTCATGCAGTAGGACCCACTGCAGATCAGACTTGTATTTTTAAACTTTTAATGTTATTTTCACCATTAATTTTTACCCATTAACAGACTTTTAGACTCTCCTTAGAAAAACATAATCTTTTTAAGGTGTTTTTTATATAGAAAGCATGTTGGCTGTTTCAAATACCCCCAGCAGTGTAAAACAAAACAAGATTGTGTTTTTTTCATTATTTTGATGGTCATAACGAAAATCTTTTATGCAGCAATATACAGCAGACAGTGAGGTAGAAATTCATCAGTGTATAGACTCACCCTATAGGCAAAATAGCACAGAATAAAACCACTTTTAGCTTTAAGTTATTATATTTATATATTTCCTTACTCTTCATTCATTCTCAGTGTAATTTGCTACAAGTCATAAGATACAAACACCACTCCAAAAACCCGTTGTCACCATACTGGGATGGAATATTAAAATCAGCTACATTTATACAGGCATTTTCTTCAGGTATTAACCCTTTTTTGATGGCCTAGTGTGTGCAAGATTTCTCCTGTTTTTTGGTTGGGTTTTTGTTTTAAATATAATGATTGTTTGTTTTTTTTTAAATATATGTAAAAACTGAAGGGCTCTGATACTGCCTTTTGGAAAAAGTGCAGGCATGTCCCGTGTCTTCCCCATAACTGATGTCCTTGAGATGTCAGTAGAAATCAACAGAAAATCAGTGTGACATAAACATATACAGACTTATCGCCTTCTGAAACCGACATGGTAACTGAAGAATGTCAAAGCTAGACATGATTTGTACTCAGCTGTGTCTTTGGTCCTGTTTCTCCTCTGCAGACAGCCAAGAGGAAGCGCGGATACATCAAGAACAAGCTTAGCCTCAAGAAGGGCAAGAAACTGACCAAGAAATCTTTATAGGAAGTTCACCACCAACAGAACACCACTGTGGACGGGAGACAAGAAAAATCTTAAACACAAAACTTTCAACAAAAACAAGCAGCAACAGTAAATCCACCAATTGAGACGAGTAAGGAACAGCAGAGGTTCTCCAGACCCCGTCATCCCGCGCGTCCTCACCTGGAGGTCCAGGCTGGAAATGTTACCATCACCTAACAGAATGTGTCGAACCCCAGCTGACCTTTGACCCCGATAACGGGGGTCAAAGAGGCCGAGAAAGGGAGATGTTGGCTCGTCCGAGATCCTCCCCACACTGGTTTTAACCTGAGGAACTGTGACCTTTGACCCGCTTTTCTTTTTGTACTTGAATGTGATGGGAGACAGAGAGAGCGAGAGAGATTAGCTGTCCTGAGTGAGGGACTCAGTCTGGAAGCATCGCATCATTCAGATAGAAATACCAACTGTGTAGAGGAGCCTTCAGAAAACAGACCACTGCTCTGCCGTGTCCTCAAGTCAGCACCCAAACCCGACACCCGCTCAAATTCAGGCAAAGAGCGATTTTAGGATGACACAACTCCTTTATGGGGTTTGTTAAATCCTTCATAGATATTCAATTCAATGGGAAAGAAGAGAAATCTGAATATTTTTTTGAGTTTTATGCAGCAGCTTTTGTGCTCAGATGCTTTTGGAAATCCACTGGAACATACTTGTCTTTTAATTGTTCCATTTGCTTTAATTCTCCCAATAACACACAGGAGCACGCATGTACACACACGCGCCAACTAGGAAAAGCCATTGCTCTTCATACAACCTCAGTGGACTGCAACCAACTATTATTTTCACCAGCCAGATATTTAAGTTTATTAAATGTTGAAAAAGATTGAAAAATCGCAATTTTACAGAGCCCAAAGTGACACACAAGATTTTCTTTTTGTCCAACCAGCAGTCCAAAGATTCTTCATTTACTATTATAAATGACAAAGAAAAGTAGCAAATGTTTCACATATTTGCTTGAAAAATAACTGAAACTATTAATCCATTATTAAAATAGTTAAAATAATTTTCTTTTGATTGACTAATAGGTTAATTGATCAATTGTTGCAGCTCTACAACCTCATAGTGCTGCATGCACAGTACAGGCTACTCAAAGGATACTTTCCTATTATCACAACCTTTTTCATAGTTTCTATCAGTAAAAATTACATTTTACTCACCAGGTTAATTGCTGAGACTTCAGAACTCAGCTGCATCAGTAAAAAAGAAGTCAGACTGACCAAGAAACATCAGAAGTCTCACAGTCAGACTCATTTTAAAGAAGTCTTCAGAGAAAACCAATGAAACAGTTAAATTATTACCCCAGTTGCTAACATCAGTCCCAGTTTACCTTCTTGCTTCCTGGTTCATCTTTAATCTACTGTACTTGCGTCGTGTGCTCACGTTTCCTCTGCACTCAAAGTGATGAAGAGGTACTCCAGTAATTTCATCCTGCACTTCCATGTAGTGTGTGTAACAAAATACACATTAAAAAAAGGAATTGTCCAAATCTGAGCAGCACATGGTGAGATATTTTGATTTTTTAATTTAGTTAAGCTCCGGAAACACTGGATCCTACATTTCCTATAATGCTGCATAAACCAGATCATGTCTTTCTCCTGATCCTCCACCCCTCCTGAATACTCACGTCTTCAAAGCTGCAGTGTGGAGGGTTTAGTGGCATTTAGCGGTGAGGTTGCAGAACTGAAATGGCCCTATGTGGAGCCAGTGTTTGGTTTGTCCCTTCTGGGCTGCTGTAGAAACAACATGGCAGACTCTGGAAAAGGACCCACTCTGTATGTAGGTATAAATAGCTCATTTTAAGGTAACGAAAACACAATAATTATTATTTCCAGGTGATTATACACTAATGAAAACTAAAATACTATATACCATTTCTGCCAATAGGTGCCCCTAAATTCCACACACTGGACCTTTAAAAAAAAACAAAACCTTTAAAAAGCCCTTATTTTAATTGTCACACAACCAGTGGCATAAAGAGGCTTTCCTTCAGCACATGTGATCTGTTATGATCTGACACATTTTCATTCCTTCTGCGAAACAAACGTTCCCTATAATTTACTCCTCTTTTTTCTTGTTTCTTGAAGATTTTCCAAGAAGCAAAAGCCATCCTACTTGAGTCGTGAGGTTTTTAAATCAGGAAAACGCCAACTTGAGCAAAGCCAGGTGGAGAGGACAGCATTGGCCTTAGAGAAATAAAAGCTGGTTTTCCCAGAGCTCAGTGAGTCAGTGAGTGTATTTATTCCGTGGACGGAGGCTGCGATGACGAAAGCAAAGGGCAGTGTCCTATCACGAATGCAATGATTTAGTTTGGTTTTTGATTTTTAAGTCAAGGTTTCTTCCATCAATTGTAATGATCTGGATGCAGGTGTGAGAATGAAACATGCCTTTTTGAATAAAGAGGTTGAAATAATGTTTACTTTTTGTCTTTTAAAACTCAACAGCAATGTCTCTTTCCAGAAATCATAATCCACACACCGTGTTGTGAGCGGTTTCATGTAGGAACTATTTTCTTTCTACTTGGGGCTGGTAACAATTTCTCAACAATCGATTAATCGAACAAGTGAAATTTAAGTGACTTATGGATAGGCTATGAAATGCTGTCACAGTATCTGTAATATGTTGCTTTAGCTTTGACTGAGGAAAAATGCATTTTGTATTGTTTGAAATAAGCAAAGTTTTTCTGTTTTTTTTCACATAACGAGTAATCAGTCGTAAATAGTGTATATCAACTGCTAACTTACCTAGCACCACTGCCTCTCTCTCTCACACACACACACACACACACACACTGAAAACACCAAAGTGTACATTACTGGATGTTGTACAGATTTGATTTAATGTTTTATACTTCAAATGTTACAGCTAAGACCATTCTCTAAAAAGACACACAAAAACAAATCCACATTTAAAAAAAAAATCATATCATTGCATTGACAAGAATGCATGGTTTCTACATAAACTGTTACAGCTCCTTCGTCGAAGCTAGAAAATGTCCATACATTCAATATCATGTTGAATGTATTAAAAACAATGAGCACACCACTTGAAAACACACGTACAGTTCTGATAACGCCACAGAGAGATACAATTAAACAGGAGTCGAGGGTCCAAAGCAGCAGACTGATCTTAATGTGTTTGAGAAGCAGATGTTTGACCTGCTGATGACAACAATGTTAACGTGTTGTGTGTTATCAGGAAGTGGAGAGCAATATCGAGTCACAAGGAGCTGCTGTGACTAGGAGGTAAATGGCTTGTAACTGTGGTCTTAAAAGGTCCTTTTTGGATGGAAAAGATTGCTTTATTGTTTCCTAAAGTGGAAGGCACCAAGAGCACAGGAAAGTTTGTCACTGTTTGGATTTAATCAGAAAAATGTTTTTTTTTTTTTTTTTTGACAAACATTAAAAATTGTGTTCATTTTTTTCTCTTAATTTCCTTTTTTAAAAAAAGGACGTTGCAAATAACTGCTGAATTAATTGCAATCAACCAGGTAACTGACAACTGGCTCGTGTAAAATTAGGCAAAAATAATAATTTAACAACCAGCAATCAATCTCTCACTTTTTAATCTAGAGTTGCTTTTTTCCAGTAATCAGATTAAATTGCATAGTTTGCATGTAACTGAGTGCTAGAGTGTTTTGAGGAGCACCACGGCCAAAGCACAGCTCCAGCCTCGCTCTTGTTGTTTGTGACTGCAGAAAACGCTGCAAAGTGTGCACTCTGACTTCTTGGAGGGTAACTTTGATATTTTTCAGCATGGAACCTGTGTTTCACATGTTTTGGTGAGAAATGAAGACAAGAATCTTTTTGATTGGTCCAGTATTTAGCAAGATTGCTGCAGCTGGTAGCAGCTAAACAGGCTGCAATGTAACCACTCAGGGCAGTTATCCATTTTCAACTTGCGTCCACTTAAAGTGTTTGTTTCTGCCACTGACAGGCTCAGGTTATTATAGAAGTTTGTAAAATTATGGAAAGAACTCCACAGAGACAGACCTTTTTGTTAAAAAGTACGATCCTTTTGTTTAACCAGAAAAAGCCTCGAAATCAATATCATTCATCCCCCCAGACTCCAAAAATAACTGTAATTTTTGCGTGTATACAGATAGAATATTTTTATATTAAAGGTTTATTTTAACCAAACCAGAGTGGATGATTGTTGAATGAGTTGTGTTTTATGATCTTACTCTTTGACAAAAAGGTCTATCTCTGTAGGGAACCTTTCCATAATGTTGTCATATATTTAGAAAACAATCATGTCAGTGGCAAAAAAAAAGCACTTTTAGTGGATGTAAACTGGCAGTTACTGTTACACTGTAGTCTGTTTTGTGGCTGCTGGCTGCAGCCCTGTCGCTTAATACTGGTCTAATTTCAACAACTGTCTATATAAACGACGGTAAACAGGTTTGAAAAATACCGCAGCTACCCTTTAACTCTGTCACTAACTACTGCTGATGTTCTCTTACCAGATGTTTGATGAATAAGGGTTTGCTACTTATGAATTCACACTATTTTTTTGCCCATTAACTACAAATTGCCTAAATTTCTGTTGACCAAAAGGTATTTCATGGCTGTCCTTTCATTTCAGTATTGGTATCAGCTTTTATGGTACACCTCAATAATTCAGAAAATGTCTCACTGGGCTTTGAAACTTTTTTTGAGGTAGGTAAACAACTCATGTGAACACTGCTTTAACTTTTGGCAAAGATCATCTCGAAGCTGTGAAAAACTCCCTGTTGATGCATTCATAAGAAGCACTCGTCTCACACTGCAGTGTCTGACATTTGAGAGTCACTGACATTTCGAATAAAGGCAACATCCCTGCGTGCTCCGTGTTTGTCTTTAGGATTAGTTTTTTGGACTACAGACGGCTCAGTAATACAGTTTTGTCCCTAAGGATAAAAATTGGATTTTTGACCTTTGCCGTTTTTACCACAACAGTACGCAGCTGGTATCAGACATGTTTGAATGTCATGACTCATTTAATGCCAAATATACAACTAATGTTAATAAATACAAAATGCATATTTGTCTGATTCTACTGATCTAGAAACAAGATGCAATTGTGATCGTGCTTGGTATGATCACAATTTGAGGATGTCAGAGTGTCTTTTAATGCGCCACGTGGAGATGGAAATGTGTCCCTGTACAGTGATAATGAACTTTGAAAGAAAGACAACGCAGGTAATGAAAATTCTTATGGATTTGTTATTCAAGTGAACTGAAAATCTGAAAATTCAGTTCGATGCTGCACTTAGATGAATGGAACAGTTGTTAGTAACATCAAGTTTAGGCTATTTGTAGTCAGTGGGCTTTGACATGCAAAATGACTGGGACTGTCCTTTCCAAAACTATTCAAATATTCAAATGTCACTTTGATTCCTCCCTGTTGCAGGGGTTAATGACAGTCTTACGTTTCAGCAGTAACATCTAGTCCTCATCTTCCTCCTCCTCATCCCCTCCAAATGACAGCAGGCTATTATTTTTTACTTTCTTTCCAGACTTCACCTCTTTCTTCTCCTCCTCCTCCACTTCGTCACTCTTCTTCTTCTTGCTTGACGTGGCAGTGATGCCCTTGAATTTGTCTGACGAGGAGCGCTTGGCTGGTTTCTTGAACAGGATTTTGCCATCAGGAGGAGCTTCATCATCTGAAGACCAGATAAACATGTGAGTCATTAAAACACACTTTTTGCGAAGTTTGTATAACGGCAGTGGTTTTCATTTTAGATTCTTGCTGTTGCCTTTACAAAATACAACATAATTTTACATTTCAGTAAAAATGATCGAGTTTATCAGCTGTGGAGCTGCAATGATAAGTTGTTTAAATACATCTGTTAAAAGAAAATTAATTGTTCCCGTCAGTTTTCAAGCAAACTAGATAGATAGATCAATAGATAGATAGAGGGACAGTTCCAGTTGTCTTTTTGTCATATTTTCAAAAGAAAAACACATTCTCAGGTCACCTTTCTCTGCGCCTCCTCCAGTCCGAATTTCGCCCTTGATCTTCTTCACGTCCTCTGCGCTCAGATCTCCTGCTTTCAGAACCACAACCTGAGGTAACTCATCCTCCCGATCACTGCCGCTGTCATCATCCAGGGTGGGCATCTCCAGGCGCTGAGAGGGCAACATGAACCGCACAGAGAGCGTTTATTTACCAGATAACCAGAACTAACGTGGGTAAAATGAATGAGTCCGACGTGGAGGTCGTGTCCTGTTGCACTGATACTAAAATATTTCATGAGTAAACTAAAACTTAAATTCACAAAAAAGACACCACAAAATTGGTAGCAGAGATTGCTAAAGCTAAAATGTAAATGAAATTAGCTAACGGGCTCTGTGCTGCTAGCTTAAATGGAACTAGCCACCACATAATGTTACCTTAGTATCAACAGTGGGCCCTTCTTTATAACCAACATCGTTTTTAAACTTCTTCAGAAAGGACGGCTCCGCTGGCTTCACCCACGACACGCTGTTCGCCTTATTTTTGTTCATTGCAAAGGAGTAGATAACGTTAAATCAGGCCTAAAACGGATTTTCGCTAAGCGACAGGATTTCACCAAAACATAACACACGTCATTAAGATGTGCCGCTTCGAGTCACGTGACTTCAAGAGCTACTGTGATTGGTGGATAGCAGAACATGAAGTTAGTAAGAAAACGGCACCGGAAAATTGTTTTGTCTTCAAAATAAAATCGTGCAGTTGGTTGGAGGTAACTAGTTTATATTGGAGACGCTATAAAAAATACTCATATGTAGTTATTAAGATCATTAATAACGGTAAAGTTAATTTTATCAAAATAATAAGTAGATTTGGTGTGACAATTAGGCTAATGGGCTCTGTAGCATTTTCAGGCGCTTTTGTTTTGAAAATATCTACTAATTTCAGCTCAAACTTGACACAGCTGTCAACAGGGATTACCGGAAAGGACTGAGCGGCGGTAATGTGTGTAATAGTCCTCAAACATGATTTCTGGGTCTGTTTACGCGATATTCGCGGGTTTTCTGGGTGCAGCTGCCTCCCTGTCCGCCAAGCTGTCCCTCGGTGCAGACTACCTGAGAGACATATGTGTTTCCGGACTCAGTGGCTGGACTGAGACACACGGAGGGACTGCAGCCTGTGACTGGGTGAGACTGTCCTTACACAACACCTGTCTCTCTGTGTCTTTGTCTTAACATTGTTCTTTCCTTCAGCGCCTGTCAAAGAAAAGGAATATCATTTGACGTTTTATATCGATACTTGGCGGTTAAAGGTCTGGTATGTAGGATTTAGTGGCATCTAGCGGTGACTCACAGCATTGCAACAAAAGTTAAGTCCATTGTTACTACAGTCTGTGGTTGCAATTTGCAACCTCACTGCTAGATGCCACTAAATCCCACACTCTAGACCTTTAACATATTAACACAAGTCTGTCATTGTTAAGGAACCAGTTAATAGATAGAAGATACCACAGCAGGCTATTAGTTGGACCTGTGCTTCTCCCAGTATTCATGTGTGCTACAATAGGGGTCTTATGAAAGACACTGCATGTACACATAACCCTCAGAGTCCACTTTAATATCACACACTTGTATCACCTTGCAAACAAAATGTGCTTTTCATAATCAAGCTTTAAAAAATATTCTACATTAATATGATTTACTACTTTCATTGAGTTAAATTCTTAACCAACATCAGATATATTGAAAATATTAAAAATTGAAATTTCCAAGTCAAAAGCCCAGGATGACACCCAGAAATAATACTGTGCATGGTTTTATGCTTTTGTGCCTGCGTGATTGAAAAGTACAGTTTCAATAGTGCATTTTTTGCACTTAACAGTATGAATGTAACAATTTATTTTCCACAGTGTATTTTAGACTTATTGTAGGAGCTGAGCTAGAAATTCCAAGATTAAACAAAAATACACAATCATGCCAAAATGTGTGCCTTATGCATGAACACAGCCAAAATTATGTTTTTGTGTTTTTGCAGCTCCATATCCCGCTGCGGCTGCTGTGTGGAGGCCTGCTGTTCACCTGCAACGCCGTCATGTGGACCCTCTTCTCCAAGGCTCTCAGACACTGCTCCTCCTCAGCCAGGGCCACAGTCACCACCACTGCATTCAACTTCATCTCCTCAGTACGCTCACAGCACTGTGTTTTTTACTTTGAACAGTACTGAGCCTGTGATAAGAAATGCACCTGGTTAAAGTTAGTGTTAAAGCATTCAGACTCATGTTGCATCTCTCCTGTTTGTGTCTTCAGGCCGTCATGGGGAGGCTGATTTTTGGAGAGAGTCATGCAGCTCTGTGGTGGGTGGGAATCTCTCTGACTCTGTGTGGACTGCTGCTGCTTCATGGATCCACACCTCAGACACTCCTGCAGGAGGAGGACAAAAAGGACAAGTAATGTAGCTGTGACTGGTAGCACGCTAGGGCTCCTGCTCTGCAGTCACAGCGACAGAAAAGTGGAAATGTTGAAGTAAGTGCAATTTAAACAGCAGAATATGTTGCACAGAGCTTATTCAAGACCATTAAGTTATCAGCTCAGAGTAAAGTGTGCTCTGATTGTCTGTTTTTTCTTTATTATTTTTTTTATTTGTAACTTTAAATTTAAACTTACATTTTGGCCTTCTTCTTCTTGTGCTGCCCTTCCAGGCTTTTTACTGCAGCTTCTTTCAGGCCACATGCACACAAATATGTTTAAGTTTTAAAACACCGTTTTAAAGATAAAACAAAAACATGAGGAGAAGACAACAAGCACCCGAGGCACACATGACTCAAAAACTTGCACAAAAAAAGTAAAAACGTTACAAGAAAACTAACTGAAAATTAGCAAAAAAACAGTGCTGAAAAGTGAAATTATACACACACACACACACACATACATATATATATATATATATGATTGTATTTAATCTGTAACATAACTTAAAACAACTTGTTTTATAAATATAGTTTTCTGTACATTTTTCCCTTTTTGGTATAATTTTCTAATAAAACAAATTTGTAGGTAATTTTCTTGTCACTCTTTACTAATTTCTTGCAGTTTCTTGACTTTTTTTCCTCATGTTTTGAAAGAAATCAAAACAATCTGCTCAGGTTTCAAAGGGTTAAGGGTGTGGTTACTGTTACAGTCTGAGGTCCACAGAGATCCAAAACCAGGGTCCCAGGTCTCCTTGTTAATCAGGGGCTATTGGTGCAGCTGTGATGTTCTCCTCAGCTGCTGATAATCAGCTGACTGGGAGGTTTTATAGGGAGGTCCGCTCCTCCTGCTCAGTGGGTTGTGTGTCTTCAGAGAGTCAACACCTTCAGTTGGCTTTCTGTGTTTTTGTTTCAACTCTGAGTTGAGTGTGTGTTGGAAGTGTGATTTTTCTTTTAGCTGTTTATTTTGTTTCCCCCCTTATTCAGGGACTGTACTTTTGTTTTGGGACCAATTCTTCTATCGGTCTGTTATTTTGTATTTTGACAGAATCAGTGGGTGACTGTGTGGAGTTTTACTCCCACGCCGCCTTTTAGAAACCAAAGATTTTACCCTCACCCTCTTGTACATATGCAGTGTTCTCAAACCGCAACCCATGTCCTTCAGGTTTTGTTTTCTGGGAAAATGTAACAGTCACACACACAGTCTATGGTCACGCATGAGTGGATGCTGTAGTGGCCACTGGGCCTCATGCAGCAACATTCTCTTAAATTTCTCTTATATTTTCTCTTACATTAAAATAGAAAATATAAGAAGCCAACTCCAGATGCAGCAAATATTCTTAACCACCCAAATTTGCTCTGACCAGGTGTGCTCAATGATGAATCCCACTAATCAGAAGTCACCTGTTAGCACAGGTGACGCCCTCATACACTATAAGGGCCGGTTTTGAGCCGTGTGCAAAGACACATGGCCAAGACATGACACCAAAAACCAGAACTTCTGCAGTAGTAAAACTGATGTAGGCCTGCTGTTACATTAACCTTAAGTACGTGTGATTTCAAGGAAATATAATGAGCTATTAAAAGTAAAAGTACACACGCAAAAAGGTTTAAATACATACAGTATATACGAGAAAGTGGAATTATGAAATGTTTATTTGCATGAAAAAATGACTTACACAATGAAAAAAATAGTTGCCAATTCATTTTCTTTTTATTTTAGACATTTATATTTAATAAAATGTTAATATTTAGTTACTACAAATGGTGTGGTTTGTGTGCATGTTGTGTAGGCTTCAAATGGAATGTGGCTGCAGCTGAATATGTCTCAATCTTTCTCAGTTTTGCTCTGGCTTGTTGACAAAAAGGACATTTATTTGCTGTGCACCTGTTTTGGAAAGTCACCACAGAAAAACAACACCTCATCTCCACTAGACTGTGAAATACAGAGAGCTTTCTCTGGAGGCTGTGCGCTGAATCAGCACTGTGTGAACTCGTTTGGCAAAGATTTCAACGGAACGTTCTTCTACATGTAAAAGTCCTGCAGCTTTAACGACAGCCAAACTGTGGTTGCTGGACCTTTTTTGCACTGATGAATCTCATACTGAAACCATTCCTGCTGTTCTGTCACTCTGTGGACCAAAACAGTCGAGTTTTCAGTTTGATTGTAAATAACTTTGTACGACATGTAAAACTGTGCAGATGAGTTTGTACAAAAATCAACTGTCAGTCGAAAATTAAATGCTGTTACTTTATTGTGAACAGCAAGAACTTTACAAACAACAGTTTGTAATGTACAGATTTATGAAATATATTTTAAATTTAAGAAAAAAATGAAACACACGTAATGATTAAACAGTTTGTTAAAATAATGTAAACATGACAAAACATGAGTGGTCCCATGATAACCAGCACCCGTTGAACAGTTAAAGCCCTTATCCAGCAGTTTACTCAATAATCTCCTCCACGTGAAGTTTATTCTATATGTGCAACAGAGAGGGTGAAAACGAGACGAAAATGGCAACTTAAGACACAAACTGGACACTGAAAGGTTTGCTCGTCAGGACAGAAAAGGCACAGAGTGAATTAAAATCCTCACAAAAGGCATCAGAGACGACAAAGTGGTTAAAAGCAAACTGCTCGTGCTTCATGGTGCTGCTGTTAGTGGTGTTCTGCTGAGTCAGCTCCACGAGACGCCTTAAAATCCATCATCTCCTCACCAGAAGTCAAAAACACTTTGGTTGCACGACTGGAGCTCTGAGTCCTTCAGCTCATGTGGTTGGATTTATAACTAAGGGTCGACAGATTATTGACTATTGGGCCGATATTTTGGCATTTTGATTGTCTGTATCTGCATTTTCATGATTGCTGATAAAATTAATCAATTAGAAAGTGCAAAAAAAGCATTGGAGGAACTTCTACTTCATCAGGAGCTATTATTATTTATTAATGTTTCATTAAAATTTTCACTTTATAGAAAAATTGGCAGGAACTTGCTGTTGTTGATGTTGAACGTTTCAGTTTTGGTTAAACATTTTCTAAAGGCATTTAAACAAATGTTTGTGTTGGAGTTTTTTATATTCCAAATAGTAAATATTGACAGATTTTCATTTTAACTGTAAATGCATATCGGTTCTAAATATCTGTGTTATTAACTACTAATAATCAGTATCGACCCTGAAAAACCAATATCGGTCGACCCCTTATGCCTCTGGGAAAATACTGCAGGTCTGGCAGCATGATTTAGAGGTAAAGGATCATTTCCACATATCAGACTCACTCTTATCGTGTGAGCAATGGCAGAACATTTCTAAAAAGACCATGATATTAATTTGCTAAATGTATTCACAAAAGTTTAGTTCCCCGTACAACCTGCAAACAGCTGCATCAACAACGCGAGAGAAGGTGGACATGTTCCTTGTACATCTTCAAGTATATAAAGTCTTTCACATAAAAAATATAAGTTAAAATCCTAGGAGGTTTCTGGCTAGAAAGCCATGATAAAGTCTTGTAGAGCAGCACTGCCAGAAAAACTCTCCTTCTGACTGCAGGCGGCGCTAGTTCAGTGGTATTTCTATAACATCCTCCTCGATGATGTCGCCCTGTTGGACGGGGACGTGCTCTGGAGGAGTCCTCTTGCAGCTCAGCCCTGCGAAGGGGCTGCACCAGGACAGAGAGAAGGGGCTGCCGAACGCCATCTGCATGGACTCCCAACACGGCACCTTCCCCCACTTCCCCGTCTCTCCCTTCAGACGCTCGATCCCCTGCAGAAGACACAACGATAAGGACGTGAGGTGAACCGAGAAGAGACAAAAAGGACTGAATGTCTTTTAAAAAGCATGCACCACCAATCACAGCTATGACTGAAAGTTGATGACTCAAACTGCAACGACACAATATGATTTAAACTCTTTGGTCCTGTTTCTCAGACACAAATCAGACTGAAGGTGACCAGACTGAAAAAAAGATTTAAATTTAAAGATCATTTAATATTTTTTTCTTTCATTTCTTCTAAAAAAATTTTTTTTAATTTGCATGTTGTAATTTGGTAGGTCTGTCTACCCTTTAACCCTTTGAACCCTGAACAAATTGGTGCAATTTCTTTCAAAAACATGGGAAAAGAGATATTAACAATTTGGTGAGAAATGTTCAACAATTTGCCAAAAATGCTGTTTTTTTTAAAATTAGTATATTTAAACAAAATGGGGGTTTTTTTAAAGCTAGGGGAAAACTATATAATTATCATAATTATACATTTAAAATTATGTTATATACTTACTATACATTTTAAGCACTTTTTCTATTAACTTTTTTTTTTTAAGTTTTAAAAAAACGGGGGTTATTTCTTCTGCCGGTGCTCACTGCCATTTTATGTTTTTGAAAGAAATCAAGCCAATTTGCTGTGGTTTCAAAGGGTTAAATGGTTTTGTGTCTATTCTGAATCATTTGTTTTCTAAGAAACATGCCCAAAAATGATTAAACGCTGTACAAATGACTCATGCAATTTGAAGATAAATAGTAAACCCCTGAGGAAGAGGAAAACAAACCCAATGTTGAAAACGGTGCATGCATCCTGTTACACACAGAGCTCACTCATTCATTCAGAACGTTTGGTTGACTCTGAAACAGCAACAAAAAATAATGACTTTGGCCTTCAGATTGGCGTCAGCATGCTTGTGGTGTGTTAAGCTTGATGGGATGGCTAACGTGACCTCTGTTGTGAGCTTACCTCTCCTCAAGATTACAAAGAGTTGTCTGCTTCAGAAGGTTTTTGGCAGAATGAGTTATCAACCAAAGCAAAAAATGCATGAGACCATTGCATGGGAGAGAGGCAGGGAACACAGGTTGGAATAGAACCAAAGAGGAGGACAGAATGAAAATTTGACAATGCAGGGTATGAGAGGACAGTGTGCAGGGAAATAGAAACATTTTCTTTAACATATCTTAAAGCTGTAGTTGGTAACTTTTATGAAAAATAACTTTTTGTCACTGTTTGCTTAATATCCACACAGTAGTACATGAGGGAAATTACAAAAAAAAATCTGAAATCTAAAATAAATAAGTTCCTCCTCCCTCTCCTAATGGTATCTGCAAGAATCCACCAATCAGAGCTGAATAATCTTTAACACAGCTATCAACTGTCAAACTAGGAAGCGCTCTTTAAACGTTAACTATGCTTGAGTGGTATCAGGGTATTACGGTATACCAGGATATTTAGAAATCATGAAGGAATGGTTTTTCAATACCATCATAAATACACGTGCTCCTCTCTCTATGAAATTCATTGTATGTATTGCACAACACGCACCACCAGAGCTCAGTCTCAGGTCTCTACTGGTGGAACAGGCAGTTGAACTGGAAGACACAGTGGCATCAGTGGTGGAGAGAGAAGTTACAGGACTGTAAACAGCCGGCGGCCAGCAGGCAGAGAGAGAGACCGAGGGGAATAATGGCTTCTTTTTTTTTTTACATCTAAACTTGGTGAATTAAGGATTTATATTGACCAAACTGGCGCTGGCGATAGTTGGAACAGTGGATATTCTAACTAGATTACTAGCAAATTTGAATGAACTGTGTTTTATGATGAGTTAATGAGGCAATTAAGCATCATTCTGTGTGACTGAGGGAAAGTAGAATTCGAAAGATCTACAGTTACATTTCTGGGTTTAATAAGGAAAATAGAAGTGAGAGTAACACTTTACTTAACATTTTGTGGGTTTCTCTTCTGTATTTATTAGTCTGAAAAGCTAAAAGTAGGTAAGACACTCGTGGTTGGGGGGTGCAGTAAAATGAGAAACTGGTCCTTGCTTTCTAATTTTACAGCATAACAGTATACTAAAATATGTTTCTAAAAACGTTTCAGATTGGAAATAAGAAATGCTGATCAACGCTGCCTATTTGAACTTCAGTTCACAAGCAGTGATTGACATAATTGACAGCTGGGTTAGAGACTCTGATTGGTTGTTTTAATTCAGATGTGGTCGATTTTTGCCATCGCCACTAGAAGCACTACAAGGAGGAGAAGCTTTTTTTTCAGACTGTCTCATGTACTGCTGTCAGGATATAGAAGCTGTTTCAGCAAATATGACAAAAATATATACATATTTTTTTATGAAAGACACCAAGTACAGATTTAAATAAAAAACAGAGAGGTTTAACACACATGTGGGTGTAGCAGGCACACCACAATCAAAAAAAAAAACACACATTTTTAAAAGAGCAAGCAAACAGTTTTTGCATTGCAACTGAGAAGTATTTATTCTCTGCGCATGTGCTGAAATATCTTCAGAATATTTAGAAAGAATTAAAATTTCTGTAAAAAACAAATCATCTTCAGCGTCACTCTCACCAGTGAGACTTCATCATCATACCAGCAGTGCTTCACATACATCACTAAACTAACCTTCACCTGTACCATGCATCCAGATAACAAAGGATACAGAAAATATCATGTAAACAAAGAATAGAAGAATAAAACACACTTCAGAACAGAGCAGTTCACACAGGAGAAATACATGGTGCGAATTAGCATTTTTAGTACTTGTGCAAATGTGAATGGTGAAAGTTAATTCTCTGTTAATCCTTTATCGAGCGGTATGATAAGATGTATGCAGAGTTACACATTTTTATTAGGTGTTTCCCTTTGACTCAGCACAGGATTTAATACCATTTTCATTTTAAAGCCAAGCCAGTGTCCCTTTTTAAGGAATTTCATATTAAACGTTCCCAAATAATCATGTTATCATGTCATGCGTGTTGCACACGCCTGCAACATCAACACACAGTACGGGCTTAGAGCGCACGCACACATACACACAGGCAGCATCGGTGTTCCTAGAGGAGACCAAATCTTTCCTCAAAAAAGGAAGAATAAGCATACCATAAAACTTCAATTAATAGCCTGAGCTTTTTTTTTATTTGCTTCAATTCCTGCGCTATACCAGTATATTTTTAGAACATGCCTTTAACTCCTTTTGCAAAAAACTCTTGCTCAGCAGTGATGGGAAATACTATCAAATTGTTAATTTAAACCAGTAAGAATATTAATTACATTAAAAAAAAGGCTATCAATTAACATACAAATCAATTATTTGATCTGGGAATCACAGAGAGTCATCGAAATACTGATAGGCTATCGTAGAAAGGATGAGAGGACCAAAACATACACAGTGACAAAGTGCAGAAAGAAGAGAAAACATTGTTCATGTCAGTTAAAGTGGAGTAACTGACAGTGAGCCACAGACTTTACATGACAGTATTCACAAATTGGTATCATTTTTTATGAAAACTCGTTTTGATTCTTCTGATTGATGTACCCTCACGGACTTAAGGAATATGTTATTGAGGAATGTATATTTTCAGACTTTATGACCGCAGTCACTACTTTTTTCTGTCTCTTTTGTTTACCTTGCTGGTAAATCTGAATTATTGTTTGGTGCTCATGGATTCAATTAAATTAACTGAACTATTAAATTGTAGCAAATCTAACTAAATCAACGATGTGGGGCATATGCCCATATTGACAAAAATGAAACATTCATATTTGTATGCACAATCTAAATAACTTGGGCACTAGCTCAATGGGCTTTAAGAGGTTTTATACATCCTTTTAAAAAAAACATGAAGCCAGTCTGACCTGTCAAAACATCTCGCCAAACACGTTAAGTAAGAGGAAATAGGCTTTAAACTGTGGCTTGGCTTTTAGTTGAAGTTTTACGGTATGTTATGATGGAACTACTGTTGTTGACAGCCTGTCAATTCTATCGGTAACATTCTAACAAACCATGATTTGCTGCTGAAAGACAAGATGATGACATTTGTACTGACTGAAAGCATTTCATTTCCTCATGGAGCATTGCAACAATGATTCAGCAAAACCTGCCACAACCAAAGCAAGACGACATTATGACTCTGGATGGATTTTGTTTAGTGAAATGAACAGAAACTTCCAAAATTTACCAGCTCAGCCCAGTAACAAATGCTTTGCTCCTGTGTTAGGCATGTATCAGAGAGGAATCAGGGAGAATGCTCCACACTCAGGCAACATGCAGGTATGATTTAGCTGCAGTGAGACCTTTAAGATCTTGTTTGTAGTTTTTTCAGAGATACTTCACTCTGTCATGTGAGGCTCAAATACTACAAGATCACTTAGACTTGGATAGACAAGATACTGTCTACAGGTGGGCTGTGGATATTTTAAATACCATCCATCAATTTCCCTACTAATAACACTGTGAAAGTTATTTCTATTTCTGAATTTTGGATGTTTTTCACTGGGGGATGTGACTAGGCTTGGGCGGTATCACAGTATACCAGGGTATTTAGTAATCCCAAAGAAATGTTTTTCAATACCCTCATAATTACAGGTGCTCCTCTTTCTGTGTGCACAGCACACACCACCTGTGCACTACAACAGGCAGCCAAGCTGAAAGACGCAGTGACACCTAGAGGTGGAGAGAGAAGTTACAGGACTGTAAACAGCTGGCAGCCATTAATGGCAAAGAAAGACTGTGGGGAGTAACGGACCAAACCGGACCGGTTTTGACTGGTTGTTGGAACTAACTAGAATAGACTAGATTTATTTCAACCAAACCAGAGTTGGTGACAGTTGGAACTGTGCGCATACTAACAAGATTAAAAGCAAATTTGAATGAATTGTGTTTTATGATCAGTTAATTAGGCAATTAAGCCTCTTCAGTCTTCAGTGACTGAGAGAAAGCTGAATTCAAAAGGTGTACTCTTGCATTGCTCTGTTTAATAAGGAAAATAGGTGTGGTAAAATTTCAGAAAGGTATGAAGGTATCAATATTATATACCGCCCAAGCCTCGTCGAATCTCAGTATTTACAATAAATACTGATTATTTTACATATGTGAAAATGATCCCAAGGAAAGGGAAAAACAGAGCATTGGTATTTACATTGGGAGTAGATATTGGCAGGTGCCCTGAGTTAAGGTATCGGGAGAAAACATGAGACTGGTGCAACTCTAAAGTATAAAAATGAGTGACAACAAGCCACAACTTGACTTTTAGCAGAAAAATAACTTCTTTTTTTTGCCCAACTGGGTGTATTTAAAATATTTTCACAATCATACTTAACCAAACATCCACAATAAAAATGGCAAACTTAACGTTCTGTATTTGGCACCATTCAAAAGGGTCGGCCTGAGAATGGATGGATGTTTAAGAATGGCTCCCAAAAGGAAAGTAGAGACTGTTACCCTGGATTTACTGTAGCCTAACCATCCATCCAGTCCATTCTACTGGGGACCTATTTCAAAGGTTTAATTTGCCCAAAACACACTACTGATTACTGTCTCAGAAGAGAAGGATTTAAAGGGTCAGTTCATCCAAATTACAAAAAGACACATTTTTCCATTTTCTACCAGTAATATGTAGCCATGCAGGATTTTTTGTTTTACTCTTCCAGGATTAAATTTCCTTCTTTCAGCCATGTACAATGATTTTTTTTTTTTTTAATAATTCTGATTACTTTTTTGGTAATCTACACATAAGTTGAAGTAAGAAAGCAAAAAATGACAAACAGTCTGAGGACACGGACATTCAGCTGCTCCAATGACAACTCGATTTCAGCTTAAACTCCCACCAGATCAGTAAACTTTCTGTTGCTGTAGTTACACTGATTACGCTGCACTAGCTTGATGAGCAAAAACAGCTAAATATAACAGTTGAGTACATTTTTGTTAGTAAATAAAAAAGTTAATACACATCCTTTCACAGAGCAAGGTCACAAGGTGCTTCATTAGAATAAAGACTATAAAAACCATTACTCATTTATTTACAACTTTTCTATGCAGTACATGATGCTGTTGAAATGTGAGTGACAGAAACTGACGGACTTATGATGTGCATTGTTTTTGGAAATGTCTCTCATGATATACGGTCTCCAGAAGTATGACTGGCTATTTTCCATGGTCTAGTGTTAATAAAGTAATAAATCGTAATATAAAATAACAATACTTTAAAATCTTTTTATTCTCTTTAGAATCTTTTTAGTGTCGAAACGTTAGGGTCAAACAAGGTTCTGTGATTTGATTTTTTAATGTTGTGACCACAAATGTTTCTTTTGCGTCTGAAAACTTTTTGGTAATCTTTTTTTTTAAAGCTACAACAAAAATTCCACTAATTTCAGCTCCTAAAATGGGAATTATGAGTTATGTGTTGTCTCCTTCAGTACTAAATGTAATACATTTGGACTGTTGAACTGGAGTTAATTGAATTTAACTAGGAACATGGGAGGAGCACTGCTTTACCATTATCTGAAATTTTATAGATTAACACAGAAACATATTTGGCAGATTTATCGATAATAACTGTTGGTGGCAGCCCGACATTAATTCCATCTTGTTCCATTGTATTGGGTTGGCATTTTAGGGTTGGATACCTTAAACTTGTGACATCTAAAACTATCAGCATGACCAAACACCACGAGGTAGGAAGTGAGAAAATATGTTTTCTGGGACTTAAACTGAACTAACCCTTTAAAGGAAAGCAAGAGTAAAAACAGAAGAAGAGAGAGGGCTTCTGAAACAACAGAAATAGAAACAGCTCAGAAATAAAGAACAGATTTATCACAGTGTTTTCAAACAGGATTCACAAACTGAAAAGTGCTTTCTTTTTCTCTGCAACTCACTCAAGGCAACACAAAACTAAAAATGGAGAGCGCACTTCGATTGGCAAAACAAAAAAGCAGATGGAAAGCTGTCCATGACTAATGTGGGAGATAACAATGGAAATCAGCATCGGGAGCGACAGACTGCCACAGCTGAGCTCTACGGAGCTGGGCAGGGTTTCCCACTTTGGTTTTGACCCGGCCGCCTCGTTCCCTGCGCTGAGCTCTCACACCACATACTGATAGGTCTCCGCCTTCCCATGGTCAGGGGTGGAGAAGGGACTAAACCACAATAAGGAGAAAGGGTGTCCAAATACCGCCCTCATGTTCATCCACTTAGTTTTTTTAGCCCATCTTCTCTCTTCCTTTTTCAACTGCTCTATGCCCTGAAAAATGAGAGACAACCAAACTTCAGTTGGCGTGCTTTTGTGACCCAGGCAGTAATCACAAACCAAATTACAAATACTATTTTTTTTCCAGCGCACTACATATTAAAAAAAGCAAAAAAATGAAATAAAATAAAATCAGCTTGGCCACAAGCCCAGTTTTTCGGGGATTTCTCTACAAGCGTAATGTGTCCTGTTGCCTTTCCCCCTGTAGTCCCTACATCTCAAATCCTTCAAATAAACCCTAAAAAATATCTAAGAATCTATATCTAAAAAAAATTCTCCCAAATATCTGACCTCGAGTTGCAGACAAAAAGAAGTTGAGAGCAGGGAAGGGAGTTTGCTTCAGTGAGCTCTGATACACACCAACAGGCTGAATGGTTTTAGGATGGCACCAAACTACAAAGAGAGGGTACTGATTCCTTCTTCCACTGATACATGGACAATTCTACCTCTCTATGTAAATACATTTGCATATTTCAAATACATCACTCAGTGGTTTTGCACACTAACCACCACTTCTGTAGCAATAAGAGAAAACTGATTTCATCCACCACTCGCCGCTGGTGTGACAAACACCGGCATATAAAATTAGATCACAGACAAATCCGATTTTTTTTTAGATATTCATGGCCCAATTAGTGTGTTTGCACCTTGTTAATTAAATTAAAACCAAAGGTTTAATTTAAATAAGAATTCAGAGCTTCATTTCTCCACTTAGATCTGTTATTCAGCGTTTTCAAACATAAACTGGTGTAAACAAACCATACACAGCATAAGTAAAGAAAATATTCAGATTTATTTATTATTGGCTGGTTTTGATTTATGCATCGAAGACAAAAAAATCTATTTGGCAAGTGACAGCAGGTTCCAAAGAGTTTTGAATTTTGGTTTTGGAGGAAACCTCATCTACAGTTCACAGATTGTGCTTTTTGCGTAACTGCCAAAATGAGGGAAACAGCTGAGAACCAAAATGTGGGCAGAGACTGTTGAGCCTGGGAAAGGCTGAACTGAATGTCCTTACACCCACACACTGATCAAACCCACATCTACACTCTGTCTGAACCGTTCAACGTAAAGCAGCCAGCCCTCCTTCAGACCTGGGCCAGACCAGACGCTGTCCAGCTTTTGTGACCCGACGTGCTTAACAGCAGGCCTCAAAATACTTAATTCTCTGTAAATGCACTACTGCATGTAACTTTTAAAATTATATCCACAAAAAAATATATTTTGCCGCATCACTGGGTGCATTTATCTACACATTTGCCATGGCCAAAGCCAGATCGAACCAAAATTACAAGACTGTACTGCAAAACTACTTCAAAATGTACTTTATGTTCATAGGAGCATTTTAAGCAGCTTCTCAGCAAACCTAAAAAGAATTTTTTTATTCAATTCATATTAGCCATTCTTTGGTGAATTATTATGTTATATTTTATATGAATATTTATTCATATTAATTAATTATTACAGACTGAGTATTGATATCTTTCTCCACCTTTATTACTAACTTCTCATGACTACAACAGCATTACACTGTTTGTGAATATGAATGAAACTAAATGTAAAACTAGAAGTTATTGAAAAAAATCCAAATTTTTCCATAAAATTATACATATAGAGTAAGAGAAGCACTCATATGAGGCACTGCCATAAGAAGGTGTGTCACGTGTAGTTAAATATTTTGATATAAAATTTGAGTAACGGAGACACATTACATAGAAGAAACGTTATTTTTCATATTAAAATATTTATGTAAAATAAATGCACTACACATTAATATTAAAAACAAGTGTGCTAACTTTTTGTGCTATTTTTTAACAATTATTTTCACAAATATTAGCATGTCAGTCTTGTGTTATTTAGACAGTTACAGTAATGATCCCTCAGTCAACCCCCAGCAGTGTCTGTCAGTGCCCTGTTTTTGTGCCGCGATGTTATCAATTATAAATTAATTTATCACTGCATGATAAAATGGACGTGTGGTATGAGAGCGTGTGAAAAGTGTCAATTTCAAATCTACTTAGTCAATTCCTGAACTGACAGCTGTACCTCGTAATATGCACCTACAAATATAGAGCTCAAATGTTTTTGCCCACTACCTACATGCATGTGGTATTTCATGCCCTGCTAACAGGTATGAAAATATTTTAATGCAACCAAATCACCAAAAAAGAAAGAGAGCCATACAAAGCTTTTTGGAAAAGAAAAAGAGGGAGGGTGCATTTATGAAACTGAAATTTAACTGTATTTGGTCATTATTTAGTGTCATCCGGGCAGATTTATGGAACTATACTAAAAATTGAAGTCTCTACAAACAGTGACAGCCAAAAAATGTACCCCTGAAGACTGTCTCCTAGGTCCAACTCCAATGCAGATCCACATTAGTTATTGTTGCTTTGCCTGTCAAGCTTTTGATCCTAATGCAGGAAGTATGAAGTTTATAAATTAGATTTGCTCAATAGATTCTTGATATCAGACAAAAGAAGATTTGTGGTCAGACACCAGAAATTTACCTTTTTATTGTAGTTTCTTTCTTTTTGGCAGTTACCCACTTTTCAGTGTTTTAAGTCATGGTTAAGACTGAGACCTTTTCTGCAAAATGCTGCAAAATATGAGACAGCACTTAGTCGTCACCAGCTGGAACTAGAGGGTCAAAGATGCCAATGTTAAAAGCAAAGGGGTGGCAGCAGCAAGGAAAGGGAGCAGAAGAAAGTAGTGCGATAAGAGGTAGGAGGATCGCGGGTCACTAAATGGATCACTTACGGTCTCGTCGGTACAGATGGAGTGGACTTGGGTGCCGAACATCACAGAGGTGAAGATGAGGAAGAGGAGACCCTCAAAGCACAGGAGAATGAGGAGGATGACTGTTGCTGGAGGAGAGAAGGAACTGCACTCTGGGGGATGGAGGGACGTCAAGTGAGAGACGTGAAGGGGCAAAAAAGAGGAGCATATGAGGACCTGCTGTACACTACAAGAACAGGAACTACTGCGCTCTACTGTTAACTCGTCTGCAGCATTACAGTAGGTGGGTTTCCATTAACCCTCATATTGCCCAAATTGAGATTGTGAATATAAAAAAAAGCCTTATGGAAACACATCAATATCCCAAAAACGTTTTAATGCTCCCATAGTTTACATGATGCTATGAATATGCACTTGTCAGTGGGAACTGGCTCCCTCATGATGCAGCAGGAGCTACAAGAGGTGTTGTTGCATCGCATAACTCTTCAAAAGTTGAGCGGGTCAGTATGAAGTTTTGAATCCACAATTCCTCAGTGAAATTGTGGACTATCACCTCCCAGAAGTCCCTCATACGTGGCCACTCCCACGTATAAGGGGCTTGCCTCTCCATTATCACTCGCATAACATGCCTATGTCGCCTTGGATTGGAAATAATGACGGCTCGTTTGATGGCTGCAACAGAAATGAACCTGCTGATGTTTTGAACATCCATCACCATGCTTCTTGTTATGTTATCGCCAGAGAAGTTGCATATCATCACTCAATAGAAACTCAGTCATCTCGTAATTGCGTTTTAACAATATTTAAAATATTGCTTACTTTTTGCATAAATCTGTAATGGAAACCCACTTAGTGATGCTGCAAAGCACTGAAGCAATTCCATCAGCAGGTATTTCAACTTGTCACCTGCTGAGGGTGCTTCAGTGAGAGGGAAAGGGTGGAGAATGATTGGGATCAGGAAGTTAAGGCTGGATTAATTAGCAGGTAGGAAAATGTGTGTCTATAGTTTAAGCACATACATGAGGGGAAACAAAAAATCTAGAAATAAAGACAGCCATAGGTTGGCTGTAAAAAAAAGGCCTTACCATTTAAGCACCTTAGTAATGGCAGACAAACAGTCATTATTTAGTACTGTTGATAAAATTGTTTAAGCACCACTGCAGTATTTATTTGTTTGGAGACAACCATTGAAGGTGGAGGTTGGCCTAATTTGGGTGAAAACTTTAAAATTGTAAATCAAATGTAAAACTTCCATTGGCTTTTGACTAAAAGTAGGAGCACAAATTCAAACAGAAAATTACAGTGGAAATGGAATGAAAGTCTGGGCTCACAGCTTTAGTCGAGATTTTTTCCATCTTCAACAACAAATTCAACTAGTTTTCACCTGACAAATTCTCATTATGAAATGAAAGCATCATTTCAGACTTAGCCAGTCATGATTCATTGGTCTTATTCTGCAACCTGTCATTCAATGTCAGTGCTGCAGATTGCTCTTACTACCTCAAACACACACAAGCCTTAGCTTTAATGGAACAAAATTGAAATATGCCAGAGATGTTGAAAGAAACTGAAGACAACAGCCTGAAATTAAGATGTAACATAACAGCATCACACACTGCAACCAGGATGATAAACAGCAGGGCTGGGAGATTAATTGAATTTTATTTTCTATTATGATTTTGGCTATTCCAAAGTGCTGTAAGGCGTAGGGAGTATTACTATATAAATACCGCAGTATTTCCTTTTTAATCCATAGGCACCATTTATTAAAAAGGAAACCACAACATTTTTGTTTTTTTTTTTTTAATCATCAACAAAACTCCATGTATAGAGCTTATTGTCCAAAATCATGAAAATATTTTCATACAAAACCTACACTGTTCAATTCACTGACACATAAATCTTCATTCAAATTAATATGGCCAAAGAAAATGAGGGTGACTTGTGGAGGGAGGTGCTTCAAAATTGGTTTGTTTATGTATTTTTTGTCAGTTTGTCAGCTTTATCAGTTTCAATTTGCCATTAGTATGACATGAAAACATATCTGTGTTTGCGAAGCATTAGAAGAAACATAGCAGGTAAACATACATCAACGCTGAGAATAGTACAAACTGGCTTTATAAGAATATATAGGTTTCGATACAAAGTTAAGCATAATATATTGTTTTGTTTTACTGAAATATTTTGTGCATCCTGATACAAACACCTCAAAGACGACTGTCAGTTTGGAACTCCAGTTTTGAGTTCTTGATGAAAGGCTTTTCTTGTTATGAATGAGGGAAACTGAATGCTACATGGGTTAAAAAGGAAAAAAACACTCACTTGTCCAATCATCTTCAAAGCAGTAGAAGAAATGGAAGACCACCATGAGTAGAGCGTGGAGAGAGATGAGTGCAATGTACATCTAGGTTAAAAGGGGAAAAAAGGAGGATACAATTAAAAGACCATTCATCACTAACTCAAACTGCAGAGACGTTTCCACTGAGGAATCATCTGCATCTGTACTGTGTTACTACAGGAGATACTACTGATTTCACCTCCTTAAAAGGATAGATTGGATCTTTTTAAAGAGGGATTGTACCCAGAGTGAGTGATTACCTTCAGTAGATTTTTTATTAAATCACAGATTTGTGCATAAAACATCAGTACGCATGGTATAAGCACAGATTTGTCAATGAGGCCATTGAGGGGAGATACATTCCCTTCCGGTGGTTGCAGCAAGGACTACAAACCATCATGGGATCCAGTAAAAGAGCAGCCGGGGCACCGATTGCTGCCCAGCTGAAACCAATCAGCTGATTGGCCTATAAGTGAGGGAGCTGAAGGAGTCAGCACATGTACAGAAGAAGGTAATGATCGAGAGAGACTGAGAAAAACAGAGTTTTGAGTTATGTTCCCTAGAAGACAGCGAACTGAAGATTTGATTTACCTGCCTGTTTTTGTTTCGTTTAACTACTGTCTCAAAGAAGTAAGATGACTGTTTAAAGAAGACTGAATACACAGAGTTTAAGTTGGAAAGCAACATTTGATTGTCTTCATTTCCTGCACCCACACCTCCAAGCTCCAGGAGAAAAGGTCCCGCCCTCTGAAGACATCACAGTGGCTAAACTACATCTTGTTGCTGACCCCATCCACAGCAGTGCATTGCTTAGCTTCTGTGTCAGCTCTCCTATCTGCTTCTCCAAACTCAAACCGAGGCATGCTGACTGACATTTACTATATGTAATGCACTGACTTTGGATAAATAACTAATGTAACCCCACATCAAAAAATATAAACTATCCCACATTAGCCACAGCCTAATGTTAACTTTTTTTTTCAAGGGTGAAAAATTAGTCTTTTGCAGCCTTCCTCAGTTTATAATCCAATGAAGATTTGTGATTATTCCCCACTAAAAGAGACTCACTCCAGCAGTGAACTTACTGTGAAAAGCACAAAGTACTTTTGGTTGTTCTCCCCGACACAGTTATTAACCCAGGGGCAATGATGGTCCATCTTCCGTATGCAGCGTTTGCAGACACTGAGAGAGAAGTTATATGTGAAGGAAAAAAAAGATTAGACTCAAACACTTCAACCCTCTAAGAACAACAAAAATAACTGTCCTCAAGGACAACATCAGTAGACAGAAGGGCAGCACATGCTGAGAGCCATTTCTATTCCACAAATTAAGAAAAGTCAGGATTTATGATAACAGTCTGACTTCTTCGCTGCACCAAAACACTGCAGCTGGAGGCGTGGGACTGGGTTTGTGAACGCCTAATGCGGCAGGGAGAATTTCATGTCCTTTCTGTCCTACCTGCAGTGGTGTGCTCGGTCAGGCTTGATGCTGCAGCACTTGGGACATTTGTAGACCACCTGCCCTGGTTTCAGCTGAAGGCTCTCTATGTATTCCTTAGTGGCGTTCCCTTTTGGTACCGCCCCCTAGAAAGAAACATGACCACACAGTCAATGATTTCAGCAGAATTTGCAGCTCATTAATCCTCCTTATGAATTAAAGAGGAGGCTAAACACACTTTTATAATTTTATGAAAGTTCAGCTCCATTAATCACAACTACATAAAGACCCTAAACTTGTCTCTATGACATTGGGAGTTTACCCTTTAAAACCTGGTTCGACATCAGTTTTCTTGTGCTGAGTTAAGACGCCTTTCACAGCCTATTTAACCCTTTGAAACCAGAGCTAACTGGTGAAATTTATTCAAAAATGTGGAAAAAGGCAATCATCAACTTGGCAAGATATCTCGCACAAATTGCAAGAAATTAGTAAAAAAAAAGTGACAAAGAAAATGACCTGAAAATTAGTTTTAAAAAGGGGGACAGTTATTAGAAATATATCAAATATAGGTATTCTGCTCTTTTTGGGTTCATTTTCTTGCTTGTTTTTGTCTTTTACTTATCTTTCTTTTTTTGACTCATATTCAGGTGATTTTCCTGTAACTTCTACTAATTCTTTGCTTTTCTGTAGGCCATGTCGAATTGCTCGCTGCCTTGCTTCTAAGAAATCAAACCAATATGCTCAGGATTCAAACGGTTAAAACATTCACCTAATTTTGAATTTATATGTATAGATAACAGCAAATGAGTGCCACTTACAGGGTCAGTGCACATGGCCCGGAGGTGAGAGGCGAGGGCGAGGAAGGCCAGAATGTTGAACAGAGTCCCATTCACAATGCTGTACGTCAGATTCTTTGAGGGCAGCAGCATCACAAACAGCACTACGAACTCAGCGTACAACACCAGCAGCCAGGTGATGACGGCGCACACGATGCCGCAGACGTCCCTGATGAACCACATGGCGGAGGCAGAAGAGGAGGTGATGACGTCTTTGGAGATAGGGATGCGCTGCTCGGCCTGCAGGCAGGTGGTCCCGGCCCCGGTCCCGCCCTGCCCCCGGCCGTGCTCCACATCCCTGCATCTGTGCACCGGGCTCTTCATCCTTCATCTAAGCTGGATGCCCCAACACTGCCGCTGCTGCCACCAGATCCACTGCGCCTTCACGCCTCAGTCTCAGTCACCACATCCTGAGGGAGAGAAGCAAGAGGGGCTCAGGTTAAATTTAAAAATAAAAGCAACAAAAGATGATACAAAAAAGTAATACAAGAAATAATATGAGAAGATGACATTACATCAGTGGGAATAAAACAAGGATAAGAAAATGAAAACAGTTTGTCCAACATGATGATTTTTTAACCTAATTAACTGCATTTGTCCCTGCTAAGTGTGAGTGCTGGAAGTTTGTTTTTTTCCTCCCATGTGCTGATCCTTTTCTTTAAGAGCACCTGTGTTTTTTCTTGAGTTTTATATGACAGAGACAGTCCTCCAGCACACCACTACCTTGTTCATCATAAAAACTTAATACACTTCAAAGTGTGAGAGCAGAGCAGCAATTTCACTCAGCAAATAGACACAGATAAGACACAACATTAACATAACCGACGGGTGAAGTAAACAACATTTCTAATCTTCTTAAAATCCAATGTCATGCTAGGAAACCTTCATGTGGATGCCACTTGACACACTCAGTCCCCCCAAACACTGTCATGGCTCCCCTCACCCTCATGCCAACAACATTCTGAGAGGCAAGGCATCACCACGGCCTCCAAATTCCCCAGGTCCCAATCCGATTGAGCATCCGTGGGTTGTGCCAAGTCGGATCCTTGGTTTGTACTTGGCTCTGACCTGTCGAGGCATGGACACAAGACCTCGGGGGGGTGTCCTGTGGCGTCTGGCACCAGAGTGTTGGCACCAGATCATATGAGTCATGTAGGCTGTGAGTTGGGGTATTGTTGTGTCCCACGGATGCTCAATCGGACTCTGCGGAATTTGAAGGACAGGTGGATGCCTTGAGCATTTAGTCATATTCCTCAGGCCATTCCTGAGCAGTTTTTGCGGTGTGGTGTGGAACGCTGACTCTTGTGTGTGTCAAGTGGCATCCACGTGAATGCAAGGACCCGAGGTTTAACAGCAAAAATTGCATTGTAACAAGATGATCACTTTACCTGTCAGTGGTTTGAATGTTGTGGCTGATTGGTGTTTGTTTTTTTCATTGTCAATTAATCTGGCAATTATGTTTGCAATAAAGTGATTAGTCTGTAAAATGTCAGAAAAGAACAGCTGTGTCTGTGTGTGTGTGTGTGTGTGTGTGTGTGTGTGTGTGTGTGAGAAAGATAAAATCAACATATCAGTGTTATGTGACATTTGCAATTTCCCAAAGTATAAAATGCAGAACTTGTAGCTATTTAAAATGCTCCGGGAATTCTCCTGAGTCTGCTTTACAGTAAAACACGCAATGTGGGCCGTCTTAAACAGGTATTTCATTACAAACAAGGAGCAGTGAAGGGCTGCAATTATTTCCTGTTACTATCCATCATAAAATAGTAAAAAAAAAAAAAAAAAGGTCCAGCCTAGAGTTCCAGAGCCCGAAATAATTTCTTCAAATGACTTTTGTTTTTGCCAGACCAACAGTCCAAACACCCAAAACATTAAGTTTACAAAATCTGAAGACTCACATCAGCAAATACTCATGTTTAGAAGCTGGAACAAGATCATTCTGATATTCTTCCCAAAAAAACAAAAAAAGATTCAAACAGTTCATTGCTTATCAAAATTGCTAATTAATTTTCAGCCAAACAACTAATTGCTGAGGCTCTAGTTGGCCTGTAACTCAAAAGGTCAAAGAGTGCAGTGAGTAGCACAGTGTACAACTCAAAGCAATAAACTGCAATTCACTGTGAGCTTTGTATGTGTAAAATGCTACATCTGAAATGACGTATATGACACAGAGAATTTGTGTATTGTGTGTTCAATACAGAAAGCACTGACTGAAACTGAGCTTTCCTGTTCTACGGTAAAGAATGTCTGAGTAACAGGGCAAATGAAACGTCCTCACACTGATCACAACATATATAAAAATACCTATCATACACCTCTGAAACTCAAAAATTAGGGCCACGATTTTTTAAAAATACTTCAAATAATATACAGCAGACCAAATTATAGTGATTCATCAGCAGCTAAAATACTGGTAGGAGTATCAGGGGCACAGCAAGCAGCAATTGTAAAACTGCATGTCGCAAGACCTCGGGGCAGTCAGCTTTTTTCATAAAAGGCTCTAAAATGTGGAACACACTAACAACCGAAATTAAATTAACACAAGATATCAAGATTTTTAATCAAGTTGTTAAAGGTTGGCTCCAGCAAAATCGGAGATTTGAGCATTTTTAAATATTTATAATGTCTTGAATCAGTTGAATGTTGTAAGTGTATGTAACCTTGATATGTCGTCTTTTTGTCTGTAACTGTAACTGTATGTAATGATTCTATGTAATCTTGATGTTTACCTTTTTTTCTTCTTTTTACCATAACTGTTACGGTGTGCATGTCATTGTATGTAACCTTGATATCTTCTTTTTAGTTTCTTTTTCTTTACTAAAAGCCTAACTGCAGACAGGAGTTGGAAACTGGTAATAGCTATAATCTCTATATGTGAAACATCAGTTACCACAGCTTGTTTGTGACAGGCTGAAGTTATACGAAGCCTGAACCGCTGTCAAACTAGCAATAAATCACCTCTTAACCTTCCTATTTCACTAAAAATGTTGTTTATTAGGCTGCACCCCCCTTTTCCACAATCAACATCGTTTTCCGTTAATATCTTTGGAGAAACGCTCAACAGAGTAATGTATCAATGATGTATCAACGAATAGAAGAGTTTGGGGGCTTTCAGAAGTTACATAACTTATAAGCAAAATTAAATTTAAAAAAAGTATTGAAAACCATGAGTAAAGGAGTTAGTACCAGTGATCAAACAGTCACATTAACAATACCAGCAGTTCCTGGAGTTGTGCTGTGTATGGAACACAGGAAAGTCAACTGTATGTAACACGTTTATAACAAATATAACAAACTAAAGGGGACACACCCCAGGGCTTGATCAACCCTGAGGGGGGCCTCCCTCGGGTGAGGGTGTGTGGTGGTAATGACCAAAACATCTGAGGATCCTGGGGTCCACAAGCTTGACCCTCAAGAAGACTCATCCCTCGTCAGGATGTTTTTGACAACATTCGTAACATTTCATTTTCCAAAATAGGCATAAAAAGTATTATAACTTATTTTAAAGTATTATAACTTATTAGAACCCTTAATAAATAAAATAATCTCTTACTTGTAATTGAAAAAAAGAAAACACTGGACAATAAGTTTTCAGAAAACATTCACCCTTAGGGCCCACTTTAACATTACACACACTCGTATCGCTCTGCACACAAAACACGCTTTTTAAAATCAAGCTTTAAATAACATTTTCTGCTTATGATTTTCTACTTTTCTACATTCTACATTTAGTTTATGTTTTAACAAACATCAGTCCTAATTATAATTATCCTACTTATTTATTTTCAGAATTTTAACCCTTTCAATGCCAGTTTTTTGTCATGATGCCACTGGCTTTAAATGGGAAAAAACACAAACAATGAATCATTTTCGATGTATTACATGCAAAGTAGATTTTCTTTTAATTATTATTATCGCAGCCATATGTCAATGGTTTGCAGCAACACTGATTGTGACAGTGCACCTAGTGGAAAAAGTATGTACTTTCTCCGTATGCAAAATATGGTAAAAAAAAAAAAAAAAAACTCATCAGGTGGAAATTTTTTTTTTTTTAAATCACAAATTCCAAGGCAAAAGCCCAGAATGACACCCAGAAATAATACAATGCATATTTTTATGCTTTGATGGCTATGGGGTCAATAACTACACTTTGAATGGGTTCCCATGCTGCATTATTTGCTCTTAACAGTATAAATGTAACAATTTCATTTACATAGTGTATTTTAGATTTATTGTAGAAGCTGTGCTGGAAATTCCTAGATTTCACATAAATACACAATCTTGCTAAAATATATGACATATGCATGAACACAGCCAAAATGAGAAAAAAAATGAAGAAAGGAAATGCGCCAAACAATCCCTAAGCGTTAAGAGAGTGAGACCCATGAATGCAATTAATAATATACTAATAAAACATATGTCATGACATGAAGCCTGAGGTGATAAATGGCCAGTTGTGTTGGCCTGTCAGAGCTTTGTCACAGTGTAAAGGTCAAACCCAGCAGGGTGCATCACAGTATTTGGTGTCTCTGTATTCTGACTCACTAACCTGGAGCTGTTGTAAGGGGTCACTGGGGGGATGAGAGGTCACTGAATGGTGGTAAACCCTGAGGTGTCTGTGCACAACATGACATAACGCTCAGCAATCACAAGAATTAAGAGCTTTAGACCTACATCCTCATATAAGTCAATATGTATATGATTATCTATACTGACATTTCAAGACGTGTATGTCAGCTTAAATAAGTGAGCAGTGATTGCCTTTGTAGCAAAAATTTGGGTCACTGGTATCCAGTTCATCCCGTTCCAGCGGCTGAAATAGTTTCTATCTCATTGCTACATAAACAATATAACAGCGTTACATTTGGCCAAGCAAGTTCATAATATAATAAAAAAAACACACTGCTTTTCTTTCAGGTTAGATAGTTTACAGGCCTGTATAGTACTCAGACCTGACAGCATCTGAGAGCACACAAGCTAACGTCAGTCCATTTCAGCATACGCTAGCTGCGCAGCTAACGTTTTAGAGTGAGCATTTACTGACCTGTTCGCATTTTCCTGTCAGTGTCCTTGTCTTCTGCCGTAAGCGTGAGACGCTAGGTGACGTCCGTCTGTCTTCACTTCACATTAACTATCATTATATTCCGCTGAATCTCACCTGAAACACGGGCATCCTTCGGTGGCTCTTACGGACGTTTCCTCACTGTGGGCTAACCCCTCTGCGATGCACTGCTCCCACCCCCTTCACCAACAACAAGACGTCATGACGCAGGGAAGCGAGCCAATGGAATCATCAGAAAAGCCGTGACGTCAGAGGACGTGTCTAGAGACACCTATTTTGATAACGTTGGTGATCTCCCCTTTGTATTGGCCGATTTATAATAGATCCATGGTGTTAGCATGTTACTCTTCGAACAAACTTTCTTTATCTAAGTTTCATCAGGAATGTATATATATATATATATATATATATATATATATATATATATATATATATATATATATATATATATATATATATATATATATATATATATATACATATATAATAAAGAGTGTTGAAATGCATCTCTGTGAGGCCAGAGTTTAACAAATCCTCTTTGACAATGGTAAAAAAAAAAAGGTAAAAAATCATAACTATAAACATCGCCTATTGGAAATTACATCAACAACAAAAGGAAAATTGCTCCGTGAGGCAAATGTGGGTGAAACTTTCATTTTCTTATATTTATTGAGAAGCAACAAGGCTTTTCATTAACATTTGTTATCCCCAACATATGTTACAACATGTCTTGTGTACATACAAGACATACATTACAGAATTGTTCGTAGTATTTATCCCACCAACAAATTTGTGACAAAGTTTGTTTTTTTATATATTTTAAAAAAGTGTGAATTTTTTTTTGTGAAGAAATTTAAAAAAAAACAACAACAACAACTTAACATTTAGTTTATGAATGCCATAACACATTGGGATCCTGGGAAACTATTGAGGACTTTTTTGACATTCAAACCAATCATTCTGAAATGAAAAGCCAAGCATGTAATACTATAAAATAAAAACAAAAAACAGAACATTCAGCAGGAAATTTCACATCTAGGCTATAAGTTTCAAGCTCTCGTCCATCATGTATATCTTTCAGAATTGAGCTTGGAAATTATATCAAGTCCAACCAAGTTATAAACAACAAAAAATGTGCCCATATAATTCATGGGACTTTAAAAAAAAAATTAAATTTGATTCTATTGCCTACCTTTTGTATTTGTACATGATATTTTTTATATTATAGACATTTTTATATTATATTTGCCCTTTGTGCTGCTGCTATGTTGGATGTATTGTCCTGAGACTGGAGTCATGTTATGTTAGCCTTATTTTATTTGGATACCTAAATGTTATCTGTTTGTGTCCTAATGTCACAAGTTGTAAGTGATGTGTTTTCTTTGTGATCTGTTATTCTTTATGTACAAAAAGGTTTTTGTTTTTTTTACTTTTCCAGTTTTATCTAATTTTGTTCTTATTCTTTTTAATTGTGAAATGCTGTGATAACAGGACAAGTGAAAACAAGTGCAATGACATATAAACATGCAGGAGAGACATACAATGAGACATAACAGCGAAACAAAACAATACAAAACAAAAAAGGGAAGAGATATAAAAAATCCAGCTCTATCTATCAAATTAGTCATCCAGCAATTTCAAAGATATTTCCAGGTTGAAATATTATATCGTATTAGTCACCTAATATCAGTATATAGTCTTTATTGACCACGCAGTCTTTTCTGTAAGAACAATATAAAAAGACAACAACAAAAAACAATGTCTTTGTTCCTTTGATATTCATTTGTTTCATTCAAAATTTACTTTAAGAGTTCCTGTTGTCCTGCACAGACATATAGATTTGAACTTCAATCTTTATAACATATTACTACAGCTGAATTATGATGATGTTGAATAAAATATTAAAGTAGACAAAGAAGGATACATTATATCATAGTCATCACTAGAGGGCAGTGCCATACAGATAACTCTGTAAGACTGTAGGTTATGAATCATTGCTCATGGCTTTGAGCAAATATACTGTATGGCAGCCTCAATAATGATGATGTGGTTTCAGTTTGACAAGATAATACATTGATTGAAATTTCCTCATGAAATGCAACACAGGTTTTTCATGATCATTCCTTGCTTTTTTAAGTATAATTAATAAGTAATTAATTAAGTAATTAATAATTCTAGCATATACAATGAAAAACCTTGGACAGAGTACCTGTCTGCCTACATATGTTGGACTCATCCTGAAAGCAGAAGATAGATTATTTGTCCACCTTAACACCAAACAGTCAGCAAGACTGAAGCATGAGATCTGTCAACATAAAGTTGTCATGTAGCTGTGAAACGGCAAGGAGTCTATAGAAAGTGAAACATTGTGTGGGAGTCTTCATATCCCTACGCCTGTGACAAGAAAAGTAAAAAATCTGTTCCTCAGACTAAAGAAACACCCTGAAGGCTTAGAAAAACACTGCATAACACATAATATTAAGAAAATGTACTCATAGTGCAGTTTAACATATGAAGACCATTAAGTCTGTTTTTAACCTTTGTCCACACAGCAGCATTTTCCATGTATGGTGTTAACTTAATGGAGATGAAATGCTGACCCAAGTTGCATGCCAGCTCCACTATGTGCATACTGAGTTTTGCCAAGTAATTTGTTATGCAGAGAACAAATTAAGAAAATTCCAGGTATCCCATCAAATAATCTGGAATTTCTACTCTATGCACCATCGTGAGCCTCCTGGCAGGAAACATCAAGGCCTGACAGAGAAACTGCACTGCACAGACTGCAAAGCATGGTTTGTTCAGCTTAGCATACATTAGGTACTGATTTACCATGTCTAAAGGATGTTCATTCTTGGTGCTGCAAGAAAAAGGCCAGGAGAAACCTTGAAGATCCCAACCCCCCAAATAACCGCCTTCTCTCCCTGTTAAGGTCAAGAAAAGGGCCACACCAGACCAGGAGAGAAAGGTTCAGGAAGAACTTCTACCCTTCGACCAGTTTCACACTGGCTGCATGAGAAGCAAACAGCAAACTTCCTCATTTATTCACAAATTCACACTCATTTATGAAGTTGTGCAGCTCCTGCATTGTCAACAACACAGTCCTGCAAATGTTTCATAATAAAAGCCCTTGTGTAAACATCTGATGGCATTCTGTCGAAAGAAACATAAGAGGACTTTTATTTCAAAAAAAGAGCAGGAAAGTCTGAGTAAATAAGACATCTCTGAGATGCGCCTGACCGGCGCTGCTCATGCAGAAAGTTGGAATGCTTTACACGGGCTCCCCAAAAAAACACAACAGTTTCAGCAATGCTTATGTACTGCTTCTGCGTTCAGTCTGAACCCGGCTTTAAGGCCCAGGCACACTGGACCAACATCAAAGAATTACTGGCAACAAAGGCGGACTGCACTGCCTCTCATTGCCTGTGCCTTGGCCAAGGTTTTAATCCAATCAGGCCAATCAGGGACTAGTTTATGATGTAACATGCAGGCCCCTTCTTGTAAAACAGTGATGGCAGCTCCTGACGCAACAAGCTCTAATGTTAGCAGAGTGAACACAACGAGAAGTGAAGTTATTGCAGAAACAGAGTCAATAACAATAATTGAACAAATACAAGAGGATGCATTAGCTGAGTTTCCCAGAGGAAAAGAGGTTTTCATTGTTCTTCTGTATGCATTTGCACCTCATTCTCACTGCTAACTCATCAAATACATCCATTCTGTCAGTGCTTTCAGTGTACGAGCCGGATGGCAAAAGCCATCTTCCATGTCCAACCAGATCGCAACAGGATGCCGTTAGATGAGAGCATGCTTGAACAGAATCAACTGCATTGTTACTATGCCCTGGTGGATGGCCTTACAGCACCACATGAGAGGGATGGGTTCCACAAACAACTGACTCTCATGTGGGAGTCTAGAGGTCGCTGCTTGTCGATGTTTGGAGTTTTTTCCTACACCTTACCCGCATCGGTTGCCATGTGCTGTTGTGTAAATGTATGGACCTTGCAGCATCATCCCACCATGTGCAATCCTTGACATCATGGTAACACATTACACAATACCTAAACGTCATAAGTAGACGCCGAAGGTCACTGACAAATTGATTTACTAACTGGCTCCGTTGGTTAAGAAGATGCTCCACGGTACAAATCTATGTTCATTGTTATCTGGCCACTGATTGAGCTAATGAAGGAGCAGAAATCAGAGGCTGCAAATCTGGGAATCACGGCTATGCAGATCATTGTTTGCAATGCTTCAAACATAAATGAAGGACATTGCCAGCTGGTATTTTGCAGTCCAGAGGCAGCTGGCTGCAGAATGAGAAATGGCGAAATATGCTGACAACTCCAGTGTATCGCAAATACTTCATAGGGAATCTTGTCGACAAGGTACAAATAGCTAACGTCAGGATTGGCTGAAAGAATTTGTCTGTCCAGGCGAATACCCTAACCCACTGAAAGTGGCAGAGTCCAGACTGATACGGAGGGCAATCACAATGTTGAGCGTTGAGCCCACAGCTGGCCCCTGTTGTATTTTCACATGATATAATCTGGCTCCCATTCAAAAAAGTTTGGACACCCATGGCTTAATGCCTCATCCACTCCCAATCATACACATGTTCATTATTAAAGCTCAAAGCTCACAATAAAGGAACTGAAAGGAATACATTTTAATAAAACTGTGCCCTGTATAATTTATTTGACAAGTAAAACTGACTGATCATTTGACTGATTGGTTGTAAGGTCTGAGGTTTCACAGAAAATACATTACTTTTTCTTTATTGCAGCTGTGCCTGCACACAGTATTACATATCTCATACCTGACTGTCAGTTTTCACCAAAAATATCTTTTCTTTTATAATCCTGTGAGACACCGTCAGCCTCAAGAGAAACATTTCCAATCATGTCTCATCAACCAAAGCACCTTCCTCTATTAAATAACTTTTTGCACCAAATTAATGTTTTCTTTCATTTTTGTTTTCATTTAGTTTAAAATTGTGAAACACACAGACAATGTGACCTAACAATGTTTTTTACTGAAAAACTAGAATTACCGCCACATGGTTGTGTGCCTCCATGCACCAGTCAAGTCACACTTAAAGTTTACATCCATGGCTGTGACAACATGGATGCTTCACACACATCTGACGGTGCACTCACACTAGGCATCCGTACCGTGCCCAAGCATGTTTGACCTATAAAAACCCAGTAGGTTTGACTAGTTTGAGTGCTCCATACCCTGCTTAAGCACGGTACACTTCCTTGGCCTTCGCTTGCTCATGCAAGAGCACAAGCCCAGGTACGCATCGTGCATATGACATATAATCGATGCACTTGTTCCTCTCGACAAACATTTTAAAGGAGCAAAGACACTTCGTGATGACACAATACGAGGCAACTGGGCCAAGTGTGAGTGCGCCCTAACCCTCGGCAGCACAGAAGATACAACACAAAACAATCAGCACAGTTTCAAAGTGGCACCCAAGATTGGTGTCACCAGTTTAGTATCTGAGCAAATGTCTTCACTTCTGTTCCTGAGATGTGATGTTGAGTAATGAATGGAAAAGTGTTTCTGCATAATTTTATGGCGTCATAGTGAAGTTGACCTTTGACCCTTTGGGCAGAAAATGTCAGAACTTCATCATTATATCCTATTGGACATTTGTGTGAAAGTCATAATTAACATATGACTTTTTTAGTTATGGCCAAAAACATGCTTTTTGAGTGAACAGGGACCTTGACATTAACCATGGACCTTCAATCACCAAATAAAAATAAAATCTAAACAGTTCATTTTGAGTCCAAGTGGACATTTGTGCCAAATTTGTGGAAACTCCCTCAAGGCCGTCTTGAGAAATTGCAGAGTGAGAATGATGCAAGGTCTGCTGGCCTTGACCTCTGGCCACTAAAATCTAGTAAGTCCATCTTTGAGTCCAAGTGCATGTTTGCATTTGGCCTCTGTGCTTTTCCACCATGTCTTTTTTCCTGTTTTTTCTCCCTGTCCCTCATGTGGGTCCATTATCTGTTCCTCCCTCTTTGTTTGTGTGTGTGTATGTGTGTGCGCGCGTGCCATGCGTGTGTGTTGTTTCTCTGGAGCTGGGTGGAGTCGTGGAGTGTGACACGCTGATTATCCACACACCTGCAGTTCATCACTCACCTGCTGATCATGTAATCAAGCCGCCTCCACTGCTGCAGGATAAAAGGCTCATTCCTCTGCTCTCCTACAGATTGTCTGTTACCCACCAGTGCAACACTGTCAGCCTCTCCTTTTGTCCATATGCTCCCATTTGTAGTTTAATTCTAACCAAAAGTCCATAAATAAATATATTGGGAACACTGGTTATGATGAGAACAACTTTGGTTGAAAGAACAAAGGATGTTCTGTCCATGGGAAATGAGAAAGCCCTGTGCTTGATATCAAATCCCCCTCTAATTCTTCTGGTCAGCCATCAAAAGCATCCTTTCATTTCCTATCACATTCTGGTTCTCTTCTGTCTATTTCCTCTTGTCCAAGTTGTCTTTTGGGAGCCTCCTCTGCCCATTAAGAGCAGGGGCTGGGGTTGAAGAAGTGCTGTTACACTAATAAGTTTCTTTTGGAGAGGTAATAGGAAGGTCTTACAGAGTCTCTCAAGTGCAATTCCTAAATATCCTCCTAAGATTTGTTTCATCTCCTACAAGCTACTCCAGATTTTTCACATAATAGCCTCCCAAACTGGGTCTAGCAAACAATGTTAAAAAAAAAAAACAAAAACATGAATAATATCTTTCAGTGGGGGATTTAATTTCCCACTGACGTCAAAATGTTGTTCCATAGGCTGTGTTGCCTTATAAAGTTATAAATAACAAAGTTATAATAAAGTTATCAATAACTGGCAAATTCATGTTAAAAAAACCACCTATTCACATTCATTACAATTATTTAGTAACTTAGCAAAACAGCCACAAGAAAACACAAAAATAATAACAAAAAGATGCAAAACAACCATGAGGAGACACATAAGAACCTCAAAGAGTAACAAAGTGACACAAACCAACCACACACACTATCAAAAAACCTCAAGGTAACACAAAACAACCACAAAGAGTAACAAAACAACTAAAAAGAGAGCAAAACAACTACTAAGAGAACAAAACAACCATAAGGTAACGTAAAACAACCAAAAGGAGACATAATACAACCAAAAAGAGTAACTGAGCAACCATAAGGAGACACAATACATCAACAACAACAAGGAAACGCCAAACAACAACAACCCACAAACAACCACTAAGATGCACAAAATAACCATAAGGAGACAAAAAACAATCACATAGAGATTCAAAACAACCACAAAGAAACACAGAACAACCTCTAAGATGCACAAATGAGCTACAAAGAGACACAAAACAACTACAAATAGACACAAACCAATCTCAAGAAGATACAAAATAGCAAAACAACTACAGGGACACACATATTTACCTTAAAAAGACAAAAAATTACATCTAAGGCCATCTGACGAGAGTGATGGACCATCGCGGTGGAAAGGGAGCTGGAAGGCAAAGGCAAAGCTTTCATTAAAATGTTCCATCGATATCTCAACCCTCACCTTTGATCATGAGCTTTGGGAAGTGACTGAATGAATAAGATTGCAGATACAAGCAGCCAATATGAGTTTCCTCCGTAGGGTTCCCTCAGCTGGGCTCAGCCTCAGACATAAGGTGAGGACCTCTGACATCCACAGGGAGCTCAGAGTAGAGCCACTGCTCCTTTGCATCGAAATGGGCCAGCTCAGGTAGTTTCCTCCTGGATGCCTCCAGTTAGAGGTTTTCCTTGCACATCCAGCTGGTAGGAGGCCCCAGGGCAGACCTCTAACACGCTGGAGGGATTATACATATTCTATGTCAGAGAGGTGATGAGGTCATTTGCATATCTGTGTCCAAGGGCCCATTTTCTCATAATCTGCCCATGAGGGTATTATGCATGCTGCATCACTGTCACACAGTGGAACCACAGTCAGTGTTATTACTAACATCTATAAAGACTGCCACCTTTTCAAATTAGAGAGTAGACTTTTGTGATATCATTTACTCAGTAAAGCATAAATAAAAAGCCATGGCAATCATCGTAGTCAGTGGTGAATAAAGAGCCTGTGACTTATCAGCATACTTTCCAACCACCAGGCATCATAACCCAAATGACTGAGTTTACTTAAAAGTCAAAAGCAGCCAAGCGTGAAAACATTAATCACTAGACCCCCCTTGTACACATTGATTGTGTCATTATAATTAATTTTTCCACACAGTTTGTTCTTCACATCAGCATTTGGAGACCAACACTGTGTGTCTCACTGTGAATAACTTAAAACTTCTCGCTTTGCTTGGAACCCTCTTGGGACTGTCGGTTTCTGCTAGTCTATCACCAAGGCAACAGCTGCACACTTTCTCTTTTTGTAAACCAGTCTGGCCAAAATGTCACCTGGAGCGCCTCATTTTAAATTATAATACAGCATACAGGTGGACTCTGATGAGCGACATGAAGTTATGGAGACTGTTTATGTTCAAAACTAAAGTCTATCATATACTAGAAGCCTTTGAAAAGACTGAAGTCTGACACTGTCTCATATCTAAAGACTGTGAGTTTTTACTCACAGTCTATCAGATTTTGGAAAGACTCAGGATCTTGCAGCCCCACAATTTGCTAAGTAGAACTTGATTCTTTTTAAGATGATTTTCCCATCCGGCTCCTGAGGGACAGTACATCGACAAACTCCCTTTAAGAAATATGACAAATTAACAAATAATTGTGGATTTTGATGTAAGAATATTAGCAGTTGTTAGGAATTAGTAATAGCAGTGGTACTCATGAGTAAAGAAGAATACTTTACAAATACTATCATTAAAAATGTATTGACTAGAGTTTAGAGTATCAATTTACATTAACAGTAAAGAAATGTAGCCAAGCAGGTCTACATTTATTCAAGTATGACTGGAATGACAAATTATTAGATCTGGGTTTTCTTTTGAATTAATATTTGTCTTATTCTTATTTTTAACACACACACACACACACACACACACACACACACACACACACACACACACACACACATATATAGATCTGGGGCTATTTCTAGGGGCCTCACAACGCAACTGGTCAAAATCAGAAAAAGACTGACTCAAGACAACACACACTTTTTTTAGTTTTATGACCACCTTATACTAAAAGGTTGAGATAATGCAATGTCGCACTAATTGAGGTAAAACTCTCACATTTTTATTCCAGCATTGGAAATTTGTTGTTGATAGGGAAAGCTTGAAAAGTTGTTTTTTTAGTGTAAGGCCGGCATGAACATTAAAAATAATTTTCATCCAAGGTTTCAGACAAACAATGAGTTTAAAAACTCTCTGCACTATTATTCGCAAGCTGCCAGTATATTATGACGAGGATAGCTCTGTAACAACTGCTCTGCCATAAAGTCTGTTTTTATGATGCCAGTTTTTGACACTTTTATAGAGGAGTTAATTCACTTATGTGCTTCAGCATTGACCCCAGAGATCCATTGAGACGTTTTTCCAATATTCTGCAGCGACTGGCATATTTTACCAGCATTTGGCTGTTGGTGCTAATTTCCAGCCCTGCAGTGAGCTGCCTGTTTTCTAGCCTCTGCTCCTCTTGCACTAAATAAGATAATTCTGTGTCTTGTGTGGGTGTAGGCTGACTCATTGTACAGTAATATATAAAATGTTCACCAGCACCACCCAAACTAATGCAGCAGGCAAATTTGCTTCTGGTTCCATTACCTGATGGAGGAGGGAGGATCCCCCATTCTATATGTCAAAAGAGAGAAAAAAAACAAGATCACTGTTATATTTCCCAACACAGAAACCTTTGAAACACACACACACACACACACACACACACACACACACACACACACACACACACACACACACACACACACAGCCAAACTGCCACTCAATGCAGCCATGTGACACTTGGGCAATTTAACTTTAACCTGTCTGTCTGCAGTTTCCCACAAAGTCCACTGAGACAGGCTGGGGGGCTCGATATTCATTTAGCTGTGTGTTTTTTGCATCCACTTGTGATATAACATACTGCACGTCTGCTAATCTCCACAGAGGATAGTGAGTCTGTGAGAATTTTGCCCATACGGGGATCTAAGATGAGGGAGGCACTGGAGGAGGGAGACACATTGCGTTTAATAAAAGACACCCTGGTATGATCACATAGCCAGACCTATGTCCACAGCCCTGTGTTGGAGCGAAAGAAATGTCTGGAAGCTCATGTCCTCATTCTGCTATAGGGGAAAAATGCTCTGACTTGTTTGTATTTATTTAAACCAATCACGGTCAACTTGGGTGGAGCTAAAGCCCTGAATGCTATAGTGGCCTTGTAAAACAGCATTGGGGGGACTTGTTTTGGTGGAAAATTTCCACGTAGGAAGTTGACCGTTGTTATTAAAATGTTCTAATTCTCCCGAAAAGAAAATGCAACAAAAAAATATCTGATGTAGATTAAGTCACGCTCCGTCCTGGTGGTTAAGTTTTTGTGAGGACAGGACTAGTGAGGACAGCAGCCTTTCAGTTAACCCCACTTGTTGTTAAGTCTTTGCCCTTCTTGGTTTTTTTTATATTCTTATATATTCCTCTCTTTTATCCTTTGTTGTGTTTTTTTCTCTCCTGTTTTTATGTCTGTACAACGAGGGACTGCGCTGTTGGAAACCTGAATTTCCCTTGGGGATTAATAAAGTTACTATCTAGTGTTTCACGTCTTGTATTTCCTATATTATTTTGATTCTCGTTCTAGGTCTCTTTACTTCCTGCTCTCCTGTGTTTCCCGCCTGTGTGATTACTGTGTGATTACCCAAACTAATGTGCTGCACCTGTGTCTCGTTCCCTGAAGTATTTAGTCTGTGTGTTCTCTTCCTCTACTTGCCAGTTTGTCTTGTCCTTTGTGTCAGCTTTCCAGCAATTTCTTGGGTTTCTCCAAATGAACCTTCATAGTTTTGACCAGTTTTGTATTTTGACCTTACCTTTTTCCTAGTGGATTTTTGTACTTTTACCAGAGTGGACTGATTTTCTGTGAATTGACCTTTGCCTGATTAAAGACTGTTTTTTTCTGATTCCACCTCTGAGTCGAGCCTGTATTCTCGGGTCTTTCCTGTGTACATTACAGACTTTCTGTGTGATTTAACTTTTCCCAAAAAAGCCCCCCAGCAAAAAATACAAACATAATTTAATACTGGATGCCCTAGAGGTGAGGCCTGACTATACTTAAGTTCTGGAAGGACTTATTGGCATTATTTCCAATCGAAGGTGATGTAGTCGTGTTATGTAAGCAATAATGGAAAGGCAAGCCCCTTATACATGGGAGCAGCCCCGTATGAGGGATTTCTGGGAGGTGATTTCACAGAAGAATTGTGGATTCAGAACATTATAACTTATGCGATGCAATAACACCTCTGTAGCACCTGCTGCATGATGCCTGAGGAAGCCAGTTTCCACCGACAAACACATAGCCATAGCATCATGTAACCTATAATAGCTAAAAAAAAGTTTCCATTGCAGTTTTGGGTCTAATGTTTTCATTAGACACATTTTATGTTTGCATTTTCAATTTACGCAATTGGAGGGTTAATGAAACCCACCTGCTGTCTGTAAATATCTTCAAATATGGTTGCATTATGGTTCCAGAGATCCAAGATGGTGAACAGCCAAAATGCTGAACTCGAGGCTTAAAAACAGGCGTCCACAAAGCAGTGGGTGATGTAATGGTGGCTGCATTTATTGATTTTCTTCAGTCAATGGTAGTGACTCACTAAAGCCTAAACTCAACCACTTTCTGATCCCGTCTGCTTCACTGACTACCTTTCATCTCCTCACGTGTTTCCATTATGACCATCACTCTATATCTCCAACTGCCTCCACTTTTGTTTGTCACTCGCTACCTGTCTCCCAGCCTTTCTATCTAACCTTTCAAACAATAATAGACATGCTTTTCACTCACACTGCAGTCTCTGTAAAGCCTTTCACTCCACACATCAGCCCAAAGGCATTTTTCTGACAGTCAGGCTCAATGATGCAAAGTTAAGTTTACAAAAGAAGAAAATCTATTATTTCTGAGATCAGTGTTTGATGACCTGCTTGGATTTTACACTCTGACTCATCCCTGTCATTGTTCTTCAAACAGAAGTTGCTGTGAGTTTCTTTTTAAATCTGAGCACTTGTTGCTTCATTATCGGTGTGAAATGTTCTGATTTTAGATCAAAATCACAGCATGATGATATGAAAGATTGATTTCTTTGCTTAATTCTGCACTTGAAAAACAGCCTGTAATGATTACAGTTTGTACTGCAGCACAAAATTTCCCTTCCAGCTGCTGTTTTTCTTCTTCTGCGTTAAATAGATTGTAAAACAACATACCAGAGCAAGATTGATAACACAGCTGTGGACATACTTTAGCCTATACATACCCAATGAATCATTCTGCAGCACCAGTGAAGAAGGATGCTGGATCTTTCTGTCCAATATGGAAGATAGATTTCTGTTGAAAAATTCTTTCTCAGGTTCAAATTGTAGAATTGAGCAGCATCTGCACGTTTTTGCCTTAATAATAGTAGTAATAATAAACCATTTCATTTAATAGGCACCTTTTAAAACACCCAAGGTCACCTGACAAAGCATAAAACTAAAACCAACAAGTAAAAAAAACAAACAGAGCAAGAGATTTATAAATTTGGCATAGGGGCTGTACGTAAAATCAAACAAAACTGTCTGATTCATAGAACATACTATAAGTGTGCTTAATGGCATCACAGGAATAACCATCCCAGCATAACCAAAAGTAGCCCTATATATGGCAATATATCCATGACAAAAAAAGAAAAGAAAGAAAAACAACAACAGAAAAATATAATAAAATGATAATAATAATAACAACAATAATATTCAAATAATGGAACTGTCACGTGTAAGTCAGACATGTTTGTTTTATAGTTGTTGGTGTGTGTTTTTTCCCCTTTTTATGCTGCCCTGTCAACAAAGCCTGTTATCTGTTCTCTCTCTGCCGCCATCGTGTTTCCCCAGGGGAAATTCTCATGCTGATGTTATTTTTAAGAGACAGCGGCTAGATAATGAAGTGATGTTAGTTTTAGTTTTGCTTTTCTCTTAGTTATGTTTTATCATCTTAACATCCTGTGCTATTTTCATTGAAAGCTTTTTCACGCTTTCATTTCCAGAAGGTTAGATTACTGCAACGGTCTGTTTGTAGGCCTTTCAAAACAAGCTGTTGGGCAACTTCAGCTTATTCAGAATGCTGCAGCGAGAGTCTTGACATAAACTAGGAAATATGAACACATTACTCCAGTTCTAAAATCCTCACACTGTCACTCAGAGAATTGATTTTAAAATCTTGCTGCTTGTCTACAAATAAATCTGAAGCTCAGTGCCAAAATATATCTCTGATATGCTTGTGTCATATAAACCTTAAAGGACCCTCAGAACATCAGGGGCCGGCCTACTGAGCGTCCCAAGACCCAGAACCTAACATGGTGAAGCAGCATTTTTGTTATCGTGAGGCACAAACCTGGAATAACCCCCCAGATGAGGTTTGACAAGCCCAGAGTCTGATCACTTTTAAGGCAAAGATAAATACATTCCTTTTTCACAATGCCTACTCCACCTGCTGACTACCAACTTATTCTTAAACTTGATTTTAAATCATTTTAAATTATCTTTTTAGCTTTGCACCTCTTGTCTGCACTTTTTTTTTTATGATTTAGTAATTGATTTCACCTTGTATAGCTTATCTCTTTCACTTTTATTGTAAATCTGTATCTTTTATTATACAAACAAAGCTGCCTTGCTTTGCCTTGTCCTTGTCCTCGTTAACTTCTTAAAAGCTTCTCTTTAAAAAAGCTTCTTAATTATATATTTGTAAATATAAAATATTTACTTTCTTTCTTTGAGTGCATTTTTAAGATTTTTGTTGTTGTTGTTTGTTTGTTTATTTTTACTTTTTCTTTGGTGAAAAAAACTGGGGAATGGGAAATGTCCCAAAAACTGTTTTCACAATTATATTAATTATATATTTTTGATGTTGTTGTTTTTCCTTTTTTTCTGGTATTTTTCTTCCCTAACCTTTTTACTTATTTCTCTACTAATTTCTGGTTGCTTGACGCCCCCTCCCCATTATTTTGAAAGAAATCAAATCAGTTTGCTCAGGTTCCAATGGGTTAATTGATCCGATTTTACAGAATGATACATCTGTAGAGACACACAAAGAAAGAGGGACACAGGAAGAGGGTTAGTGTCCTTGTGCTGACATAATAATTGAACATACTGCGAAAAAAAAGAGAGAAAGAAAGAAAAACAAAGAAAAAATAAAACAACATGCGTCACAGCCTTGGTGAGGCAGCCTTTCAAGGGTATAACAACAGTGTTCCCACATAAACTCACCGCATAAGACCCTCTTGAGCACAAATTTGCTTTCACTCTTACATCAGTGCCTTTTGTTGAGATGCTCTGCAAAAACGATGATCAAAAAAATGGCGAATCATCATCTGAAAGGCTTCTGAATAAGACCGTTTCTGCAGCTACGTGAGGAACAAGTAAGGCTTTTACATGATTCTTCTAATTAAGTCAAACTTTTACATACGCATTTTTTTTTATCAAAGTTGCAGCAGGGACCCTCAAACTAAATGTTCATCTATGTTTTGTTTCTGGACACAGAATATGGAGTGCATTACTGCATTACTGTAAGTGCTCACATAGAACACACTTGTTCTGAGTTTATAAAGCCTAATGCAGCTACATGACGAAGTGCTTATGTCTGACCACACTAACCTGGATAAGAACAAACTGATCAAGGTTACATATATTGCTATGAAACCTTTTACCTTCAAGCATGAGCAGAAAAGATCTACTACAGCTGTTTAATAAAAGGATGGCAAACAGAAGTGAATAGGGCTGGTGCTCTGTCTAGATTAACTAAAGCTAAATCCATTACCAGTCCTGCTCCCACTTTGTGCAGCTCCTGCTGATTCATACAGCTTTGATCATCTTTCAGTGGGACCTGTCTTTTGAGTGATGGCTGAGCAGCTGTTCTAATAGGAATCGTGATATATTTGAAGAAATATGAACAAAAGGCTTTCATACTGTAGCGCATCGCTGAGGACTTTATGTTTCAGTCATACTCGTGCCAGCTGTGTGTCATGCCAACAGTCTTTCCTGAAGAATGACATTTGGGGATCGAGATACCAGTTAAGCTACTGCCAGGGTTGCCAGATACAGCTGATGCCTTTTCAGCCCAAAAATTGTTCAAAAACTGCCCCAAAGCACAAAAAACACCCCAAAATGTTTGATCAGTATTTAGTTAAGCTTCCCTAATAATTACTGTACCATACTTAAAAGCAACGAACGCCTGCAGCTGAAGCATGCATAAATAATCCTATAGCGATAAAACATTCATTTATAATGCTGCCAAAGTCTTTTTGCAACTTGGTATCATTTCAACAAATAACATGATACACTTCAACCTTATTTGGGGTAACTTTACATAAATTCAGATCTATGCTCCTCTTTGTACAAGCATTGACACAGAGTGTATTCAGTGCAACTACACGCACACAGACAATGCAATTTTGCAAGGCAGATGATTGACTGATGATTTATTTTGAAGATTTCAGATATATCTTTGCATATGCGATGATGAATATTATAATTACGTTACCATGATGTTGTCAACCTGAGCTGCCTCTCACTATAATGACATACAAATGAGACAAATGTATTCAAATACATTTTGCGAATATATATTGTTATTGTAATTTAATAAAAAATCTACCCAACTCACGCAAGCCAGCCAAAATTCTCTCAAACTCATTTTCCCCACACAGTGCAACCCAAACCAGCCCAGTTGCGTGGAAAACTGCAATCCGGCAGTCTTTATCTCACTCATTACACAGTGTGGGAGGATAGATCATGTGGTCATGAGGCAGATCCGACAGCATCACCATGTCAGTCCTTATCAAGCCAGCTGTTTGATCCTAAAATAAAGATGGAGAGGAGAAAAACTGAATTGAAGTAATTAAGGGGGAAGACATGCAGAAACGTGTAATAAGAGAGGAGGAAGGCAGTGCAGATAATATGTGGGTGGATTTTTGCATATGGAAAGAGGGTGAGCAGAATGGAAGCCTCGAATGCACAGAAAGTGTTCGCATAAGTAGCTCTTGTGGAATTGATCACGTCATGTTTGTGCCTTTCTTATATCTGATCAATAGTAGCCGTAACAAAAGTAGGTCTATGTTATAAAGCAGAGAGACATATACAATATGTGGCCAAAATGGTGTGAACCAGAGACTGGACGTCTCAATTTAGTCTTTTTGTTATGTCGGAGTGTGTTCCCCTGTCGTATAGTGTTTCCCCCCTGTTAATGCATTGTTCCTACCTCAGTGGTTAGGTTTGGCAGGGAAACAGGTGCACGAGGACTAGATGAGTAAAAAATAATTCAAGTTTTCTAAATCTATAAAAAGCGAAAAAAAAAACCCAAAGAAAAATCATCAGTGTTTGTCCACCTGGGATGAGAATGGTCGGATCATCTGCAGCATTTTTGTTTCCCATTTCAAGAGAAACTTCCAAGAAAACAAAACTCGCACGTTTTTCCCTGATGTTGAAAAGTGAAGTCTTGATTTGAGATTAACACAGATAATGACTCTATGAGGATGGTTATAAAACTTTAATGACTGCTGAGACAAAATTTGCCGCAGCAGAGGGTATATGCATAGCAAGAAAAGGTTAGACGTGGATATGCAGAAATACCTAATAAGTACAACAGGTAATCAGAAAAAGGAGCATACTAGCACATACTACATATGTAAAGAAATGTGTGTTGTTTGTCAGTGTTAACTACCTGAAATCACAGGAATGACATCATGAGGATGCTGTCTATCCTGCTGAGTGTCTCTTAGAGTGTTTAATCAATATAAGTTTATCATTTAATCAATAACTGCCAGGTCCCTGCTACTTTTACCCCAAAGGTTTATTTGACCTTAAGTTTGATGACATCAGAATATTGACCATGTGCCAGGAAGGATCTATTAACACACATGCACGCACACACACACACACACACACACACACACGCACACACACGCAAGTTTGTCTTACTATATTTGAGAGGTAGGTCTTCAAACTGATCAATCATTGCCCAGAATATACTAAATATAAAATCCAAACTTTGTGCCACCTTAAATAAAACACGCATTTGCAAAAGTATTGTTTACTCAAAATGTTCCAAATTGTTAAATTTGCCATAACTGACCTTTTAACCAGTGTCCTGAAACTAAGAAGTTGAAAAAGTAAACTTTACTATTTTTCCTATTTGTCCTTCACTATCTGAGGTATGTCTTAAGACTGGTCACATATTTCCCAGAATACCAAAACTAAAGTCCAAACTTCATGAAGCATAAATAAAACATGCATTTGCAAAAATATTGCATTTACTCACAATTTCCAAACTGTTTAACTGTTCTTACCTTAACTGAACTTTTAACTACTTGAAAAAGTAAACTTTACTATTTTTCTTATTTGTCCTTTGCTATCTCAGAAGGATACACGCACGCACATGCGCATGCACACACACACACACACACACACACACACACACACACACATAAAAGCAAGCACACACAGTGACTCACCAAACACAATGAAATGATTTCCTGAACTGTTTACCACCAGTGGAGATAATTTCGCTCCCTGACATTATGTTGTCAATAGATCCCTGTCAGACTGTGGATGACAAGAGAGGCCTTTTCATGACTTCCTCTTCAAGGGCTATTGTTGTTATTATTTGTTTTCATGCTGTACTTATTAAAAGCTGAGTGGTGGGTTGGACTCGTGGCTCACGCCGATTCTTTCTTACTGAAGGCGAATGCTGAGGAACAGGCTGCTGTGTGTTTGCACTGTGAATTACAAAACAAGTTAAGAACTCCAATAGAGTTTGGAATAAGGAGGCAAACAATGGACTGCTGCAGGAATTCAGGACTGTGACACGACTGCAATTATATCTGAGAGCAAAGTAAAATCAGACTATTTTACTTTTACATTTCACTTTTACATTTCTGCTTTTGCACTGTCACTTTGAGAAATGTTTTGAAGCCCGTGGAAGTGTGTGAAGTCTGCAAAGTTAGGGAGAAGTTGTTAATAATTCTTATACTGTATTTAATGCTTTGATTATTCCAAATACCACTGAGACACCTTTGGGATTGACAAGCAAAGAAGAATCAGAGTGGTTTGAATAAAAGCTTGTTCTAATTATTATAATCATATTCAGTCTGGCAGGAACTCTGGCAGAAACCCAGATGACAGAGTATTTCCTTCATTTTATTATGATTATGATGATCAGAAAATGCTCCTTTTTTTTGATGAGTTTCATAGCTGTAACAACATTGTCCAATTACAAAGGTGGGACTGAACATTTTGGAGTTGAAGGGTAGAATTCTTTATCAAATGAGCGGTTAGACCTTGGATTCAAGGTCGCACTACTCACCAAAAATAAAAATACAAGTGTAGTGGAAATGATGAAATCCAAAAGCTACATGACTCATTGTGAACTCAGCATGTGAAATATTGAAAGGGAGGCCATTGAGTTACACAACACAATCAACAGAAGCAGGAGGATTTTAATAAATCTGTCTTTCTACAGGTGATGCATCAAGCGAATGCTTATACCAGGCTCTACGAAAAAAGCACACAGGATTGGATCGACACGCTTCAAATGTCGGGCAATCTAAGCCACCGCACTGCAGGCTCATCGAACCACTTTGGCAATAATCGGCGGTCTGTAAGCCCTGAACAAACACTTGCAGCAGAACAAACCTACACCTACAGAGAGAATTGATCACCACTTGAGTCCCTTGAGTACACAGGCTGAGATGCAGCCTCATGGCTGTAGATTATGACTGAGCTGTGCCAGAACCACAACCCCACCCCCCATTTTGAAAATAGCACTTACTGTATGTGAAAAGGACATTTTGTGAAAAGTGACAAACCAGCTGCAGGTAGCAGCTTGTTGCCAGCATTCCTGTGTGTGATTACCCAGTGGAGGAAGTAGTCGCACTGTATCTGCTGTGAACACCACCTCTATTTTAGGTCAGATTGGATCTCCAGTCATTGCTGGGCATAACCTACACTGAGCACAGAGAGGAAGATTAAGGCAAGACTGAAAAATTGAGATGGTGTGATAGCCCACCCAAGGCTAACCTTGATGCTGCCTACAGTTAGCTGCAGCTTAATCTTATCCAGTGCTGAAGATAAAGCCCCTTTCCCTCTGCACACACACACACACACACACAAAACCCTGCTAACACCCGCTAACATCTATTCTTTCAGTGTAACAGCAAAGTTTATTATTGCCGTTCTCATCCAGGTCAAATGACTTTGCAGTAGTTACAGTTATTTTTCGGCTCCGGCTCCAATCAAAATACAGTGCCCCAGGGATGACATTTTTTGCAGGCAGATTTAGAAGTTAGCTTCACTGTAGTTCCCCTGTCAAAAAGCCTATGGGATTTTTCCACTGGATTTCAGATCATTGCAGAAAATAAGCTCTGTGGAAAACTAACGTTTATGATGCTTGCATGTTTTGTTCAGCAAGATAATCTTCACAAATGAACACCACTTTTAGGATTTTTGAAGCCTAAATGCAATGACCACAAATAAAAAGCTATTGTTAGGCTATGAACTAATTATGCTACAGTCCGTCACCACAGTTACAAAACTGTAAAGCTGTGTTGGACACGGCTTGATTTGATGACATCATGTAGTCCCACTGTAAACTTGTTAGCAACTGTTTTTTATAGACACATAAAAGCTTTACGAGTGGCATAATCACTGTCATATTTTATGCTGTAAAACAAAATTTGAAAGTCTCTTAAACTAGTGTTAACCACAGACCTTATTTAAGGCTTCTAACCACAAACCCCACCCTAACTGTAGGTGTAATATGTTAACTCATTTGCTGGTTTTAGGTCTCATTACTGGGGTTCTCTATTGATAGAAACACAACACCTGGGGGAACAGGCTAATTCTAGCCTCCTCAGAGGTGAGATGCAATGACATGGCAAGACACAATACAGCAGTCAAACATAGATCCAAATTATTCTGTACTGAAAGGGACTGAATAAGTAAGAGGTGTATAAGAAAAAGTAACCACTGTAAGTTTTTACAGGCCTCCACGCTGCTCTATACTGTTTACTGCCACTTTCCAGCCTGTCTGTAAGGTAGAACTTGATAAACCAAAAAACAACACACACACAGAAAGACATATTGGTCTGCTGCAGAGCCGTGTACACAGCTCTAGCCTACTGGCAAGACTGATTTAGTTGCTTTACCCATGTTTATACAATCTATGTACACGTGCTAATTTTGTGGAAACAGGGTATAAGACTAAAATCCCATGTCTTGAGAACCAATCACCTATTGAATCTAGACAGAAAGCCACTTTAGCTATGAACACTACCACAGCGAATCAGTCGGACTGCCCTGAGGTGAGGGTCCCTTTCTCTCTCTTCTTCACCATTGGCATGGTGAGCTTGGCTGAAAACCTGCTGGTTGTGGTGGCCGTCATATGGAACAGGAACCTCCACTCGCCCATGTACTGCTTCATCTGCAGCCTGGCGACCTTCAACACCCTCTCTAGCCTGTCCAAAACCCTGGAGAACCTGATGATTGCACTTGCCAACATGGGTCACCTGAATCAGACAGGTTCCTCTGAACTGGACCTGGATGATGTGATGGACTCCCTGCTGTGTATGTCATTTGTGGGCTCCATTTTCAGTTTCCTCGCTATCGCTGTGGATCGGTATGTACGGAAGGTTTGATTTCGCAATTTTAGCCAAACCTTTACAGTATTTCTAAATCATATATTTGATAGTGTGAGGGCTGGATTTGAACTTGTAATGGTTTGAATGTATTCCACCTCAGCCCACTAATCCTCCAGCATCCCCATCTCAAAGGCATCATGATGCTTAAAGCTACTTATTTCCATTTTAAATCAGGGAAAACTGGCTTCAGTGACGGTAAATGAAACCAGCCGTAAAACAAAGCGTCTGATGATTTATTTGATCTGTTTACTGCTGTGCTGTGCTGTTTTTGAACTTTTCCCCTGTGGACCCTATAACCAATTATCCTCTGTTCATATTTAAATTCAAAGCCTCAGGTCTCACTAACTAGGACTCTGGGGAGAGTTTGGAGAAGTCTGAACTTTTTTTTCTGGGCTCTAATTTTAAGATCTGCAGCTTATTAAAGGCCCACTGCAGTGTTAGCACAAGTCATGTACTCTTTCCTTCACTGCAACTTTCACCATATTTTTTCTCCATAGCTTCCAGACAGCCTTTCATCTCAGATTATGTCAGTAAAATATGAAAACAGTGAACTTTCAAAACATGCCTGTAATACATCTCTAACCCTTAAGGGCTGTTTGATGCATTTTACAGGCTCTTCATTCTTAATTTTTTAAATAATTTTGGCTGTGTTCATGCATATGACATATATTTTGGCGTGATTGTGTATTTTTGTTTAAACTTGGAATCTCTCAAACTGCAATTTTTGATTCCACAGCCATCAAAGCATAAAAACAAGCATTGCATTATTTCTAGTTGTCATTCTGGAATTAATAATTTTTACCATATTTACCATATTTTCCTCCTGAATATATTACCATATTTGACATATGGAGAAAATTGATGCTATTTCCACAAGGTGCACTGTCACAGTCAGTGCTGCAAATCATTGACATATCCCATATACAATATAAAATATATATAAAAAATAAAATAAAATAAAATAAATCTACTTTGCATGTAGTATACTGAAAATAACTACATTATTGTTTTTTTCATCTAAAAACATAGTGGCAACATGAAAAAAACTGGCATTTAAAGGATTAAAATTCTGAAAATATATGAATATTTGATAAACATGAAAATAGCAAATCATGTAATTGTATAATATTTGTTATAGACTGATTTTGAAAAGCGCATTTGTGTGCAGAGTGGTATGAGTGTGAATATTTCACACTGCACAAAAAACAGTAATTTATAAAAATCAAGTTGCTTCAAGTCATTGACATATCCAAGGCTACGATAATAATAATTTATTTTAATAATTTTTTAAAATAATTTTTAATACTTAGTGCGTAGTATATTGAAAATAATTCTTTTTTTGTGTGTTTTTCTCATCTAAAAACATGGTGGCATCATGACAAAAATCTGGCATCTAAAGGGTTATGGTCCTGAAAAATAATCAAAATTTGATGTTTATGGTTAGGACTGATGTTTGTTCAAAAATTAACTCAATGAAAGTAGAGATAACAAAATGAGCACTAGGCGCTGCCAGCGGTCGTGATATGCACTTTGTGCTACAAAATGATACCTGTTCAGATCAGTCAGCAGAACTCTGATAAATCCACTCTAAAGTGGATTATGTTAACCCTTGGGTCTGCTTTAATATTACACACATTCGTGTTGCTCTGTGCACAAAATCAAGCCTTAAAAAAATTATACATTAATATTTTCTACTTTCATTGAATTATATATATATATATATATATATATATATATATATATATATAAATATTCAGGGGTTACATTATATATAATTATATATATATCAGAAATATTAAATACACTGTTTTTAAAGCAGGTCAGGAACTGTACTTTATTATTTTTATAGTAGCGGGTGGCTGGGGCAAAATGCATGGCCTTCCCTCTACCGTAAATAACCTATTTCACAGCTTCTGGCTGTGAAAAATGGTGTGATTTTATACATTTTTAAAGAACATGAATGAAATGAATACAAAACCACTTAAAGTTAACTGTCCTTCTCCCCTAGGCCAAATCAAAAAGGATAACTCCCTCCCAAGTGTTTAAAAAAAGTTATCTGAAGTACCTCCCCTGTTTTGCACCGCTCTCTCCCCTCTCATAAATAATGAACAGTCCCTAATGCTGCCAAAATTTAGTGCAACTTTGGAGCATTATTACGCCCCTTCTGGTTTAATATAGTATCTATATCTTCATCTTCATTCTTTATCTTTGGACATTTTTCCCTATTTCTGGGATAATTTTCGAATAATCTTCCCCTCTTTTTAAAAGTAATTTTTAAGTAATTTCTTGTCACCTTTCACTCATTTCTTGCAATTTGTGGGAGATTTCTTGTCTAGTTGTTCACAGCCTTTTGCCCTGTGTTTGATATCAATTTGCTCATGTTTCAAAGGGTCAAATAGCTTGTGAAGGGCATCTGAACACAGCACAAAAAACAAAACAAACAAACAAAAAACAACAACTGATGGCGATCCGGGTTAAATACTGTAATTATTACAATATTACTACAAAGTGTAAAATTTACAGTATATGTATACATAGTACTAATTAATAAGAATCATTATAATTGATCACAGCAAAGATAAATCAGTAAAGTAACCCCATGGGGAATTGCTGCTTTATTTATGTATGCTGTGTACACCTGCACACACAATTACTCACTGATATTTGTTACACTGTTATTAGTATTTGACCTTTTCTTTTATTGAAGCAGCTGAACGAGTCATAAAAGAGTGCACGGATGCCGAAGCATTAGGCCCACGATACGCAAAAACTCCACAGAGCTGAACTCCAAAGCTAGGCGATAATTCTTTGTAGGTTTAAGTAATCCATTTGCATTTTTTATTTCTGCTACAGCATATTTAACTGCTCTGTAAATCACTTGTTCTCCTTTGAGAAAGAGAAGACAGAGCACCGAGTGTAGTATGTGTGATAAACTAACCATAAACCCTTTAAAACCCTTTAAAACCTAAGCAAAGTGCTTTGACTTCTTTCAAAAAACATGGGTAGAAAATGATGTGCAACTCAACAAGAAGAAAAAAAAACATCAAGAAAAAAATACCCAAAAAGCAGAAATTCAAAGTTAAAAAACCCCAAAAACAAACAAGAAAAGGAACCAAAAATCCTAAACATTGAAAAAAAAGTATATATTTTTTACTGTGACATCGTTTTAAATATATAATTATAATGATTATACATATAGCTTTCTTGACATTTTTCCCTGGAATTTTCTTATTATTTTAAAATCTAATTTTTAGGTAATTTTCATGTCACTTTTACTAATTTTTTGCGGTTTTCAGGACATTTCTTGCCAAGTTGCTCATTACCTTTTTCTTCATTTTTTTTGAAAGACATCAAACCATTTTGCTGAGGTTTCAAAGGTTGAATAGCTTGTGTAAGGCATCTCAAACAGCAAAAGCAAAGTAATGTCGATCCAGGTTTCATGGGGTTAATATTCATGTTTCTGTTGTTCCTTCTTCGTCTTCTTCTCCTTTCAGCATCCCCTTTTCTTTGAGGGGACGCCATGGCAAATCAACCTCCTCCATCTCTCCCAATTCATATTGGTGATTTGCATATCTAGTTTGGCAAATTTTTATGCCAGATGCCCTGCCTGACACAACCCTCACCATTTATCTGGGCTTGGGACCAGCAGTAAAAGTCCATTGGCTGATGGCCCCCTTCTGGCTGGTTTCTCCATGTTTCTGTTTAATTTTGTAAATTCACTCCTCATGTGTCATGAGTAGTTTTACTTCCAGTCTTTGTGCCTTAGTATTTGACTGCCCGGCCCTGATTAGTTTCACCCATCCCTCAGTAGTGCTGCAGTCATCACATCTATCCTTATTAGGCAGGTTTCCATTAACCCCCAAATTGTGCAAACTGAAATTGCAAATATATAAAACTTGTCTAATGTAAACACATCAGTTTCTAAAAAACTCCCATCAATCGCAAAAATTAGGTGGTATTTCAGGCAATTCAAAAAAAGCCATATTTTGCAAAACTCCAATGGAAACATTTATTTCGCTAAGTGCTTGTCAGTAGGAACTGGCTCACTCATGATGCAGCAGGCGCTACAAGAGGTGTTGTTGCATCACATAACTCTTCAAAAGTTGAGCAGATCATTCTGAAGTTTTGAATCCACAATTCCACTGTAAAATCATGGACTATCACCTCCCAGAAATCCCTCATATGTGGCTGCTCCCATGTATAAGGGACTGGCCTTCCCATTATCGCTCATATTACATGCCTATGTTGCCTTGGATTACAAAAATTGACAGCTAGTGCGGTGGCTGCAATAGAAATAAAGCTGCTGATGTTTTGAGCATCACTCACCATACTTCTTGGAATGCCATCATGATAGGAGAAGTTGCAGAACATCACTCAGTGGAAACACAGTCATCTCACAACTGTGTTTTATTGACATTTTGAAAATATTGCTTACGTTTTGTACAAATCTGTAATAGAAACCAACCTTGTGTTCTTCACTGTAAACCTTTGTTCCTCGGGTCATCCTGGTTGGTCTTCAGTTTTTTGCTTCCTCTTTCTTTTGTACTTTCTTTTGTTTTGTTGCCTGCCTGTTTTTTAGGTTAGGGTTAGGGATTTTTCATCAGCATTAAAGCTCGCTTTTTGTTTGAATCACCTGTGTGCTTTAACCCTTGTAATGTCCTCCCAATTGCTATACACCTTTTGTCCTCTGGGGTCATTCTGACCTCGCCCTGTTTTGACTATTATTTAAAGCATACTGTATAAATTGGCAATCAGTTCTGTGTTACACATTTAGACTTACTTCAGTCCAACCCATTACCACACATTATTCCCTTCATTTTGGAATTCAGGGCCAATATACCTCATCTACATGAGAATAAAAAATATATTTTGATAGCAACAGATTTCATTTGGGGTCAGATTGACCCCAAGGACAACACAAGGGTTAAGCTTTGCATTTGGGTCCTCATTTTGAAATAGTACATCCAGCCCCTCCTTTTCATGCACTCACTGAATTTTAATTATCTTTCATAAGTTAGTCTGTCTTTTCAAGGCACGGCTTTAAATGTAGCCACCCCCCACAAACACAATCTTTCCGGGATACTAAGAGGAATTATACCGCCTACACCACCTGCAGATGAGGAGGAAATGAGAGCATTTCTGAAATAATTAGATTTGATATCAATCGGCTAACTACAAAATAAAACACTAGCAGCTGATGTTAAAATAAAGGAGATGAAAGATGCAAACCAAACTTGGAAGAATAATTAATATCCAGGTAGTGATGGATAACCTGCAAAGTTCGATGAGCTGGCACCACTACTTGCTGGCTTTTTTTTTTTTTTTCCAATTGCACACTTCAAAAAAAGCAAATATCACCATCATGGATCGAAGAAATAACTTCAGTGATATCAAAAGAGTAAAGGAATAAGGAGCATTGTATTCACCAATCTCAATACTAAATGTAGACTATTACTTATATACAACAATTACTTTATAAACGACTGATGACAGAAATGATAAAGAGAGATCACACAGGAAGCACAAAATAAAAGCTCTAAGTACTGATGCAGGTGAACTGTAAATTCCTAAATAAAGTGCTGAAATGATTCAGATTTAGCAGGAAATCAATACATTGCGTCATCATTCAGCCCACTACCAGATAGAAAATAAATGGGAACCTTTAAAGACAAATTTAGAATACAGAGGTCAACTATGCAAGCATGTTATCTATCACCCACTCTGCTGTCTTTACAGAGCCTTTAGCAGTTTGTTGGTAAATGATCTAAAAACATAAAAATAGGATTCTTTGCTGATGGTGTAGCCTTCCTTGAAGCACTAAATAAACCACTTCCTGTATACTGATGAAGCTTTTTCGGGATACAACAATAAAAAACACAAATGCCAGCACTGATTTTAATTTGAATCAAAAGGAAATTATATAGGTGGGGAGAATCTAAAGCATACAGGGCAAACCATAAGAAAATAAATGAGAACATATAAAAAAGGCACTGAAAGATTGTCTATACTATCCTTCTAGAGCTTATCTCAAAAGTTTATTGGCCATTAATCTGATGAGGATAAGCCTCTGAGGGCCAATATATTAGGGGTTCCGGTTTAGCCAGCAGATACCCAAAAATTCAAGAGTTAGGTACTCAGCTACCAAAAGATAGAGGGAGTATGAGTCTTCCAAAGGAATCATTTGAACTTTCACAAGAGGTCTGTGTGTGATCCATTCATTCACTAATTCAATTCCATCTGGCAAACTGAAAAGAAAAAAAGAAACCTAATATTGAAAAATAAAGACATCTTAAATATGGACAATGTCTCGGCTTCCTCCCACTGCACACTGCTAATCACTAACAGCGCTATTGAAGGCAAGCCAATCATGTCATCAAATCCCCTTTTTTAGGCAAGGCAAGGCAGCTTTTGTATTGTACATTTCATACAACAGGACAATTCAAAGTGCTTTACAGAGCAATAAAATATAAAAACATAAAATATACAGATTTATAATGAAAGAGTAAAGAGATACAATACAAGATAAAATCAGTTACTAAATGATTTTTAAAAATTAAAATAAAAAACATTAAAAATAGCAAAAGTGCCGAAAAGAGGTGCAAAGATAAAAAGATAATTTAAAATTACACAAAAACCTATTTTAAAATAAGTATGTTGTCATTGGTAGGTGGAGTAGGCAGTGTTTAAAAAGGAACTCTTTCAGCTTTGACTTAAAGATGGTCAGAGTTGGGGCTTGTCGAACATCATCTGGGAGGTTATTCCAGGTTTGTGATGCATGATAACAAAATGCTGCGTCTTCATGTTTCGTTCTCACTCTTAGGACAGTCAGTAGGCCAGCCCTAGATGTCCTGAGGGCCCTTGATGGTTCCTATGTCACATATCAAAGATATATTTGGGTGCTGAGCCACCGAGTGATTTTAAAGACAAGCAGTGAGATTTTAAAATCAATTTTCTGAGAGGTAAACAGTGTAAGAATTTTAAAACTGGAATAATGTGGTCATATTTCCTAGTTTTTTCACAACCCTCACAGCAGCATTCTGAGTAAACTGAAGTTACCAAGCAGCTAGTTTTGAAAGCATGAAATATAAGCATCAAATTACTAATTTAAAACAAACTTACAAGGAAACTGAACAAATGTGATAAGAACTACCTTAAATGACTGAAATTATCTCTGGGAAAAATTGATTTGATGTGCACTTTAGTTTGACCTTTGTCCTATTCACTAACATAGAGGGGGTGGGGTCAAAGAGCTATGCTGCAGCCAGCCACCAGGGGGTGATCAATACATTTTGGCCTCACTTGTTGGGCTGTTATGTTGGCCTGTTATGTTGGCCATCTTTGTATACTCACAGTCAAAAGATTTACTGAGCAGATAATGAAATGATTTTCTTCTTTTCAAGTTACATCACCATCTTCCATGCGCTTCGATACCACAACATCATGACGATGAGACGCACAAAGGCCATCCTGGGTGGCATCTGGTTAACATGTGGGGTGTCAGCTATCCTCATGGTGAAGTTTTTTGACTCCAACTTCATCAAGATCTGCCTTGTTGTCTTCTTTGTCGTCTCCTTGGCGATCATCTGCTTCCTCTACGTCTACATGTTCATGCTGGCACGCATCCACGCCAGGAAAATAGCCGCTTTGCCCAGCAGTGGTGTGGGGAAGTGTCGACGTCAGCGGAGGTGGGGCAGCAGCGGGAGAGGGGCTCTAACTCTCACTATCCTGTTTGGGGTGTTTGTGGTGTGCTGGGCGCCGTTTTTCCTCCACCTCATCATCATCATGGTGTGCCCCATGAACCCGTACTGCGAGTGTTATCGCTCTCTGTTTCAGCTGCATGTGGTGCTGCTGATGAGCCACGCTCTCATTGACCCGGCCATCTACGCCTTCCGAAGCGCCGAGCTCAGACACACCTTCAGAAAGATGCTGCCTTGGAAGCAGTGTTCATAGAGAACATCTATTCACACCTTTTCATTGTGGCCTTGATTCACACCAACAGCAGATGTACAGCTGGTCAAGGACAGCAGCAAAAGGTTCAATGTAAACTGACCACTGGGAAACTGACCACTAGAAATCTGTGTTTTTTGTTTTGTTGTTGGGTTAGTTAGTTAGGTAGTTGGGATGGATTTACAACAGGTGGAATGGGCAAAAGGGAAAGAGTCTGTATGATATCCAATGAAAATGCACACACAGCAGTTTGTATCATATCCTTAGAATTAATGCCTCAAAAAAGATTATTCTTCATGTAAAGTTCCAATAATTATGTAAAGTTACTTTAGTTAGTTTAAAGAAAAGAAATATTGTGAGGACATACCTTTTTTTCTTTTTAATTGTTATGCCCCATCTAGGGGTGGCCAGGACACAACATGATACAGATCCATGGTATGGTGGACCCATGGCAAGGTAGGCAATTGCCTAGGGCCACGAACTGGAAGGAGATGGCTGACAGGGCCTCCAAGGTTCCTCTTGCCTGGGGCCCCCAGAGTGTATAGAAATGCCCCTGCATACATTACAACCTCAGTCGTAACAAAATGTTTTCTATTGGAAGAACAATGCAAAGCATATACACCCACGCATTCTTCCTATTGTTTTCTTCCATATGTGTTGCAATGACACCAAAATGACCAAGTCAACAATGAACAAGGTCAACAAATCAATATAATTTAGGAGAGGTCTCTATTTTTTTTTCTCAGAAGAATAAAGGGAACAATCTGGGAAAATCCAAGTTTCTCCAGTCTAATGGACAGTAAAATGTCTTTCAACCACCTACTGAGAGTAAAAGGTTGAACATACTTCCATTTAAGAAGAAGAAGTCGCCTTGCCAACAAGGTGGTAAAGGCGAGGACATGTTGCATGCCTCCAGACAAATTGGACTGTAGGAAACGTGAGGGCTGGAAATAATAACTGTGTTGTATGCAGTGTTAAGAGTAAAAACAATTGCTATAAAAGCTATGGGCAAGACCAAAATGTGGTTGCTATCAACTGGGGCTTTTTGTCACCTATTACATGAATCTGTTACATTGGGATAAATTTTGGAAAGTCATGTGTTGGTTTAATGTGAAATCTTACATTGTAAGAGTTCATGCCAGACAGAGAAAGAGCGTATCAGTGGTAAACCATGCTGCCACTGATCATCTGTTAATACTTACCTTTAAATGACTAAAAGTTTACATGCTTCCAAACACGTCTCCAGTCTCTGGCTTTGTGATCCATCCACCACCCCAAACTGCCTGCTCACAAGATTGCTCAGGACTGCTTTCTTGTTTGTTTCCCTCACTGCATTGGTCACGTGATCACAGCCTTCCAAAAGATTAAGTGGGATATGTACAAATTTTGGGAAAAACAGTTATGAAAACTGCCTGCACAAATCACACGGAATCTCAATTTTGATTTGGACCACCTTCATTCTGCAAGGCTACATTCAGACTGCAGGCCAATCAGATCTGTTTCTCAATTCAAAGACAGAATGTCTGCACTGTTGTGTGTCCAGACATCACCAACTGATGTTCATGGGTTGCTGTGGTAGTGATGTTGTCAGTAAGTACATAGCAACGCCAGTACTGCAGCTTCTCAATGTGGAAGCATGAGAAATGGAGGTCCATCATTTTGCCTCTGCAACATAACGCTCTCCTAGTGGCAGCATGGATTCTGCTTACCACATCTGTTGCTCTGGATTTGATGTTATCTTTGTGTTGCAAGTTATGCAAGTATTCTCTTTACAGTGTCCTTGGGTACCTTGAAAGGAGTTATATAAAGTACTTCATCTTCTTCTTATCACGATCAAAAGACACTTTAAAATCCAACTTGAGCAGCCAGACATCTTGGAATGGGTCACATAGAAATCTTATAGGAATGGCATTTCAAACCACCTGCAAATGTGGTTTAAAATTAATTTGAAAAAAATCAAATTTAATCTTTTCTGGGGGTTTTTGTGGTTATTGTTGTCCTTACTTTATTAAATAAATCAGGACAAAACCTGGATATGCCAAAAACACTGAACTGAACAGGGCATGTGTGGTCCTAAAAAAGATACAGGTCTAAGTTTGAAAGCTTAATATGCTGCCAGTAATGAGTAATTAATATAAGGAGTGTGAGGGTGCCTGTAGGGCAGGTATGATGGGAGATGGAGATTGAACAAACTTGGACTTTGATGCGAGAATGCTATGTTTGCTCTCATCTAAAATGTGATGTTATTTCTACACCTACCCATGTGCATCCTTACCCTAGACCCAACCATCCTGGACAGCTTATGTGTTTGTTTGATATCCCAGCATTAGTTGCCATGTCCTGTTGTTGCCTAAACATGAGCACATGCAGCAGCATCCCACCATGTGCATTTGTTGACATCACAGTAGTGGCATCCTGGAATGTAAAGAGCAAACACAGAAGGGTACCTAAAACGTAATATGTAGACACAGCAGTCCACTGTAAAGGTGAAATATGTGACAACTTTGGATGAGAATGTGTTGGACTGTGTGACTGTGTTTCCATGCATCTCTGAGAATGTTTGTCTAAACCCAGTTGCCAGAAAAATGTTGGCATTGTTTATTTCTGTCATGGAAAATTATTCAATATGATAAGATGAAGACCTTTTAGATGTTCAGACTCCAATGTTAGACACAGCTGTATGATGTACACTTTATCAGTGGATCATTGTTCATTTTCTTTAAGTTTCTTGAGCGTCTTTGTCCATGTTCGTGCTGTACTAAGAGCTTCTGCGATCTGATTTATGTTTTCATGAAACCTATATATTCGTATAAGATCAACTGTGGCTCACTGATTCTATTTTATTATTCATCAAGATGAAGACTGAACATGAGTATAAGTTTTCTCTATATCAGTTTCTGCAAAGCACTGCTATGTTACATTATACAACAGTTAGTTCCAACCAAGCAATTTGATTGATTGAGAGACATTCCATGAGAGATGATACTGCACAACATCTTCATGGGACTGTTTACTTTTAACTCTGCATGTATCGCTCTGCTTCACAGCTGTTCAAAATCCATTAATTAGGCTCACACTAATGGTCAGTAGTTATCTAACATTACCGTAGGTTGTATTAATGTTTGAAGAGCGAGGAAATCCTGTCCGACCGGCATTCGACCTGCGGCCCAGGAGGGGGGTACAAAATTTGGTAAACTGCTGTTCACTGGGGGTAAACCAGCTGTCACAGATGTTGCAGGGATGTGCAATGAGACAGGGACACACTAGTCTTATACTAACCGCAGCCTGAGAGACACACAAACACACACACACACACACACACACACACACACACACACACACACACACACACACACACACACATACAATGTTTGTCACAGGACTTGAGGTGATGGAGATCATGGCAGTGAGTGGACACACGCTGGAGCGACATACTGTCTGATCCTGTCATGAAATGTAGCTATCACTCAGTAATAACAAACATTGTTGTACCATTATCCCCAGTAGAAACACAGTAATGCTGCTATCACCTCTGTTTGGTGCCTAAAGAGAAACACAGCAGCAACCCAGTAAATAACATGTCAATCACCATCTCCTCACCCCCTTCAGCTCCTGATAACAAAATCAGATCATATGCTGCGAATCATTAAAAGCATTGATATAATACGTATGAAATGGACAGATGTAAAATATTTATGGTTTGCATAAACATACAATGCCAATATTTTCTTCTTGAAACTGGGCTGTGTATTTGTCATTATAATAACTGTCATCTCGCCATCTTCTCTCTGCCTTGCTGGCTTTCTAACCACCCGTCCCTCCCCCATCATCCTTTTCCATCTGGGCTTGGGTGCAATCCCATTTCACCCTTAGTGTCAATGTCTTAAAATCCTGTTTAAAAATACCCATCGGCACCACATTCACATGGGACACACATGTCTCAGAAACAGGACATGTTATTATTTTTTGCATGGATTATGACCTTATGATTTCCATCACTTACAGAACTCCAGTCTATTGCTGCTGAAGCAAACAACAAAATGGAAACAGATCACAGTTTTACCTTTTGCTTTTATTCAGACACATTAAAAAAAAACAAAAACGAAAGAAACACACTGACATTGGTCATCTCAACTGAAGCTCACATTTATATTTTCACATGCTATGACTTTACCATTAACAAACATTAAATTTGTCCCCACTGCTGTTAATATAGTCTCACTGCACACAAAACATAGGACTGAGCATGCAGTTAGCACGTGAGCTTCACGTCTGTCCAGTGTCACATCACATTCAGTGTTTTTGCTGCTGCATCTGCTGTAACAAGAACTTCACAATCAACTATTACAACAAATAACTGTATAACTTGTCAGATATGCTAGAGCTGAAAGAATAGTGAGAAAAAAATGAGCTTTTATTGTCTTTCTTCAATAAATAAGCCTGTAGAGAAAAAATAAACTATAATTTTTATATTTAAGTGGGTTTTAATTAAAGCACGTTTCCATGTGTACATTTGTGTGCTCATTTGTTTGTGCTTCTTTTTGATCTCACGATGCAAAACACTCACAATAAACATGAAAAGAAGCTACATTAAGGCGTTTTTCACACAAAGCACACAAAAAAAACAACCTTTTAATAGTTTTTTGTTCCAAAAACATCTCATTGTCTATATGCATAATAATGAGTCAGCCTGCAGACACAAATAATACAAAATGTCTTGCTTTTTTTGTAATAAATATTACAATGTAACACTGGAAAATATTTTTTTTGTATCAACCACCAAGATTTGAGGCATTACACCTGTTATCAAGAGCAGTGTCAACAGATGGTTGCCTGTTAAGCTTCTCAGTTGGCGAGGTAGGCGCCACTAACATCCACATTCAGAGAGAGCACTGTGAAGCTATTTGTACATTCATTTTTACATCTCAAGTGTAAACTTCTGGCATCTTTACATAATTTAATGGAGACCATGGGCAGGGATGCAGCATAGGATCAGGGGTTACGCTGACAGAGTAGAGCCATGATTAATATAAAGACACAGACAGGAGAGTGACACCGCTTACAAATCATAGCAGAAGCGGCTGTGCTATTGAGCGCTGGCAGACTTTAGGAGGCTGCTCGTTAACTGTGGTACTAATGAAGCAGCAGGGGCAGGCAGGGCGTACCGCTGTGGCAGAAAATTGGCTGTTGACAGCTGATGCAGTTCAAATGTTCAGCAGCAGCCTGCTTTTCCCCACTTACAAATGCCAAACAAGCTGGTAACACATGTCTGAGGCCATGGACGAGTTGTGTAGTGGTTCCTCTGGTTGGCAGAGGTGTAAACACATAACGATGAAAATTATCTGCTCAGCAGTGAATCATAAAAATAATATGGTTGGAGTGAATATTGGTTTTAACACCTCTGACAGAATTTGAGTCTGTTGTGTTATTTTCCTTTCCTCTTCTTAATATAACAAAAGATTGTCTTTGTGGCACTTGTTTGTTTAGAGCACTTACATCACTGCTTTTTAACTTGTGTTTATGCACATACAAGTGGTCATTGACTGTAAATAAAGAGCTATATATTGAGAGCTGGATTCTGCGCAGTAGTGATATCTGCCGTGGAGGAGTTGCCGCCAAAACACCTGTCCAACCAATCGTGAGCAGCCCCATTGAATGTGCGCGCATGGATTGGCTGTCACAACTGTCAATCATAGTGGAAAAATACCCCTTTTGTATAATTTAATAACTCAAAAAAAACAACCTTATCATAAAATTAAACACCTGAACATAGAATCAAGGTGAACCTTCAGAATCAGAAACCGTCTTTGGGAAAATGAATGTCCCATTCACTAATATTGAGGGGCAGGCTTTATGACCTATACTGCAGACAGACACCAGGGGGCAATCGAGATTGAAAAGCTACACTTTGGGAGAACTGTCATCTTGTCCATCCTTATATACAGTCTATGGTTTCAATGTGATTGATATTTACTGTTCACCTTACTTTACCTTTATTGTCTTTCAAAATGACACTGACAATGGTATAGTCACACAAACTAAATTAACATTGGGTCATATTTGCCTCCTGTTTACTTCCATTCAGGTGTGTCTTAAACTGATGATGCTAGTCTACAGTGATGACGCTTAAGGGCAGCAGGCTATGAGCATGTATCAGTAGACTTGTTTTTATTGAAGAAAAGCAGCAAAACAAATTTCTGCTAATTTGGAGAAAAACACATTTCATTTCCTAAAGATTCCTTCCAATAACAGTACCCAATTAATTATCTTTGTAAAAGCTTTAATTGTGAAGCTGCAAAGTGAGAAAATGTTTTTTTTGTCAGAATGACAATCATTCAAAAACATTTTCTTTTGGTGCTGAAGGGGTTTGCTGCAGTTGGTAAAAGTATATATAAGTATACATAAGTATGTATATATATATATATATATATATATATATATATAAGTTTTATAGAAAAGTTTTTTCATTCCAGGCTTTTTTCCACACCTTACCATGTGTATCATTTGCCTAAACCTGGCTGTGTGTTCATATCATAACTTTGTGCACATGGTACATACATGAGGACACTTTATTTTCCTGCATACTATGAGTGTCTCCTTTGAACCAGTTCTTAAACAGCATATTTTAATAGAATTATTTATGGTTCTACTTCAGAGTCAGATTTGGTCAGTTCATCCTGTACTTCATGTCATTGGTCTTCTCATGCTGCATCTCTCAGTACTTACCCGTCAGAGCGCAAATGTTGTTGCAGGCGTTTCTCAGGCTGTAACAACAGATGATCTCCTTAAAAGTCTTCCTCATCTCCTGACTCCTAAAGGCATAGATGAGTGGGTCAATCACAGAGTTGCACATGATAAGGATGAGGTACATGTTGAAGTGGGACATGAAGCAGACGCAGTAGAGATTCCTCGGACATGATATCATCAGAATCAAGTGGAGGAAGAAGGGCGCCCAGCAGACGATGAAGATCCCCAGCAGGATGGTGAGCGTGATGGCCCCTTTCATGCTGGCCCGCTGGTGGATGGAGTTGTAGCCGGGCAGTGCGGCGATGCGCTTGACATGCGAGCGTGCCAGCATGAACATGTGGCTGTAGAGGGAGGCCATGATGAGCAGCATGGCGAAGAACATGGAGACCAGGCAGATGATGACGGGGGTGGTGTCTGAGTAAATGATAAAGACAATCCCGCAGCCTGTGCAGAAGGTCCAGATTCCCCCGATGATGCAACCGGCTCTCTTCACTGTCATGATGTTGTGGTATCTCAGTGCATAGAATATTGTGACGTACCTGTGGAGAATAAAACATATTGATATTTGAAGTCACCTAAGACTTTCTTGCAACCTTATCACTGAGGTGTCACTGAGGGATCGCAGGAACCAATAAAGGGAGAGACCTTTTAGATGTTTAGAGAAGTGGAAATATATCCCTGTGCAGTGATTGCACCCCACTAAATCGGTGCCACTTTATTGTGGGCCCTTCAAGTACTTAAAGAGGTATTTCACTGCTGAAAACATGGCCTGTTAATAAAACTAGGATTTGTCTGTAATAGAAGGTACCTCAAATACTTTTGTGCTATCCAACAAGAAAAAATACTTTTGCGCAAGAGGTAGAAAACTATCAGCTACCAGAATGCACTGTGCTGCACCAGACCAGTAAATGCTTCCACTGGTAGGTGACTTAATGCTGGATTCATCAATATTTTCTTAACTGAATTTTTACGTACCCTGCAAACAAATTAAGAACTGCCTCAGACCACGTGTACACACAAATGATGAACACCTGGCTGTCTTTGAAAACACTCCTAAACTGGACCAAACCTAACCTAACCAAACCTAACCTAACCTAACCTAACCTAACCTAACCTAACCTAACCTAACCTAACCTGACCTAACCTAACTTAACTTAACCTGACTTAACTTAACTTAACTAAATGTGTAGCAAGTAAAAGGAGATTATGTCAAAATCACATTAATTAAAAATGTTTCAATGGACAACGTTTATAACTATTAATTTGCTAATACATGCACCCATTTCATCCTCTGCCTTTGATCCCTGTAACAGTTTTAGATTCCATATTTTTTATTGAACACCAACCATGAGAAGTAAACTCAACTTTCAGGCCACTTTCAGATAGAAACAGGAAATGACATGAGGGTCACATACTGGGCAGAGATTAAAGAAAATTAGCTGATTTCCTGAGGATTATCCAAAAGAAAAATTTCTACAATTTTAATGAGAAAATTAAGAGACCAATGCTGGTAACTAATTACACAGCAGTGCCTCTATTGTAAAAAAAAAAAAAAGAAGAAGTGACCATGTTGCCTTGTTTTAGGACAATGATAAAGCACACTGACTCTCATTGCTACTCTCCCTCCAGTACTGTTGTTAAACTTGAATTTCAGGATGGAGTTAAATGTGCTTGTATCTCTCCGTACACGCCTCCCTCCAACATTACCTGTCCACAGCGATGGCCAGCAGGCTACACATGGACGCCACCACAGAGATGCAGATCATGGAGTCAAACACGTTGTCCATCTGCCGAATGAAGTGATCCTCCACCACCAGCTGTCTGTTGTTAAGCAGGTAAATGATGATGGTCTCCCAGGCATTGGACACACTCACCAACATGTCCGCCACAGCCAGACTGCAACAACCAAACAAGTGTCGGTTCAGCATTAAGTGTCAGCAAATAGGTTCACAAATCTGTACATGTTTCTGTTTAGGTGCTTTAAAATGATTCATATGGGCAGCAATAACTTTCACTGTGACCTGAATGTGTGCTCTGTCTCTAAACATGCTGTGAGTGTTAGCTGGAACTCTTTTGGTTGTAAGGAGGGAGGTCATAAAGTTCAGGTCCAAATAAAGTCACCACAAATTGATTAATGTAAAAACTGAGGTGCAAGTCATTTTTTGATTACATGGAGACGACACATGAAATTTGTTACTTGTAATCTAATTCAGATCATGTGTCTGTTAGTTCACGTCTGCCAGGTAGAAGGGCAATCACAAAGAGATAACAGAAAAAGCTAGGTGTGTTCCCATTAACCACAATGATGAAATTATGCTGAGCAGAGCTCAAGATTATACTGTACTATCAAAAGAACTTTAAAAATTCCACAAGCTGTAGTCTGACCATGGCATTTCATGACTTCACTTTAAATACACAATTTGAATCTTAATATTCCAGAAATTAATCAGTTTACTTTGTAACAGTTTACTTAGGTAACCAAAGCACAGTTTACTTTGTAAACTGGGATTGTTTGTCGGGTGACGAAGAAACATTCTGGATCGCAAGACCTGGAAATTATCTCCACTTTCATTAGCTTATTTTACCAGTTTTTATTTTAATATGTGTGCATAAATCACATAGTTTAAAATTAAAACTCCTTTTTTTCCCCATAAAACCAGTCTCTGGTGCAGCCTGTAATTCCACCCACACACATAGAAACAAACTCTGCCAGAGAGGAGTACTACTTAGAGATATTGGTGGGTTAGCAAGCTTTGTTGAGCCTAAATCTCACGAATGTGGTGAACACTTAGAGGACCACAAGCTGAGCGCCATCTAATTCCATGATATCACAGAGAAGACAAACGTCTCTATGGCCGATATTGCCAACATTCTGCAACTCCAACACTTTCTCACCCCAAGTCATCATGCATTGCTGCTTTATCAATGGACTTTCGTGTCTATGTATTATGCTCTAAGTATCCTTCTGCGTCTGCTGTTGATGTTCCAGGATACCACAACCAATGCCAGGATGGCAGCAAAAGCACATGGTTAGGATTAGGTAACAAAAGCACATAGCAACAGATGCTGGAAAATCAACAAAAGCACATGGTGATGTTTAGGAAACAAAAGCACATGGGTTAGGCAAGAAAAGCAAATGTGTATGTTTGCACAACAAAAGCACATGGCAATCAATGCTTAGTTATCAACAAAAGCACATGGCAACCAATGCTTAGTTATCAACAAAAGCACATGGTAAGGATTAAGCAGCAAAAGCACATGGTTAGGACTAGGCAACAAAAGCACATGTGTATGTTTGGGCAACAAAAGCACATGGCAACCAACACTGGGACATTAACAAAATCACATGGCTAGGATTAGGCAACAAAAGCACATGGCAACCAATGCTTAGACATCAACAAAATCACGTGGTTAGGAAAAGGCAACAAATGCACATGGTTATGTTTAGGCAAGAAAAGCAGATGTGTATGTTTGGGCAACAAAAGCACATGGTAACCAACACTTTAGATTTGATTGTGGCCTCCGCGGCTTCACGTCCACATTGATAAATGACGAGCTTTACATGGGAATGAACGTAATACCTAGTTTGTTGTATTTTGTTTGCTTGACAGAGAGGGTCATTATATTCTTCAAGTTTGTTGAGGATTCAGATGTACACAGTGTTATGTAGAAAGTGAAAAATGTTTTATTAATCTACTGAAGATTCATTGATATTGTACCATTTGGAACATTAGAGCATTATTGCCCTGTCTGCATCCAATTTTTCACATAATACAGCCCAGTTTTCCCACCGATCATAGTAATTCTGTTTGGGATTTAAGAGACATTAGTTATTGTTTTAACAACCTGCCTTTCCAACTGTCTTATCCTGTAGTTAAGATCAATTTCCAGTTTGTGTTTGTTTGTTTGAGCTGGTAAATGATTTGATAATGCCTCTGATATAAGCTTTAAATGCCCCCCATCTGACAACAGCAGAGGTCTCATTTGTATTCATTTTAAAAAAGATATAAATTTGTGACTCTATAAAAAGCAGGAAATTTGAATCAAGGAGATCTCCATCTTGGAGCAGCTTTAACCAATGGTGTGTAATAAAATATTAGAATGGCAGTCTACCACAGAGAGGAACATAAAGCTGTAAACTAGAAAATAATCTATGTGCAAATATGATTTAAAAGGGGAGGACAACAAAAATTATAGTCTTTCAGGATTTAACCTCCTCCAAGGATTACACTGATTCAGATCATTTCGGTATTCTAATAGCACCTTCATACTCCAGTCTAGCCCAGGTGCATAGCACAATATAGCTGTGGTTCCTGACTGGTCCAACCCAAGGGTCTAGATTTCTCCTTAGTCATTAGTTCAAGATCCAAAAAAATGTACGCAATACATATACAACAACAAATATAACAAATTAAAAAAATTACAAGAATAAAGTGCAATTAATAAAACGTAATAGAAAGAAAGAAGAGATAGTAAACCCCCCGCAGGCCCTGCTGTTATTATTATGTTTAACTTTAATTATGACTGAATACACTGTTGATTCTAACATTTTATATTCATCAAATTAGCCTACATATGCATGTATGCATATTTCTCTATGCATAAATATATATTTTTTAATTTTTTTTGTTGTGGGTAATCCATGATTATTTTGATCACTTTAACAATTAATTAAATTATTGTTTTGTTTTAAATGTTATTGCCTTTTGAATTTATGTGTTTTTTTTATGTTTTCATGTTGTATACATGTGCTTGTTTTGTTCATTTCATCACCAAAAAAAAAAACCAAAAAGGCTAAAAAGAAAAAAATAATTTTTATTCCTATTATTTCCTTTTGACTTGTCATCAGTCACTTTAATGTGCTGTCATCTGTCACTGTGGCTTCTGTCAGCTGTCAATCAGCTGTCAAGATGTGATGTCTCTGCTGTTGCACAGAGGATTGTGCATAATAATCACCAGAAAAGCATGCTGCATACTGCATACTGCAAAATCCAACTGGTTGTGGTAAAGATCCTGGTATTTTTGGCATATTGCATTTGACATACTATTTACTGGGACATACAAAATATTTTTTTGCCATTCTATATACTAGTACAGTAGATTGAGTATTCGCAAACACAGTGTGTGTCTCTCTCTGGCAGGTGTGGCTTCTGCAATCAAGCACCTGTCCAAAACTCACAGCTGCAACTTATCTCCTCTTCATCAGCCTCAGTATAAGAACCCAGGCCTCAGCTGTACTCTTCACCAGATTATTCCATCTACTCCTGTAGTGTTTATTGTTAGCCTCTCTGAGCTATTATAGGATTTTTCTTTGTGTTCATATTTCACCAGCATCTACTCGTGTCTGCACTCTCTTACAAAAAGAACCCAGGAAAAGAAACCACCGCTCAGTCTGCGTGCCCTCTGCCATTTTTGCCTCAGCTTGCCTGTCTACAGTCTTTATCAGCTCTGCTTTGATCATTTTGCCCTCTGCCAGCACCAAGCTCTGCAAATACACTAATTTAACTTTTATACTGCATTTTTGAGTCTGCTTTTGGGTTCCAAATATTACTACAAACTGATAAAATAATAATAAGAAATCTTAGTGGTTCAGCAATGCACGTGACAATACTACATTAAAAAGGCACTGCACTAAACATTTATTTTATTTTTATTTCATTGTCATGATCCTGAACTTTGATATCGTTTGACAACAATACTGTGTTACATATGTGGTGAAAGATGAATCCAGAATGGAGGAATGAGCGCTGAAAAGTTTGAAAGTTGTTCTAATGGCTTTGAAAGTTGCACTTGGGTACAATTACCTGACTATGATTTCCGACTGAAGAAATGGTGAATAATGTTAGATATTAAGGCATTTTTCAGACATGAACTCAGTCCTTCTCCTTAGATATTACTGCTATAAAGCATAATTTAGACTCATCTGCAGCACAGCCTGTGCCTTCGACACATCCAATATAAAGTGCCTACGCTGTCGAGAGACACTAAAGAAAAGCTGAGGGAGGTGAAACACTTTGTCTGTAAATGGTTTACTCCAGTCAGCATTCATCAGACATAGAAAACAGATCAGGACATTCTGCAGACATTTGAAGAAAAAGCATATATCTAAGATTGTATTGTAATGGATAACAGAACAAAGTACATTTCATTTTCATGGATACTCTCTGTCTCTGTTCTGTAATTGCATATACATGAGAAGCCATGAAATGCAGCATGAGAGATGCAAGTCATGTATGAAATGAAAATAAGCACTGATGTGTCTGTTTCTAAAAGACTAGGTTGCATGTTGAAAGAAAATGCACATGTAAAACCCCCCACATTAATCCCAGCACCACATCCCCAAACAGAGTGAGTCATCCATCGCAACATTAGGTGCTCAGCTGATCCACTCATAAAAAAGAGCAGACAAGAAGTGACGAGTCACAAAACCAACCAACCCTTTGTTTACAATTGTGCTAATACAATAAATGGCATGGCATGTCACATGTGATGGAAGTCTCAGGACTGTCAAATTTAATTTGCTATCTCCAGATCTCATATTGATTATGGTGTGATCTCGGGAAAACACAGTTATGTTATCTCAAGATCTCAAATGTGTTATATTGTTTACTTGGAGATCTCAAAGTAATTATGTTGTTACCTTGGGAAAACACAATTTCATTATCTCAAGATCTCGAGAAAATTATCCTGTTATCTCTGGAAAATGGAGGGGGGAAAAATGTATGTGAGTATGGCCACTTAGGGCTTTTGTATTCTGCAATTTTCAGGTAGATTTTTCTACATTTTAGGCATTTTGTCTTTTCTTCTGTCATTGCTCAGTGCATTCTTTCCATGTTTACAAAAGAACTTGGGCTAATTTGCTCAGGCTTCAAAGGGTTAATATCAACGAAGGACTTCCTTTTCTTGTATTTCTGTGAACAGGTCTTGGAAAAACACGACCTGGTGGTCCATAGACATTATCCTGTCCTTGTTCTCGGCTGCCTACATGACTCAGATCCTGTCTTGAAAGTTTAACATGTTCATTATCAGAACTCTCAAAGCTAGGGATTACATCGCACTCAGTATTCTGTGAGTCCCCTCGATAATCAGCAGAGTGGGGAAGGTCTCAGGACTCAGGGTGGTGTCAAGTGGCCACTTTGACACCAACACAAAAGCAACTGCATTTTTGACTGTCTGTGGCATGTTTACCAGTCTGGGATTCAAGTGATGATCTCTGTTTTACAGATCATCTATTTTGAATATGACACCATGGTGTCATACACTCTAGTCACTCTATTGGTGATATTGCCTTCACATCACCAGTCCAATCTTCTGCTTGCCCCAGTCTCCCTGAGAAATCTTTGAAGTTCATCTTGATCTCATTATCTGCAGTCAGTATTTGGAACCAAAGTCGTCTTTGAGGGCTGTGATTGCTTCTAAAATCCTTGCTGCTTCCAGAGATTGTGCCTGGGTTAGTTTGTTATCATCTTCCTGTTTCTTTAGTCTGTCAGCCTTGTTCTGAACCTTTTTTTTGGCAACCCGAGGCAATTTTATCTCATGTTTATTGAAAAGGGATACAGCATATTAATGAGCATGACTATAAAATACATATGTAAATATGCTGAAGTTAGCAGGACTGGTAATTTACATCCATAGTCCCTTGGCAGGTAACAGACCATAGAAATGTCAAGAAAGAAAGAAAAAATACAACAATTCATACAGAGGACCAAAGTACAGTGATGGTAGCAATGTGAGCTGCATGGTATAAAGTGCATGATGCAAAGTGCCTTATCAGTGTGCAAGTTGCAAGATTTAACAAATGTGTTGGTTGTGCACATATATTATGGATCACTGGTTAAAATGACAAGCTATATTTTAGACACAGTGCATTAAAAAAAACAGATGAATTGATCCTCTCCAATCTAGACTGAATCTAGACATTGGAGACTTGGCCAAAAACAGTGGGTAGTTCACATGCATACAACAATAGTAGCGCCACACATCCATTCGACAACAAACGCCAATCAATCCATCAATAACATGTAAAATAAAGTGCACATCAGACAGGTACAATGCATTTAACCAGTTTGGTAGACATTTCAAGGTCCCAGATACACCCAAACCTATTTTAATAAAGAAATGTTTTTGCTTTAAACACAGGATAATTGTTTAATTTAGCCAAGTGCTCCATGAATGAAGGCACAGCAAAGTTTTGATGCTTAATCCTAATTTTGCTGAAGTATATTTGACACTGCTGGTATTAAAGCTAATGGAACACCATTACAATGGATCACCGTAATGGTATTTATCACAGATAATAATAATAATAATAATAATAATAATAATATAGGTGTAGAATAGGTGGGTTTCCATTAAGATTTAGGCAAAACTTAAGCAATATTGTCAGACATAAATGCAATTCTTGAGCGAAATGTTTGAATCTGATGCATCATGTTTAAGAGCTGTAGAATATGCAGTTGAGCTGGCTACAGTGAATGTCTGTCAAATTATAAACTAATTTAAAAAAATAAAAAAAACAAAATAAACTGAAAACATCAGGGTCTTAAAGAGACACCTGCATCATGACTATATTTTGTTAATATTGCAGATGAGAGAGAGTTGGGATCTAGTTTTAGGGACTTTATATAACTTTATGTTGTTCTTTCATGGTTTGTAAATTAAATTGTGCTTTATGAAATTACAGATTACTCAATGCAAAAAGAGCAGAAGAAACATGGGATAACGACTCATTTTTACCCCGGGGTCCTGGATTTATTACACCAAGATAGAAGATAAACACTAAAGAACGGCACAAATTTAATAAACGGCCTCTTTTGCTAATCGTGCAGTGCTGGTAAATTTAGGAGTACATCTAAAAGCAGTAAAAATACATTCCATAAAGAAAGTTTTGATCCTAATACCTTATGACATTATATTTTTATAGTGTGTGCACAACAACTGAACCACTCACCTGCAGACAAAGAAGTACATGGGTGAGTGGAGGTTCTTGTTTTTCACTATAGCTGTGATGACCAGGATGTTCTCCAGCAGGGAGATGATACCCAGGATCAGAAAGACCTGAGGAGACAGAGAAATATGAAAGAACAAAGATGAGGAGAATAAAAGTGTGGTCAAAATGGAGTATAAGAAATATGGCTCCAAACATGGATATCACATGCCTAAAGGAACGCAGGAGGGACAATGGAATATTAACATGACAGAAAAGAGGATATACAAAAACACTAAAAGAAAAAATTAGAACTTTTTTTCAGGCTTCTGTTCATTTGTATTCCATCCATTCATCCATTTTCTGTAACTGCTTATCCCATTCCGAGCTGTCGGGCTGCTGGAGCAAATCCCAGCTGACATGAAGCAAGATGAGGGGTACACCCTGAAGAGCCCGCCAGACGATCACAGAGCTAATACATTGACACAGTTTGAAATTTACTAAGAGATACTGTTCTGTGTTTTACCTCATCAGGGTTTTAAAACTGTTCGAGCAGTAAGTCACTGTCATGTTAAAACAAAAAAAGTTGGGCACTGGAGTAAAGTATAACGGTGGAGTTACAGTAAAATGATGAACTGTTGATGGGATGCAGCTCAGTTTGCATTTTTTAGAAAATGAAACAAAACAAAATTACATTTTGGTGTTTAGTGCCACTCATCCTGGTCTTACCTCCACAGCGATGTGGACCTGCTCGCATGCTGCAGGTTTGGATGTGCTGGTCTTGTCTGGCAGTAATGGAGGGGGCAGGGTGTAGTTCTGGTGGTAGGAGTAAGCCCAGGTGGAGTTACCCAGCGGCATCTCCTCTTGGTAGGAGGACTGATTGGACAGATTCATCCCTGCTGTGGCTCGGGTCCAGTTCACTGCTGCTGTATTGTGAGATACATTTTTCAAGCCGGCTGCAAAGGAAAACAGATGTCAAATTGAGACAGCGTGATATTATTTTTATTAGGTAAAATATGTTTTTTTTACCGTGTTGCTCAGATATAATGTTTATGTGCCAGATATTTATTTATTTATTCATTCATTCATTTTATTTTATTTATTTATTTATTTATTTATTATTTTAACTTTTTTGTGATGAAAGGCAGAAACAACTTAATTTCATGGTCATCTCCAGGACCATTCCCAAGCAATATAATTGTATTGCAGAAAAAATAGGGATTGATTAATCAAATAGACATACACATACTGGATACGGGATAGAGTTTCATTCACACCAAGCTTGGGGACTTCCTTGAATCTCAACTAATTTAGTTATCTGGCAACCTTACTGTGAGGACATGTTGTGCTTCAGAGTTTTTGGTCGGCAGATTTTTGTTATCTTTAGACAGAACTAGGCTTGCTATTTTTCACTGCTTTTAGTCCTCCTGCTATGTTAAGCTAACCCACTGCTGGTGGCAGCTAGGAATACAGTGCTTCCCACAGAGTGTGTGTTGTGTGAGTTGACAAAGACAGCAAACTTTTATTTTTGTTTGTTGTCTATTGTATGTGTAATCCCTTTGTATTATTCTGTGTCCCCTCTTTGAAGTTGGAGGTTTTTGCAGGCCTGTGAATGCATTGCAGGTAGAGCTCTCCTTGAATTGTTTGTTTCCTCAGTAGCAGTTTGTGACTTGCGGGGTGGATAAGTGATCTGTTGATCCGTTCAGAGCCGGTCAGATCGATTGATGAGAGCAAAAGCTGCTGTGAGTAAATGCAAACTTCTAGACCCTGCTGAATAAATGTTTATTTTCAATGTGCGTGATGTTCTGCTGCTCCATCTATGCCCAGAGTGCACTCTGCCCTCCGGGATTGTGGTGCAATGAATATCTGAATGGTATATATATTTCAACAGTGTTCCAAATGAACGGCCCTGCTCCCAAAATAGAAAATCCATTGGTGGCAGCACGTTTTAAACTTGCTGGGCAAACACTAATAATGACTGTTTGGGAAACCCTTAACTCTGTCGGCATGAAATTAATCAGACTGTTGCACTTGATAAGGTCAGATGAGATTTATTATCAGTGGTCAGAGGTTTTGGTGATGACTGGGATCATGAGAGCTTTCTTGGGCAATAACTTAATTTAAGGACACATCAGATTAATGACTCGTTAAGACAAATTGTCACCGAAGTTTGTTTACTGCTTTGGTTATGAGAGAAAAGCGATGTGTTGGCCTGACACAACACTGTAAATGGGACACAAGAAAGACTCAGTGTTAAGATCCAGGCCTCAGCTGATGAGACGAGACGAAATCCAACTGAAAAAGAGGGTCCACATGACAGAGCGACCCTCTGGCTATTCTGAATGATACGTTGGGGTTGCTTATACATTAAACAGATTTACAGTGTAAACTTTTTTTTTTTTTTTCAAATTCCTGAGTCATGTGCCACATGAAGCATTTCCCAGATAAGAGCTGCTGTCAAGCTGAAAAAATCTACACACTGAATAGAAAAAAGAAAGGAAAGCAAACACACCAATGGGAATAAAACAAAGCCATTGAAGCAAAGTTAGGCAATATTAATTCTCCATTATGCCATCCTAACCCCTGTTTTGACTGCAGTCTTTCTCATTTAAGCAGCCATCATCCAAATCCTATTACAGAGTGTCACTATGAGCTTAGTGGGTACAGTAATTAACCTTTGCTGCTTGGCTGAATGTAGGAGTCGTACTAAGTTATGTTTGAGGTGTAAAAGACATTTTGCTGCTGCTATGTGCGCACTTTGAACACAATAATTGCAGGAAATATGAATTATAGAAGCATAATTGCAATTTAATTCTTCCAGTACTAATTGGCCCAGAAGTTATCTTAAGCTGTTCAAAGATGAGAAGCAATTACTGTGACTATAAAATATAATTGATGTTGGAGCTATTTGTGCCTATAAGTGCCAACACTGTTCAAATCACAGCAGCTGCAGCAATTATGTTGCCATTATTTACTTCATAGGTAAGTCTACAGACCTTTTCTTTGCTATTCTGTTGCTAAGGGACCAGTTTAGGTCCTGTCAGCTACTGCATTAACCCATTAACACGTGGATCAAGATAAGTTTTTCTCAGTAGCTAGATATGATCAAAAACAGGGGGAAAATGCCAAGAAAAATATACTTATAATTCTATTAATTTTATCGATTATATAATTATATATATTGTATATATTTTTTTGTTTATTTATTTGTCGGGGGTTTTGTTGTTGTTGTATTTTTTACTTTTACTTTTTTGCTTATTTTGAGCCATTTCTTGTCAAGTTCCTTATCGCCCTCTTCCCATGTTTTTGAAAGAACTCTTTAAAAAGGCCTATAGAGTATATTAATAGTCTCACTATGAGTTTATTATTTATTAATGTTGGTATCATATGAAATTCTTCCCAAATACACACAAAACGTATGAGATCCATCCAATCCTGTTGTAATAACTGAAAGTATTCCTATATTCAATAACCTAATTGTTGATGTTTTCCATTTATGATCCTATATGGCAAATATTTCATATAGCAGGGAAGAATGTTATCGCTCTTTTTTTCAAACCGCAATAATGACATTATATGTAAGGCGCTCTAGACCTAACATTTCAAAGCAAGCATAGAAATTAAAATCATTTGATACTTTCTGTAAAAATGGAAAAGAAAAGGCATCCTCTATTTAGAAAAAAGATGAAAAAGAAACAAGTATTAAACAAGTATTACTGTAAATGTACTATAAATGTGTTACAGTTCAGACTGGATTAGACACCTACAGTATCAAGCCCACTTTCAAAAGATGCTTTGAAAAAGTGAGACCAAATGGTTCTGTGTGCTTCCACAGATATTCAGTTTGCTTTTAGAATTAAAAGTATTTTTTCAGACCTTATAATATACCTCAATATGTCCTCTTTCAGGTGAGTTCTTTTTTTTATTTTTCTTTTGGAAACTTTTAAGGGTTTCTTTAAGACATCACATCAAAGAAAAATTGTCAGCTTCAGAGATAGCTATGAATTAACACAGCACAGCAGAGATGTTGGATTAACTGCATTTGATGTGAGATTCTAGGGACATGAATTACAAAACAGGCTCCATCAAAGGTAATGATCCTTTAATCACTTCTTTTTTGATCATGATCTCAGTCTGAGTTCTGATATATATATATACATATACATGTGCAATGAATGGTGATACAACATTGCGTCAAACTGTGACAAATATGTCTTTGTGGTCATTTATGCTTGTATTTTGCACTGTCCAATTATGATCAGATCACACAACATGCACATTATTACCAGTTATGAACAGGCTCTGTGAAGCCCACTCTTGCGAATACTAACTGTGATAAACGCTAGGAACCTCAGCTAAAAGGAAAATATATGAGGATCATTTTTTTCCTCAATGGACTGCTTTGTTTTTGAGATTAGAGCATGCTAGCAGATGTCAAAACAGTTACATTCTTTAATTGTCATCCACACCTTTTAACTTCAAGAACAAGATTCTGCAAGCATACATCTGTTGCTTCATAAAACAGGGTTCTCCGTATTATAGGAAACAAATTTGAAAATCTTTCTGTTGGTATCTTTATAGATGAAATAAAAATTGAAATTTATTTAAAATTACTTTTTCCACAACAATTTGGGGCATGCCTTGTGATTGGCCTACAATGAACTTTGACTAAATCTGTAAAGCACTTTGAGTTGCCTTTAGGCCATGCCTTGCCTTGTCTTTTTAAACCAGCTCCTCATGCAGGGCATGATGTGATGCGAGAATGTAAACTGTATATATGTTAATGCAGCTCCTGCTATAATCATACATCTTGTGTGAGTTCGGACGCTGTGATCCTTTGTGCCCTGCTTGTGTCCTCCTGTCTCTGGCTGTGTGTTCCCTCCCTCTAAGTAACTGTCCCAGGGGGCCATGTATTGACTGGGATCTTGTGCCACTGTTACAAAACAGAAAACCCACACTGCCTTGATCACAACATCAAGAGACACATCTTGATGCTTCTGACAGCTAACGAACATCTGAATTTAAAATCTCACCATGGATGCACACTATCCACACGGTTTCCACTTTTCAGTTGCTGTTAAAATTTGACACATGCTTTTTATTTCTGTGAATGGAAAGGCTCCATGTGGGATAAAACAGAATACTTGAATGGATGTTAAATTTCTGAGCATATTGTGCTGTTTGAAGGTTATTTCAATATTTATATAGAAAATGAAGTGGAGATTTGTGTGCCTTTAGATGTTCTCTACATTATACATCCAGACAGCAGGACAACATCAATTATGCACAGTGCAACGAATGTAATTAAATTTAATCACTTGGAAATGTTAATCGCACCAAAACAACAATCTGTGAGCAGGCACTGTTTGCATATATACTACAATATAAAGTATATGAAAGGACATAATATCTCCACAACAAACAGACTGGTTATATAGCAGAGTCAGCTGAAACAAAACACTAAGCGAATAGGCCAGTGACATGAATTTAGTTATTTGTCTTAGTTTACCTAATCAATCAAGCTCATATTATTTACAATCAATAAATCATGTAGAAATTTTCAGTGTGATTTGCTAACACGCACTCACTCCTAACTCATCAAACATTGCAGCTTGGTCCTTGGCTTTGTTTTTCATAGTAAGATGTTCCAGCCTGTTCTCATTTTGAAGTCATCAGATACCACCGTTTTTGCAGTGCTTTTGCTGTAAGATCCTGATAACCAAAAGACACCTTTCGCGTCCACATGATATGCCGCTGGATGGCATCAGCTGAGAACACGGACAGACAGAAAGAGTCACGGTGTGATTAGATGCCGGCAGTAATCCAGACAGCACTTGCCACAACAGCCTGATACTTAGACGGGCAGTGTCATTGAGAATACAGCTGGACGGAACTTGTCACATCTGCATGATACGGCAAGAAACAGCCTAACTATGTGATATAATGAAACCCTGAACTTTCATGGTTTGATGGGGGGTTTTTTTTGTACATCTTACAATGTGCCTCCTTCCCTTTAAACTAATCATACATGGCAGCATCTGCATTTGTTGACCTAACAGCATTAGTTATTATGTGCTATTATTACCTAATCATAACCACAGGCAGTGTAATTCCACCATGTGCTGGTGTTGAGATCCCGGTAGCGCCATCCTGGATTGTAAAAAGAAGAATTCAATTTGTCCTTTGCAAGGCCGCTTTCTGTCTTGTCTCTGTGCTGACCCGAGTGCTCGTGTTAAACGTTTCCTGATTGAAGCATCAACAAGTGTCTCATTTCCCCAAATAAGAGTCATCCTCAAAAACTCATCCTATCACCCAGATTTGTACATATTCCACATAATCATGAGCCAGTAATTTGTGTACATCACACATATTTTCAAAGGCTGCCATCAAGTGATTAATGTACTGTACAGGAGTAAAAAGAAAAAAAGCAACACAAAACTACACACTTTCCCATGTTTGGTTCCATGTGAACTTTGATTCAATTTAAGGTACATCCTCACCATGTTTTTTTTTCTCCTAAACCTAACCAAGTAGCTTTATTGACTATGAATGGCATTACATTTTTAATGTAAGGTTACAGAGGTTAGGTTGAGGCATGTAAAGTTACTGTGGTTAGGTTTAGAAAAAATATAAACAAATACGTCTTGTGAAGTATGTGACATGTATTATCATCTTGATTTTTTTTTTCTTCAATATTTTCTTTTGGTTTCCCACGGGACACAAATAGTGGTCTCTGGGGTGAACATCTGTCAAGTAAGAACTGCCAAAACTGCAGTCCCATGAATGGTTTCTTGAGGCTGTCTCCAAGAGCGAGTCAATCCCATAGACCCCCCATGTTACATTGCTTTTGACTAAAAATATGCATAACTAAGGGCATGGTCGCTTTGAGTGTCAGACTGACTGCAAAGTGTCACCACAGTCTGAGTCAGATCGCCCCCTCTCTCCTCCAAAGTGCCACCCTCCTGTCCAAATATGGTCTCTTCTGGCTCCAAAAATCCAAGAAAATGCTGAATTTGAGCCTTCCAGACATATGCCCAAAAACTAGTGAATGATGTAACAGTAGCTAGGTCCATACATTTTATATAGTCTGTGTTTGTTTAACTCATCCCTTCCTCCCACCCTCCATGGATTTTCTAGCTCTTTATACTTCATTGCCATAGATGGGTTTATAAAAAGTTTCTACCTATGGCCAAGGCAACAATCGGTCCAGGATTGGAATGTGTCTATTTATGTGTTTACCAGTCAAGCAATGTGCAGCTATAGGCTTAACTGAATACAGATACACTGAGCACCAGCCTTTTCTGCTTACCATGCTGAGGCTACTACTTGTCACAAACCTTCACCACACAGTTCTATTAATCATTCACATTGCATAAACACTCAGAAAATCACAGCTAAAGCACTTTGGCAAGCAAGTTAATGCTTGAAAAGAAAGCCAACAAATACCTCAAAGAAATATTTGGTTTTCTGTAGCTCATTTGACATTGGGAGAAGTGATGTCGAATAGCAGGCATTCAGCAAAATGTCAAGGACACTAAAGTCCTAATTATTTTGTGATCCTTCAGGAAAGACAAGCACTTGAAAATTAAAAATTAAATTAATATGGTGTTCAACATTTTTTTCCACCTTTTTCTCACTTTGTTACAAGACTTTACGCAGTGATGCTATTGCAATTTGGAGGATTCTAAAAGTCGCCTACCAGTGTGTTGGTTCTCTATATGATTATAGCGTGGGAGAAAGTTTGCAATTTCTACAATTTGTAGCCAGTAGAGAACTGCTCAGAAAAGTGGCAAATTAAGATTGTTTTCTTTGTGACATCAACATGCATAAGAACCATTGTGACTGGTTCTATGACTAAGATGGTCAAAAAGTCTAAGTCAACAAATCATAGCACAGTGAAGGAATTGTGAAAGAAAAAGCAGTCGAGGGCCTCCAAGAGGGCTCATTTAAACACCAGCAAGAGTGTCAACCAAATAAGACCATGGTCCCCCAAGTCAAATAGCACTTATGTCTACTTTGCATTTCATAACAGACTGGAATAATACACAAATTTATTTAATATAATAATGGTAAAATTGTGATACTCTGAACACATGTGTTTGGTCTTTGGCTGTCATTAGAGGCCCACGCTTGGTCAGTTGAAAGTAACTGACTCACACTTACACTTTACTCATTTGTTAACCCATTGAAACTTGGATCGACAGCACTTTACTTGTGCAGCATTCAGATGCCTTTCACAAGTAATCAAACCTTTAAACACTGAGCAAATAGGTTTGATTTCTTTCTAATATGTGGGGGAAAAGGCAAGGAGCAACTTGGCAAGGAATGTCCTGCAAATGCAAAAATTAGTTGGATTTAGAACATTATTAAAAGTAAACTATGAAAACCTACATGCATAATTATCATAATTATATAATATAAAACATGTTATTGAATTATTATCACGTTTTATCCTAATTGTTGTTTGTTGTTGTTTCTTTTTTTTCTATGATAATTTTTGGGTTATTTTCCTGCACTTAAAAAAAATCCATTTCTTCCCCTTTTTTTCTTTCTTTTTTTTGGTGGGGGTAGAGCTTAAGGTTTCTTCTCAAGTACTCATTGCCTTCTTCTTCTCTTTAAATAAATCAAGCCAATTCACTCAGTTTCAAAGGGTTTAGCTAGTGCAAAAGTTGCGGTATATATGTAGGCCTACAATAAGACAACCTACGGAATCCATTGGTACCAACCATGTCATGCTAGCAAGTGTGCGGGCGAGTTTCCTCTCATATCTTTCGTCAAAGTTAGCAGAAGGGGCTTCAAATAGTCAAACAGTCTGTTCGCCTCGATATTCTTCAAGTGTAACTAAGGACTGTGAAACTGCCCCAAACACACTCTCTCTTTTTTCCCAAACAAAATTGACGACCATCTGCAATGATGTTACACACCCATAGACAGATCTTAATCCCAACCAATATTTGTGTGTGGGGCCCATGTGAGGAGTGAATAAGATAAAAAAAAAATAGCCCTAAATGGTACTGTCCATCCGTTCCATAATGGCCCCATGCCAACTGTCCACATGGGTGGGTTAACCCAACTTGGCCCCATATGGGTTATGCTAGGGCTACCTGGATACTAAGAGGCTATAAGTCCAAAATGGACATCATATCTGTGTACCCATATGGGCAATTGACATGGGGCTAATATGGAACAATATGGACAGTCCCATAAAGGGTCTAATTTTCAGGTCATTCACAACATACATGGGCCCCTCATTTGAATATTGTCTGGGATCTGATATACTAAAGATATGGTTTTTTTGGGGTTTTTTTGTTTTTGTTTTGTTTTTAAGTGTAAAAAGTGTTGTTTTTACTAGCTGATTGAGAATAATAAAAAGATGTACTTCTTTTTTTTTTTTTTTTACACCATTTGACCTGTTTAACTAATAGTATTATTTGATGTATTGAGTTAATTAATTTTGAATTTTCTAATAGCCTTTGATGCATTTTGTCAGTTGGGGCTCCATATAATACATCTATTAAAACCTGTATAATTTCAGAATAATTTAATTGTGACATTGTGTTCTCTAATTTGCACAAACTGAAGGACAGCCCTGCTGAGTGTCAGCCCTACTGAGCTCCGTCCGTCAGGATCTGAACATTTACTGGCAGAGAACACTCCCACTGAGCCTCCCCTCACTGTGATCTGCGTGGACAGCACCAGTGGAAGCTGATCCTCCGTAACCATCGCGTCTCATTCTGCAGCTGATCTCATGATGTAACTGACTCCAATGACAATGACACAGATGAGAGCAAAACACTGTGGTCATGAGGACCTCTTAAAAAGTTGCCATGGCTACGCTATCACAAACAAAGCGTTAAGTGGCATTTTCTTTTTCTCCCAGACGTCCCTCAAAATAACAGCAATATCACAATTCAAGTAATGATTATTCATTTCTTGGCTGTAAATCTTGTGCTAATTAGGTAGCTGCCACCAACAGATTTACTTGGAGGGTTATGTAAATTAAGTAGCAAGATAGGTGGCAATATTTCAGTGGAAAATCAATAAACCAGCCTCTGATGTTGTTAGGATTTTTAGTATGTCTGGAGTTCAGCTGAAACAAATCATGCCATCATGCATCTATACGTCAGCTTTTGATTGATATACATACCTACACTAATTCATATCCATATAAATGTACCATGTATGAATGTGAACAGAATCATTCCTTCTGAAACGAGTTGTACACTTGAATATTGAGAAAGGCTGCTTGACAAGTTTCATTTAAACATGAAAGTCAATGTAGGAAACATTTAGTGTCATAGGCTCCCGTTTGAAATTAGATTATATGGTATTTAAGTTTCAGAAATTAAACAACTTGAACGCCACACGATCAACAACAAAAAATACAGTAATAATGGATAGCCTACGATTTATGCAATTTTATGTCACTATAAGTTTAATTAAATATTCTCAAGTTTCATTCAGTTTTCTATATTAAATAGTAACACACACGTGTGTGTATGTGCCTGTGTGTATGTTTGTTTGAGTGTGTTGAGTGTGTGTGTGTCTTTATATACTGTGTATTATGCAATGTGATTATGAACTTGATTAAGGTTATGAAAATATCATGGTTGACATTTGCCAAGGGAATCGAACAACTCGTGACTAATGACTCACTTGACAAAATAACTCAGCATTGATTTTTAGTTTCACACAGGACACAAACACTTTGACCTGGGTCAAAGTCCTGTGCTCGTGGAATATATAGTATATATTACAGATCAATTGTAAAGCTGGTAACAGATGATCAGACAGTAATCTCTGTTTTTGGCTATTCTGTTTACCTAATGCTCCAGTGTGCAGGACTTATTGGCATCTAGCAGGGGGGCAGAACTTAAACTTCTCCTGTGAGCCAAGTGTGTAGGAGAATTATAATTGCTGGTGCAAAAATGCATGTAGAGCCAGTATTTTTTTTCTGCCCTGGTCTACAGTAGAAAGAGCACGACGGAATGTGTGGAAGAGGACGTGCTCCATACATAGATAAAACTTCTTATTCTAAGGTAACAAAAACACAAGTATTCTTGTTTTCAGGTCATTATAAACCAATGAAAACGTAGTTATAAATATTATACACTCTTTGTGCCATTAGATGTCCCTGAATCTTAAAATAACTGACAAAAGGAGGCGATTAAGAACCAGTGCTGTTCTATGTCACATGTATGTAATATTGTGCAGCTGCTTTCCATTTGCAGTCTGTTAAAGCAAGCTGAGTCTTATGAGTCACTATTTACATGAGCTTTAACGAAGTGACTTGCCAAACATCTCTCCCTCTGCAGGTGTCAGAGAGACATATACACACATATTTCATAATGCAAACCAAATAATAGACCAGAAATGAGGCAAGTCCCCACCCCCACATGTCTTTATCAGTAACCAGTCTGTAAAAAGGCAGATCCATGTCTCACACCGAGTGACGCTCACTGCTGCTGCTTTTGCCACTCTGGTGACTAATCTTGTGAGAAAATGAATCCTTCTGTGGGCAATTATTACAGTAACAATCAGACAGGAGAAGAAAAGATTTCCTGCACTGTGTGGGTGGCATCTATAAAGTTTTCATCATGCTAAATTAATCATTTGTCTCACAGCTTTCACTGTGATGCTCATTTCCTTTTTTTTTTTTTTTTTTAATGCCACAGTGTGTGGCACGTGAGACTGTGCAGCATCTGGACCTCTGTGTTTGTGTGAGCTCTATCTGCACCCTGTGAAATCCAGTGACAGCAAATATAATGAATGCGTTTCACCACGGTGACCTCATTTCTCAACAGACATCAGGGCTTTTTCTTGCAGTTTTTTGGTTTTGATGAGACATGCTGCACAGCTTTGAGTCTGTTGCAAAGAAAAGCTATTAAAATCCCATGTTAATTATCCTTTTGAGGACAGTGTGTCGACAATGTTGGTAACAAATTTAGGTTTCCCAAAATACAAAATATCATACAATTTCTATGCTTATATGAAGCTGTTCGTAGTTCATCTTGACATATTATAACAGTCAACCAGATTCCCCGGACAAAAAGTAGGAAATACTAAAAAAAAAAAAAAACATGTCATGCAGCTGCAACATGCTCAGCCAAGTAACCCTGAAATTTCTGTTAAATTAATGCAAACTCTGTATTTAATACCACAAACAAAAATGAAGTTTCCATACAAATTTCATAATGACAAAAATAATAATGAGGCATAATGTCACAAAAAATTACACACACCTTAAGTCTAGCTACTGTAATACTAGCTGTTCTAAAAAATAATAGTTTTAACCAAAAAGTAAATATACAAATATTTCGAGGTGGTGGTAAGAATCCATCATGAGTGAGGAGACAGACTAAGAATGACTCACCTCTCGCAGGAGCTGTGATTCAAATCCTTCCGTACTTGATAGTGGCTCTGTTGAGCATCAGACCAGCAAATTCAGGCATCGTGAGAGTGGAGATGCTGAGCTGTGTGTGAGAGAAACAGAGAGAGAGAGAGAGAGAGAGAGGGAGGGAGAGAGGGAGACAGAGGGAGAGGGAGAGGGAACTCCCCTTTCAGATCCCCTTTCAGCGTGGACACGACACGCAGCCACTGCCAGGAATTTTTAGCCTTTTCCCTCACAGCGGGTTGCAGAAAGCTGCAGCCAAAAATGCAGAGCTTCCTCCATGTTTAAAGCATTCCTCCTATGACAAGCTCCATCTTTGAAAGAATTTAGCATTTCGATGTGACTCGGTGCAGAATTTCAACCTACGGTACAGACAGACGGGAACGAGCAGGAGGAAGAACTAAGATTTTAAAGGAAGACTTTACCCACCAAATGACAATTTGTATATAAGTCACTCACTCCGTGTTGCGCTGAATTCAGGAAGAAAACATTTCTCTTGCATGCCTCTGGTAAACGAAGTATCCAAAAATCAAGAAAATGTATTGAAGTGATAGGGTTCCAAATTTAACAACTATTAAGATATTTATTTACAAATTTACAGACAAATCCTGCAGCATAATCCACATCTCATTTATCAAGTCGTATTCTCAGTGCTTCCCAAACAGACAGCCCTTTTCCACAGGGAACTGAACAACTTATCAAAGTGCTCTTAAAAGTCCAGATCCTTCTCATTCTGAACTCATGGAATAGCGTTGTTAAATCAGTGCTTCTGGGTAAGAGCCTGAAGGCAAAAGGCACCTTTCACATGTACATGAAACGCCGCTGGACAGCATTAGGTGAGAACATGGTCAGATAGAATCGGACATGGTATTATTATATGCAACCGGATGGCAGCATGTACACAGCAAAATAGCCGGTGTTAAATCAACTCTTAGAGTGTTAAATTTAACACCAAGAAAGTGTGTATATGCGTCCACTCTTTTCAGTGTTAATTTAACACTAACACTAGTGTTAATGTTTTTACACTCAGCTATAGTTATTTCAACACTGTAGGGAGTTCAAAATTAACACTGGCCAACACTTGTGAAGTGTCAATAGTACTTTACACTAGTGTCAGTGTGTATTTTTACACTTAGCTCTAGTAATTTCAACACTGTAGCGAGTTCAAAATTAACACTGGCTAACACATGTGTAGTGTCAGTGTTAATGTTTCCACTCCCAGCTATAGTTATTTCAACACTGTAAGGAGTTCAAAATTAACACTAGCTAATATGTGTGTAGTGTCAATAGTACTCTACAATAATGTAATTTTAATAAAACTGCGGTTGAAAATGCTACACTGACTACTAATGCATTCAGACCAATGGGTGTAAAATTTGACTACCAATAAACCCACCCACCCTTAACCACCACAACCACCCGCCAAACCTATCACAAAAAATAAACAAGGCAAAAACTTCTTTCGAAAAATAGTCTTATTAAATGGCCACCACACCACATTAACAATTAACAGTCTGCATGGATTCACATATAATTACAGTATGGAACAAGGTACACTTGGTCATCGGTGTCATATGAAAATTGCCTATCACAAGGTCTATAATATACCAGGTCATTTACACAGATCACTGTGAAAACCTCATTTTTCTCCTCAATATCAAATGCATTTAAATGATCATCAAAAAAAATATTCGAGACTTTACAAATCAAAAGATAGGCATTGTTGTCTTTAACAATTATACTGTAAATCCTGTTGAACAACGGCATCTCATTTTCAACTCCAGTAACCACATACATCCCAACCTGATACTCTGTGCCATAGTTTTTGACCCAGGAAGTGGTGGAAACTGACGACACATCAAAAGCTTCTTTCAGCACCTCTCCACCCTCCATACTGCTGACCAGGACTTCAGAAATCGGACCAAACCGTAATCTTTGGAAATAAAAGTTCTCAAAATGAAATGCTAACTGAGCCTGATGTTTCTTAACCAGAGTCTTAGCAATATTTTTGAAGTTTTTAACAGATTTCTTGAAGAAATTATGTTTTCCTTCAAATCGCATGCACCAAATATGTATGAGTGGTCCAATTCTTCTAATACAGCTTGGGTAGTGGATCATATGGTGATGTTTTGGAATCAAATTGTACTCTGGGAAGATGGATTTAAAAAGTTTGTGATGTTCAAAAATTAAATGTTTCAAATAACAAGTCATACCATGAGTTACAGTTGGTGAAAATACAATGTTTACAATTTGAATTAAAAGGAGTAACAATTGCCAATAGGTATCCTCTCTGTTAACTAAATCTCCAAATATCAGCGGGGCATTGCATAGGAGGCACCAAGACTGGATAGCATTAAGTCCAAGATCTTTGCTGTTGTCATCCAGCTTAAGCCCACCTGGCCTGTTCTTTCTCTGTGTGTATCCATAATTAAAGCTAGCAATTCTTTCAGACAATGAACTCAGGGATATTGAATTCTTGATCAAATACTGAAACACAAGCTTTAACTCATATTGCACCACTCCTTCTAGCAGGTCATGCATTATGTCTACAGCGTAATTGTTTGACAAATGGAAAAACTGGAGGGAATTGAGTGGACAGTCTCGTTTGACACCAAATATTGATTTCAAAGCAGGATTTTCTTGAATGACACGAACATGTTCAACATGAAGGTCTTTTGAACGTAGAGTTAAACCTGGGTGATCTTCACTGAAAACTGACTGATATTCACTTTTATCAGTTAAACATAGTCTACAACAGTACGTCGCACTGAATGATTCAACAAAACCAAAAAGTGCATGTAGAGCTAAATTGTCTCCTGTAACCTGAATGACTGAGCCCTTCACAGGTGTAGCTAAAAAGGGCAACTGTATTCCTTCAGTCTCCAAAATCTTAAGATCATCAATCAGTGGCTTCAGAATTGGCTCAAACCCATATTTCTTAAGATCCTCTGAGTGAAAGAGAGTGACAAGATGAATATTCATTAACACAGAATTGAGCTTTGGTGATAAATTTCTCAAAACAAAATAAACACATCCAAGTTTGTGCACTCCCTTTTTTGAGCCCAATGGATTGGCAGTTTCAAAATCGTCATAGTAGAGCTGGATCTGAAGAGCGAGTTCTTGCTGAGAAAATAAACTATGATTTTTAAAGTAGGACCCATCACTTATATCTCTGTAAAATCCCTCCTGGTGTGGTTTTACTTCTTGGAAACTGTTACAGAGTTCACTGTTACAAAACATAGGTGAGAGAGACCCCCGGATACATACATAAGGTACATACATAAACTTATCATTGACTGGAACTTGCCTATACGTGCCTGTTTTTCTATCTCTTCTTACATCAAAACGGACACCCAGAACATGCCCTACAGGTTCTACTATATTCCATTTCTCTTCAAAATGCCTCATCCTTTTAGATTCTGTGTTAAGACATGAAAAGGGGTTTTCTAGCTGATCAAAACAACCCTCAACTCTCTCCAACGTTTCTCTAGATGCATCAGAAGACAAACAATTAACAACTGCTTCCTTTGCGTGAGCATGTATGTCATTAACCAGTTCCTCCATTGAGCCAACTAGACACTGCACAGTACTCTCTGGAACACCTGAGGCTTGAACCTGAGCAATAACAGAGCTGCACAAGTCCAGTATATTCTTCTTTTCAACTGGAACATGTGTAGTGACCCTCACAGGAGGATCCACATTCACTGGGGTGGAAGTTCCAGCTACAGACTCACATTCAAAACTGCTGACGGGATCTGGATCAAGACAGTCTTTATGTGCTCGAGACAGGTGACGTTGGTAACCAGAATATGTACAAAAAACAAATGAACAACCAGGCTCTCCACAGTTCAAGCGCAGAGACCTTCCGGGATACAATCCATGCTCAAACTTCAAATGTCTAAATAACATTGAACAACTGGTGTGGTGTACCTTGCAAATGTAACGTGTACATTTCTGGCTTCAAACTTCACAGTGAAGAATCCTCGCTCTGATTTCTTTTACCCGAGGACTCTCTTTCACTTTGCCAACGTCGATGCCATACACGGTGGTCTGGATGAAGATGAAGAAGCTGGACAGTGCATCATCATACAACACGGCAAAAACATAATGCGCCTTGAAGAGCTCGTCAAAGGCAGCAACTGGGGTCTGCATCCTGCAGGGAATGGCCTTCTGGTCCAGGATGATGTGGAAATCCTGGATGCTGTTGCTTCTTTCTCCGACACCAAGAAGAAAGGGCTGTTTGGGGCAAGTTTTCTTAAGGAAGGTGTCCATGCTTGACCCCACCTGAGATGGGGAAGGGGAATTAATATTTGATAGATGTACACAACTAATGAATTCATGGATGGATCTATGAATGTACACAACATTAATTTATTTTTGTGTGATGAATGGATGGATGCTTTTTATAAACAATCTAACTGCATCACCCCCCCATTACCCCGCCATCTTGGCTCCTGAAAACCTTACATCAGCTGACATGAAAACCTTGCATCATTGATGTACAGTCCTAAGAAAATACCTTCATGAACTTGATCAGGCGTCTAGCAGCATTCGATGCACTCATCTTGCCGGCCTTTTTGCCTTTAACTGTTGGAGGCAAGAGGTGAAGCAGCAGAAGGATGGCGGCCATCTCAGAGTCCCACTCTTCAGAATGCCACACTGCAGAATTAGAAGTGACACTTGTCTTTTATTTCCTTGTAAGCATTACAGCATCAGTTATAGCAAAGTTTTCTTAAATTACACCAAGGATTGAAAATGGTTAGCAGTAAGGTGCAGTATGTGATTTGTAGTAAAGGGGCCAAAAACATGAAAGAACACAACAATGTGCTCTTTTGTAGTGTACACTAAAGGCATGTGCAATCTACTATGTCCACTATTCAATTAACACTTAACACCATCATCAGACTCCTGTTGTGCAGACAGAAGTAGCTCATCCACATGCAGACTCGGGGTTAGATTCTTGCAGCAATCTGCAATGATTCTCGGTTTGAAAAATGTTGGCCACTTGGAAAGGAATTTACCAGACACCTCCTCACCGAAGATCATTGTGAAGTCTTGGTCGATCTTAAACAGAAAACATTTGTGCGTGTGTGAATGAGAACACCATTGTAATGACGCTATGGGTGTCAATTAATAAACAGTCAAGCAAAACAAGGCAACCACTAAGTCATCAGCAATTCATTTTATGTTTTACCAAGCCAGGTGTATCCAAGAATCTGGGAAAGAGATCCAGGACAGTAGAGGCAGTACCCAGGTCTTGAACCACCTTTTGCCTGTGCTGGAATGTTGCCTTCATCTTATTTTTGACAAGGGTCGTATCACTTGAGTGTTTCATCACCGATATGGCTTCCCTGCATTCATCACCGGTCAACTGCTTCTCATCTGAATGGATACTGCGTGGAGTCTTGGGGCCCTCTTGGAAAGTTGTCCTGGATTTCTTGCTGTCTTGAGCTGAGTTCCGCTGAACAGTTTTTAGCCTCCACGCTAGGTAGCCGGAACCACTCTGGTGATCATAGAAATGTTCCTGTTGATAAAGAAAAACACATCGAGTCACATCGACTGAGGAAAAACTCAGAAAAAAAAATTGGAGAAAACTCAGGGTGAGCAACAGAGGAGGGATACCTCACCCAGGACTGGCAGACTTGCAATAGATGTTATATACAGACAAGAACAGTTTACAAAACAGAATGTATGGAGATGCATTACTGTTTATACTCACATAGCCATTCTTGGAATCCGGGTCCTTCAATTTAGGGAACAGTGTTGTAATCCCAAGTGCGTAGAGGATCTGCACATTCACCGGAGGGACCTTCCTGAAAAGGGATAGATGTGTCATTCCTCCAAGAACTGCAAATTTCATTTATGTGCACCAAGGTTATTATAGTTAACTAAAACTAAAACTAGCAGTGAAAAAATAATATAGTAAACTGAAATAAAAATAAAAATGACATTTTTTCCAAAAATGACAACTAAATAAAAACTACAATGAACAATACAAAACTAACTAAAACTAAAGTGAATGACAGATAACATCAGCTTAGTTGTAGTTTTCTTAGAGATGCTAAAGTTGCAGGAAGAAAAGGCCACAGCTCAATATGGAACGACTTGGAGTACGACGCACAGGTAGATAAGAGTGAATGGAATGTGATGAGGACTGATGGGAACATTATGGGATGCAACTAAAAGGGAAAAATTCCACACAGAGGCTTTCTCCTAAAAATTGAAAAACTAAAACTAAGACTAAGACCAAATGAAAACTAAATAAAAACTAGTCAATTCCTCAAAATAAAAACTAAACTAAAACTGCTTCATCACTTGTTGAACTAACTAAAACTGAACTGAAATAAAAAAGCAAACTGAATAACTAAATAAAAATAAAAACTAATGAAAAATTTAAAACTATAAGAACCTTGATGTGCACATGAGTGTGGGTGAAGACACAATCGGCAGTGACTTTTGGAGGTAAAAAAAACAACCACAACCTGTTATTGCAAGTGCATTCACTTACCCATGGCTCTCCACCATGTCTGCCACAAGAATGTTTACCATCTTTCTTCTTGTAACATCACTGATGGTGCTTGTTTTCTCGTACTCTTTGAATATTTCGTTTCCACCAGGCTTTGAATACAGAGCGACTCTGACATTCTGAAACGACAATTGCATGACATTCACACTGCAGGTACAGTAGGTATGTCAGCCTGTGCCCCGGGCTGATGTAACAGTTGGTCAGGGGACGCAGGATAATTGAGAATCAGTTAACATGACGGAGCTCTGGGTCTTCAGTCTGACACCTACTGAACCTGCAGTACTAATATACTTATTGTGAAATTTTAATGTAAGGTTTGACATCGGTCTAATTGACATCAGGGTCAATATCAGGTGGTTAACTTACATCTCTTGCAACGTTGCTATCCAGGGGTCCTTCAACCAGCTGTCTTTTCCGAGCTTTGGTAGATTCCAGTATCAGCGTTGAGTCAGACCCTGATGATGACCCTTGGGATGCACGTGATGGTGATGGTGACCAGTCTGATAAGGATGAGCCCTCTGAGAACTCCTCCTCAGCATTGCTACCTAAAAAAAACACACAGCCTTGCATTGTAAATGATGCAATTGACCACGAGAGGAACCGAGTTACAGCTGAATTTACCACGCCTAGGGCTAGGGGGCTGGCAAGAAAATACCCCAAGCATGGTAAATTGAGCCGTAACCCCCACCCTCAAATGGTCAGTTGCTTTTCTACAACGCTTATGGTATAGACTACACTCACAGCAATATACAATATTATAAAACAAAGCATCAATTCCATCCAATCTGCTGAGCCATATAGTTCACCAGGCAAGGGAGGGAAAGTACTTACATGCGTTGCTCTCATGTATTGGATCAAATAGGAGGTGCCCATTAATACTGAAAATGCCCAGCTGTGGGTTGTTACCAATCAGAATTGAGTATCCAAATTTGCTGTTGTAGAAAACAGAGTCAAATTCTTAAAAATTAAAAATATAAGCCTGCAATCCTCACCATCACACTCTTCGGCCTTGAAAGACACCCCAGATGACTTCAAGAGTTCATCAAATATGTCCGAATCCACTTCCACGTTTGAGGAATCCTTCAGGCTCAAGGAAGCAGAACCTGGCAAATTGAATTTTGCCAGCACTAAAACAGAAGATACTGTAGATAAGCAAGATTTGGGATGGACAAACATGCATTAATGAACAGCGCTGATGAACTATAAAAACACCGGCGTTAGCAGGAAAGCTAATTTTCATCATCAAACATTGGAAAATTGTAAATGCACAAATAAACATGAAAGTCAAATCAGCCTACCTGCTTGCAAAAACTGGGAGTAATTGTACTCGTCCTCTGCCTGTGGTACCCTGACCCATTTGCTGACTCCTTTATACTCTACAGGAACCAGCATGTTGCTTTAAAGACAAGAATGGCATAACTTGCTATTATTCCTAATTTCTTACGTTTACCCCTTTTTTTTTGGGGGGATACCACGACCGCTCATTTAGCGTTCATTAGCGGCCCAGCACTACATGACACTGAGAGAGATGAAGGAAGGTGAAACGCTGCTTAAAAAAAAAATCAAAAACTTTTTTTTTTTTTCTGTGAGAGAGTGTGGTGGACCCAAATGCCTGTGTCTCGTTAATAAACGTTAACGGGAAACACTGTAAACCATACATTTAACACAACTCTACCAAACACAATGTAGGCCTATTTACAGTGTGCCTTGCACATGTGTAATGTTGTCATACTATAACTTACTGGCATAGTGTACAACCTTTTCAATATATTCCCATTACTCAAAAAGCCTTTCCTTTATAGACACACAATAATTTGAGGAACTAATGTTAGCTAAACCCTGGTCCGGCGCAGTGTTGGCCAGGGCTAGCGAGCTAAGCTAACGTTAGCTAGCTACAAAACACAAAAACGAACTTTTCAAGATATTTTCATACAAATGCCATTCGCTCTGGGCTCATTGGTAATGCTAATATCAATCCAAAAGAGACAATTTTATCGACTGAAACTTAACTTACCGTAGAAAGAAGAAACTTGGACGAAGTAAGTTAGATGACTGCAGTCTGAGTGCTGACCTGTGGTGTTGACTGTGTGTGCCACTGCACTGCCAAGGGCGAGCGATTCAAATGGTGGGTGTGGCCAATTGAACGAGCCAGAGTGTAAATTCAGAGTGATTCTCACAACGACGGATATCTACTCTGACACTATCAGGAATGGACTCTAGGGGGAGTTAATTTTGATCAATTCTGAGTAAAAGTAATAGTAACCCCTGTTAATTTATACCAACACTAAAAAAATAACACTGGCACATTTGCTGTGTAGTAACACTGGCTGGATGGAACCTGTCAAAAGATGGGTCAAACAAACCAGGACTTTGATGCACAAGTTCAGTGTTTGCTTCCCGTTTGAACGTGGTGTTTTTTCTTACACTTGACCATGTACCTCCTCTCCCTAACCCTAACAATCTCTGCAAGTGTGTGCATTTGTTGACGTCTCGCCATTGGTTGCCCCATGCTGTTGTTGCCTCAACCATGTGCAGTGTCATCCCACTATGTGCAATTGTTGACTGTAACAGCAAATCGAAATAGAATTAGCCCATGCAGAAGGATACCTAAAACCTAAAATTCAGGCATTGAAGTCCACTGCAGAGTGGCAATATGTGTCACATATTGCCACTCTGCAGTGGACTTCAATGGCTCCTCAAAGCCAGATTACACTGCAAAAAGCAGCAATTTTACCTCACTGAACATAGGAGCAGCTCATCTACCACTGCCATCAGTTAGTTTGTTTTTGCATTTGATGGTTTCAAGGGTTAATTCAGACTCACCACCTGCCTGATCAGAACAGAGCACAGCAAAGACTGCATCACAAACTCTTTGTTTCACCCACCTTACAAAGCTTTAGCACACCAGAGCATCTTCTCTCTGTGTAGTGCTTCACACAGACGCAGAGTCTTGCATGCAAACTAACCCTCTTCTTTTCTGACTCGGGACCATCATCCTACACAGATCACGTACATGTTCTTTGAACTGGCCTTAGACATACACACTGCAAGAGGAAGCTCATACTTATTCATTAAGCAGCAACCTCTGAGGTTGAAACATAAAGACAATGTGGAAATGCCAACAGCTGCAGTCCATTGGACGGCCTCGTGAGGCTGGCTTCAAAACAGAATCAGCCCCCATAGAGCCAAATGTTAATATTTTGCAGCAAAAATAAACATGTTTACAGCCTGCTACAAAAACAGTTTTGGTCTCTATCCTGACAACTTTACATGGGCAATTTTGTTTTTTTCATAACTCACCCTTTAACACGTTATTAACCATTTGAAACATAAGCAAGTTGTCCTAATTTCTGTGAAAAAAATAGGAAGAAGAAAATGAGCAATTAAAAAAGAAATGGCCCCAGTATTTGCAAGGGTTAATAACAAGTAAAAGAAAATTACCTGAAAAAATAAAAAAATAATAGAAGAAAGTAAAACAAAAAACTAACACGTAAAAAGCATATACAATTTATAATAATTCTATAATATAATTTTAAATATGTATTTAATATCATAAGAAATACAGTTTTCCCTAGCTGTTTTCTTTTTCTTAGAATTTTTTCCCTTCTCAAAAAATAATTTCTACTAATTTCTTACAATTTGTGAAGGTTTTTTTTTTTTTTTTTACCACGTTGCTCATTCCTTTTTTTCCAATGTGTTTGAAAGAAATCACCCAAACTGGGTGAAACTGGGGGTTTCAACTTTTAAATACTTGTAAAAGGTGTCAAAAAGCAACACAAGAAAATGATGCTATTCAAGGTTTTAGAGGGTCAAAGCCCAAAGCTATGCATGTTTAAGGGTGGGGCCTTTTGTCTGACAGGCTGTCTGTGAGGCATCTCTACAACCTGTGATTCCAGCACGTTCTCACTCCAAACTTGTTACATGGTGCCACTCTATCAGGACCTTCCGCTTCAACCTATAACATTTTAGGTATCCTTGTGCGTTAGCTGTTCACACTCCTGGATGCTGTTACGGTGATATCAACAAATGCAGGTGGTGGGATGAAGCAGCATGTCCTTATGTTTGAACAATCCCGTGGACTGTCACGATGGTCGGGATTAGGGACCAAAATCATGGATGGTTAAGTTTAGGCAAAAGAGGCATATGATTCAGTGCAGAAAAACAAACAAACACAAAACCACAGAGGAAGCAAGCTCCTGCATAAAAGTCAGATTTTTGTGGACCCATCCACATCCCCACCCACCCGCCCTATATTTTTAGATTTTTATTATATATTTTATAATAATATTTATACAGTCTATGCTCTTTTCAACACCTGTTGACCATATTGTTGTTTAGGCCTTATGGCCTCTGACGCCACTTGGAGCTCAAATCACCGTTTTCTCTCTCTCTCTCTCTTTCTCTCTTTCTCCTCCTTCAAAAACAGATCTTGAATCTCAGCAGGACTATTCCTGGTTAAATAAAGGTAAAATAATAAATGAAACAAAATTTCTAGGCTGAAGGTTGATGATGTACGCAGGCACAGAACAGCACTACTAATGTGAAAAATGAGCAGCGAGGGGGCCAAGAAGAGGCAATCATACTCAAATGTACTATATATGAAAATGCCCTTATGTGCATAAGTACATTTGTATACAGTCTGAAAGCTCATGCTGAGATAATCTGTGTCACTATGGACAGCCAACAAGCCCATTTGAAAACGGACTGAACAGCACTCCTGGGAGTATAAAACAGGGGAAGTGCCCTTTAATAAAAATCAGAGCGGCGGTGTTATGATGGAAAAATATCAACAGAAGAAAGCATGCACAGATGAGCTGTAAGGAGCAGCAGCATCAAAGTGTTGCCACCAGAATTTGAAGATAAAAGTTGTTTTTACTCACAGAATATTTGACACAACAGCAACAAAACTGTCAAAAAATGCCTGACTGATGCTCCTTTTTCAAGTCATTGCCTCAAACAAACACTATATTAGATTAACTTAAGTTGCTGTCAAAAGGGAAACAAGGACAAGATGCATCCGCAGGAGGAAATAATACATGAACTGACAGATTTGTCTGGTTCCCAGACAATGTATGTACGTGTACTGAAAAAACAAAATTACAAAAATAAGGAAATAAAATCAGTAAAAATCCAACAACAAAACAAGCGACAAAAATACCTGAAGTGCTGAAAAAAAAAGCAGCAGTGTTATTAGAATTATTATGTGTTATTATATCATTTATTACTTTTTTATGTAGCATAATTTTAAACATAAAATTATTATAATATAAACATAGTTTTTTAAAACTAATTTTTAAGTAATTTCTTTGTCACCTTTTACTTATTTTTTGCAGTTAGTGTGACAGCTGGCCATTGCTTTTTTACCCCCATGTTTTCAAAACAGATCAAACCATTTTGCTCAGGTTTCAAAGGGTAACATAGCTTGTTACGGCATCTGAACATAGCACAAGGAAATTGATGTCTATCCAGGTTTTGAAGAGTTAATAAAACTATAATTAGCTGACAAACTGGCAGTTTGAAGCAATGTCTCAGTCGCAGTTGACTTGATTGTGTTCTACTTTCTTTTTACGCTTCACATCCACCAAACAGAACATCTCGTTTCTTTATCTCCCACATGCAACAAAGGAGGCTTTAAGAATAAATACAGAAAGTCAAGGACGTTAAATACAAGTCTGGACAAATACACGGTCACATTTTCTCTTTGCTTTTTCAAATAAGTGATGCTTTCATTGTGCACAATTGTATATGTTAACGGACAGAAGTGATGCAGAGTCTCAGAGTAAATGTTTGGTTTTTGTTCTCGATCAGTTCAGAGCACTGAGTTCCTTTAGACTCTCAATACATTGTGTTTTTCTCTGACCCCCCCCCTTTTTGTTTCCTTAAATTAAACCCAAGTTTATTTATGTAGTACATTTTAATCAATTCAAAGTGTTTTACATAAGCATAACAAAACAAAACAGAAAATCAAGACAGTTCATAAAAACAAGACAGGCAAAAACAAACAATAACACTATATTTAAAGGATGTAAGAGGCGGAGATGTAACACCTCTAAGTGGCCTTGGGTAAAGCAGTGGCAAAAACAAACGTTTTAAGCCTTGATTTGACAGAACAAACTGTTGGGCAGACCTCGAGTGTTCAGAAAGTGTGTTACAAATCTTCAGTTCATAATAACTGAAAGCTGCTTCAGCATTGCTGGTTCGGACCTAGGGGACGGTGAGAAAGCCAGTCGCAAATGATCTCTGGATAGTTCGTAACAGAGCAGCATGTCAGACATGTATTTTTGCTCCAAACCATTCAGTGCTCTGTAGGTTAATAATAATAGGTTGAAATTTTTTCTTTGATTTATAGAAAGCCACTGCAAGGATAAAAAAAAAAAACTGGGGTGCCATGTTGCACTGTCCTGGTTTTAGTGAGCATTTGGGCAGCAGAATACGCACCAGTTGTCTGCTTGACTTTTTTAGAGACCTGTAAAGACACTGCTACAATAATCACGTCTATTCGAAACAAAGGTATAAATAAGTTTCTCAAACTTCTTACTGAAGCTTAAGGTGGTAGGAGGCTGATTTTGATATGGGTTTTAAATTTTAGGTCCAGAGCTGCACTAAGATTACTAACATGATTTAAGGTCTTAAACATCAGGGCTCCAGGATGAGCACTGACATTAGATCGTTCCATTTTCGCACCAAATATAATTGTCTCCTTTTTTATCCTTATTTAACTGAAGAGAATTCTGGGACATTCCCTGATTATGGAAAAGCTGCTGCCTCTACATTAATGTCACTGGATGCTGTAAACCATTCAGCCATAAGGTTCATAAGCGGTGATCCCTACAGCACCCACAACTGCCAGTTTTATCAAGAGGTCAGCTGCTTACATTTGGCCGTGAGGCAGGACCAGCATCGGATTTTAGTCATCTATAAAACTTTGAAACAGATGTTCCCTCTCCATATTTCATCCCTTTTATCTTTTATCTCTAAGTTTTTTCCTTGTGTTTTTTGAGCCTGCTTATTGACAATTTTCTCCTGGGCCTCAGATCACCACTGTCCACTTCCACGCCAACTCACCACCTCAAACTGAACCAAGCCAGCCTATCCATATAACTGCTGGCTTTTCACAGCCCCAGCCAGTCCAACTCCTTGTCTTCGTCTCAGACCTGCCATCTCCAACTTCCAACAGTCGCCCAGCTATCTTTTCTAAAAACACACCATCATCATCCACCCTTCCGTGATGGAGTCCGCTTTTAGGTCGTAAAGAACACTAAGCCCTAACACAACTGCAACAAAATAGCCTCTTTTCTCAAGATAGGGTTTAAACCAGAGTCCCACCAAGTTTTCCAGTCCATCTAGTAATTTATTATGGTTGACTGTGTTAAACACAGCATGGAGATCCAGCAAAGACAGAGACTTTCCCTTTTTCTCTGATATTGATGTTGTTTACGACTTTCATTAGGGCTGTCAGAGGCAGTGATATGGTCGAAATCCAGATCAGAGAATAATAAAACAACTATTCTGTACCAAGGAGGTGTAAGTTAACGAAAAACAACTTTTTTTTATGATTTTACCTAGAAATACAAAGTTATTATACAAAGCAATACAAAGCAATTATTGGAGTGTTAAAGAGGGGCCTTTTCACTGCTGTTTTCTATTTGTGGGGGAAGTGGCCTGAAACAATAGAGTTATTAACTATTTCCACGAGGCATTTCTGCATGCAAATTCGAACATTCACTGGAAAGAAAGTCAGTGCTCTATGCACTAGCTATATTTGCTTTAAATGTGACAGTCAGGTTGTGCAGCAGATATTTGCATTGCTGCGAGGGTGACCTGTTTGACACAGCGCACACATTATGGCGAGATAAAAATACACTCTGTCTCCAGACTGAATGCAGTTCCTACACACACTGATTTCTTAAAAGGCATTGCTATCACAGCCTGAGGTTTGCTTTCAGTCAACAAAAAAACCCTTTCAGGATTCACAAACGTCAAACTGTTATGGAGAACATTTTCCGAGTTGTTGCATGATGCCGTGACATAAGATGACAAAGGCTGATATTGACTTTTGCGTGTGTTCCTTAATAGCTTTGATCAATTGAGTGCTTTCTTCATAATTACTTCCCCTATTTTCACCATGGAGACACCTGATTCATGAATGATGTTTTTACGGCTTAGTAACAGCTGGAATGACATCCGTTTTCTTGCTCTGCATTAGGACTACTTTTAATAGCATTTGACCATTTGAAACCTGAGAAACTGGCTTGCTGTCTTTTTAAAAACATAGAAGGCAATAAGCAACGAAAGAGGAAATGATCCAAAAATGAGCAAGAAATTAGTAAAAAGTACAAGAAAACTACGTGAAAATGAAATAACAATTAAAACAAGGCGAAAAAGAAAAAAGAAGGAAATTACCCTGAGGAAGTGCTTGAAATATTATGATAATTCTGTAAAATTATTTTAAATATGTAATTATGATCATTATAAATTTAGTTTTTCCATATCCTTTTTCTTCTTCCCTATACATTTTTATCATTAATCACCAATTTGCTCAGAGTTCAAAGGTTTAAATAGTTCTGAATGTAGCACAAGAAAAACCTCTCAAATCTGAGAGAATTGGTTTGGTTTCATGCAAAAACACAGGAAAGAACTTAGAAGTTAGAAGTGACTATTAATCGATTACAAAAACATCAACAACAATAAAAAAAACACACGCAAAACCAAACAGAAAACAGAGAAAAATGTCCAGAAAACTACATATATAATTCTCTCAATCACAGAATCATTTTTTAAAATTTGTGAACATTTTCTTGAGGTCTTTTTCTTTTTTTTTCTTGTTTGACTTTTTCATATTCAAAGGTTCTTTTCTTGTAAGTTTTTCTAAGTTCTTGTGAATTTTTGGGCCATTTCTTGTTAAGTTATTCATGCCCTCTTGTCAAGAAATCAAGCCATATTGTACTTAACTCAGATTTTACTTACTTTTGTATTTACTGTGCTAAATATAGTTTTATTCCCTCTCAAAATGATGCTATTTATGGCAAAATGTTGATTCCTTTTGGAATTACTGAACTGCAACCTTCAACCTCCTACAAAAGGTCTGTTGAATAACAATCTATTAAAAAACAGTGGCTACACCCACATACTCCTTTCTCATTAATTTGCATCCACACAGCAGGCTCATATTAGTAGATGAGATCACAGTATAGTGCATGTCCATGGTGGGTTAGGCTTCAAACAGGAATCATACAGTGACATAACAAGCCAAAATTATGAGTTAATGTGGTTAATACATCTGCCTATGTGTGCGTTTCCTCAAATTCATTACTCCTGAAAGATGCATTTAAAAGAGCCATGTGGGAGGCTACATTAACCACGTTTGAGCGTCCTTAGCGGCAATTAGATCGAGGAGATGTGAGTGCAATCTGCAGCCAGACCTCCCACTAATCTGTTTATTTTCTAAAACTATTAAGCCCCAAAGAACCACTGGGGCATTTTAATTATCCAGTAGCATCATGTTTGCTTTATTTATTTGGCTTTTCAGTTAGTGAGTCATCAAACCTAACCTAATCTTCTCTTTGCATTTTCTATCACAGCAACAAAGTGAATGTTAGCACCTCTGCCTTACGCTTCAGCTACCAGTTATGAAAAGCTCTTATCGTCTCTGTATGCCTTTTTTCATTTTACTTCACTTCTCCTACATCCCTAGGATTCCTTTCTTGCCTCACTTGGACAAAAATAAAATTCTTATCTGCCTTATTGTGTCAAAGTCAGAATGGCATTTCATCACGATTGTATGAAATGGAAGATGTAGAACATTCAGAACTTGAGGACACAAGTGGATCAAAGTGATTTCAGTTATCAAAAACTCACCATTTCAAGGCTAGAAAGGTGAACTTTGTACTTTCTTTTCTTGCTGTAGAAGAGTGGCTGCAGTGTGTGGAAGTTTTTACTGGACTTTAATATCTGTAACCCAGATTGTGAACTATGATCCACAAATTTCTCATGTTTTTTATTTGTGTAGTGCAAAGTCATATTCACCAAAACAGTGTGATTTGAAAATTAATTCACTCTGTAAAATCAGTTCCATTTAATTTAATTCAATTTAATTCAATTCAGTTCAGTTCAATTCAATTCAATTCAATTCAATTCAATTCAATTCAATTCAATTCAATTCAATTCAATTCAATCCTTTATTCCAGACTCTGGGTCCATACATTTAAATATCACATACAATGAAGACAAACCCAATCACAGTATAAAATTGTGGTATAAAAATGAATCAATCAATTTATTAATGTCTTACAAAGAGACAACTATACCAGTGTCTCCACAGATGGGAATGGTAATGTGTAGTGCTATATCTTATGTTGAATATAACTAGTATTATTTCATTCTTAGTAAGCACAGATTGTAAGTTGACATCAAAATATTATTGGTTTGAAACAGTTTCACCACAACAAATACGTGCATACATTTGTGGGTAAATTTGTACATGTAAAACACATCTGTGGATCGCTTCATGTCCATGCGTGACATTTGTGACTCTGCTCTGTGGAACAAGGTTACTTATACTGTGTGGTTGCTGCCAGCTCAGCTTTGTGTGAGTTTTGCCAAGTGATTATGCAGTTATTTGTGCAGGGTTTGGGAGCATGGGCTATATTATACTGAATTAATTGACTGGATTGTTTTAACTACAGGATGCATTTATTTGATTGAATTATTTTAATGGGAAAAACAAACAAAAGGTTGCTCTGCTGTTTCCAATAACCTCTGGTACAATGAGGTATTCATTTTATGCATTTTTTTAAACAGATCGTTCTCATTTTTACATAGTTCTATGTATTTTTTAACCTAAAAATAGAGAAGAGGCATGAAGCCCAGCTTGTGTCTGATTGTAAAATCTAATGATGTGAGGTGCAGTCATAGACTGTAAATTTAACAGATGTAGGTACTGCATACCGTGACATCAGCCATCAATTAGTTAACTCCTGTTTTGATGCCTCGAGTTCGGCATTATGGCCATTACTAATTTGTTTTTGTGTGGCCAGAAGTGGGTGAGAGGCTGGAGTATTTCCAGTTGAGGGGAGACTTGTGGGTGCCCATAGAGCCCATTTTAATTGCGATATCTTGAGGTGAGAGTTCAAGAGACACCTTTGACAATGGACATGCCAGTTGTCCCCTCACTGAAATTTAGCCTGAATTTGGAGCGCTATTTAGCCCCCTTACTAACAAGCTATGCCAACATTATTTAATTAATTTCTTTTATTTTTAAGGGACCATGTAAAGTTTAAAACACAAATGTTTCCATTTGATGCACCATACCAGATTATAATTTAGAGGTAATTCAAATATACAGTCCCTCAGTAGGTCAGAAGAAATACACAGCACAGTGACATGAGAATATAAAGTTGTACAAGAAGAAGGGGAAAAAAAGACACAAACAAGACAAATGATACATGATATAACATGAGACTAAGAAAAAGAGACACAGACAATACAGCATAAAACTACACAAAAAAGTACATTACTTACAAAACATGATAAAAATTTACACACAATAGCTCATCACAAGTGAATACTTGTCAAATTAAAAATGAGTTATTAATTCCAGAGTTCAAGGTCAGTGACTGCAGAGCTGAGCAGCTTTTATCCTAATTTTGAAGGTGGTTTTGAAAGTCCTTATCGAGCTCCAGCTGACTGCCTAAATGCAGTGCAACAAAATGGTATGTTCCAGTCTCATACAGAGGCTAATCTAGAGGATGTAATAACTTACTGTGCGAGTGTACACAAAGTCACATAGTGGAGGAGGGGCAAAACCATTCAGAATTTTATAAACCAGGCATAAATTTGAAAATAGTCTAAAATTTTCAAAGTTTAGTTGATTGTAACATGACTGGTACCAACTGATGCCTTGGTAGTTTCAAAAGGTACCAGTACCCCAGCTTAAAAGATGAGCATGCCACAGCCTCTTGAAGGCAGTAATGTCCACCTGCAGTTTTTATTGTTGAGGGTGCCACTGGTTAACGAATCCTGCAGCCCCTTTGCCTCACTTTACAATGTCAGAGGACTACTTAGTTGGGAAGAGTTGGCACTCCAGAGACATACCTTCAGTAGCAACTCCAATTCAGCCACAGCAAACCCCAGCACCGGCGGTCACAGTAGATTAAGAGCAAGCAATAGCATTGAGTCTAATATGTGTGATGGAAACAACAGAAAGTTTTTTGATCCTTGAGTCAAGGTGATCCATGATGAGACTCCCAGCTCTGAGGTTTTTACTAAATGAATTTGAACTTCCATAGCATTCAGCTGTAATTATACTGGATGTCAATGGTTACATGCTCTTCTGGTGTGGAAAAGATACGTCAAAATGTCAATAGAAATGTCTAGAATCAATTCTGCCATATAATCAATTTAGCATACTCCTCATGTCCCACACACAAATTGTACTGCTTCTTTGTCATGCTGTTATTTGTCTTAAGCACAGATGAAAGCAATTAATTCACTGGAACAATAATGAGCAGTGAAGACTGACAGAGTGCAGACAAAAGCTTCATGCTGCTATTCGACAATAATATTGATATTATCATTTTTTTTTTCTGTTTTGACGATTCATCAATATTAGAATCACAGCCTTCTGCAAAGAGTAAAACTATAAAGGTTTTAAATGGCTTCTTTCAAGCACAGGGAGGATCCCAGAGACAGGTTTAAACAGAATATGACCTTAAAGAAATGGTTCAATATTTTGGGTAATATGCATATTTTTCTTTATTTCCCAAAGTTACATTAGGAGATTAATACAACTCATATCTGTGAATTAAATCTAAAACTGAAGCCTAAAGATGTTTAGCTTGGCTTAAAGACTGGAAACAGAGCCTGTTCAAACTTAAGAAGTGCACTTACTGGAAGTTCTACAGTTCACTTAAGGGCAGTATAAGGATTTCACCTTAGCCTCTTAAATAAGCACACAAAGTATCCTAGTCAAAGCACAAAAATATTGTCAATACTGGAAATGAAAAGATTTTACTGAGAGTCAGAGAGGCAAGCTTTTAGTATACATATGTCAGCCACTAAATAAGACCTTTTAATCAATTATTTCACACTAAAAATATTCATTCATGCTCAGCTTGTATAATCATGCATCTTTAGGCTATTCCTGTGTACATAACAGTGTATGGTATCTTAAAAATCAACACCAGAAATCCTTTAGCGTCCTAAAATCATCAAAATTATTAAAATGCACACAAATCTATTGGCTGAGTAGCATCACATGGCATGATTTAATATGCACGTAACTGGTCAGTGAGTTTCCTTGTCAGTACAGTGTTTACATACTACCCAGACGCCTCCCTCACACAGTAGCTTTGAATCTGACACAGGGACTTGCTTCTAACCCCAGAAGTCGCTCTCCTTGCTACTGCTGAGGCCTTCAGGCTCAACAGGCTGAGATAATTGACATGTAATGGTGTCAAATGGATAATTTGGGGGGTTTTTTTTAAACATTTGGCTACAACAGATTTTAACGGCTTCAGCCTCATCTCTCTAAGCTTTTCCACAACACATTTGTTATTGAGAAAATTTATGACCCGGCTGCTATGCCGGATACAGTTTAATGGGAGTACCAAGCACGGCCCACCAGCCGCACCAACTTTCTCATTTTACAGCTAAATATGTTTTTGAAACCATTTCATGTGAGTAACAGGCAATGCAGTACCAGAATCTTGATTCATATGTGATCGGACCTGCCTTGTTTGATAGTCTAACTGCAGTTCATGAGCAGTGATTGATATGATTGACAGTTGCGTAAGAGATTCCTTGGCTCTGATTGGTTGTTTTGTTTTGGGTGAGCCACAGTAGCTTCTAGCAAATGCTAATGCTAATGCTAAATATAGCAACAGTTTCAGCAAAATTGACAAATTTATTTTTATAAAAGCTACCAACTGCAGATTTCAGGTTTTTTTTTGTTTGTTTTGTTTTGCATTGCCCCATGATGTTCTAGCAGCTGAAATGGAGAACTCACATGGCTCAGGCTAGTTAGTCTTTGCACACACAGTTTTGTTGAAGAATAATTTTGGGTTTAGGCATACAGTATATTTGGTCTAAAGTCCACCCAAATATGGCTCACTAATAGCTCACTAATATGCCATTTATAGGCCTAATTCATTTATTTATCCATACACACACATAATGTATAAATGACAACTGACAATATAAGTATAATTTCCAAAATGTTACTTTTTCTGTAAGGCAGTATAGAGAGTTGGCCTTGATTGTCAGTCTGTGAAATGACTAGAGTAAGGATGACTGGATGCTGGATCCCAGAGCAGGCAGGGAAAAGGAAGAAAGTTTGTACAGAAAGCTGATAAGCATAAAGAATGCAGAGTAAATACAAGCAGAAGCTCAGAGTGGAGAGGTAATGAACCAACTTAAGATGTAATTAATGCTATTCAAAAGTCATGCTGAAAATAGAAAACTAAAGTCTGTGAAGGCAGAGCTGCATTTACCAGATTACAGTGGAAATGTAAATGGAGCAGTGCAAACACCTTCTAACTCAGATATGCTCAGAGTGGCCTCCCAATATATTCTTAAAATATAGAAAAACAAACCCATAAATGTCTATTTCTCATTACACATATTTACTGCATTGCTGCACAACCTGTTTACATCAAACTATATTCACCTGTCGATCACAAATCTTACATCTATATGTTATCTCCCTCTCTCGCTCTCTCTCTGTATATATACACTATTTTGTCCTTGATTTTCATTTGTACTTGCTTGTGTGATTTTTTAAAAATACATATTTATGTGAGCATTGTTAGAGGGAGACTGAGAAATAAAATTTCCATCACCAATGACTGCTTCACTGTAATTATTCGGCATATGACAGTGTAGAACATGCCATTGAAACTGCTTTACATCAGTCCATTAGCATCGCTATTTTATCCACATACATTAGGATTTATCTCAAAGCAGGGTTCTTAACTCCCAATCCTGTTTACCCAAGGTCCTTTAACTCAAACATAGCTGATGATAAACAACATGGATCCCACATTACTGGCTGAGCAGTCAGCCAGCAGTGCTCTTATTATAACAACCCAGAATGAGAAGCCCTCTAGAGGAGATGTGTTGGATCTCTCCTCCATCACTGTCTGAGAGCAGCAATAGACTGGGACTAAAAATCAGCCCTGAACTTTTGACTTACACTGGGTACATGCCATGCCATTCCAGCAATATAGATGTGATTACTTATCAAACTAACTATAAGAATTTGTACAACAGATACATAATATAGAAAACATCCTTGCCATGTTACATAATTATATAATTAATGATCAGAATAAACTGAATGTGTCATAGCTAATCTCATTTGTATCTATTCCATACCCAAACTTAATGTAAAAAGCAGTACAGAGAAGTGGCTGCCCTGGTTGCCAGTCCATGAAATGACTAGAGTAAGGATGACTGGGTGCTGAATCCCAAGAGCAGGCAGGAAACAGAGAGAAAGTTTGCACAGAAAACTGAGAAGCATAAGGAATGCAGAGTAAATACATAAAGAGGCCCAGAGTTGAGGAATAATAAATCAACTTCAGATGTCATAAGTGCTGTTTAAAAGGTCTCACTGACAATGATTTTCCAGGAATGTGTTAATAATGATGCAGATGTGAAGTCATCAAGTTTAAGGTATAGAGCTTCATTTGGCAGGTTTTAATGGACAGAAATGTCAAAACAATAAATGTTTATTGTGATCATACTTGAAAAACAAAACAAAACAAAAAAGAACATTTTGCAAAAGTTTCGTGAATCAGCAGTTTCATTATCAGACTTTTTTCTTGAAATAATATTGGGGTTTTTTTAAGTTTTTTTTTTTTTAAATAGGTTGTTAAGCAAGGGTTTTACTGATCCGGCCAACTTAAGATCCAATTGGGCTGTGTGTGACCCATGAATTAAAATTATCTAACTACAACAAGCCCCCCCCCCCCCATCTATTATACATGGTCCCCTACCGAACCTGAGCAATTAAAAATGTAGGCAAATTGTCTTCCATGAATGTTAATGTTGATTATTATTCTATTAGATCATTAAAAAGCATGTCACTGAATGAAAAAGAGCTGATCTGATTAAAATGGACAGTGAATAGCATTATCATTAGTTTCCCAGGGAGCAAAGAAAGCCATGTGAATCTAAATTATATTAATGAGTGTTAAATAGATGTGAGAAATTTGACTTTCAAACTTAAATTCGGTCTGGTTATGATCACAAACCGCAGCCCATCAGAACATGATAATTTGGCACCTCGAACAAGAAGCATTTTACAGGAAATTTTAGGGGTCAAATACTTAATTTCTTGTGTTCTGGTGAATATTTTTGCCCCAATTTATGGTGGAAATTAGCTGGTAATACCATATTTCATGTTTCACTCTCTATATCAGTCTGGACTCTCTGCTACCCCGAACGCTGTCAGTCGACCACAGTACTCACCTCGACAGACAAACTCCTTCAGCCAATCCTGACATTAGCATGAGCCTCTACTGCACAAATATGTTGTCAGTTAGACAGTAACAGCCTAAAAAACACATTTTATTTATATTTACCATTTGTATGTGGCGTGTACCGTGTCGATGACAATCCTATGAGGTTTTTGCGATACACTAGCATTGCCATTACATTTCAAAATTCTCATTCAGCAGCCAGCTGCGTCTTGACCGCTGAATACCAGCTGGCAGCATCCTTGTTTTATGACTGAAGCATTGTGAACACCGAAATAAACAGTCGTGATCCCCAGCCTCTCGTATCTGGTCCTCCATTAACGCAATCAGTGGTAAACAACAATGAATGCTGGAATTGTACCAGCAGTGGATAAAGTACCTGAAAGCCGTACTTATCACCAACAACAAAGGACAAACATTTACACACGTACCAGTATATGCATATGCTGTATGTATGCACAAATTCACAAACAGACAAAGAAAAACAAACAAACAAAAGAATCTGGACATATGGACAAAATCTCAGTACAATGACTAAAGATTTAATATGAATATATATCACCCCCATCCCCTACCCAAAAAGAGTAAAGAGTAATAATGATAATAATAATAATAATAATAATAATCCTGAAGATGATGATGATAATAATTGAATAATAATAATAATAATAATAATGATAATAATAACAATAATAATAATGATGATGATGATGATGATGATGATAATAATAATAATAATAATAATAATAATATAATTATTGTTGTTGTTGTTGTTATTATATATTATTTATTATTATTATTATTATTATTATTATTATTATTCAGAATTAAAGTTAAATCAGTTAAATACAAAATTGCAGGTGAAGGATCATGTTTGAGTTTAAGAATAAGTTTATCTTATTTTAAGGCAGATTTGGACAATGCAGAGGCTAAGTTATGGAATTTCCCTCAGTGCTTCCATCATATGAGCTAAGTCTGATAGCCTTGAGAGAAAGTGCAGATATCTTACAGAAAAAGGATACAGAAAAGAACAGAAAAGAATATTACTTGATAAAAAGTCTCTGATATTTACTGTAATTATTTTATAATATTAAATGTAATAAGGTATTGAAAGTAGAAGTACAAGTAATCTCTGGCCTTAAAAAAAGCTGTTTATTTAGTTTATTTAACTTTAGCTTCTGCTTAGTTAATTTATTTATTAAGTTTATTTCTTCTTCACGTGTACACCACCTTAAAAATGGAGTGTTCGTTACACTTGAAAAAAAAGGTATTCTTCACAACTTTACGACTAAAAAAAGAAAAAAAAACTTTTACTCCAATACATAGAACTGTATTGAAGTAAAACCAACTTTGGAGTGAAAGTGAAAATTGACAGAACTTAAAACAAAGCTACTACTAAGTACAGATACTCCCAAAAAAGTGCTATAATAAAGTATTATTACTTAATCACATAATGCCACCGTATCTTGCTGTGCATAACAAAAGCAAGGCTGTCCTTTACTGAGAACAGCCCAGCCACCACCATACCCCTTTATAAACCTTTATAAACCTTAAAAACCTTATAAACCATAAAAAAAACCTTTATTAGCCCACTGTTGCTTGCCATTTTCCAACTTCAGTGTCATAGCTCCTGCTGTGATTCCAGGTTTTCCTTGCGTTTCTTCTCTTGTCTCCTTCATGGTTTACCTCCCCCGTGTGTCTGTGTGTAGTGGACGTGGCTTTCCCTGACATTGCTCCTAATTCAGTCTCCACTCCTGTCTTCAATCATCTCCTCAGCCTGCAGTATAAGAACGCAGGGGCATCACTCATTCATCACCAGATTGTTCTGCTTAGACTCACTGGAAAGCTCTTGGCCACTCTGTGTCTTGACACCACAGTTTTTTCCTTGTGTTTTTTTGAGCCTGCTTATTGACAATTTCCATGCCAACCCACCACCTCTGAACCTCTGCACCCTGCTAAGCCAGCCCATCCGTTCATCTGCTGGCTTTTTACAGCCTCAGCCAGCTCCTTGTCTTCCTCTCAGACCTGCCTGCCCCTGTCATCTCCAGCCTCCCACATTTCCCCAGCTATCTGCTCTGATAAACGCACCATCATCATCCACCCCTCTGTGTTTCAGTCTGCTTTTGGGTCCTGAAGAACACTAAGTCATCACGGAAACGTCAGCAGGGAAAGCCTAATCAAATAACCCCAGAAGCTTCAGATGAAGTTGGTCATTGTGAAGATGTACATTTAGGACTAAACTGACATTAAAAACCAATGAGATTACAGTTTCCCACTATGATTAAATGCAGAACACTCCTTCCCATAACACTGGCTAACGTTACCTACAAGTTGCAATAATGTTTAACACTTTAAAACTTAAAGTGACATCAGTTTTCTTGTGTTGGTTTTAGACACCTTTGGCAAGTTTTTAAGTCTTTGAACCCTAAACAAATCGGTGCAAATTCTTTCAAAAATATGGGGAATAAGGCAGTGAGCAACTTGGTAAGCAATGTTCCACATAATGCAAAAAACTCTATTAATAATTACTATAATTACATATTTAAAATTATTTCACAGAATTATTATAATTGATATGCACTTTCTGTGGGTCTTCTTTTTTTTAAAAAAATTTTTTTTGTGTTTTTCATTTAAAAAGCATATATTTATATGTATTTTCTGGTAATTTGGCTGATGTGCTAATTTTATGCTAATTTCTTTTTTGTTGCTCATTACCATCTTTCCATGTTTTTTTTTATAAGAAATCAAGCAAATTAACTTAAATTTCAAAGGGTTTAAAAAGAACAGCATTTTAATTTAGTGTTCAAAGAACCTTTCAAGGGTGTTTATCATTTCAAATACTGTCCCTATAAGGTTAAATGCTGACTAAGACATAACGTTATAACTGCAACATTCGGAGGATGTTTTGGTGATGGGTCAAAGAATGTTCTTTTATAAAACATCCCCAAAATGTCACATGAACAAAGGGAACATTGAACAAAGGGAGAACATTTTCAAAGCTACATTTACAACATATTATTGAGGATTGAGATTACAGACCATTTTTTAATGAAAATGTAACGTTATGTGATATATTAACAATAATAAAAAAATAAATTAAAAAAACATTTTTTACTTTTTTTTTATGTTTATAGAGAATGGTAACCTAAATGAACATTCTGGGAACTAGTTGAAAACTTGCTGTTGAAAACTTTACTAAAACATTGCATTGGTTCCACTGTACTATTCTCAGAATGCTTTTAGAAGCAAAAATTGCTAGCTGGGTCATCGGAGTCTCTCTCCTGAGCACTGTCTTTCAAGTGGATAAACACATGGTGCTTTAAACCAGGCTTCTGCAGATGAATAAACTCAAATGTTCCTGAGGTCCAATAAAATCCACTTCACAGGGCCGATCTGCTGATCATTTCCCCTTTGAGGTTGGTAAAACAAGCTGTATGAAAACCTGAGGACAGAATCTGTGATAGTAACCACCTGCACCATAGAAAGAGATGGCTTCAAGTCTTGGACGCCTGGAGCTGCTCAGGTTGTTTTCAACCTCGTCCGCTGTCTGTGTCCAAATTTCACCAAGGGCAGAGGGATGTCGTACACTGCAAAGCCCTCTGAGGCAAACCATGTTTTGTGAAAATGGGCTCTATAAATAAAACTGACTTGACTTGACTTTTCTTAGTTGGTATTCCAGTGGATTCATATCGCGGCCACTCACTTTACTGTTGATTCAGTGTGACTCTTACAGCACTTACTGCCCCCAAGGACTTGGTGGAGCACTCACTCCTCCTCTGTTTGGCTGTAAATGACCATACTGACTAGAAGTTCCTTTAGTGCACTAACAAGAGAAAAATATAATTCTGAACATAAGCTGCATACTCAGAAACTCAAAAATACTCAGAAATTAGATTTTATAGCCACAACAAGCACATATCTATCAGTAACCTGTACCAAAAAAATTTTCAAGGCCTCATTGCAATCTGATTAAATATGATGGTAATCAATAATATTGACTCAGTGACAGTGTTGTTAATCTGACTATGAGGAACTTTCTATTTAACATTTAGTTGTCATTATCAGCCAAATCAGGTGAAGGAGGAGAAGCGGCATGTTCCTCTAAACACTGCAGTAAACATGCAGAGCCAGGCGGAGACAGCAGCTCTGCAGAGGAGAGGAGCGGGAGTGCACAGCCCCACACTGTCTTCTTGACTTAATGGAAACATTTCACATGCTTTGGGCATATTCTTACAGTGTAAATTCCAATAAGATGAATTTGTCAGTGTAGGAATGCTGTAAGAAAATAGTGAGTGTAATTTGTATCCTGAATATACTGTGTATTGTTGTGGAAACTCTCCATATTGATCAGTGGGATGTCTCTTCTATCATCCTGTGGGAGCAGGGATGGACTGGGAATACAAATTTGTCTTGGACTTCTCACTCGGACCAGGCAGCCACCCACATAGAACATGTAATTACAGTAAAAGAGATGTGATTACTTAACTGTCAGACTTTGTACAACAGACAAAATACATAGAAACCGTTGTTCAGTATTTATAATAGTATAATTGATGATCAGGACAAATTCAATATGTTACTTGTTGTGTTTGTGTTTGTATGTTTATTGTTAAAATTGATATTCTTACAATGTCACATAGCATTCAGTGAGTAATTGTTTGACTGTATTATTGCGAATTACAGTAGACAAGATACATGTTTATTTAGTTTCATTTAATTGAATTTATTTAAATAAATAAATAGTCATTTTAAAAAAGAAGTTCAAATAATCTTTTCAGGATTGTATTTTACAAGTCTTTCTTTCATTTGAGAAAACAGATGGAAAAAACAACAACTCAGGATCATTTTCAGGCTTTAAAAATGATCTTTCACCTGTTTTTAGATGGGGGAAATGATAAAAAAAAATAAAGAAAAAAGAAGAATTCTGCTTGCCTATCAGGGATTTTGTAGTACAAGGTAGTTTGGAAGTTTTTCCTCACTGAAAGTTTATCTAAGAAAAAAGCTTTGATAATCACATGAGCAAAATACTTTGACAACTTTGATTGATTTATTTGTAACATCTGCAAAGTTTGATGAGCTTTTCCTCTGCCCACTGCTTCTGCTGGGCTGCCTGATATGTGTTTTAACTGGGCTCAGTGGGCTTGTGGTCCTCAATCTACTCTGAAGCTCTGGTCCTCCTCTCTGTCCTCTGCAGTGCTCCTTCTGCTGCCACCAGCGGCACTGAATGCATGAGAAGAAATTAAGAAACATTTGTATGACGTAATTTTAGATTCTTTATATTAAGCATGCACTTAGAAGTGTTGCATTCTCACATTGCAATCACTGAAAGCAATGACACAAAGGTGCTTACCCTGTGGAGCTGACTAAAAGGATGGAGTGCTTTGTCTTGCTCACAGACAATCTGCACCGACCCCAGCCTCAGATGAGAATGACTGCAGGCATTTTGGACATGTCAGAACTCTGGGGGTTTTTTTTTTCTTCTTTTTTTTCTTTTTTTTTTTGTAGAATTGGCTTTTGGAAGAAAATCTGTGAAGAACTATTCTCATCACCAATCCAGACCAACACCTCATGAAGCTCAGTGGTAAAATTATTAAACGATGGCATACATTCAAATGTGTTAACTTATTCTTATTCTTCAGCCCCACCTTCCTCTTATTATTATTTCTACTTTATTATTCATCTAAATTGAGCTGGCAGCAACTTTATAATGAAATGATGATTCCACAGAAAAGAAAAGCGACCAGCAGAGTCATAGAACCAGGTAACCAAATGTTACTGGCTGTAGATGACAGCCACCCATAATCACATTGTGCCAGGCAGCCTAACTGGGCCACTCACCAATGCATAAGCCCTATATACTGCACACACATTGTTTTTTGATTCTGGAAGGCTGGAACTAGGCCTGGGCGAGACGTCATATTTCATATCTTCACTGTAACACAATTCTGTAAAAATTCCACAAATTTCTCACAGTAATGTAAAGTTTTTTTAAAAATACAGCAAAACACTATACATTTTGATGCTTTTTGGTGCCAATATTACACTGTATACCTCACATTCTACTGCAAGAAATTTAATGGTAATATACGTACTTTTGAAGAGATTTACTGTACTGACACTGTAAAATTACCATGGCAGCTACTGCTGCCAGTATTTTAACATAATTTTATGGAAAAAATTGCTTTAGTGTTGCTATAAAAATACAGACAAATTCTAATAGTAATAAACAGTTTTCCCAAAAAACAGTAAAATACCATACATCTTGATGCTTTTGGAGCCAATATTGCACTGTAAATCTCAAATTCTACTGTAGAATGCTGTAACAAATGTATTAATTAATTAATTTATGTACTTTTGGTGTGTTATTTGATATAGAAATTGACATAGAAATAAACAGTTCATTATACAATTATACCCACTGTCCTCTATAGTCAAGCCTACCTTCCAAAACCACCCTCTACCCTATGGCAGGAGTAAAAATAAATAAACAAATAAATAAATAATTTAACATTCATGTAGAAAAGACAAAATAAACAAAGAAGAAAAAAACATAAATAATAAAAAGGAAGAAACACTTTTTCAAAGATTTACATGATTTGATTGACATTTTGATCATAAAGAATGTGTACCATATTACGTCACAATTTGCAATGGAGATCTAAACAATAACATACATGGCCAATGACAAATGCATTTAAACACATTATCAACCAATAGTATTTAAAATATCATAAAATCTAGATATGTTTGCCATATTTTAAAAAGTCCTGACTACTGCATCTTATGTTGTAGTAGATTTGATCTAATGGGATGTAGCATGGCAATTCATTTAACCAATGTAATAATGTAGTGTGATCATAAATTGAATGGTAATATACTGTTGAAGTTCTTTATGGTAGTGACACTGTAAAATAACGGTAGGATGATGGCAACTACAGCTGCCAGTGGTTTATTGTAATTTTTACGGGAAAATTTGTTACAGTGTTCATTCTCTTCTGAAATTTCAGTTATACAGTATATGAAGTTTAAGAGTGTGGTGCACCCTTACGCTTAAATACTCCAGGGTGTCATTGACTTAAGTCAAAGTTAATGGTGCCTAAGGACTCCATGCATGTGTTCCCCCTAAGCCATGAGCTAATGTGCCTTCTCTACAACAAATAGTGTATCTTTCACAACCCTGAACTTCCCACAATCTACAGTGTGCTTGTTTCTCAGTGGCATTTATGGTGCTTTAATCTCAACCACTACATGGTATTTTTTGTCAGATGTTTGCTTTTAGTTGGTCATGAGTTCCCGATAAGTACACCATATTAAACTGAAAGCCACTGTGTGATGTGGGTAATAAAACAGGCCTGTTGTACATGAGATGCGTGAGATGTACAACTTGTGCTTCAAATTTGGATGTTTTTTTTCTGACACTGGTACACAGAGTTAACTTAAGAAGTCAAAATATATCCCAAATCAAAAACACAGGGAGACAAGTGAACAAGAGAAGGACAGGGGCCTTGAAAACTTGTTTGGTGCATGTCACTTCCATATCCAAAAGGCTTTCAGTGGGGAAAAAAGCCCTGTTTACTTCAAATAAATATTTCATTTATTGCATATGACTGCAGCAAAGCAAAATGACCATGAAGAAGAAAACCTTTCAAGCTGACACAGTAATTGATGCTAAGTCCTTTCACTTTCCCTTTCCTTCTACTTGATCTCACTGGTAATCTAATCATGTTTACCTTTCCATTCACAGCAAAGTTTTACCCCGCGATGAAAAGCCTTAACAGCTGCAGCCTCTACATGTTCTGAGCTGACAGCAGAGTTTAGAGGAATAACACGAGTGGAGAGGACTGTGTGTGGGAAAGGAAACAGTAATTATGTGTGAATATACACTGCTGGGCTTCACTGTGAGGCAATATTTTATCTTTCAGAGTGATTGTGAATGAACTGCTGACATCAATGAAGTCACCCATTAGTTAAATTAATTGTCAGGATGTAAATGTATTTCATTTCTATTCAATTTTTGGCTTATTTGAGATGAGCCAGGACTGCATAGAATCATCTGGCTACTGCTGCACTATGCATACCCAACAGATGTTTGTTGGCACACATGAACAGCAATAACTGCAAGGCAGACACAGTTTTTAGTGCCAGGCATTGCAATTGCTCTCCACCAGCCACAAGACCAAGTGCATGATGGGAAATGCCTGGCTGTCACCTGATCAAAGGGGCATCCCCCCGCTGGGCAGAGGGATGCACCTTGCTCAGCCTGATGCCACCATGACCCAGCTCCAAATAAGTGAAAATGGATGGATTGATGGATGAATTAATATAAATAATATATATATATATATATATATATATATATATATATATATATATATATATATATATATATATTTTTTTTTTTTTTTTTTTTTTTTTTAAGAAAAATGGCAAAAAAAGTTAACTTTATATCAGGAAGACATCAACAATCTCACAGAGTGGTGCAAAGAGAACACATATCGCTCAACATCAGCAAAAGCAAAGAGCTGACAGTTGATTTCACACGAAAGGAAGCAAAGACACAAACACATCCCCAGTTACATCAGTGGAGCCGAGGTAAAGCATGTGAACAGTTTGAATTGCCTGGGGATCATCACAGGGAATCTCACATCGGAGACTAAGACAGGAGTGATCCCCTTTCATAACTTACATCAGAAGCACTGAAATATGCTTTATTCACTAAATGGCCGTAATGAAGATTATCTCTGTGAGACTAAATAGAGATGAGAGATGAAACAAGGCGGCTTTGAGCCTTTTATCCACATAGGATTAAGTTCAAGTGTGAAAATGACTCATTTGTTATCAGCTGACAGGAGAAGCTAATGAACATGAAGAGAAAATTCCCATAATGCTTAGCTCATTTTCAGGCATGAAAATCAGCAATCAGCTTCATATCACAAGGCTTTTGACTTTGTGCATTCTATCTTTGGGTTTGACATCTATGGAGTTGATCCACATGGCATATCAGCTACTGTATGTCGGCCAATAGGTTACAAGATATTACAGAAGTGCCAAAGATAGCCTATGTTTGAGGTAATATACAAACAGTGTCTCCTATTGTCCACAAGACAGCACTGAATTATATTTTTCAGTTTTTTTCACTATATTTTATAGTTTTACAGTTTTTTAACTGCCTGCTCAGAATGCATCTTTTTCTCAATTTCTTTTTTCTTAATCTCCATTCATTCAGTAGCAGAAAATTTCTATCCTGACAAAATTTTAAATATATTTTCACTATAAATTGATGAATAAAAATCACTACAATGCAGGAATTAGGTGTTTGATGCTCAAATTTCTTTTGCCGGAGGACTCCCAAACTCCTTTATTTCATATGTGTCCCCAACTGTTTTCACAAAACTTATACCCTTGGGGGTGAGAGTTGTGTCCATATTTGGATAATAATTAATCATTCAGGCCCTGCCTTTAAGTTCAAATTTGTTTTAGTAAATAAAGGTTAGTAGAAAATACTAAAACATTCACTGACAAAACAAACTGCCTTACTACAATTGTCCATCTTGTTTCCATTTATCACTAAGGGACTTGTTAGGATTTGTTGACTACCAGTAATCTATTTTTAAAGCTGGGCTAATCAGTATTTTATTATCAGCAATGGATCAAAGTCAGGTTACTTGTAGCGACAAATTCACAGACAGCAGCTGTTAAGAGAACTTTGACAAACCCACTGTACATGACCTGCAGAAAGAGAAAGTTAGAGCTTGTCTGTTGGATGAGTAAATTGCTAGGTTAGCAACTGTTAGGCACAACAGGTAGTGTTGCTGTAAAGATAGATAGATAGATAGATGGATAGATGGATAGATAGATAGATAGATAGACATGAAAAATTAGTTATCAACTTTCTAAGGCCAGAAATATCTATAATGAATAATGAGTCAGCCCTAGAAACAGATTGTGTCTCTCGGCAGCACTGAACAAAACTTGTTGATATGACAAAGTGGTGCAAATAACTGTGAACAGCCTGAAGGCAGACGCCTGGTGTAGAATGAAATCAAGCAAACTAAAGCTGAAAAAGCTTAACATTTTATTTACACCCTGCTGCTTTGTGCATCAGAAAATATCATAAACACTTCAGGTCCGTATGAGCAAACAGTCTGTCTTGTCTGCTGAATGTAACCACAGCAAATGGTGAACCTGAGAGGCAGACTCTAAAGCCCAACAAAGTGCATTTTAAAGAAGGTGACCAGCCTTATCTCATGTCCAGGGCTTCAAACAATGCTGCTTTGCCAGTAGCTCCCAGCCTCAGATATGGATCCAAAATACACCATTTAAGGTGTCTTCACACCAGAGCTTCGTTTCCTTGGATAATCCGGTTCGTATGGGGTGGTGTGAAAGCTCATTCAAACTCTGGTGAGGACCAAACAAGTGAACTCTGGTCCGCTTGAAAATGGGGGTCACAGTACACTTACGAATGAACCCTGGTGCGGTCACATGCCTGAACAATCTCCACAACAACATTATTACATAAACACACAAAATGCTACCTCAAACTCCAGTCTCAAATTGTTTAGACACGTTTCATAGGCCATTTTCATCTTTTAGATTGTGTATTACTCTGAGTTCCCCAGCAACCACCTGCCTCACTGAGGGCTCCAGGAAAATCCCACTGATGTTCCAGCTTTCTTTTTAGCCAATGCTTGTTAGACATAGCAGCTGCAACTGTGTGACTGCAGGCAATATTGAAAAGAAGTACAAACTGTAAAAAGTGCAGTCATGGAAAGTGTTAGCAGTATTTTTTTCTCTCCTTTCTTTAACAATCAACACTGACCTTGTGTGTTTGCTTTTTCAAAGCAATTACCTTCATGCAAAATAAGAGCTGGCTGTTACCAGCGCCAGTTGTTTCAGTGTGTTTCACTGATCACAAAGGCAAAGCACATGATGAAGATGCAGTACCCATATAAATGCAAGTCGTCCCAAAAATTTCCATCCATCCATCCATGCCTCCTATTCCCCCGTCTACCCATCCATCTCTCCATCCATCAGTCCATATGTCTGTCCATCCATCCATCCATTCATCCATCTGCACACTATGGGCTTAACATTTTTGACTTCTCTGGAACTCTGTTGGATTGATGAAGACCATTTTCCCCAAATCATATTCCCGTATTTGCTGTTTGAATGATGGAAGTCTAACACTTGGTCCACAATCTCTCAGGTTTTCAGATCAGCTAATATGTTGACTGTGAAGAACATAAGGTATGATTCATAGAGAATCATACTCTTCAAACCCTTCAGTGATCCCTCCAGAAAGACAAACGTTTGTCAGTTCAACAAAAAAGGCCTTCCTGGATTTAGCAACAAAACAAGCACTTGTAAATTATTGAATCAAGACAAGGGCATGGCATGTCAATAAATGTCTCTATTGAACTCTTAGTGTCTCTTTTCTAAAATTCTGCAGACCAGGTTCGTCAACAGTTTGGATCTTATCAGCAGCCCAATTAATGATTTCTTCTTTTACTGCCAAGAGATCACCTCAGCTAACCTTATCCCATCTGTCACTTCCACTCCTCATTCTCTAAAGGACTCACCCTGGAAACCCTCTAGTCACAAGCTAGTTTCATGAATCTTAAGCCCACATTGTGACTGTGTGACTGAGATTCAGCGCAACACTGGATGCTTTGATGTTTAAGGTTATGCCAGAAAACAAGTAGTCTATTTAAAAATTATATGTAAATTAATTATGCATAAAATGTTCCCAACATGCGTGTTAAATCCATAATCCATAAAAACAATCGTCCTTACGTCACAGCTTGGATTTTACAGACGCTACAGTATGTCTAGGCTGATTCGCGTCTGCAACAGATTTTCTAGCTCCTTAGAAAATTATACCGACTTTGTTGCTTTGTGGATGAAGATTTCAGTACCAAAACTTTATCCTCTGTCACTTTTGTCACAAAGTCTGTCTCATTTGTTTATATTTTACTCAGTCTGCCCCTCTGCCTCTCTGTCTCTAACCACCTCTATCTGTCCTGGCACTATGTGTTGCCATTTACTATTCATCCAGCAGATGCTCCCAGACTCTCCCACCTCTCCCAATCACCTGACTCTCACTTCCACCTGCTCACCTGTTTCCTGTTTCCCTGCTTAGCCCTGCAGCCTGGCCCATTTCCACTCATTCCCTGCCAAGTGGTCAATGTTGCTTTATATCTTTGTTTCCAGCCATCTGAACCTGAATCTGGCTACCTAGGGTAAGCAAATACTGACTGCCTTCTGCTGCATTCAGTGCAAGGTTATATGCTGTACAACAATGCTCAATTTGTTCCATGTAACATTCCTCTTAACCCTCTTCAGTGCTTGTAATGTTATTGACTTGCTCAGCTGCCCTTATACTAAATGTCTTTTCAAGTGATTTCACTGTCACAGACAAATTTCCAGTGTTGTGATTTAATCATTTTTAAACCAGTTTGACCTCAGTTGGTGCATGCTCTCATTGTTTGGTGTGAAATGATTGTAAAACTTAGTCAAGTCAGTCTTGTATTTGGTTTGATGTTTGGACAAAATCAAACATGTTCAACATTATTGTGAATTTTTAGTCTTGGATCATGCAAATAGTGAATTTCAATGACATGAACATTGTCAACAACCCACACCTGCGCTCTTTCCAGTACCAAACAGGAGGCATCGAACTGGGTAGTAAATGTGGAACTTGAACGTGAGCAAGTCTCAGTTCTCTTGTAGAAAGAGGGAAAAATGATTGAGTTGGGGAGTGAAGAAAAATTTGTGTTGAAATTGGTGTGTATGTGGTCCACCAGCCAGCATTTATTTGGTGAGAAATCTTAATTTTTTTAAACAATTTATCTTAATAGATTAAATTGATGCTGAAGTGACAGAATACAGTATTTGACGCCTTTTACCTTGCGTTTCTGGAGTTTTGTTTCAATGGAATTGTTAATAGTAGAGTTTCCATTACAGAGTTGCACAAAAATTAATTGATATTTTCAAAATGTTGATTAAACACAGTTGTGAGATGACTGCATTTGCATTGAGTGATGTTATGCAACTTCTTCTCTCACATTAACATTCCAAGAAGCGTGGCGATGGATGTTTAAACATCAGCATGTTTATTTCTATTGCAGCCACCGCACTTGCTGTCATTATTTCTAATCAAAGGTGACGTAGGCATGTAATAATAATAATAATAATAATAATAATAATAATAATAATAAAAATGATGATAACTTTATTTATATAGCACCTTTAAAAAAGTTGTTTACAAATTGCTTTGATAGACAAAGCAAAGGCAGGAACTAGGAATAATAAAAATAGACATCAACACTCAAGCCAAACAGAGAAAGGTATAGGACAAGTCAAGCAAAAAGGCCAGAACAAAATACATATACAAAGGTCAACAACAATAAAGTAAAGGTTCATAGGGAGTCAGCATTTCAGAAATGTAAATTGGGGCAAGACCAATACGAGCTTTAAAAGTAATCAGTAAAATCTTAAAATAAATTCTAAAACAGACAGGGAGCCAGTGGAGGGAAGCAAGGATGGGAATGATGTGATGTCATCTGTTAAAACCAGCAAGAAGCCTAGCAAGCAATAATGGAAAGGCAAATCCCATATACATGGGGGCGGCCACATATAAGGGATTTCTGTGAGGGGTTTAGTCCACGATTTCACAGAGGAATTGTGGATTCCAAACTTCCAGATGTTCGCTCAACTTTTTAAGAGTTATGCAGTGCAATAATACCTCTTGTATTGCCTGCATTGTCATGCCTGAAGGAGCCAGGACCCAGTAACAACTGCATAGCCAAAAAACTTTTTTACTCCTTTCGAAATTGACCTGTTTTCCATAGGCGTATTTTGGCGTTATAGTTTCCACTAGGAGCAATATGGGAAATAAAAAGAATCTAGTTGTAGTGTTGCAAATAGTGACTGCAAAATCCCAAGTCTTTGTAAAATATAGTGTGCAACTAAAAACTCACATTGTTTGTGGATGTTAGAGGCAATTAGACTTCAGTTTTTTTAAGATTTTATTAAGGGCATGTATTGTAGGCATTGGTTGTTTTTTGCCTTTGGGGGCAGCAAAGCAGGCTGCTCATTTGGCAAACTTGTTAGCAAACAGTTTCTTATTTATTCATCCATCAGACATGTTGCTATATTAGCACTTATGAGGCATGTTTCTGCTAACCTATTGAATGTCAGACTAATTTTCAGTCCATATATAGATCTGTTTTGATCTCCGCTAACTCCTAAGAAAAGTATCTGGCTCTTTAGGTGCTTAATGCTCCACTTTGTCAGTTTGGTGCTGAGCATGTAGGCTTGATTACAGTGGGGGTTTTGTTGTTGTTGTTGTTGTTGTTGTTGTTGTTGTTGTTGTTGTTGTTGTTGTTTTTACTGAAAGTAACTGCTTACTTTGGCCTGAAAAGACACCACAGGCCATAAAAATAAAATAAAATAAACAATGAACCAGATACTAAAATGCTCTGTAATGTTGAGGAGAACAGCAGTCTTGTGATTATTCTCTGTGGATGTATCACTATGAGCACTATGAGCAACATTCAACTTTCACGACTTATAGTCAATTAATCCATTGTTATTATAAAAGTATTAGTGCAGCTTTAAATATGTCAGTTAAACAGAGAAACTTGCTGTTTATGGAATGACTGATCCCCTAGTAAGCCCACTTAACAGACAGGTCTGAATGAAACAAACATCACAGAGTGTTTAACATGCACATTAGCATCCAGGTTAAAATCAGGTTTTTGGACTATCCTGACTGTGTTATGTGCTACACATGTATAGATCATATCCTGGTTTTAGAAACCCAGATATGAAATAGGGGTTACTCTGACAGATCATGTGTTAAAATCATGTTTACAGGGATATAAATTATCATGTTCATCATGTTCCATGTACGCACCATATCTGGAAGATCAAAACCAGGATACCAGTGTGCATGAAATGCACTTATAGATGGAATTCAGATCCGTACCGCAGGTCATCAGGTTGAATTAGCCTGGTAAGAGATCAACAGTGAACAGTGCTGGCGACTACTGATGCAGAGATGTTGCGTGCCAAACCCCAGGTCTTCTTAATTACAGATTCATACAATTATGTGCCCAAAACCATCGAAGAAATGGCTGCACAGAGATTCAGGGAGGCTTAGTGGTGAGAGACTCTTTTTCAACTGGAGTATATGGTTTTAACCCCCCCATCAGAAAGGATCTGCTGTACTGAGTATCCATGTACGTGATCTTGAATCCTAATCAGCTTCAGGGATGATATGTGTTACAAGACATGCATTTTCTTCAGGCGGTCATTTCTGAAAAAAGCTTGAATTTATCATAACTTTAATTAAATGTTTGGACTAAACCATAACACCAACTTCTCTGGACACTTTGTTCCAATGCAGTTTTTTAGGGATTTTTTTCAAATAGAGATGATGCATATGTTTGGAGTTGGCAAATACATTATGCTGTAAAGCTATTTTAACTGTGCAAGGCCAGATAATGAAAATAGTCTAGCTGGAAAAATGTGAGCAGACCGCCCTCTGCTGATGGCATCTCTTTAGTGCAAATGTTGTGGTGCACAGGCAGTGGGCTACGAGCTAAATGCGTTATGTGATGGGTGTGTTACTGCTGGTGTTAATGCACAGAAAGGCTTTTATGGTTTAAGCATGTTTGTGTGTGTGTGTGTGTGTGTGTGTGTGTGTGTGTGTGTGTGTGTGTTTAATCTTCAACCACCCATTTTTTGATGTATTTAGCACATTTTACTTCATTTTGTGTTGTTTAATGAAACTAATTATTGTATTTAACAGGTAAAATCAAACACATTAACCCTTTGAAACCTGAGCAAATTGGCTTGATTTCTTCCAAAAACATGGGAAAAGGGCAATAAACAACAAGATGAAATGACAGAGAAATTAGCAAGAAATTAGTAAAAGAAATTTACCTGAAAATTAGTACAAAAAAGTTTGGTTTTTTTTTAAAACAAAAAAGCATTTGTAAAATTATTTAAAATAATGAAAATAGCATTCTTCTGGACATTTTCGTAGTTTTGTTAAAAATAATTTTATAAATCTACTAATGTCTGCAATTTGCTAGAAATGTTTTGCCTAGTTCATCATTGCCTTTACCCCTGTTACTTAATGAAATCAAGCCAATTAGATCAGGGTGTCAAAGGTTTAAATACTTGTGAAAGGTGTCTGAATGCAGCACAGTAGGTGATGTCAATCCAGTTTTAAATACCGTGCTTTTATGATATTTTTTTTAATTTGATTTATTTAATTCCAAAATGTAAAAAGGGAAATAGACATTATTCTACAAAAGCAGACAAAAAACAGTTTAAAAAAAAGTTAAATTTACAGGCAATGAAAAACATAAAGCAAAAGAAATGCTCAAATAAATGATGAATCTATTTACAAAAAGGAGTTAGATAAGGTAAACATTTATTTAATCCCACCCCTTCTCTGTAGGTCATTAAATTTTAATTGACCAGCTTCCTTATTCATTTAAACCTATGCTATAAATACTTAAATATATACCTAAATCCACATACTCAAAATCAAATATCGACGATTTTTCATAATTATTTACCCAAAATAAATTCAATTAATAAGAATATGTCGAGTATAAAGATATATTTGAAGGTCGTCAGTGGCACACTAATACAGAGTGAAAATATACCACTGGCCAGGTTCCTATCTCTGTAAGAAGTTGACTTTGCGCTACGCAGCCTGGGAAATGAATTTCTTGCACGTCTCAGAGCGTTACGCAGCCGGACCAATCCGAACTACATTTCCCTTGTGTCCTTGCGCGATCGGGGTTACATGCGGTTCTCCACGCAGTCTGTGCTGCGGCAGCGACAAATGTGGTCCTTGAACGACTCATAGCCCAGGCATATTCGCATGGCCCTCAGGATTAAGGGGTGCAGTTTTGGCTCAACCTCTACACGCAACTTCCGACGTAAGTGTACCAGCTTTCTATGTCCTGTTTTAGTTGGTTATACTTATATGGTGAAAACTTGTTTTCCTGCCTGTGAGAGATAGCAGTGCAGCTAGCTAACAGCTAGCTAGCCAACGTTAACGTCAGACGTTGGAAGCCAAAGTTGGCAGCAGTTCAGAGTCTGGCCTTAACAAGGCTGTCTGCCAGGCAGTGTCTAAAGAAGATGTGTGCTTTAATAAGATAAAAGCCTGTTTACTTCGCTTCCCGCTGGACAGTGGCCTAGCGATACAGGAACTAAAAGCTGCCGCCTGCTTGTCCTCCAGACAAAACTGGCCAATGTCAACTAGCCCAAAATAGATGCATGTGTAAAGCTAACATGAATATAGCTGTAAACTTCCGGTCGGTACTTCTGAAGCAGGTGACATTCCTGCTGCTGCTCTCCTACAGTTTAATTAGAGTACTCTTATTGTGAAGATGAGTGTCACGGCTTCCTGTCTTATTGTGGTGAATTCGCAGAGCTCTTGCAGTAGTTTGGCTAGCTGCTAGTAGGTGAAGTTTTGTAACGTAACCGTAACTCTTAAGTAACTGTGAAGTAACAGCCAGTTAACGCTAACTTCACCTTTTTTTTTAAAACGTAGTTTGAGTTTAGTTTTTGAGACGTACACTCTTGGTCTTCGTGCATGAGACTCACCCACTCGTTTGTTTATCTTCAGGTGCTGCTTTTATGGTTGCGCAATCATAACGCAAGGTATGTCCTTAATCTGTCATAACGTGTAATCAGTGACTGAAAGATGAGATAACGCAGGAAATAATTTAGGTCATGGTTAGTTTGCTCAGTGAATTGTTTAAGATTAGAGTAAACTTGGTGGTTTCAGTAACGTTACTACTAAAATGGAGAAGCGAGCTTTACTATATGATAGTCACGTGTATGTTACTATTAGTATGTTTAAAAAATGCTTTGAAACTGAGAGAACAAAAGTGTAAGAAACAATAGTCTGATTATGAAAAAAGGAGAAATGACTTATGAATCGCTCACTAGATTAAATTTTATTTATATAGCACCTTTCAGACAAATCAAATGCAGTTCAAAGTGCTGGATAGTTTGACTGAAGAAACAAAAACAGCATATGAAAATGCTGACAAATGGATCATAAAAAAATGGAGTAAGTACACACCTTTTTTTTGTACTTAAAGTTTTTTTTGGTGACATCTTGGAAGACATATTATACTATGATTTTTTTGTCATATTTTTAATGACATACCACTGTATACTATACTATGACTTTTTTGTCACATTTTGGATGATATACTTAACGCTGACTTTTTTTTGGTTAAATTTTTAGTTTTTTTTAGGATAGGTATTTAGTTTACATTTAAAAGTCAATACTTTCAGTTTCTCTTAGATCCTCTGGCAGGCTGTTCCAACATTTTGGGGCGTAATGCTTAAAGCAGAATCACCAAATGTTTTCGTTCTACATTGTAGAACCGCTAAAAAAGAGGAGTCGGAGGATCTGAGGGGGCCTTCTTGGTTCATTAACTAAAAGCATGTTCTAAATATGTTGAAGATGTAGTTTCCTCTAGTATGCAGTCCAGTTTTAGAAGTTACCAGATAACCATTACTCTAAATAGTCAGCAAAGTAATGTCGGTTTTTCATTTAGGGGGAAACTACTGAAATATGTTGAGCATAATTACATGAATATAATCTCAGCAACATTGAGTCCATATTTTTCACATTTTCTGAATTTCTACTTGAACTTGGAGTGCCTACATGTTTGTGCTCCACTGATTTTGCAATGGGGGTCATGCAGTGGTCAGTATTTCACAGTTATTTTAGTGATTTAGACCAACAGAAGAGACTGCATGTATATCACATGTGTTTGAAAGTCTAATCAAGATTATCTGATGTTCCTTTTGTTGCAAGAAACTAAAAGCTTCAGCTGTAATTTTTGCCAGGTTATGTAGGAAAGATCACAGGTGGAAGTTGGTCAAAAACAGTTGCTAAAATACATTTAAATTGTAAATTTTGGTGCTTTAGTCCAAAAAGTTATGTCAAATTTGAGTCCTAGACATGAAAACTGAAAAAAAAAATCTGCCTGTACAGGATTTAGCTTTAGTTTGTCCTATAGTCAGTCCCCGAGTCTACCGACAAAAACATTCAGCAAAAATAAATAATGCTTTATACACAAATATATTTGTTCGAGCTTCTCAAATGTCAATATTTGACGGTTTTCTTGATCTTCCATGATAATAACCTAAATACTTTAGGTTTTGGGTGCTTAGTGAGCCAAAGCAAACATGTTTAAAGATGTTACATCAAACTCAGAACTTGTGATAGATAATTCATATTTTCTTTCATTTGCTTGTACAAGTTTAAGACTAAATACCAAAGTACCAGTAACTGAGTGAAATAACTAATAGACATAGAAAAGAACTGTCAGTTGCCGCACTGAAAAAGATCTTGATGCATAGATTTGCCTTTTTGTTACCCATCCCACAGTCTGTGGTTGAACGTCACAGCAGCAGAGAGGCGGAGGGGAGGAGGATGATAATGCAGCGCTTCCTAACTCATCGGACACTGCTGCGGGTAGCAGCGGCACGCCCAATACTGGCGGGGGTCACCATCCCAGAGCCACCAGTAGCCTTTTGCTGCTGTGTCCTCCGCCTGTCACCATCACCTCCCACAGGTCGGCTCTGGCTGTCAACCACAGCAACTAGCAAGGCAGCACATCAGCCAAAACACCAACCACCACAAGATGAACCGCAGTCCAGCTCTGCACCTCAGACACAGGAGTCCCAGAAAGGGGAAGCAAGGCCTGATGCTGTAGAGGTGGACCCCCTGCAGGACAAGTCCATTGGTCTGGTCCAGAGGTTTAAGAGAACCTTCAAACAGTATGGGAAGGTGATGATCCCTGTGCATCTCGTGACGTCCTCAGTCTGGTTTGGAACCTTCTATTATGCTGCTATGAAGTGAGTTATTATAAATCAGATTGACATTTATTCCTAAAATGTATTTATGTCTAGCTGAAGAAAGACAGACTGCTGTACGATCTTAAATCTGGTTTTACCATCTCCTGCCAATCATCATAGAATTTCTTTGTCCTAAATGTTAACAAGTCATGTTATAAATGCAGTGCTATACACATAAAGCTGAAAACACATCAATGAAGGTGTTAATATTGACATTTCTTTCCAAACTTATAAAAATCAGCATTTCATGGATTGAAAATGTCTTAACGTACTCCCTTCTGTTTCAAATCTGAAACCATGCAAGGCCAGTGCTGACTTGGAGTCAGCCACTTGGGACTTACTTCTGTCATAATATTCTCACTATAACATATATATATATATATAAGTGTTACTGGATGGCAGCTAATCAAAATCTTTTCTCTCTGTTTTTTCTTCTCCCAGAGGTGTGAATGTAGTGCCCTTCCTGGAGATGATTGGTCTACCAGAGTCACTGGTTGGCCTTTTGAGAGACTCCTCAAGTGGCTACGCTCTGACTGCGTACGCCATGTACAAGGTAATAAAATCCAGGATCCTCCGGGATATATTATGCCTTCATGCTGGCAAAAGCTGTATCCGGATGCATTACTTTTTTTGGTTGTCCGTCTCAGGCTTGTGAATGCCATATCTCAAGAAGGCCTTGAGGGAATTTCCTTAAATTTGGCATAAACGTCCACCTTGACTCACTAGCTGCTTTTACCATGAGATCGTGCTATGGGTCCCCCCCTTTATACCTGCACTTTTACACAGAACCAACCATCAGCAGCATCATTCCACCTCAGTATGTACTTATACACCACATCGCGGCATCCCATGATCAAAGGAGGCATGACGGGTGTGACATAAAAAGTTTTCATCGACAGTGCTTTCTAAACAGTAACAAAGGCATAACACGTCAATAACAATCATTCATTTTCTGTGTTATATGGCGGCTGAACTGGTCCTCTGCTCAGAGGGAAGGAGCTACTGAATTTTATTGTTGTCCCAGTTTGCGGACATTTACGACTGCTGTTCTTCTTCTTTGAATCAGCCACTATGCTACCAGTTGCTTTTTAAATCTCCCCTGATGGGGGATGCACACATAAACATGTTGTCAAAACATCACACTTTGGCTGCCCATAGTCACGCCTTTCTGGCTTTACGTTTTACACAGACCTCGTTTAGGCGCTGTTACTACCTCTGTTCTCGGAGCAGAGAGACCCCTCTAGTCCGTCCTCTTCGCAGTTTGACGTTTTATACAGAACAAGGCAGGGCAGCATAGTGGTGTTATATTACTGTCCTGAAACGGCAGTGTAAATGCAGCTAATGAGGAACTGACTAGAATTTGGTGACTGAAGGTTAAAGGTCAAGGTCAATGACCTCACAAAACATGTTTTTGGCTATAACAAGAACTTTTGTGTAATTTTGACAAATTTTCACACAAATGTCTAATAGAATAAAATAATGACATGGTGACATTTTATATCTCAAAGGTCGACTTCACTGTGACGTCATAATGTGCTGAAAAAACACTCTTCTGGCTACTGTTCAACGCCATAAAAAGGGGAGACATTTGGTTGGATACTGAATTAGTGACTCTTGAAACTGCTGATTTTATAGATCTGTGCTGCCGGGCGGGAGATGTGCGTGATCATTTTTTAGAATATGTATCTTCTTTGCAGCAGCATTTATATTTGAAGCATTGACATCTGTCATGGCGACATATGAGTCTGGACAGACATGGATGTAACTACAGCTGACACTTGACTGGTTTGCAGAGGTTAACAACCATTAGGTGGTAATTCTCGGTGAACATTTAACATTTTTACTCATTGATCAGGATACAAACATTGTGTTATTAAAACATTCACACTGTCATATTTCCTGAGCTGTTAGCCACCTTAGATTAAAATGTGTCTCATTTCCTCATTTTGCATGTAAACAGCAGATACTTTTTATCTAACAAGAGATTTTCTGAGTGATGGATTCAGGTGTTTGTTTCGCTCTGCTGCTTACTTTGTTTCCCCACAGATCGCAACCCCTGCCAGATACACGGTGACTCTGGGCGGCACGTCACTATCTGTTCAGTATCTCCGCAAGCACGGCTACTTATCCACACCACCGCCGGTCACAGAATACATCCAGGACAAAATGGAGGAGACAAAGGAGAAACTGACTGAAAAGATGGAGGAGACGAAGGAGAGATTCTCAGAGAAAATGGAGGAGACAAAAGAACGCTTCTCTGAGAAAATGGAAGAGACTAAAGACAAGCTTTCTGAGAAGCTGCAGGAAACCAAAGACAGAGTCTCAGAGAGAAAAGCGTTTTTTAGAAAGAAAAGCGATTAGCGGATCCAGTTTACAGATGCCTCCTCTGGATAAATTATCCTTTTTTGATCTCAAGTAATCAGTGGGTTTGGGGCAAGTAAAAGATGGCACTTATGAGACTGTTCAGAAAGAAGAGAGAGACTTTATCCTGTCCTTGTCCTAAAATTTCACCTTGCACATCTCAGTTATCTGCTGTTGTCTGTTTAAGTGTCAAATTCAAGCTCCTAATTGTCCAACTCTGCTACAATGTAAGTTTAGACTAGACAGCAGCTTAGCAGACTCCTGGCAATGCTACGGTCTGGCTCTGTCATCTCAGACTGGATTTACACTGGCTCATGCTATCCCGACTATAAAAACACACATCACATAAACACATGAAAAAATAGGTCTGGGTTTCAAAGGGTTGAAAAAAATCAATTTGTCAAGTATAAAAACAGCAGCCATGAAAGATTATATGGGAGAGAATAATGCCGATTCCCCTGGTTAAGAAAATAAAAGTTGAAGCTCATGGTTACCTGTGTTTGATCGTCCATTAAAGCCTTTGTGGAAGGCTGGGTACCATCTTGTGTCTTTTCTAATGTACCGAGAAAGAAATTAAGTTTTCTAATGTATTTTTATCCTTAAGCCCAAGCTAATATATTATTTTGATGTCTGTACTACTTCATGGGTTGACTGAAAGTTGTGTATGAAAGTCAAATTGTCAAAGCTGCTTTTGGAGCAGAAAAGGAACAGTACATGTCAGTTAACGTGTTGATCAGTCCTACATGTAAACATGTGCAGCAGCAGTAAGCACACTGTGGAGTACATGGGTGTAAAGTGTCGACAGTGTGCCTGATGAAATGTCTTGGGAATTTGTGTATTAAATACACAAGTGTTCTTGTCAGTAATTCAAACAGATGTCTGATTAAAATTGCAACGAATAAAATGAAATGCAAATCACCAACGTGTACGCTGTATGTATAGGCCATGTGAGTTGGAACAACCAATGAAAACTGTGTTTGAACTTTAAATGAGACTATAACTTTTTTTTCATGAAAAGATAACATAAGCGAATGCTGCACTTAAAAAAAGTTAAATTTATAATCGAAAGTCAGTTTATTCAACTGAATACACTGATAGTGAGTGACACGCCGATGAGTTGGTGTGTCAAATTCTACCGGTTGAAAAGAGAGGATGGAGTATTGCACTCAATAGTCTAATACATCTTGTCATTAAAAGTCCTTGATTACAGTGGTTCTGCTCAGAACTGGTGGCTGCATTGCTAGACCGCACAAATGTCCAAGAATCCTGAACAGGAGTGATCTGAGGACCAGAGCTAATTTAGTGGGAAAGGACTACCATTTATCGGCAGAAATGGAATAGAAGAAAGTAGAGTAAAATTAGAGTAGTTGTGTTCTTGTCCTTTTTTTCCACAAACAAAATTAATTTTGGTATCTTTTTTTATAAGTGCCTTCATGTAAGTCAAGTCAATTTTATTTATAAACCCATTATCACATATCACAATTTGCCTCAGAGGGTTTTGTAAATTATGGCATCCCTCTGTCCTCAGACCCTCACGATCGTCACATCACAGTCATTTTCCATGGTTTTCTCCCGCAGCTTGATTGGATGCTGTCGCATTGTTTTTAAGTGAATCTGGAGAATTAAGTGTCAGCTTGCTTTGGACGGATCTGCATTAATGTTGGTTGATTCAGGAAATGAGGGGATACGAAGTGACTTGTGAAACTCTTTTTAAAAAACATACTTTTTAATCTTTGGGCCTGGATGGAAGGTATCAAGTATTGTGAGGTCAAAAGGCTCAAATCCAAGGGAAGTCACTGGCGTTGAAGTCCAACTTGAGTTGCAAGTTTTTAAAATTTTTATCAAGTCTAAAGTCATTAAATTTGTGAGCTGAGTCTTCAAGTCCTCATATTTGCAAGTATATACAGTAAATGCACATCCTTTTTCTACTTTTATATCAATGTGCAGATTATTGTTCAGCCTTATCAAATGCTTTATATAAGGTTGCAGTTCTAAAAAACTCACATGCTCCTCATACCTGTCGGTCACATTTATTCCACTGAGATAAAAGCACGTGCGCACTGGGTGACACTGCAGGCGTCTAGTGTTTTGATGAGTCAGTAGGTCAAAGTATTCACCACTTACTGAGGAGTCAGTATGGATCTTAGCTTCCTTATCTGTCACTGTCCAGAAATGCTAAATAGAGCTAAACATCATGCCACCACACCCTGGATGAGCTCCAGCCTGCCTACTTCATTATGAATCTTATCTATATGTAAATATGATAGTATTGCTCAGTGCCGATGGGAAGTGTATGTGTGTCTGTGTGTGTGTGAGTAACAATGACCTCTGCTGTCCAAACTAATGAACAACTGTTTATGCAGTCCACGACCCCTCACACAAACACCTGTCTGTTCTCCCACAGGGACGAAGACACAGAGGACAGAGCGGCGCTGCGATTCCTCAAATCATTTCAGTGTAAAGACAATCTGTGATCTTCAGGTGTGAGTCAGAGGCTAAACATGACTCAAGTGTCAAGATGTCTCCAGGAAGCCCGAGGTGAAGTACAGGTCAGAGAAAAAACTGTCCAAACTGTCTAAAGTCTGTGATTTTCTCCGCTCTACATATTTTCCTACAGAGGTCAGTGGAATCATCTTTGATATGGCTGACAGATTGTGTACATCAGAAAGTTGCCGAGGTCACACTTGTTGTAATACTTTGGCCATAGAGCTTTTTTTTTATAGTCTTCAATTGAAATATTACAATTCTAAAGTTTTATTTTATGTTTTTTGCACACTTTATTTTTTTTTTTAAAATTGCTCTCTGTTGAAAAACAAAAAAACAACAATGCACAGTGGACAGGCAATGGTTTGTGTTACTTTTTGAAGAAAAATGCAAAAAATGGCTTGCAGGGGGCAGAACTCCAGTTTTCACTTATTTATTGCCCCAAAGCTCTTCATCAGATTCATGTCAGATTAGACTCATGGTTGATGAAAACCTGTGTTGCTCGAAACGACACTAATACTTTGATGCAATAAATAAGTGAAAACTGGAGCCGTGCAGTGTGTGAGCCATTCTTTTTGCTTTTGACTATTGACTAACCTTGATCCGAGTTTGGATTGGATGTGCATGCATACTTGTGCTTTCTTTTTTAAACAGACTGGACCTATGACAATTATGAACAGGCCCACAGCTTCAAATTGTAGTCTTGTGGAAAACTTGAGAAAATAACATTTGCATCTAGGTACATCTACAGGTAGTTCACCTAGAATAACTGAGCTAGGTGAACTAGCTCAACTGAGGAAGACTCCATTAATGTTTACATGAGCCTGACCATAAGTAGCATGCTTCCTTATGTGTAAGGATGTGTAATAGGGTTGGGGAAGAAACATTACTGTTGAGTTTTTTAATGTGTATTTTTGGTGTTTGGGCCCCACAAGCTGATTGCCATCAAGTTCTATTTTGGAGAGAAGGCAGACATCTTTACAGCGATACCTCCAACACTGTGCAACTCACAAAAAAACACATTTTTGTTTTTGGGATGAACTATCCCTTTAAAGCTCCCTCTGTTAGTATTTCCTTCAAGCTAGTTTCCAAACAAGATTGACCATTTCAGCAATGCTTCCTGAAAAAATCTGGAAGGTGAGATACTAGAAAGCAGATTCCTCCTCCCTGCTCATGTGTTTCCTGTCTGATGCTAACAGTCTGGGAGAGGTTCAGACTGAAGCTGCATCACATCTCATCTCTGAGCACACTGCAGCTAATGTATGCATGATTTCCTCTGCATGGCCCACACCAGTCTGCCAGCTCTCCAGATGCGTGTGTGCGTAGTCTGCTGAAAGTGAGTCAGGAGGAAATGTGAACAGTTTTGGGACAGTTGTGCTCCTTGCAGCATTTTTCAGCAGGAGGTTCACAGAAAGGACAGGAGGTGGGGGCCCAAGGCCCCGGGCACACCCTCTCTCTGCACTTGTAAGTGACGCTAAGTGCTTTGAACATTAGCTTTGTTTCACTTCTGCGAATGTTATGACAAGTTGCCAGATGGGGTCTGTCTATAAATAAACCGCTCTTACAGCAGGTTACACACTGCAACACAGTGAGAGAAGCAGTGACTCAGGAAATGCCCAGAAAGCAAAGTACTACTAAGATTGCTGCTATGACACCATGAATACCAAAATTTGTTGGAGCATTGGACATCTAATATATTCCGTGTAGGTTATGTTTTTAAAATGGCAGTCTCATTTTCCAGTTACAGACAAGTGGATGATTATTTTGTGTTGAACTTCTTATAATTATGTGTCATATCTGCTGATGGGCAATATCAGTTTGTAGTTAATAACCATGAAGAGAGTATTAAAGTGAAATAAACGTTCTGCTGCCAGGAAATTTCTTTCATTATCACCATAAAACAGAGACACAGAATTGCACAAATAATAACAGGGTAGTACTGTAGTATTAACAGCATAACATTTCAATTCCCAGATAAGTTTAACTCAGCTTGGATTGACCTAAAACACAGAAAACCTTCATGGGGTGATGCAGAAACTGTGGCGGCCATTTCCAGTAGCTTTCCAGTAGCTTGTTGCATTTAACATTAAGCAAAAGTCCCCGTGCACAGCCAATGTGATCTTCAGGTGCTGGCTGGTAAAAGGGACATATACAGTGGATAACAAAGCAGACCACCGCACACATGTAGAGGCATGTTATAGTGTGCAGAGTTAAAAAAAAAAAACTACCAAAAATGGCCCCAAAACCCATAAAATATCATGTTGAAAAAATGACCAAAAAAGCAAGGCTATAAATTTGACATGTTCCAAAAACTGCTGAAAATCACTTATTATGGCATGTAGAGGCCTGTTATAGTGTCCAGTGTAAAAAAAACCCTTCCAAAAGCGGCCCCAAAACCCAAAAAATAGCATGTTGAAAAAATGACCATAGCATGTTAGGTAGTATGGCAAAATTGTCAAAATTTGACATGTTCCAAAAACTGCTAAAAACCACTTAGCATAGCATGTAGAAGCATGTTGTAGTGTGCAGTGTAAAAAATAAATTCCCAAAACGGCCCCAAAACCCCTAAAATATCATGTTGAAAAAATGACCAAAAAAGCAAGGCTATAGTATGGCGAAATTTTCAAAATTTGACATGTTCCGAAAACTGCTGAAAACCACTTAGTATAGCATGTAGAGGTATGGTATAGTGTGCAGTGTTATAAAAATATTTAAAAACAGGTTAAAAATCCATAAAATAGCATGTTGAAAAACTGACCAAAAAAGCAAGGCTATAGTATGGTGAAATTGTCAAAATTTGACATGTTCCAAAAACTGCTGAAAACCACTTTATATAGTATTTAGAGGCTTTTTATTGTGTGCAGTGCAAACAAGAACTAAAAAAAACAGCGCCAAAACCCATAAAATATCATGTTGAAAAAATGACCAAAAAAGCAAGGCTATAGTAAGGCGAAAATGTACAAATTTGACACGTTCCGAAAACTGCTGAAGACCACTTAATATAGCATGTAGAGGTATGGGATAGTGTGCAGTGTTAAAAAAATATTGAAAAACAGCTTAAAAATCCATAAAATAGCACCTTGAAAAAATGACCAAAAAAGCAAGGCTATAGTATGGCGAAAATGTCAAAATTTGACATGTTCCAAAAACTGCTGAAAACCACTTAGTATAGCATGTAGAGGCATGTTATAGTGTGCAGTGTAAAAAAAACCTTCCAAAAACGGCCCCAAAACCCCTAAAATATCATGTTGAAAAAATGACCAAAAAAGCAAGGCTATAGTATGGCAAAATGTCAAAATTTGACCAGTTTCAAACACTGCTGAAAACCACTTAGTATAGCATGTAGAGGCATGTTATAGTGTGCAGAATGAAAAAACCTTCCAAAAACGGCCCCAAAACCCAAAAAATATCATGTTAAAAAAATGACTAAAAAAGCAAGGCTATAGGATGGCGAAATTGTCAAAATTTGACATGTTCCGAAAACTGCTGAAAACCACTTAGTATAGTACAAAGGCATGTTATAGTGTCCAGTGTAGAGTAACCTTCCAAAAACGGCCCCAAAACCCCAAAAATAGCATGTTCAAAAAATGACCAAAAAAGCAAGGCTATACTATGTTGAAAATGTCAAAATTTGAGATGTTCCGAAAACTGCTGAAAGCCACTTAGTATAGTATGTACAGGCATGTTATAGTGTCCAGTGTAGAGTAACCTTCCAAAAACAGCCCTAAAACCCCAAAGATAGCATGTTCAAAAAATGACGGTCATATCAAAAAATGTCGAAATTTGACATGTTCCAAAAACTGCTGAAAACCACTTAGTATAGCATGTCGAGGCATGTTATAGTGTGCAGTGTAAAAAAAACTTCCAAAAATGGCCCCAAAAGCCATAAAATATCATGTTGAAAAAATGACCAAAAAAGCAAGGCTATAGTATGGTGAAAATGTCAAAATTTGACATGTTCCAAAAACTGCTGAAAACCACTTAGTATAGCATGTAGAGGCATGTTATAATGTGCAGTGTAAAAAAACCTTCCAAAAACGGCCCCAAAACCCAAAAAATGTCATGTTGAAAAAATGACCAAAAAAGCAAGGCTATAGTATGGTGAAAATGTCAAAATTTGACAAATTTCAAACACTGCTGAAAACCACTTAGTATAGCATGTAGAGGCATGTTATAGTGTGCAGTGTAAAAAAAAAACCTTCCAAAAACGGCCCCAACACCCAAAAAATGTCATGTTGAAAAAATGACCAAAAAAGCAAGGCTATAGTATGGTGAAATTGTCAAAATTTGACATGTTCCAAAAACTGCTAAAAACCACTTAATATAGCATGTGGAGGCATGTTATAGTGTGCAGTGTAAAAATAACTTCCCAAAACGGCCCCAAAACCCAAAAAATATCATGTTAAAAAAAAGACTAAAAAAGCAAGGCTATAGTATGGTGAAATTGTCAAAATTTGACATTTCAAAAACTGCTGAAAACCACTTAGTATAGCATGTAAAGGCATGTTATAGTGTGCAGTGTAAAAATAATTTCCCAAAACGGCCCCAAAACCCCAAAAATATCATGTTGAAAAAATGACCAAAAAAGCAAGGCTATAGTATGGCGAAAATGTCAAAATTTGACATGTTCCAAAAACTGCTGAAAGCCACTTAGTATGGCATGTAAAGGCATGTTATAGTGTGCAGTGCAAAAATAAATTACCAAAACGGCCCCAAAACCCCTAAAGTATCATGTTGAAAAATGACCAAAAAAGCAAGGCTATAGTATGGCGAAAATGTCAAAATTTGACATGTTCCAAAAACTGCTGAAAACCACTTAGTATGGCATGTAGAGGCATGTTATAGTGTGCTGTGTAAAAATAAATTCCAAATACGGCCCCAAAACCCATACAATATCATGTTGAAAAAATGACCAAAAAAGCAAGACTATAGTATGGCGAAAATGTCAAAATTTGACATGTTCCAAAAACTGCTGAAAACCACTTAATATAGCATGTGGAGGCATGTTATAGTGTGCAGTGTAAAAATAAATTACCAAAACGGCCCCAAAACCCCTGAAATATCATGTTGAAAAAATGACCAAAAAAGCAAGGCTATAGTATGGCGAAATTTTCAAAATTTGACACGTTCCGAAAACTGCTGAAAACCACTTAGTATAGCATGTAGAGGCATGTTATAGTGTGCAGTGCAAAAAAACCTTCCAAACACAGCCCCAAAACCCCAAACATAGCATGTTCAAAAAATAACCAAAAAAGCAAGGCTATAGTATGGCGAAAATGTCAAAATTTGACATGTTCCAAAAACTGCTGAAAACCACTTAATATAGCATGTGGAGGCATGTTATAGTGTGCAGTGTAAAAATAAATTACCAAAACGGCCCCAAAACCCCTAAAATATCATGTTGAAAAAATGAACAAAGAAGCAAGGCTATAGTATGGCGAAATTGTCAAAATTTGACACGTTCCGAAAACTGCTGAAAACCACTTAGTATAGCATGTAGAGGCATGTTATAGTGTGCAGTGTAAAAAAACCTTCCAAATACGGCCCCAAAACCCATACAATATCATGTTGAAAAAATGACCAAAAAAGCAAGGCTATAGTATGGCGAAAATGTCAAAATTTGACATGTTCCAAAAACTGCTGAAAACCACTTAGTATGGCATGTAGAGGCATGTTATAGTGTGCTGTGTAAAAATAAATTTCAAAAACGGCCCCAAAACCCAAAAAATATCATGTTGAAAAAATGACTAAAAAAGCAAGGCTATAGTATGGCGAAAATGTCAAAATTTGACATGTTCCAAAAACTGCTGAAAACCACTTAGTATAGCATGTAGAGGCATGTTATAGTGTGCAGTGTAAAAAAACCTTCCAAATACGGCCCCAAAACCCATACAATATCATGTTGAAAAAATGACCAAAGAAGCATGGCGAAATTGTCAAAATTTGAAACGTTCCGAAAACTGCTGAAAACCACTTAGTATAGCATGTAGAGGCATGTTATAGTGTGCAGTGTAAAAAAAACCTTCCAAATACGGCCCCAAAACCCCAAACATAGCATGTTCAAAAAATAACCAAAAAAGCAAGGCTATAGTATGGCGAAAATGTCAAAATTTGACATGTTCCAAAAACTGCTGAAAACCACTTAGTATGGCATGTAAAGGCATGTTATAGTGTGCAGTGTAAAAAAACCTTCCAAATACGGCCCCAAAACCCATACAATATCATGTTGAAAAAATGACCAAAAAAGCAAGGCTATAGTATGGCAAAATGTCAAAATTTGACAAATTTCAAAAACTGCTGAAAACCACTTAGTATAGCCTGTAGAGGCATGTTATAGTGTGCAGTGTTAAAATAAATTCCAAATACGGCCCCAAAACCCAAAAAATGTCATGTTGAAAAAATGACCAAAAAAGCAAGGCTATAGTATGGCGAAAATGTCAAAATTTGACATGTTCCAAAAACTGCTGAAAACCACTTAGTATGGCATGTAGAGGCATGTTATAGTGTGCTGTGTAAAAATAAATTTCAAAAACGGCCCCAAAACCCAAAAAATATCATGTTGAAAAAATGACTAAAAAAGCAAGGCTATAGTATGGCGAAAATGTCAAAATTTGACATGTTCCAAAAACTGCTGAAAACCACTTAGTATGGCATGTAAAGGCATGTTATAGTGTGCAGTGTAAAAAACCTTCCAACACGGCCCCAAAACCCATACAATATCATGTTGAAAAATGACCAAAGAAGCAAGGCTATAGTATGGCGAAATTGTCAAAATTTGACACGTTCAAAAACTGCTGAAAACCACTTAGTATAGCATGTAAAGGCATGTTATAGTGTGCAGTGTAAAAAAAACCTTCCAAACACGGCCCCAAAACCCCAAACATAGCATGTTCAAAAAATAACCAAAAAAGCAAGGCTATAGTATGGCGAAAATGTCAAAATTTGACATGTTCCAAAAACTGCTGAAAACCACTTAGTATGGCATGTAAAGGCATGTTATAGTGTGCAGTGTAAAAAAACCTTCCAAATACGGCCCCAAAACCCATACAATATCATGTTGAAAAAATGACCAAAAAAGCAAGGCTATAGTATGGCAAAATGTCAAAATTTGACAAATTTCAAAAACTGCTGAAAACCACTTAGTATAGCCTGTAGAGGCATGTTATAGTGTGCAGTGTTAAAATAAATTCCAACACGGCCCCATTTAAAACCCAAAAAATGTCATGTTGAAAAATGACCAAAAAAGCAAGGCTATTGTATGGCGAAAATGTCAAAATTTGACATGTTCCAAAAACTGCTGAAAACCACTTAGTATGGCATGTAGAGGCATGTTATAGTGTGCTGTGTAAAAATAAATTTCAAAAACGGCCCCAAAACCCAAAAAATATCATGTTGAAAAAATGACTAAAAAAGCAAGGCTATAGTATGGCGAAAATGTCAAAATTTGACATGTTCCAAAAACTGCTGAAAACCACTTAGTATGGCATGTAAAGGCATGTTATAGTGTGCAGTGTAAAAAAACCTTCCAAATACGGCCCCAAAACCCATACAATATCATGTTGAAAAAATGACCAAAGAAGCAAGGCTATAGTATGGCGAAATTGTCAAAATTTGACACGTTCCGAAAACTGCTGAAAACCACTTAGTATAGCATGTAAAGGCATGTTATAGTGTGCAGTGTAAAAAAAACCTTCCAAACACGGCCCCAAAACCCCAAACATAGCATGTTCAAAAAATAACCAAAAAAGCAAGGCTATAGTATGGCGAAAATGTCAAAATTTGACATGTTCCAAAAACTGCTGAAAACCACTTAGTATGGCATGTAAAGGCATGTTATAGTGTGCAGTGTAAAAAAACATTCCAACACGGCCCCAAAACCCATACAATATCATGTTGAAAAAATGACCAAAAAAGCAAGGCTATAGTATGGCAAAATGTCAAAATTTGACAAATTTCAAAAACTGCTGAAAACCACTTAGTATAGCCTGTAGAGGCATGTTATAGTGTGCAGTGTTAAAATAAATTCCAAATACGGCCCCAAAACCCAAAAAATGTCATGTTGAAAAATGACCAAAAAGCAAGGCTATTGTATGGCGAAAATGTCAAAATTTGACATGTTCCAAAAACTGCTGAAAACCACTTAGTATGGCATGTAGAGGCATGTTATAGTGTGCTGTGTAAAAATAAATTTCAAAAACGGCCCCAAAACCCAAAAAATATCATGTTGAAAAAATGACTAAAAAAGCAAGGCTATAGTATGGCGAAAATGTCAAAATTTGACATGTTCCAAAAACTGCTGAAAACCACTTAGTATGGCATGTAAAGGCATGTTATAGTGTGCAGTGTAAAAAAACCTTCCAACACGGCCCCAAAACCCATACAATATCATGTTGAAAAAATGACCAAAGAAGCAAGGCTATAGTATGGCGAAATTGTCAAAATTTGACATGTTCCAAAAACTGCTGAAAACCACTTAGTATAGCATGTAGAGGCATGTTATAGTGTGCAGTGTAAAAAAAACCTTCCAAACACGGCCCCAAAACCCCAAACATAGCATGTTCAAAAAATAACCAAAAAAGCAAGGCTATAGTATGGCGAAAATGTCAAAATTTGACATGTTCCAAAAACTGCTGAAAACCACTTAGTATGGCATGTAAAGGCATGTTATAGTGTGCAGTGTAAAAAAACCTTCCAAATACTGCCCCAAAACCCATACAATATCATGTTGAAAAAATGACCAAAAAAGCAAGGCTATAGTATGGCAAAATGTCAAAATTTGACAAATTTCAAAAACTGCTGAAAACCACTTAGTATGGCATGTAAAGGCATGTTATAGTGTGCAGTGTAAAAAAACCTTCCAACACGGCCCCAAAACCCAAAAATGTCATGTTGAAAAAATGACCAAAAAAGCAAGGCTATAGTATGGCGAAAATGTCAAAATTTGACATGTTCCAAAAACTGCTGAAAACCACTTAGTATGGCATGTAGAGGCATGTTATAGTGTGCAGTGTAAAAATAAATTTCAAAAATGGCCCCAAAACCCAAAAAATATCATGTTGAAAAAATGACCAAAAAAGCAAGGCTATAGTATGGCGAAAATGTCAAAATTTGACATGTTCCAAAAACTGCTGAAAACCACTTAGTATAGCATGTAGAGGCATGTTATAGTGTGCAGTGTAAAAAAACCTTCCAAATATGGCCCCAAAACCCAAAAAATTTCATGTTGAAAAAATGACCAAAAAAGCAAGGCTATAGTATGGCGAAAATGTCAAAATTTGACATGTTCCGAAAACTGCTGAAAACCACTTAGTATAGCATGTAGCGGCATGTTATAGTGTGCAGTGTAAAAAAAACCTTCCAAATACGGCCCCAAAACCCCAAACATAGCATGTTGAAAAAATAACCAAAAAAGCAAGGCTATAGTATGGCGAAAATGTCAAAATTTGACATGTTCCAAAAACTGCTGAAAACCACTTAGTATGGCATGTAAAGGCATGTTATAGTGTGCAGTGTAAAAAACCTTCCAACACTGCCCCAAAACCCATACAATATCATGTTGAAAAATGACCAAAAAGCAAGGCTATATTCTGACAAAATGTCAAAATTTGACATGTTCCAAAAACTGCTGAAAACCACTTAGTATAGCCTGTAGAGGCATGTTATAGTGTGCAGTGTAAAAATAAATTCCAAATACGGCCCCAAAACCCAAAAAATGTCATGTTGAAAAAATGACCAAAAAAGCAAGGCTATAGTATGGCGAAAATGTCAAAATTTGACATGTTCCAAAAACTGCTGAAAACCACTTAGTATGGCATGCAGAGGCATGTTATAGTGTGCTGTGTAAAAATAAATTTCAAAAACGGCCCAAAACCCAAAAAATATCATGTTAAAAAAATGAATAAAAAAGCAAGGCTATAGTATGGCGAAAATGTCAAAATTTGACATGTTCCAAAAACTGCTGAAAACCACTTACTATAGCATGTAGAGGCATGTTATAGTGTGCAGTGTTGAAAAAATATTCAAAAACCGCTCAAAAATCCATACAACAGCACCTTGAAAAAATGACCAAAAAAGCAAGGCTATAGTATGGCAAAAATGTCAAAATTTGACATGTTCCAAAAACTGCTGAAAACCACTTAGTATGGCATGTAAAGGCATGTTATAGTGTGCAGTGTTAAAAACCTTCCAACACTGCCCCAAAACCCATACAATATCATGTTGAAAAAATGACCAAAAAAGCAAGGCTATAGTATGGCAAAATGTCAAAATTTGACAAATTTCGAAAACTGCTGAAAACCACTTAGTATAGCCTGTAGAGGCATGTTATAGTGTGCAGTGTTAAAATAAATTCCAAATACGGCCCCAAAACCCAAAAAATGTCATGTTGAAAAAATGACCAAAAAAGCAAGGCTATAGTATGGCGAAAATGTCAAAATTTGACATGTTCCAAAAACTGCTGAAAACCACTTAGTATGGCATGTAGAGGCATGTTATAGTGTGCTGTGTAAAAATAAATTTCAAAAACGGCCCCAAAACCCAAAAAATATCATGTTGAAAAAATGACTAAAAAAGCAAGGCTATAGTATGGCGAAAATGTCAAAATTTGACATGTTCCAAAAACTGCTGAAAACCACTTAGTATAGCATGTAGAGGCATGTTATAGTGTGCAGTGTAAAAAAACCTTCCAAATCATTTAAAACCCAAAAAATGTCATGTTGAAAAAATGACCAAAAAAGCAAGGCTATAGTATGGCGAAAATGTCAAAATTTGACATGTTCCAAAAACTGCTGAAAACCGCTTAGTATGGCATGTAAAGGCATGTTATAGTGTGCAGTGTAAAAAAACCTTCCAAATACGGCCCCAAAACCCATACAATATCATGTTGAAAAAATGACCAAAAAAGCAAGGCTATAGTATGGCGAAATTGTCAAAATTTGACACGTTCCGAAAACTGCTGAAAACCACTTAGTATAGCATGTAGAGGCATGTTATAGTGTGCAGTGTAAAAAAAACCTTCCAAACACGGCCCCAAAACCCCAAACATAGCATGTTCAAAAAATAACCAAAAAAGCAAGGCTATAGTATGGCGAAAATGTCAAAATTTGACAAATTTCGAAAACTGCTGAAAACCACTTAGTATAGCCTGTAGAGGCATGTTATAGTGTGCAGTGTTAAAATAAATTCCAAATATGGCCCCAAAACCCAAAAAATGTCATGTTGAAAAAATGACCAAAAAAGCAAGGCTTTCGTATGGCGAAAATGTCAAAATTTGACATGTTCCAAAAACTGCTGAAAACCACTTAGTATGGCATATAAAGGCATGTTATAGTGTGCAGTGTAAAAAAACCTTCCAAATACGGCCCCAAAACCCATACAATATCATGTTGAAAAAATGACCAAAAAAGCAAGGCTATAGTATGGCAAAATGTCAAAATTTGACAAATTTCAAAAACTGCTGAAAACCACTTAGTATAGCCTGTAGAGGCATGTTATAGTGTGCAGTGTTAAAATAAATTCCAAATATGGCCCCAAAACCCAAAAAATGTCATGTTGAAAAAATGACCAAATAAGCAAGGCTATAGTATGGCAAAATGTCAAAATTTGACAAATTTCAAAAACTGCTGAAAACCACTTAGTATAGCCTGTAGAGGCATGTTATAGTGTGCAGTGTTAAAATAAATTCCAAATACGGCCCCAAAACCCAAAAAATGTCATGTTGAAAAAATGACCAAATAAGCAAGGCTATAGTATGGCGAAAATGTCAAAATTTGACATGTTCCAAAAACTGCTGAAAACCACTTAGTATGGCATGTAGAGGCATGTTATAGTGTGCTGTGTAAAAATAAATTCCAAAAACGGCCCCAAAACCCAAAAATATCATGTTGAAAAAATGACCAAAAAAGCAAGGCTATAGTATGGCGAAATTGTCAAAATTTGACATGTTCCAAAAACTGCTGAAAACCACTTAGTATAGCATGTAGAGGCATGTTATAGTGTGCAGTGTAAAAACACCTTCCAAAAACGGCCCCAAAACCCAAAAATATCATGTTGAAAAAATGACCAAAAAAGCAAGGCTATAGTATGGCGAAATTGTCAAAATTTGACATGTTCCAAAAACGGCTAAAAATCACTTAATATAGCATGTGGAGGCATGTTATAGTGTGCAGTGTAAAAACACCTTCCAAAAACGGCCCCAAAACCCAAAAATATCATGTTGAAAAAATGACCAAAGAAGCAAGGCTATATTATGGCGAAAATGTCAAAATTTGACACGTTCCAAAAACTGCTGAAAACCACTTAGTATAGCATGTAGAGGCATGTTATAGTGTGCAGTGTTGAAAAAATATTCAAAAACCGCTCAAAAATCCATACAACAGCACCTTGAAAAAATGACCAAAAAAGCAAGGCTATAGTATGGCAAAAATGTCAAAATTTGACATGTTCCAAAAACTGCTGAAAACCACTTAATATAGTATTTAGAGGCATGTTATAGTGTGCAGTTTAAAAAAAACTTTAAAAAAAACGGCCCTAAACCCAAAAAATAGCATGTTCAAAAAATGATCAAAAAAGCAAGGCTATAGTATGGCGAAATTGTCAAAATTTGACATGTTCCAAAAACTGCTGAAAACCACTTAATATAGTATTTAGAGGCATGTTGTAGTGTCCAGTGTAAAAAAAACCTTCCAAAAACGGCCCCTATACCCAAAAAAACAGCATCTTCAGAAAATGACCAAAGAAGCAAGGCTATAGTATGGCAAAATGTCACAATTTGACACGTTCCGAAAACTGCTGAAAGCCACTTAGTATGGCATGTAGAGGTATGGTATAGTGTGCAGTGTTAAAAAAATATTCAAAAACAGCTTAAAAATCCATAAAATTGCACCTTGAAAAAAATGACCAACAAACCAAGGCTATAGTATGGCGAAATTGTCAAAATTTGACATGTTCCAAAAACTGCTGAAAACCATTTACTATGGCATGTAGAGGCATGTTATAGTGTGCAGTGTAAAAAAAAACCTTCCAAAACGGCATTTAAAACCCAAAAATAGCATCTTCAAAAAATGACCAAAAAAGCAAGGCCATAGTATGGCGAAAATGTCAAAATTTGACATGTTCCAACACTTGCTGAAAACCACTTAGTATGGCATGTAAAGGCATGTTATAGTGTGCAGTGTAAAAAAACCTTCCAAATACTGCCCCAAAACCCATACAATATCATGTTGAAAAAATGACCAAATAAGCAAGGCTATAGTATGGCAAAATGTCAAAATTTGACAAATTTCAAAAACTGCTGAAAACCACTTAGTATGGCATATAAAGGCATGTTATAGTGTGCAGTGTAAAAATAAATTACCAAAACGGCCCCAAAACCCCTAAAATATCATGTTGAAAAAATAACCAAAAAAGCAAGGCTATAGTAGGGCGAAAATGTCAAAATTTGACATGTTCCAAAAACTGCTGAAAACCACTTAGTATGGCATGTAGAGGCATGTTATAGTGTGCAGTGTAAAAATAAATTTCAAAAATGGCCCCAAAACCCAAAAAATATCATGTTGAAAAAATGACCAAAAAAGCAAGGCTATAGTATGGCGAAAATGTCAAAATTTGACATGTTCCAAAAACTGCTGAAAACCACTTAGTATGGCATGTAGAGGCATGTTATAGTGTGCTGTGTAAAAATAAATTTCAAATACGCATTTAAAACCCAAAAAATATCATGTTGAAAAAATGACTAAAAAAGCAAGGCTATAGTATGGCGAAAATGTCAAAATTTGACATGTTCCAAAAACTGCTGAAAACCACTTAGTATAGCATGTAGAGGCATGTTATAGTGTGCAGTGTAAAAAAACCTTCCAAATACGGCCCCAAAACCCAAAAAATGTCATGTTGAAAAAATGACCAAAAAAGCAAGGCTATAGTATGGCGAAAATGTCAAAATTTGACATGTTCCAAAAACTGCTGAAAACCACTTAGTATGGCATGTAAAGGCATGTTATAGTGTGCAGTGTAAAAAAACCTTCCAAATACGGCCCCAAAACCCATACAATATCATGTTGAAAAAATGACCAAAAAAGCAAGGCTATAGTATGGCGAAATTGTCAAAATTTGACACGTTCCGAAAACTGCTGAAAACCACTTAGTATAGCATGTAGAGGCATGTTATAGTGTGCAGTGTAAAAAAAACCTTCCAAACACGGCCCCAAAACCCCAAACATAGCATGTTCAAAAAATAACCAAAAAAGCAAGGCTATAGTATGGCGAAAATGTCAAAATTTGACAAATTTCGAAAACTGCTGAAAACCACTTAGTATAGCCTGTAGAGGCATGTTATAGTGTGCAGTGTTAAAATAAATTCCAAATATTTAAAACCCAAAAATGTCATGTTGAAAAAATGACCAAAAAAGCAAGGCTTTCGTATGGCGAAAATGTCAAAATTTGACATGTTCCAAAAACTGCTGAAAACCACTTAGTATGGCATGTAAAGGCATGTTATAGTGTGCAGTGTAAAAAAACCTTCCAAATACGGCCCCAAAACCCATACAATATCATGTTGAAAAAATGACCAAAAAAGCAAGGCTATAGTATGGCAAAATGTCAAAATTTGACAAATTTCAAAAACTGCTGAAAACCACTTAGTATAGCCTGTAGAGGCATGTTATAGTGTGCAGTGTTAAAATAAATTCCAAATATGGCCCCAAAACCCAAAAAATGTCATGTTGAAAAAATGACCAAATAAGCAAGGCTATAGTATGGCGAAAATGTCAAAATTTGACATGTTCCAAAAACTGCTGAAAACCACTTAGTATGGCATGTAAAGGCATGTTATAGTGTGCAGTGTAAAAAAACCTTCCAAATACGGCCCCAAAACCCATACAATATCATGTTGAAAAAATGACCAAAAAAGCAAGGCTATAGTATGGCAAAATGTCAAAATTTGACAAATTTCAAAAACTGCTGAAAACCACTTAGTATAGCCTGTAGAGGCATGTTATAGTGTGCAGTGTTAAAATAAATTCCAACACGGCCCAAAACCCAAAAAATGTCATGTTGAAAAAATGACCAAAAAAGCAAGGCTATAGTATGGCGAAAATGTCAAAATTTGACATGTTCCAAAAACTGCTGAAAACCACTTAGTATGGCATGTAGAGGCATGTTATAGTGTGCTGTGTAAAAATAAATTCCAAAAACGGCCCCAAAACCCAAAAATATCATGTTGAAAAAATGACCAAAAAAGCAAGGCTATAGTATGGCGAAATTGTCAAAATTTGACATGTTCCAAAAACTGCTGAAAACCACTTAGTATAGCATGTAGAGGCATGTTATAGTGTGCAGTGTAAAAACACCTTCCAAAAACGGCCCCAAAACCCAAAAATATCATGTTGAAAAAATGACCAAAAAAGCAAGGCTATAGTATGGCGAAATTGTCAAAATTTGACATGTTCCAAAAACGGCTAAAAATCACTTAATATAGCATGTGGAGGCATGTTATAGTGTGCAGTGTAAAAACACCTTCCAAAAACGGCCCCAAAACCCAAAAATATCATGTTGAAAAAATGACCAAAGAAGCAAGGCTATATTATGGCGAAAATGTCAAAATTTGACACGTTCCAAAAACTGCTGAAAACCACTTAGTATAGCATGTAGAGGCATGTTATAGTGTGCAGTGTTGAAAAAATATTCAAAAACCGCTCAAAAATCCAAACAACAGCACCTTGAAAAAATGACCAAAAAAGCAAGGCTATAGTATGGCAAAAATGTCAAAATTTGACATGTTCCAAAAACTGCTGAAAACCACTTAATATAGTATTTAGAGGCATGTTATAGTGTGCAGTTTAAAAAAAACTTTAAAAAAACGGCCCTAAACCCAAAAAATAGCATGTTCAAAAAATGATCAAAAAAGCAAGGCTATAGTATGGCGAAATTGTCAAAATTTGACATGTTCCAAAAACTGCTGAAAACCACTTAATATAGTATTTAGAGGCATGTTGTAGTGTCCAGTGTAAAAAAAACCTTCCAAAAACGGCCCCTATACCCAAAAAACAGCATCTTCAGAAAATGACCAAAGAAGCAAGGCTATAGTATGGCAAAAATGTCACAATTTGACACGTTCCGAAAACTGCTGAAAGCCACTTAGTATGGCATGTAGAGGTATGGTATAGTGTGCAGTGTTAAAAAAATATTCAAAAACAGCTTAAAAATCCATAAAATTGCACCTTGAAAAAAATGACCAACAAACCAAGGCTATAGTATGGCGAAATTGTCAAAATTTGACATGTTCCAAAAACTGCTGAAAACCATTTACTATGGCATGTAGAGGCATGTTATAGTGTGCAGTGTAAAAAAAAACCTTCCAAAAACGGCCCCAAAACCCAAAAATAGCATCTTCAAAAAATGACCAAAAAAGCAAGGCCATAGTATGGCGAAAATGTCAAAATTTGACATGTTCCAACACTTGCTGAAAACCACTTAGTATGGCATGTAAAGGCATGTTATAGTGTGCAGTGTAAAAAAACCTTCCAAATACTGCCCCAAAACCCATACAATATCATGTTGAAAAAATGACCAAATAAGCAAGGCTATAGTATGGCAAAATGTCAAAATTTGACAAATTTCAAAAACTGCTGAAAACCACTTAGTATGGCATATAAAGGCATGTTATAGTGTGCAGTGTAAAAATAAATTACCAAAACGGCCCCAAAACCCCTAAAATATCATGTTGAAAAAATAACCAAAAAAGCAAGGCTATAGTAGGGCGAAAATGTCAAAATTTGACATGTTCCAAAAACTGCTGAAAACCACTTAGTATGGCATGTAGAGGCATGTTATAGTGTGCAGTGTAAAAATAAATTTCAAAAATGGCCCCAAAACCCAAAAAATATCATGTTGAAAAAATGACCAAAAAAGCAAGGCTATAGTATGGCGAAAATGTCAAAATTTGACATGTTCCAAAAACTGCTGAAAACCACTTAGTATAGCATGTAGAGGCATGTTATAGTGTGCAGTGTAAAAAAACCTTCCAAATATGGCCCCAAAACCCAAAAAATGTCATGTTGAAAAAATGACCAAAAAAGCAAGGCTATAGTATGGCGAAAATGTCAAAATTTGACATGTTCCGAAAACTGCTGAAAACCACTTAGTATAGCATGTAGCGGCATGTTATAGTGTGCAGTGTAAAAAAACCTTCCAAACACGGCCCCAAAACCCCAAACATAGCATGTTGAAAAAATAACCAAAAAAGCAAGGCTATAGTATGGCGAAAATGTCAAAATTTGACATGTTCCAAAAACTGCTGAAAACCACTTAGTATGGCATGTAAAGGCATGTTATAGTGTGCAGTGTAAAAAAACCCTTCCAAATACGGCCCCAAAACCCATACAATATCATGTTGAAAAAATGACCAAAAAAGCAAGGCTATAGTATGGCGAAAATGTCAAAATTTGACATGTTCCAAAAACTGCTGAAAACCACTTAGTATAGCCTGTAGAGGCATGTTATAGTGTGCAGTGTAAAAATAAATTCCAAATCATTTAAAACCCAAAAAATGTCATGTTGAAAAAATGACCAAAAAAGCAAGGCTATAGTATGGCGAAAATGTCAAAATTTGACATGTTCCAAAAACTGCTGAAAACCACTTAGTATGGCATGTAGAGGCATGTTATAGTGTGCTGTGTAAAAATAAATTTCAAAAACGGCCCCAAAACCCAAAAATATCATGTTGAAAAAATGACTAAAAAAGCAAGGCGAAAATGTCAAAATTTGACATGTTCCAAAAACTGCTGAAAACCACTTAGTATAGCATGTAGAGGCATGTTATAGTGTGCAGTGTTAAAATAAATTCAAAAAACGGCCCCAAAACCCAAAACATGTCATGTTGAAAAAATGACCAAAAAAGCAAGGCTATAGTATGGCGAAAATGTCAAAATTTGACATGTTCCAAAAACTGCTGAAAACCACTTAGTATGGCATGTAAAGGCATGTTATAGTGTGCAGTGTAAAAAAACCTTCCAAATACGGCCCCAAAACCCATACAATATCATGTTGAAAAAATGACCAAAAAAGCAAGGCTATAGTATGGCGAAAATGTCAAAATTTGACATGTTCCAAAAACTGCTGAAAACCACTTAGTATGGCATGTAGAGGCATGTTATAGTGTGCTGTGTAAAAATAAATTTCAAAAACGGCCCCAAAACCCAAAAAATATCATGTTAAAAAAATGACTAAAAAAGCAAGGCGAAAATGTCAAAATTTGACATGTTCCAAAAACTGCTGAAAACCACTTAGTATAGCATGTAGAGGCATGTTATAGTGTGCAGTGTTGAAAAAATATTCAAAAACCGCTCAAAAATCCATACAACAGCACCTTGAAAAAATGACCAAAAAAGCAAGGCTATAGTATGGCGAAAATGTCAAAATTTGACATGTTCCAAAAACTGCTGAAAACCACTTAGTATGGCATGTAGAGGCATGTTATAGTGTGCAGTGTAAAAATAAATTTCAAAAACGGCCCCAAAACCCAAAAAATATCATGTTGAAAAAATGACTAAAAAAGCAAGGCTATAGTATGGCGAAAATGTCAAAATTTGACATGTTCCAAAAACTGCTGAAAACCACTTAGTATAGCATGTAGAGGCATGTTATAGTGTGCAGTGTAAAAAAACCTTCCAAACACGGCCCCAAAACCCCAAACATAGCATGTTGAAAAAATAACCAAAAAAGCAAGGCTATCGTATGGCGAAAATGTCAAAATTTGACATGTTCCAAAAACTGCTGAAAACCACTTAGTATGGCATGTAGAGGCATGTTATAGTGTGCTGTGTAAAAATAAATTCCAAAAACGGCCCCAAAACCCAAAAAATATCATGTTAAAAAAATGACTAAAAAAGCAAGGCGAAAATGTCAAAATTTGACATGTTCCAAAAACTGCTGAAAACCACTTAGTATAGCATGTAGAGGCATGTTATAGTGTGCAGTGTTGAAAAAATATTCAAAAACCGCTCAAAAATCCATACAACAGCACCTTGAAAAAATGACCAAAAAAGCAAGGCTATAGTATGGCAAAAATGTCAAAATTTGACATGTTCCAAAAACTGCTGAAAACCACTTAATATAGTATGTAGAGGCATGTTATAGTGTGCAGTTTAAAAAAAACTTTTAAAAAAACGGCCTTAAACCCAAAAAATAGCATGTTCAAAAAATGATCAAAAAAGCAAGGCTATAGTATGGCGAAATTGTCAAAATTTGACATGTTCCAAAAACTGCTGAAAACCACTTAATATAGTATTTAGAGGCATGTTGTAGTGTCCAGTGTAAAAAAAACCTTCCAAAAACGGCCCCTACACCCAAAAAACAGCATCTTCAGAAAATGACCAAAGAAGCAAGGCTATAGTATGGGAAAAATGTCACAATTTGACACGTTCCGAAAACTGCTGAAAGCCACTTAGTATGGCATGTAGAGGTATGGTATAGTGTGCAGTGTTAAAAAAATATTCAAAAACAGCTTAAAAATCCATAAAATTGCACCTTGAAAAAAATGACCAACAAACCAAGGCTATAGTATGGCGAAATTGTCAAAATTTGACATGTTCCAAAAACTGCTGAAAACCATTTAGTATGGCATGTAGAGGCATGTTATAGTGTGCAGTGTAAAAAAAAACCTTCCAAAAAAGGCCCCAAGACCCAAAAATAGCATCTTCAAAAAATGACCAAAAAAGCAAGGCTATAGTATGGCAAAATGTCAAAATTTGACAAATTTCAAAAACTGCTGAAAACCACTTAGTATGGCATATAAAGGCATGTTATAGTGTGCAGTGTAAAAATAAATTACCAAAACGGCCCCAAAACCCCTAAAATATCATGTTGAAAAAATGACCAAAAAAGCAAGGCTATAGTATGGCGAAAATGTCAAAATTTGACATGTTCCAAAAACTGCTGAAAACCACTTAGTATGGCATGTAGAGGCATGTTATAGTGTGCTGTGTAAAAATAAATTTCAAAAATGGCCCCAAAACCCAAAAAATATCATGTTGAAAAGATGACTAAAAAAGCAAGGCTATAGTATGGCGAAATTGTCAAAATTTGACATGTTCCAAAAACTGCTGAAAACCACTTAGTATAGCATGTAGAGGCATGTTATAGTGTGCAGTGTAAAAACAACCTTCCAAATACGGCCCCAAAACCCAAAAAATATCATGTTGAAAAAATAACCAAAAAAGCAAGGCTATAGTATGGCGAAAATGTCAAAATTTGACATGTTCCAAAAACTGCTGAAAACCACTTAGTATGGCATGTAAAGGCATGTTATAGTGTGCAGTGTAAAAAAAACCTTCCAAATACGGCCCCAAAACCCATACAATATCATGTTGAAAAAATGACCAAAAAAGCAAGGCTATAATATGGCAAAATGTCAAAATTTGACAAATTTCAAAAACTGCTGAAAACCACTTAGTATAGCCTGTAGAGGCATGTTATAGTGTGCTGTGTTAAAATAAATTCCAAATACGGCCCCAAAACCCAAAAAATGTCATGTTGAAAAAATGACCAAAAAAGCAAGGCTATAGTATGGCGAAAATGTCAAAATTTGACATGTTCCAAAAACTGCTGAAAACCACTTAGTATGGCATGTAGAGGCATGTTATAGTGTGCTGTGTAAAAATAAATTTCAAAAACGGCCCCAAAACCCAAAAAATATCATGTTGAAAAAATGACTAAAAAAGCAAGGCTATAGTATGGCGAAAATGTCAAAATTTGACATGTTCCAAAAACTGCTGAAAACCACTTAGTATGGCATGTAGAGGCATGTTATAGTGTGCAGTGTTAAAATAAATTCCAAAAACGGCCCCAAAACCCAAAAAATATCATGTTAAAAAATGACTAAAAAAGCAAGGCGAAAATGTCAAAATTTGACATGTTCCAAAAACTGCTGAAAACCACTTAGTATAGCCTGTAGAGGCATGTTATAGTGTGCAGTGTTGAAAAAATATTCAAAAACCGCTCAAAAATCCATACAACAGCACCTTGAAAAAATGACCAAAAAAGCAAGGCTATAGTATGGCAAAAATGTCAAAATTTGACATGTTCCAAAAACTGCTGAAAACCACTTAATATAGTATTTAGAGGCATGTTATAGTGTGCAGTTTAAAAAAAACTTTTAAAAAAACGGCCCTAAACCCAAAAAATAGCATGTTCAAAAAATGATCAAAAAAGCAAGGCTATAGTATGGCGAAAATGTCAAAATTTGACATGTTCCAAAAACTGCTGAAAACCACTTAGTATGGCATGTAAAGGCATGTTATAGTGTGCAGTGTAAAAAAAACCTTCCAAATACGGCCCCAAAACCCATACAATATCATGTTGAAAAAATGACCAAAAAAGCAAGGCTATAGTATGGCAAAATGTCAAAATTTGACAAATTTCAAAAACTGCTGAAAACCACTTAGTATAGCCTGTAGAGGCATGTTATAGTGTGCAGTGTTAAAATAAATTCCAAATCATTTAAAACCCAAAAAATGTCATGTTGAAAAAATGACCAAAAAAGCAAGGCTATAGTATGGCGAAAATGTCAAAATTTGACATGTTCCAAAAACTGCTGAAAACCACTTAATATAGTATTTAGAGGCATGTTATAGTGTGCAGTGTAAAAAAAACTTTAAAAAAACGGCCCAAAACCCAAAAAATAGCATGTTCAAAAAATGATCAAAAAAGCAAGGCTATAGTATGGCGAAATTGCCAAAATTTGACATGTTCCAAAAACTGCTGAAAACCACTTAATATAGTATTTAGAGGCATGTTGTAGTGTCCAGTGTAAAAAAAACCTTCCAAAAACGGCCCCTACACCCAAAAAACAGCATCTTCAGAAAATGACCAAAGAAGCAAGGCTATAGTATGGCAAAAATGTCAAAATTTGACACGTTCCGAAAACTGCTGAAAGCCACTTAGTATGGCATGTAGAGGTATGGTATAGTGTGCAGTGTTAAAAAAATATTCAAAAACAGCTTAAAAATCCATAAAATTGCACCTTGAAAAAAATGACCAACAAACCAAGGCTATAGTATGGCGAAATTGTCAAAATTTGACATGTTCCAAAAACTGCTGAAAACCATTTAGTATGGCATGTAAAGGCATGTTATAGTGTGCAGTGTAAAAAAACCTTCCAAATACGGTCCCAAAACCCATACAATATCATGTTGAAAAAATGACCAAAAAAGCAAGGCTATAGTATGGCGAAAATGTCAAAATTTGACAAATTTCAAAAACTGCTGAAAACCACTTAGTATAGCCTGTAGAGGCATGTTATAGTGTGCTGTGTAAAAATAAATTCCAAAAACGGCCCCAAAACCCAAAAAATATCATGTTAAAAAAATGACTAAAAAAGCAAGGCTATAGTATGGCGAAAATGTCAAAATTTGACATGTTCCAAAAACTGCTGAAAACCACTTAGTATAGCATGTAGAGGCATGTTATAGTGTGCAGTGTAAAAACACCTTCCAAAAACGGCCCCAAAACCCAAAAATATCATGTTGAAAAAATGACCAAAGAAGCAAGGCGAAATTTTCAAAATTTGACACGTTCCAAAAACTGCTGAAAACCACTTAGTATAGCATGTAGAGGCATGTTATAGTGTGCAGTGTTGAAAAAATATTCAAAAACCGCTCAAAAATCCATACAACAGCACCTTGAAAAAATGATCAAAAAAGCAAGGCTATAGTATGGCAAAAATGTCAAAATTTGACATGTTCCAAAAACTGCTGAAAACCACTTAATATAGTATTTAGAGGCATGTTGTAGTGTGCAGTGTAAAAAAAACCTTCCAAAAACCTGCCCCTACACCCAAAAAACAGCATCTTCAGAAAATGACCTAAGAAGCAAGGCTATAGTATGGCAAAAATGTCAAAATTTGACACGTTCCGAAAACTGCTGAAAGCCACTTAGTATGGCATGTAGAGGTATGGTATAGTGTGCAGTGTTAAAAAAATATTCAAAAACAGCTTAAAAATCCATAAAATTGCACCTTGAAAAAAATGACCAACAAACCAAGGCTATAGTATGGCGAAATTATCAAAATTTGACATGTTCCAAAAACTGCTGAAAACCATTTAGTATGGCATGTAGAGGCATGTTATAGTGTGCAGTGTAAAAAAACCTTCCAAAAACGGCCCCAAAACCCAAAAATAGCATCTTCAAAAAATGACCAAAAAAGCAAGGCCATAGTATGGCGAAAATGTCAAAATTTGACAAATTTCAAAAACTGCTGAAAACCACTTAGTATAGCCTGTAGAGGCATGTTATAGTGTGCTGTGTAAAAATAAATTCCAAAAACGGCCCCAAAACCCAAAAAATATCATGTTAAAAAAATGACTAAAAAAGCAAGGCTATAGTAAGGCGAAAATGTCAAAATTTGACATGTTCCAAAAACTGCTGAAAACCACTTAGTATAGCATGTAGAGGCATGTTATAGTGTGCAGTGTAAAAACACCTTCCAAAAACGGCCCCAAAACCCAAAAATATCATGTTGAAAAAATGACCAAAGAAGCAAGGCGAAATTTTCAAAATTTGACACGTTCCAAAAACTGCTGAAAACCACTTAGTATAGCATGTAGAGGCATGTTATAGTGTGCAGTGTTGAAAAAATATTCAAAAACCGCTCAAAAATCCATACAACAGCACCTTGAAAAAATGATCAAAAAAGCAAGGCTATAGTATGGCAAAAATGTCAAAATTTGACATGTTCCAAAAACTGCTGAAAACCACTTAATATAGTATTTAGAGGCATGTTGTAGTGTGCAGTGTAAAAAAAACCTTCCAAAAACGGCCCCTACACCCAAAAAACAGCATCTTCAGAAAATGACCAAAGAAGCAAGGCTATAGTATGGCAAAAATGTCAAAATTTGACACGTTCCGAAAACTGCTGAAAGCCACTTAGTATGGCATGTAGAGGTATGGTATAGTGTGCAGTGTTAAAAAAATATTCAAAAACAGCTTAAAAATCCATAAAATTGCACCTTGAAAAAAATGACCAACAAACCAAGGCTATAGTATGGCGAAATTATCAAAATTTGACATGTTCCAAAAACTGCTGAAAACCATTTAGTATGGCATGTAGAGGCATGTTATAGTGTGCAGTGTAAAAAAACCTTCCAAAAACGGCCCCAAAACCCAAAAATAGCATCTTCAAAAAATGACCAAAAAAGCAAGGCCATAGTATGGCGAAAATGTCAAAATTTGACATGTTCCAACACTTGCTGAAAACCACTTAATATAGCATGTAGAGGCATGTGATAGTGTGCAGTGTCAAAATAAATTCCAAAAACGGCCCCAAAACCCAAAAAATAGCATGTTCAAAAAATGACCAAAAAAGCAAGGCTATAGTATGGCGAAAATGTCAAAATTTGACATGTTCCAAAACTTGCTGAAAACCACTTAATATAGTATTTAGAGGCTTGTTATTGTGTGCAGTCCAAAAAAGAACTACCACAAACGGCTCCAAAACCCATAAAATATCATGTTGAAAAAATGACCAAAAAAGCAAAGCTATAGTATGGCGAAAGTAGTAGAGTATGGTTCCGAAAACTGCTGAAAACCACTGAATATAGCATGTAGAGGTATGGTATAGTGTGCAGTGTTATAAAAATATTTAAAAACAGCTTAAAAATCCATGAAATAGCATGTTCAAAAAATGACGAAAACAGCAAGGCTATAGTATGGCGAAAATGTCAAAATTTGGCATGTTCCAAAAACTGCTGAAAATTTTAATATAGTATTTAGAGGCATGCTATAGTGTGCAGTGTAAAAATAAATTCCAAATACGGCCCCAATATTTAAAATATATTCAAAATCAGCTCAAAAATCCATACAATAGCACCTTGAAAAAATGACCAAAATAGCAAGGCTATAGTATGCCTAAAATGTCCAAATTTGACATGTCAAAAAAATGCCTGTAAATGACATATTATAGTTTTTTGGGACGTGTCATAGTATACAAATTGGAAATATTTACTAATAAAGTGCAAAAATGTCATATTTTAGCATGTGTAAGAAATCGGCAAAAAGGCCATAGTTTGATTGATTGATTGGTTTAATTTAATTATCGTGTCATACATAAACAATATGCCCAGCCTAACAGCGTTTACAAAACACCATTAAGAAAACAGAAAGACCAGAAATCAAAGCAGACACTTGATAACACTCACATTAACAAAACAAACCATCCTGATATTTCTTCCAGGCTTTCGAATCAAAAGTGGCTATGTTATATACATTTAAATTGAACAACCATTGCATCCCGTCATCATCAGTACTCATAAACATTTCAGGATTTTGAACTTACATTTAATTCATCAAAGGTGATCTTAACTCATCATAAAATGGACAATATAACAGCAAATTACATTTCTCTTAAAGTTGACACATTCTTTGTTCCTCTGGGATGTTTTTAAATCTGCCGACTTCAAGAGCCAGAGGAAGGATTCCTGTTATTAATTGAGCAACTAAAGATCTCTGACTTCTTGTCAAGTTCAATTTAACATAAAAATCTGTTGAATATTCATGCTTGATTTGAATATATGTGTGTAATTTAGGTTTTAACAAGATGTCATTTCACCATTTGTCTTCAAATCCACCAAGTAACTTTTTTCTAATTGTATTCAAGCTGTATGGTAAATAATTTATATAAACATATTGTAAATCAACTTCTCCGAAAATAGCATGCAGCCCACGAGGAATTCTGCAATTTACTCCAAAGAACAATTTTCTTATTAATCCTGTTATCAAACAAATTAATAAAACAATTCCACAGTTTGATCATTTCACATTTCCTTCTTGTTGATCCAGGAATCCAACCATGTCACCTTGAGCAGCTAAAGAAGGAGCACATTTATGAATGCCTGGGAAACAACGTGTTGCTCTGTTCTGTAGAGAATCTGAAATTGTGCCCTCTTTAAATCCTCATACCCCCACAGCATAATTCAAAATGGGAGAAACACAAGCATTGTATCGTTCAGAGTAGGTGGAATGTCCAAGATCTTTACAGAATTTTAACTTGTTCACAACAAACCCATTAAAAATTGATCAAGCGGAAATCCCAAATATTTTTACTCAGGTGTATATTCAAAAGTCATATACCCAAATGTGAAGGTTTTCCAGCTTCTTGGAAACTGTTTTTTTTCCAAAGGTGAATAATCTGAGTTTTACTTTGGTTTATTGAAAGCCTCCATTTGTAACTCCAAGTGTTTGATTCAGTGTGTTATGTAAATCCTTTTCTGATTCAGCCAGTAGAGCAACATCATCTGCGTACAACATACAGTATTACCCACAATTAAATCATTCAACTGTATTCCTAGATTAGCATTCTTACATTCAAGTGATATGTCATTAATAAAAACAGAAAACAAGTTAGGAGAAAGGACATCACATTGTTTATCAATCAGTCTCAATCAGTCAGTTTAATAATCAGTCTGTAGATCATTTACATAAACAATTACAAAGCAACAGAGCAACTATACATAGTACAGTATGTCGAAAAATGTCAAATTTTAACATGTCAAAATATATAGAGATGCGTCATAGTATACAAAGATGGAATAAAGGCCAAAAGAGTCCAAAAATTTAATAATTTAGCATGTGAAAAAAATAGCCAAAGACACCATCGTATAGTATGTCAAAAAATGGCAAATTTTGACCCGTCGTAAAAATGGCTGACAACCACATATTATAACTTGCAGATATGTGTCATAGTATACAAAGTGGAAATAAAGGCCAAAAAGTACAAAAACTTAATAATTTAGCATGTCCAAGAAATGTCCAAAAACGCCATAGTATAGTATGTCGAAAAATGTCAAATTTTGACATGTCAAAAAAATGGCTGAAAATGACATATTATAGCTTGTAGAGACGCATCACTGTAAACAATGTCAAAAAAAGGCCAAAAATGTCATAATAATGACAGAGTATGTCAAAAAATGTCAAATTTTCACATTCAAAAAAAAAAAATAAATAAATAAATAGCTTATAGGACACATCATAGTATGTTACGTCGAAAAAAGGTCAAAAGCGTCATAATTTAGCATGTAGAAAAAATGGCCCAAAACAACATAGCGTAGTATGTTGAAAAAACGTAAAATTTTCACATAAAAAATTTAAAAGATGGCTGAAAACGACATTTTATAGCTTGTAGAGACACATCATAGTAATCACTGTTGCAAAATAAAGGCAAAAAATGTCATAATTTTGCCTGTAGAAAAACAGCTAATTTTCTGCGTTTTTTCTGCCAGGAAATTTCTTAACAGCAGGGTATTAATATGGCATTAACAGCATAACATTTCAACTCCCAGATACGTTTAACTCAGTTTGGATTGACCTAAAACACAGAAAACCTTCAATTATAGGGTGGTGCAGAAACCATAGTGGTCATTTGCAATTTAACCTGCCTGTAGCTTTCCAGTAGCTTTCCAGTAGCTTGACCAGGTTGTGATCCTTGTCCACGTAGGGAAAAACTTCTTCATATGCTCAGCTTTTATTTGCCTTTTTTTTTTGTTTGTTTTTTTTTTTTTTTTTTTTTACAAGTCATATCATAAACATAGCCAAGTGTACATGTTGTCTTTAAAGCATAAAATTAACAATATTGAGTACAACTCAATTGTAAAGCGCTGGTTTACCTGTACTGCAGTGTATTTTATAAATAAAACATTAGCATTACCTCTGTGGTGTCATAGCAACCAATTAAATCCCTTCAGACTGTGTTTTGCATGCTGGAGCATCAGGCCTCAACCTGCATCACCAAGCAATGCAGAAACCAGGCTAACAACGCGGAGAAGATGCTGATCTGCTCACGTTGGCTGTATCAGTGACAGATGAAGAGATGAGTGGCACCACTGTTCGTATCGACTCCTGTGATCACGTTACAAAACCCTCATTACCTACGGAAAACTTAAGATAAAAAGATACAGAGAAAAGACCAGAGTAATCACTTTTAAAGTTTTATTCATTACGCTGCAGTTTGACTACAGCATAAGTACAAGCATAAAATCTTTGACTACAACAGCACTTAGAGCAACATTTTTTGATTTTTTTCCTTTTTTTCTGTAAAAGTATTGCAATAACAGACCTTAGGCCTAAAACCTATTACATCACAATTGCTTAAATAAAAAGAGGCAAAAATACACAACAATTTTACCTCTGTGCTTGGATATATATATATATATACTGTATGGTTACTGGATACAGTCATATATATCTAGATTTCAGCACAGGGGGGGGGGGAGGGGGGAACAAGAAGGATTTGTTTTGTAAATAAAGCAAACTGATGTTACAAAACCCATGATGGAAGCAGTCCTATGGTAACTGTCAAGACAGAGAATACCAAACTGTTGAGACGTTATTGTTATTATTATCATCATTATTATTAAAATCTGGAACGATAAAAACAGCTACTTGTTGTCAGCAGTTGAGTACAGACTTCTGATAAGTGGAAAGAGGGAGCGCGCTGCGGGGGAGAAAAAAAAAATCAGTCTGAGCCCCAGTTAGTTCTTCAAGCTAGTGCAGGAAATGAAAAGAAGGTCTATTAAAGGAATACTTCACCCCCACATTAACAACTTGTGTATGAATTACTTACCTCTGTGTTATGTTGAATTTGTGAGGAAACTTTGTTTTTCTCGCATGCCCCTTACAGTGAACAAAGAATCCAAAAACAGAGAAAATTCTTCATGAATTAAAGTCATAGGGGTCCACGTTTTAAAAACAGCAAAACTACATCAAAACATCGGTTTACAAACCCTCATACAACTCATGCAGTATAAACTAAGTCTCATTTATCCAGATGTATGCTCAGAACTTCCAAAACAGAAAGCGTTTTTTCCGAAAAGGAACTGGATTAAAAAGCAAAACTTCTATGGAGGCTCCTGTCGAAAACATCTTTTCAGAAAGTACTGAGCGTATGAGTGGATAATGACACTGGGATTATACTGTATGAGTTGTGTGAAAGTTTGTAGACGGATGTTTTGATGTAGTTTTTGCTGTTGTAAAATGCAGCCCATTCATATAAAGTTTTCTCTTTTCGAATTCTTCGTTCACTGGCAGCATGTGAGAATAACAAAGTTTTCTTCACAAATTCAGTGTAACACAGGGTGAGTTACAGATATACAAATGGGGGGTGGGGGGGTGAAGTCTTCCTATAAGAAGAAGAGCTGAGCGGCGCTTCAGCCAAAGTTACAATAGAGACTTTTCCAAATTAAAACTACACAACTGCCACTTATTTGGTGCTTTGAAGAGAAAATGGCGCTTTGCTATGTACATTGTCTATAGATAAGAATGAACATGCTCTGCGGTTATTGTACAGTGGAGTTATTTTCAGTACATACTGTAAATAAATGACTGCAGATTAAACATGACTTTTGTTTCAATATACTGTGCCACATATAACATTGTAATATAGAAAATAAAAAAATAATAATAATAATAATAAAGAGAGAAAAGTTAAATGACAGTTTTAACGGCATTTTTCACTCGTTCTGCACTGGTGCAACTTTCCATTCTTGACCTAAAAGGGAATGACCAGTTTTCCTTGAATGTTTTACACTCTTCCTGTTCAACGTTAAAAGAGCTGTATGTGACATTGAGAGCATATCTGTGAATCAGAGTGGGACATGGGATTGCCTGCACACAGCTCGAAACATGGAGGTGGCTGAGCTGGCGGCTAGCAGCTAATGGTTAATCTCAATTAACAGTGCTAACAACAGCAACCGTGCTGACAGAGCTAATGGGGTAAACCAGGGGGAACTTGAGGGTGGGTGCTACGCTTACATGACGACGCCGTCTCAATATCAGCAGTAACCATCAAGTGAGCGCAGTGTTGAGTGGCGGCAATAAGCTAGCCAGTGGGTACAATCACGGGGACTCGCGTGTCAGAACAACGACCCACAGGAGAGCTTGACAACACACGCACGGAGTTAGTGGGACTTCATTTTTCTGCTCAGGCCGCCATTAGTCTACTATAAAATTTGCAGCTATATTAATGCTCAGAATGTCGCATACAGGACCTTTAATGTGATCAAAATTAGTGATCCTCCTGTAACGGAGCTGAAATGCTTTAACTGGAGCCCAACATCCAGCCAGACCTATAGCAGTGCTGAGTGTGCTCCACAGATTTATACTTTGGCAGATATACAAAATTACAGCTGAAATAAACTAAAACGTTGTTAAGATCTATGAGTACAGACACATATTCTTCCATATTCGGAAGTGCTGACGGCTCTTGTGTGCAGTGGTCGTGTGACGCGTCTCCCAAAAACTAGACAGCCTCGGCTTTTTGTTCAACAATTTACAAAGCGAGTAAGAAAATTCAAACCGGAGCCTGGCTGAAGTCGTGGCATAAACAGCAACTGATGAGTGTGCGATTTTTAGTTTCTCTTAAAAAGATCTGTGGAATAGAGCTATACATTTGTTAGTCGATTTGCGGTGAAAGTAAAGCCACCAGCCAGTACCCAAATGACGGCAAGCACTGTGTAAGCTTGTTCTTAGACGAGGAATCCAATAAACAAGTGAATAATATTCTTTCTCAACAACTTCCTTAATACAGAGGCTATCTCATCCTTATCATAACAGACTATTATTTATAGCAAAATATTATACGTTTGTATTTGTGTTGCAACCATATTCTAAGCATACTTTGCAAACCATGTTTTCTCATTAAAAAAAAAAAAAAAAGACAAAGCACGTTTTTAACTGTAGGCATTTACAAATTTGATGTTGCCTTCTTAAAATTCTTATATTGTCTATACATTATATTACATTATTCACAACATTTTTTTGTGGTTTCTACCCATTGGGTAGGATATGTGCATAATATATTCAAGTTATATACAGCACCTTACAAACAAACAAAGAAAGACAGACTACTGAAAAAAGCACCGTTGGAAGTGAGGCACAACGAAGGTGGGAGCTTTTTGAGTGCAAGTGGGTTCCTATGTCTGCTCCACACGCTGGTCATATTACTGGTTGAAATGGCTTCAGCTGCTTCACCTGGGAGCGAGCGTTCCTGTCTGGCACAATGGAAGCGGGCAGGCTGACTGTTGCACTGGCAAGCTAAAAATAGTCAAGGTAAAGCTGCAGTTTGGAGGGGCAGCCGGTGTTTTGCTTGTCCTGTGGTCACCAAATTTCATCTAGAGCTTGAATTAAATGTGGCTTTTGTCCACTTTTCACCACAGGATCAGTCTGTAATCGAACAGGAGCACACGAGCTGAGTCCCGAAAGCATGTCACCACTGTAACATCTGACTTTACAAAAACGATCACTTTTGGCAAACCTATCTAACCTTCTCCTTTCTGTTCCACTCTGCCAGACAGGCCGTCAGCCCGACGCAAAGCACCTGCAAAGATCCCAAGCAGCAGTTTGACAGAGGTGTGGTCTGCTCAAACATGAACATTAGGCACCTTATTTACTCACATAATAGTAACATGCAAACCTCCTTGTAGAAAACATAAAATTCATCTTTATATCCTCAATTTACAAGCTATGACTGCGCAGACAGAACAAGGCGAGAAAACAACAGAAAGAAGGGAGGGAAAAAGAGGAAAGAAACGTGGGTTTGAAGCAGGTCTGTACAGTCAAAGGCGGAAGTGTCGGGACAATCTTTTCTCACGACTGACGGGTTTCTGCGTAACAAAATGTGATGTGGATCACGTTTTTGTCTCAATACTTGTGCTTTTGACTGCAGTGGGTCAGATTTCTCCTAAGTTTTTGGATGAGTTGAGGGGACAGGGTGGACAGAGGGACAGAGGACGGGATGGGGTGGGGGGCATGAGAAGCAGCAGTAGCAACAATATTAGCAGTAGCAGCAACAGCAATAGCAGCAGCGATGTAGTAACACACACACACACACACACACACACACACACACACACACACACACACACACAAACACACACACACACACAAACTGTCAGATGGACACGCTGACCAGAAACACACAGCTGGGACACATGCATACATTCACACATGCTAACAGAATCAGAAGGCTTTCTTTTAGATGAAATTTCCTCCACCATCATGACATCTGAGGGATGTAAAGTCAGATATGAGCTCTGAGTGCACAAGGAGGAGACAGTTCACTTAGTTCTTTCTCCACTACATTTTCTAGGTTTAATGTTTCAACTGGATTCAGTTCAGCATAAGGCCTCTATGCTGCATTAGCATTACATTATACCTTCAAATACTCATTAATGCTGCATTAGGCAACTTCACACTGACTGCAACTAGTGCCGGCACAGGATAACTGTTCAAAGTGTGAAGGACTTCTGTCCTAAGTAATTATGAATGAGTGTTTTTTAATTAGAGTGTTAGGAATGTCCTAATTCCATAATATATACTAACAGTACATAGTATGCATTGTATATAGTCACAGAATATTGTTTTTGAAATGAGTATACAAGAAAGCAATCCACTTTTCTTGTTTCTGTTTGTTCAATAAACTGTAACAGACCGAACTTTGGGATGCCACTGGTGATATTCTATGGTTACATTAATACTAAGGCTGCACAACTAATCAAAAATATTATCAAATTTGCAATATGACCTATATCCAAATCGAGCTGCATTTTTGGGGGATAGAGGTAAAATGTGTCTCAACATAAATGAGGCCTACAAATCATGTTCGGCATGTAAGGAAACATGCTTGTTTGGCACAGATCCTAGTAAAAAAAAAAAGAAATTCATCATCGTTCTTTATTTTCCCCTTTTTTTGTGAAAATGTAACAAAATACTTTTCCCAGTAAAATCAAACCTCATTTTGCAATATCTGTCCAAGTAATTGCAAATATGATTTTTTAGCATATCTTGCAGCCCTGGTTAAGTTAATGCCATCAAATCCAACAAAAAGACCCAAACTGACATGCAATGTATCCTGTGTGCATCAAGGCCTGATCTATCTTCTTCCTCTGTACCACAGAGCTCCATTACTGTCAAAAATGATTAAAAACATTAGTGAGCCACACTGCTGCACTGGATGACGCATTCCTTCATTACCATAAACACACACTGTACTTTATTTTGTCTCAGTACACACAGACTGGCCTGCTGCCCTAAATACTCACTAAAGTACCAAACGTGTATTAATCCATTGCTGAAAATAGTCCCCAACAAAGGTAATTTCCTCCTGTTTGAGTAACGTTTGCTAAAAGCTACAGTGACCGGCTGTTTTGTAATATTACTGACTTGACCGATTATAAAGCACACTTTTTGAGCCTGAAACTTGGTTTTTGACAAAAAACATTAACTCAAAATCCACTTAATACTTCCAGAGCTTTCCACCACCTAATGCGGTCCTCGTCAGCAGAGGGGGATTTCTTAGCATTTTAGCTCAGTTGCTACAATGTTGGGCTGTGCCAGACTACGTCAATTGGATCTGACTTGGCTGTTTCATAAAAATATTTGATTAATTATTCCTTTTTTTTCCTTTCTTTAAGACTTTAAGAGTCTAAATGCGGTTCGGTGGGTTGTTCAGGGTGACAGTAACATTCATATAATATAGTGAAAAAGCCAAGTTCGCCCCTAACGACGGATCAGAAATGTACAACATTTTTGCCGACACTAGATATCAAACATAAGCCAGAGACTGTATAGTATCACTAATCCAAGTAGTGAGTGGGGTCTTTGACTTTCAGGAGGCAGCTGATTATCATGTTCCCCAAATAGGGAAAAGTGGTCACATGATAGCAGGTAATGCGCTTTGGGGAAAGATCATATCGCCTTGTCTTTGTTCAAGGATAACCTTCGGTCTGTGCGTAAGGAGATCTATTTCAAAGGCCAAAGACCATATTTGAAAAAAATAAATGAATTTATGATGACTGAAGAATTTTTTGTTGTATTGAGACAAAGTAACACACTGTAGGTTTTGGTCTTTTCGCAGGATTTGTTGACGTTATAAACATAAAGAATAACACCAGCCTTATCTTCTAATCAAAATAAAATCATTTCTTTTTAAAGATTTAGTACTTAAAATTTTCGTTAAGCTGTCTCACCACAATCCACCATGTAATATTTTGCAGCAATGAGCAGCTCCTGTTTCCTTTGTGCACTGTACTGAGGGACAACACTGTCCATCTACACTCCACTCACGACACACATTTTCAGTGTCCGTACTCAGTGTGTGAATCTACTGTACACACGAATCAAGAAAGGTGGAGTTTTCCTTGTGTTGCTCTAACAATAGGATTGAGTGGACTGTGGCATGCACATTCTTTGAGCTTTAACAGTGAGATCCCTTCTGCACCAAGATAATACCCATCATGCATCTCTGGTTTTCTTGAATGCTTAATTAATGATGTGTTAATATGGACAGTGCCAAATAAGTAACATGTCCTTGAATCACTAAACTCAGACAAAGCAGTTGATTAATAAATCACACAGAGACACACACACATATACACACACACACACACACACACACACACACACACAATGCTCCTGCAGGAACATTAAGTGCTTTTCTGTGTTGTCACAAGGTCTAACCAACAAACACACACATACACACACAGATGCACACATCACACACACACAGGGAGAAAAGGACTGCACTAGCACACTGCCAAACAAGGGCTCCACTCCAGTCTCCACTTTAAAGGGCTTGGCGGACTCTGCATCATTTGAACGCACTTTTTCTGCACACGGATGGAAGGAGGGATGACGAACAGTGACTGGAGACACTGTTAACAAGCTGGGGTTAAAGAGGGTGGGGGTGGGGGTGGGGGGGCACTGGTGTTGAATGCAAACAAGATAGAGAGACAGAGAAAGCGCAAGAGCAGAGGAGAAGGCAACGATGAGCAGAGAAAAAGGCTCAATTTTTCAAAAAGGTTTTCTTTTACAAAAAAAGGACCCTCCCATAGCCCTTTTACTTCAACCACAGACAGTTTTCGTTTAAAACCTGATCGCTGTGCTGGCAGATGCAGACAGGAATCTTCACTTTGTGTCGTCCTGTTTTTTTTTTTTAAATATTTGTTTTCTGGCTTTAGAAACGTGAAGACGGAGAGCTGAGCCTTCTTTTTTTGTTGTTGTTTTGTGTTTTCGTTGTCATGGCGCCGTGTTCAGTGTGGCTGTTGGCAGAATGAACTGTGCATGTTGAGATGAGCGGTGAGAGGAGAGGGGGAGGTGGAGAGGGGGGCTATGGACGCAGGAAACAGGAAAGAGGAAGTGTCAGGTGCTCAGAGGTTGGGACAGAGTTGGAAAGTGAAGAATCTGCTGTGAGCAGGCTGCTGGGTGGACAGTTAGATATGTTTTTTTTCTTTGTTATTATGGAGTTATTCTTGATTGATGTGATAAATATTCACCAAGATCGGTTAGTTTGGGGCATATTGGATCTTGCCAAGCAGCTCTCATATTTCTACGAATTTACAAACTACTCTGGTTTCAACTCTAAATCTTGTAACAAGCTACCAGAGGAGTTGAGAAATGTTTGGTCCACCCAGCGGCCAGTCAGCAGGCAGATTTCTCTCTCACAGACGTGAGCAGTACAAGGTTATTCTCTTACTAAGTCTCACTGTGCCTGTGGTGTAAGCAGACAGAGATGTTGTAGGCTGGGTACGAGTATTTCTTGCTGTTTTAAAAAAAGGAAGGACATAAGCTTATAATACTTTTTTTTCTTGCTCCCAACTGTTTAAACAACTTTGGAGGCAAAGTTCAGTCAGTCCATTCATGAAAAGGACGAAAAAAAAGAGAGAGAAAAAAACAAACACATCATTATCATCACATAGCATAATTTCCCTCTTCTCTTTTACAACAAAAAGATAGTGCAACTTTTAGATAACTTTTCTTTTTTTGTGTTTCTGAATGTTAGAACAAGTCATTGTTTTTCCCCCCTTTGCTTTGCTTCCTTGTGAACCTTGGCACTAAGATGTGGGTTTGTGAGTCTCTTGTTTTTGTTGTTGTTGTTGTTGTTGTTGTTGTTGTGTTCTCTGTTAAGTCCTTGATTCTCAGTTCTCGCTTTGTGCACAGATCCCGGTCCGAAAAAAGAAACAAAACAAAAAAAAACATCCTTAGTTTTCAGGGACAGAGTACGTCACCCGAGGGGACGAAAAAAAACCCAAATCATTTCAATCTGTGCTAGCAGTATGTTTCTTTCTCGTGTAGAGGACAAAAAAATAAGAACTCTCCACGCAGTGCATACGTCCTGCCCCAGCAGTGCTAGCTGTTTGAGTGACTAACGTTGGAAAGAAAAAGAAAAATCAACTCTTGGTTCCTCTCTTTCCTTGTTTCTTTGTAGCTAAGGTTGATATTTATTTGTGCATGGGAGTGTGGAGAGAGGGCATGAGAGAGAGAGAGAGAGAGAGAGAGAGAGAGAGAGAGAGAGAGAGAGGGCGCGACAGAGAGTCCACTGCTTACAGGTGATCGAGGGTGAAGAGGAGAGACAGCCTAGAGTCTGGGGTGGGTAGCCCCGCCTGCCCCCCTACCCTTTTCTTCACACCAGGTCCTCTGGTTGGCCGTCCTTGGCCTTGGCAGGTACTATTGTGCTTTCTGATTGGCTCTGCTGCTGGATCGTCCTGCTCCCCGGCCCCCCCACCCTCTGGTTATTGCTGTGCTGGTGTAGAAAGAAAGCTGAGCCGGGGTAGTGGCCCATCACCTCACTGTATGCTGGCGGGGGCCCCTCCATGCGCCCGTGACTGCTGGAGTTTGCCGCGCTGATGCCCGAGTTACTGCTTGGCGGCCTCGGACCGCCTCCTCCTATCCCTCCCCCTCCTCCCCCACCCTCCCAGGCCCCCACCTCCTCCCATGTCGATCAAGTCACTGTCGTAGATGGTCCGGTTTGGCGGTGCCCTCACCGACTCGCGGTTGAGCTCCATCTGCTGCTCGGGGTCACGGAGCTGCAGGGTGCAGGGCCCCTGGTACGGTGGGGGCTCCTCGCCGTCCGACAGCGAGATGGTGGGCGGCAGGTCGATCTGGTGCTGCAGGTAGGGGTAGGTGGGCTGGAAGCGGCTGAAGCGGTCGCGCTGCATGAAGGAGGGAGCGGTGAAGCGATCCCTGGCCTGGGGAGCGTATAATACCTAAGAGAAGGAGAGAGAAGGAGCGAGGGAGGAGGAAAAGGAGAGGCAGAGAGAGGGAGATGGAGAAAAGGAGAGTAAGGGAGGAAAGATGACAAAGATACATTATTTTCTGATACCTTATAGCAAATATATGCATAGAAAAAAAGAAAATTCAATAAAATAAAAATATATTATCACATCATGATGATACCAGTGATGGACAAAAAAACAATAATATTGAATTGCCCTGCCAAACGATATTATCCAACTGACCTAAACTTTTCTTTTATGATCAAAAGTATACTGTTTTTCAGTTGCTTTCTATTGAATGTGTACTTGATATTTTCTTTATTTTGATAACATATTTTGTGAATTAATGTCACTCCAAACTCCATCATGGGCTGCATTTTCTTGAAGGAATACTTCACCCACTAAATGATCATATGATTATCAAATAGTCATAGCATGATACCTCGAATTTGTGAAGAAAATGTTTTTTCTCGCATTATTAAATGCTGAACGAAGAATCCAAAAAAGAGGAAAATTGTTTCATTTGACGTCAAAACTATCACAAAACATCTGTTTTCAAACTCTCACATCTCCTGCAGTTTGATCCAAGTCTGATTTATTCATTCTTTTGGTCAGTACTTCCAAAATGCATGCATTTTTCACAAAATTCCTACTATGTATGTATATATATATATATATATATATATATATATATATATATATATATATATATATATATATATATCACTTACACCTAGGCTTCTTGTCTGTGCATTTGACTTGTTTCTTGAGATGCGTTTTAAAACGAATGTTTTAGCAAAAATGCACTTATTATACTGCACGAGTTGTATGAGAGTTTGTAAACAGATGTTGTTATATAGGTTAGCTGTTCTTATATGTGGACCCCGATTACTTCAATTAATGAAGAATGTTTGCCTTTTGTGGATTCTTCACTCACTGTGGCGGCATGCAAGAAAAAAAAAAGGTTTTCTTTAAACGAATGTAGCTCAGCGGTTGTAATCATTATACAAATGGTTATTTTGTGAGTGTGGTACTCCTTTAATACATCAATGGTGCTGACCACCAGGGGCCAGATGCACAAAAGTGTGTAGATTCACGACTACAATTGTGAGCATGCACAGAGGCAGAAATATGCATACGCATTCTTTTTGTCAGATTTTTAAAGCCGTGTGTACATCTCAATCATTGTGGCGCTGGGTGCGTGGACACATGCCTCATTTCAACACCCACAGTTCACCATGAGCATACCTTTGCATATTGACCCGTGTGCCCCTCCACCATTCATTACACCGTCAGTGAGAAATGAGTAAAGAAAATGCAATGTCACCCAATGTGTGTTGCATGGGTGAGGTTCTCCAACACTGCCAGAGCAGCTGTACTAGCACACGGCTATGGATATTTGTGGCGTTCGTACCACTAATTCAGCACATTTCTGCAAATAATTGTTGCAGTGAAATCTCAACCGTTATTGCTGTTAAACATCTGATGGATCGATGATTCAGCCAGAGAGCTCATGTGGAAACTAAATTTACAGGGAGATGAATGTAAATAAAAATAATGCTGAAATGCATCAATCTTTTTAGATTAACTTTAGAAATACGACTTTGATTGATATTTTAACACAACATTGGCAGCCAAACAAGCAGTGAAGCCACAAACAACTGAAAACATTGGTCCTTATCATATTTCCTGTAGATATCAGCTAAAAGTCTGTGTACGCCCGCTCTGAAGACTGCGTGAGGTGCACACATTCCCACCACAAATTATTTTTAAAAAAACAAAAAAAAATGTTACTTTTTTATTGGTGTGTGCTTATTTTCAAATAATTTTCCTGCATGTTTTCTTTTTTTTTTTTACTTCAGTATTAATTTACTAACTTTTGGGCCATGTCTTGTTGAATTATATATATATATATATATATATATATACACACACACACACACACACACACACACACACACATACATATATGTAATTATCATAATTGGATATTTAAATGTATGTTAGAAAATTTCTTTAATTATAAGCACTTTTTCCAAGGTAATTTCTTGTTTTTTTAACAGTATTTTTCCCTCTAATTTTCCTTCTTTTTTTCTTATTTTCTGTTAATTTTCATGCACTTTTTTACTAATTTTTGTGGCATTTCTTTTTTCGCTGCTCATTGCCTTCTTTTCATGTTGCCCAGGTTTCAACGGGTTAATACACTGGAGAGTGCCGAGTATACAAAAAAATCTCTGCAAGTATAAAACTAAATTGAACAAGCAGACTTGATTTCAATTAATAATGATTCTGTTGCAGCAACAGCACATGCTGATGTATCACCAATTAATTACTAAAGACGTAACAGTGCAATTACAGTAAAAGGGAGAAAGGATCCAAAGTGTCTTCCACAACTGGACAGAATTCAACATATCGTCTCATCCTCCAGCTTTTGTCAGAGATCTTCACCTCAATTAGCTCTTCACACTGTGCCTTCATGATCCATTTCTTCATTTCTCACATTTCTGTCCAAATCAACACATTTCGACTGTGGCAAGTCATTATCAGAGGGAACCCATTTCAATTAGTGACTGTGACTCTAATAGTCAACCCCCACTGACGGACAAGGCAGTCTGGATGGAGAGAACAGACTGGAAGAAAAAACCCTGAGGGGGGGGGCAGGAGGGGAATAGAGGATCAGGGCAATTGAAATGGAGAGACAGAGAGAGAAAGAGTGGAACTGAAAGGATTAAAAAGAAAGGCTACTGTGATAAGGAGAGAGGAGAGAAATGAGAGGAGAAGAAAGTGCCGGAGTGGAGATAAAGAGAGGAAGGAGAGTAAAGGAGAGCTAGAAAGATAAAGACAGAAAGAAACGGAGAGAGAAAAAAAGAAAAAGTGTAGAGGCAGACAGATAGACAGATAGACAGGCAGACAGAGCGAGGGAGGGGGAGAGAAAGGTGTAGAGCTGATAGAGGGAGCAGAGCGCAGCGGAGCAGGGCAGCTCTCAGACGGCTGTCTAGACAGTGTCAGGGGAGGTGTTGCTGATTAATGACGCACCAAAAACCATCCACCCCCCCTGCCACACACACACGCACGCACACACACACGAACACACACTCAGCCCCCTTCCCTGCATCTATCAGCCACCCACACTCATTGGCTGCGTCTCCCTCTGTTTGTCTCTCTGTGGCCTTTTCCCTTTTTTCCTCCACATCTCTCTGGGTGCTTTCACACTGACACTGTTTTTACCTCCGTTCACCTGCCGTCTACTCTTCTCTTTCCATCCAACCTTCATGTCTCTTTCTCCTTTCTGTTTACACATGAGGCTATTATCCAGCAGGGTACTCCTTGTTTTGGTGCAAACTTGCCCTCATGCACACACAAAAGTTACCACAGACTGGCCAGCTAAACTTCTTATACTGCAATATACTTTTTGAAAATAATAATATTAATAATAATACATTTTATTTATAAAGCGCTTTTCTAAAAGTTTGTTTGCATTTGTAAGTATATCAGTTATTTATGTATTTATTTATTTATTTTTCCCTTTTTTATTAATGAGTGCCAAAGGGCAGTATAAAAGCAATAACAAAAACCGAGCATTGATAGGGAACACGTACATGGGGGTAGATGGAAACAGAAATTTAGACAAGACCAGACAGACAGAATAAAACAAAACAGAACAAACAAAAAAAACAATGACAATCACACAAATAAACGATCAGGAATGATGGTATTCTTACTGTTGTTGATATGTAAAGTGGTTATTTTACTATAGGTGGTTTCTGAGGTTATTCCTGTACATGTGTTTAGGTGCATGTGATAGATAGATAGAATCACATATACATAATAGTGGATTTAATAATACAAAAAAGAAATAAAAAGCAATATACTATTGTCTGCAAGCTATCAATGTGATCATGTGATTCGTTCTGTTTTTGAACTCCATGTTTTTAGTTTTCCCTGAGCATCTCTTCCCAGTGCGGCTCGTAAGCTCCTCCATCTGGCACAGACGCCATTAAGCAAACAGATCACCAGTCACAGTGAGTATACTGGCATTTGTTTGCGGTTCTGTATTTGCGAGTCTTTGAGAACATGCCAAATTTTGGTTTTTGTTTGGAGTATAGTGCCAGCCGTACCCGGTGTGACATACAAGCTTCAATTCCTGGATGATCAAATATTTACAAGCAAGCAAAATGCAAATGTCGGGGATCTTTGTCCTGTGATAGTGTTCCCGTAACCACAAAACAATTGTACATGGATGAGTACTAAGAAAGTAAGCCAACTAAGACACAAAGAAGAGCTGGGAAGAGACAGAGATTTCTTTTTTAGTACAGCAAGTAAAGCAAGTAGAGAAGACAAAAGAGATCAGTGAGTGGGTTCAGGCCTTCTTTCTCTCACTTTAATTCATTTTTGTTACCATCTTTATCATCTATACTTTCTCTCCATACTGTCTGAATGTCACACGCTGTTAAATGTGCTACTTGTGGTAAGTTATTATCTTTAAGTGATTTCCACATGTTGTAGAATTACATCTATTCAGACACCAAATCAGGTTTGGCAGGAATTCTGACGGATTTCTTTACGACACCAAGAGATTGTTTTATGGCACAAAATGAGAAGAGGGAGCTTCACTTTCAGCACAAATGGCCCTAAGGCTTTTTCGCAAAGGTGAAAAAAATTCATACATGATTAACCTTTTCAATAAAGCCACAGAGGAAGAAATCCAGGTAATGGTACCATCAGGGTTATGAGAAATGTGACTCACACTAACAGCAGTATTAGAATAAAAAGGAGTCTGCCAAAGGTCTTGTCCATAATATCATTTGTTTATGGTAATTATCCCAAGGCAACACAATTATATGACAGCAATGTCACATACAGCATCCTTCAAAATAAGGCTTTAAATGTGAGTCACGTGACATGGTTAGTGGAGATCCGGCTTTAGTAGTCTACAGTGGTCAGGCGAGGTGTTTTGCAGTTAATAAGGATGTTGAAGCAGCTAAAAAATATGTTTTCTGGAGACATTTAAAAGCATTTACAGCCCAAGAGCTTACAGCAAGATGCCGGCAGTCATGCCAACATTCCAATGTTGTTAAAGATATATTGAAGATTTTTGCAACATTGCAGAAAAATTCTGCTAAATATAGACAGTCTGAATGATATACAGTGCACCAAACTTCATTCTCAGCTGAAGCTGAGTTTTCTTTGCTGGTTTCACAGATGTCTGAAGTTAAGTAAAGGGTGGAATGCAGAGGATGCTGACAAGAAGATGAAGGCATTCCTGGAGGCTAACCCATCACTAATAAGACTGAAGTCAACAACCTTTACAGATGGAAGATATGGGAAACCATAACATGCATAATAATCCACCACTCAGGTGCATTCCAGAAGATAAAAACATTGGGAGTTCCTTCATAAACTACTGAGGTCTGTTCTCAGATGGGATGAATCAGTAAAGCCACCTGAGGGTGAGCAGGCCCACAGGGCTGCAGTGCCACGGCCAACGCCCGCAGAAATACCCGGAACAATTATGGTTCACTTTCTACGTTCAACTGGCGAAAAGACAGGACTCCTACAGCTTATGTCAAGGTAAATTTAAGACTTTTAAAGACTTTTTTAATGCCACTCAGAATTAAGTTTAAGACCGATTTTCTAATAACCAAAATTGAGGCACAATTTTATTTTGCTCATATGTTTATTGTAACATAAATCATAACTTTTTTGTCCCCTGAAAAAGTAAGATTATCTTCTTCAAATGTTGGGAAAACAACCCTTTTTGGAGTGGAATACTCCGAAGTAAATAAACATATTTCATTATTATAATGGTATCAACAAAAGCGGCAAATATCTGGCATTTCTGGCCTGATTTGCAGACAATTTTGTGTTTCTCATTCTGCATGAGAGATTCTGCTACTTGGAATCCCGTTATGATGAGTCTTAAAAATGAATTTATTAAATAATATAACAGAAAATAAATAAATAAATAAATAAAAATGGATGTTACCAATTACTTTGAGATTTTACAATGCAATGTCAAAAAAAGGATTCACGCAATTTTACTTCCTTTTCTGAGCATTTTTAAGACTTTTGAAAGATTATTTTCCGTCAATTTAATACCAGTGAAGGCCTTTTTCTTGGATTAATGACTCTGATGCCCGTTGACTTTTAAAGGATCTGCAGGAACCCTGAAGAGATGGTTCTACATGAAGCATGTAAGACTCAGAGCTGCAGTGGGAAGGCGACCGCATCACGAGTTTCCAGACTTTATTAGAGCCACAGTTTAAAAAGTAGAAGTTTAAGGAATGCAAGAGAGCGCTGTGTATGTCCGACATCAAGTGTGTTTTTTTCTTTTCTGGGGACATGGATGGGAACCTTAATGCTTTGTGCTACAAAGAATGTCATTATCATTATTAACTTTGAACAACTGGTACTGAGTGAATCCTTAGAATACCAACATTGAGATTTAACTCATCTCTTGATCCTGAGTTTAACAGGGCTGTGAGAAGTTATTCCTATATAAAGTCAAATGTTTCTTCAGCACCCTCTGCCATGACTGCCTGGGAAACTCTCAAAGTTGTATTGAGAGGATTTTGTTATTGAGTATGATGATACTGTTGATACTGATTTCCATGCATTATAACTGTGAATTTCTCTCAGGTTTGTATCGTCTTCTTTTGGGTGCCTTTGAGTGGGTGGGATTAGGTATTTTGTTTGGAAAGAGGCGGTATCTTTTTTTATTCTTCTGATGAACAGTACCAATGCTATCTTTCAAAATAAGAGTAAGAGTCGTAACACAAAATAGAGCTTCAAATGCAACAGTATCAGCACATGAGAACATAGTACCGATGGATATTGTTAAGAGCAGCTTTTTGCCATAAACAGACATCTTTAAAAAAAAAACTCTGGAACCAGTTCTTAATAAAGTTTTCCCAATATATATTTTAATCAAATTACTAACATTGTGGGTCTGTTTCTGGCCTAAATGTACCATCATTGCAGTTTGAAATGAATTTTCATATTATATATGATTTCATATCATATATTCATTTCATATTATTAAATCACAAAAACCTCTTCTTTCACAGGTTGAATGGTGTGTGCAGAGCAGAGTTTAAAATGAGCGACCACGCAGCCTTCTTGTCAATGTCAAGGCATGTAAATAAACTACACCCGAATCAAGTGTACCCAAAACTACAATTAAATCATTCCACAACCAGAATCCATAGATTACCAGAACCATCCTGGAGGCGATAAAACACGCTCACTGCAGCCACTGTGAAAACATGGACAGTTCAAAAGCAGCAGCCTACAGCGTAAGAAGAGGGAAAAAAGGGAAAAATTGCGATGCCCAACATGAAGAAGCTGATGGGATGGCATTTCACTGGAGTTTTACCTTATATGATTTCATGTGATTGGTAAATAATTGGTCAACTCATTTTTCATTTTGACTAGAAACGTGCTGCCTGAGAAATGTGCAGCCCTATATTTAACTGACCAAAGTCCACTCTAAATGTCCTAAATCTTTAGTTGGTCACACTGTAATAATTCCAGTCAGACACATAAAAGCAAGCTAGCAATACACGTATGCATTAAACAAATTGAGATGCAATAAACTGATCAATTTATCATGATACAAATTTAACGTTGTGTTTTCCAGCCCTACCTGACAGTTTGGCATTGTGAAGAAGCCTTTTAAACATGGTACTACATATCTGACTCTATATAGATACTAGGAACACACGAAAATATCGATATTGGCAGATAACAGCTTTGAAATAAAATATCTGCATCGCTTCGAAATAAAGATTTCTACTGCTATGACAAGCCGATAAGATGCCGTCAATTATGTGACTTCTATTTTTTGAAATAGGTCAAATTTGCCCTAGTTTGGACTATTTCAGGACTGTTTCAGAGAGAGAATCATCCAAGCCTGTTTGATTGGGATGAATGTTACAGTTTTGCATAAATTTTGTTACAGAAAAATAAGTATGGCATTTTTTACAAGTACCCTAGGTTGAAGTAACGTACTTGTTTTGAGTAGTTTACATTTTGAAAAGCATTGAATTAGAACTGCATCTGCAAGTCAGCCTTCATGATAAGAGTAGGGGTCATACGTTAACAGGGGAGACTTGGATGTTCTCTGTCGGCCAAAGTGAGTGAGCAAATATCGACATATTGGATATCGGCAAAAATGAAATATCATGCATTGCCACTAGATGCATTTTTTTGAGAGGCTGTAAACATCGACTTAAGCTATAGTCGTACTTTCGTCTGTGTCCTCTCAGTGAACTCGGCCAGGCTGTGGGTTTAATAGCAGTGAGTGCGGCGATGATCTTACCTCCGAGGCACCTTGTCGAGAGCTGCTGTCTGAAGGCCACAGACACCCATCCTACACATCCAGACAAAACAAAAACAAGAAAGAATGAGAATCAGATTTTTAAAAGATCCCAGGTGGCACTAAGATTGAAGATAGTTCTTTACCTGTCTAAAGATGAAAGCAATTTCATGTTTGAGCTATAGAGCGATTTTCACACTCATGTTATGAACAAACATGAGAAGTTACTGTATTTAACTTTTTTTAAGTGATGAATTAATCTTTTGAACATTTAATGTGTATTTGACAAAGTGTTACGTTTGTGTTAGATTTATTGTCATCCAAAAAACTTTAGAAATCAACAGTCATTACTACTTTGTTGTTTAATATGTCTGGGATGGTTTTTGATGTGAGACCATTAAGCTGACGGTACAAACTTTTCCTCTTAGCAAAAAAGGATAAAGAGTAAAAAATAAATAAAATACCCAAAAGTAACAACTTAATGAGGACACAAAAGATGAAACAATGCTACGTAGTGCCTGATGGCTTCAAACCCAAAATCTTGCACTGTTTAGGAGCGAGGACAACAAAAGGCAGACGGCTGCTGTCTTAAAAATAAGCAGGATGAAAGCCACAAAAAACACAACTATCAAATAATTGCAGTTCTGCTTCGTCTACATTTGACTTGAGGATCTTTTCTGAGGTGGCACAGTCAACAATATTTAGAGAGGAAAAAGCAACATGAAAAGGAGGACAAACATGCATAAATCCTGGTAGTTTATATGTCTGTATGGGGCAAAGGCCACCGGCTATTCTTCCAAATTGCACTTTCCCTGCCGCAGGGCTTTGTCGGCTTGTTGGTTTCTGATGTTGCATTTATGGCATTTTTTTTGCGATGTGTCTGCTTCTGTTTGCATAATTTTTTGTTTTGATTGGATGGCGCAGAGCAGAGAGTGAGAGGAGAGATGAAAAAGACAAGATGAGAGGTTATTAGCTGAATATAAATAATCTGTAATGGGACAACCAAGCATACAAAAGCTTTCATCTGTTTTTTCATGTACTGGTTAAGAAGCTGGAAAACATCAACGCACCAATAATTTTGCATTCAGTACCTGAGTCTATTTTTTACAATGTGCGCATATGCAAGTTTTTACGTGTGTGTATTTGTCCCAGAGCGCCGACATGTCAGTATGGGGGCAGAGCCGCTGCTGTCTAGACGGCACTGTAGTGAATTAAACATCAAGGCCTGACAGAGTCTGGCTCTGAAGAAACCAATTCAGCAAGTTCACCTAACAGACTGGAGCAAAGCTGTTACCTCAGTGAAACTGGGACAGAGACTCCGACTGGGATAAAGAGATTCATTTAGCTCAGCGCAGCTTTACTGGGAACAAACTGGTAAGCTATGTTTGTCCTGCTTCCGAAATAAAAGAAATGTACTGCCGCACAGACTACGCAGCACGGACATGCAGTGAGAACAGATGAACAGACAGACACGCGCACAGTTTTTCACTCACAATCAGTTTAGATCAAAATGTTATTGGCAAGGAGGCTGAAAGAACAGCCCTGCCAGAGCAACTAAACACATCCCGACACAAACAGTATCTCTTTGTCTGTCACACATACACACACACACACACACACACACACACACACACAAACACACAAACACACACACACAGTGTTACTGACCTGCTGCAGGGCATGGTCGTGCCTGCGGGCCTGGCTCTGCCTTGTTATGAAGGACCAGGTGGAGAGCTTGTAGTGGTTGAGCAGGCAGATGATCACCACCACCATCACTGTCATCACCACGATGATGATGACGATCTGAACAAACTCCAGTTCAGCTGCGCAAACACACAGAAGGAGAGAAGGGGGATGAGCATCAAACGTTTATACTAAAGATGTGCATCTGCAAAATAAACACAAAAATGTACATTTCAAATAAGAAGTGTCTTTGCACAAAGGGTACATCTGCACTATTTCTACTTTGAGGCTGTTTAGTATAAAACTGTGCAGGAAAAAGACTGAATGAAAAGTAATTATTCAAATGTTGGGATTACAGTAAAGCAATGTATCGAGAAAAATCATATTTTCACAAAATATCATTTTTCTCTCTGTCTTTACCAGAATGTTGACAAGTAATCTAAAAAGCTAACAGTCGGTCTGATAACAAGAAATTCTTAAAGCTGCAATTGGTAACTTTTAGTCATATTTGCTAAAGCTGTCACTGCGTCGACACAGTGGTACATGAGACAGATAATCTGCAAAAAATAAAATATGTTCCTCTGTAGTGCATCAGAGTTGGGGAGTCTTTCACACTGCTGTCAATCATGTCAATCATTGCTGGTGAACTGCAGTCAAACTGTCAAACTAGGCAGCCTGTTAATGCACTGCCTATTTCTCACCTCAAATGTTTTCAGAAACATTTTTTTTAGTATACTGTTTAGCTGTAAAATGAAGACGTTTGTGACCTGGCCGCCATGTTGGAAAAAGTCTCCAGAAATAAAATAAAACACCACTTACTGGCCTGAGCAACATTCCACGTTACAGCTAAACAGTACACTAAAATGTGTTTCTGAAAACACCTGAGGTGAGAAATACATGATGCAGTAAAAAAAATCTTAATTCATAATTGAGCAGTGCTGCCTGTTTAAGAGCAGTGATGGACATGATTGACAGCTGAGTTAGAGCCTCCTCTGCTCTGATTGGTTGTTTTCAAACAGCCGTGGTGAATTCTAGAAAATGCCATCAGAAGCAGTAGGAAGAGGAGGAGGAACATGATTTTTTCTCACAATTTATTTGTCCCATGCATTTAACAACAACATAACAATGACAGTTTTAAGAAAAATGACAAGTTATTTTCATAAAGTTAGAAACTGTAGCTTTAAAAATTAAAATGTGAACATCTGCAAATCCACCATTGCTGGATATTTGACCTGAAGGAACGCAGTGATTCCTTCAAAAGCTTCAGAACAGGCTACTGAATGGATTTCATTGTAGGAATTGGGGTAAAAAGTCGCAAATTGTTGCCTTTAAGAAACTTGAAATTTTTAAAGGCAGTAGATTCGAATATGCTCAGCTTGTTACTCTTGTATACCCGACAATAATGTCAGAAAAGTCTACTTTTAAAAAGTCCTATTCACAACAGCGTTCTACAATTCATGACAATTGGGTTAAGTAAGCTGGTAACTATCTTGTAATATAATCAAAAGCTAAAAACAGTAAATATCCTTTTTTTGTTTTCTAAGCTGTGAAACAATGTTTTAAATTGAAATATTCAGACTTTTTAACGAGGCAAAGATTCCCTGATTGATCACTTTTCTGACTAACTGCCATAACTAATGTTGGCCAGCAGGGGGTAGCACAGGTCAAACTCCAAGTGAGTTTGGTGTGTGTGTGTGTGTGTGTGTGTGTGTGTGTGTGTGTGTGTGTGTGTGTGTGTGTGTGTGTGTGGGGGTTAAGAGAATCTACAGACAAAAGCTGAAAATCACAGAAAAGATGAGTGTTGACACTCTGGTGTCTGTCCCAGCTTACAGTGGTTTCTTTGTCGAGATAACTGAATAACTGTGGTGTTACTGTCCTCAACAAACAACACACAGTGACATGCATGCACGCGCACGCACAAACACATGCACGCACACACGCACACACACACATGCCAGCATCAGCGCTGATCTGGGCCTGGCCTCCCAGATCAGGGCACCGCTGGGAGACAATGATCACTGCCTTACAGTCACGTCTGCCGCTCTTGTTCATTGTTTCATCCTTTTTTCTTTTTTTTGTCCTCCCACTCTGTCTCTGAACACTTCCTGCATCTCCACTTGCCCCCATCTCCATCTTTCCTTTAACCCCGTCCCTCCACCCTAGTCTTTTATCTGTAACAACTATCTTTTTGTACTCTCCCAACTTTTTCTGCCTTTATCAATTCTTTCTTCTTGCATTCCTCCCTCAACCACCATCATTCTCCACTCTGTTTCTTCATTGTCTCCCACTTTTGGTCCCCCCCGTCTACAGTTTGAGAGTCTTTCGTTGTGAGTCGTTGGTTCGCTCTGAGCAGAAGTCTTGACCTTGTCTGGTCTTGGCACCCAGTCTGACCTCTGACTCATACGTTACTCACTGCTGGACACACACTCACTTTATTTGTGTGTGTAGTGTCTGTGTGTGGCGTGTTTAAACAGTTTGTGTCCTTGTGTATTTGCGGAGCTCTGGAAGAACAATGACACAATGTTCACTCAGCTATTTGAGCTACAATGCCTCGATTCTGGCGGACACCTCCTCCACAAAATGTGCAATTTTTCGAGTGCATTACCCACAATCCACCATGGCAGTTTTTGATACAATTAGGATGTGATCAAGTAAAGACAAGATGATAATTTCTGAAAATTAAAAAGAAATCTGAAGAAAATGTCATGTATTTGATTACCACTGGACATAGGACTGATGTAAGTTCAAAATAAATCATGCATTCTTACAAAAACAGTTGAAAACGTGAAGGAAACACATAAAAAAATCAAGGCAGGGACCAGTCTAGTCCAATAAAACCCAACCTTTCCCAGTCTTCCCAGCCTCAGTAATCCTCCCCGGCTTATTCGTCTGCATTAGGGTGGGTTAATGTCGAGCCTGAGCTGAAACGTAAACCCACCCAAACCTGCCTCTGCCCACACCACAGCAGCCACAGGGGAGGGGTGGGGTAAGACTGAGAGGAAGGAGGCCAACTAGCGCAAACCACATGGAGGGCGGAAAAAAAAATGCTGAGAAGAACGAAACCTAAGCCAGTAAAACCAACCGACATCAACCACCAAAGAGCGGAGGAATGAGGTGCTTAACGCGAAACAACAACGGCAGACGAGCTCGACAACTTTTCGGTTGCGAGATGAAAGGCGATGAGTGAGGTGGTGAAGTGTCAAACAAATGAGTGAGTCCCGCCTCATTAATGAATGCATGAGGACGATGAAGCAACAACAATACCAAAGTGCCCATTTCTCACACAACAAAGTGCAGAAAGCGAAGATGAAGAACCACAACGGCAGTAAATGACCCTCTGGCAATGTCATCAACCACACATGAGAGGAGAGAAGCAGAGGGTTCTGGAAAAAACTTGTCCAGCCAAAAAAATTACCTAACATGCCATGAGGGAGAGACGCTGAGGTTAAGTTACATTACAGGAACCAGTGCTCTGAAAACCACCAAAATCCCTGTACATCTGGTTTCTGCATGTCTACTGAACCCCTGCGTCACTTTGAGAGCTAAGCAATTCCTACTTATGAGTGCGGTGTTACGCAAGTTACTGTTACGAGCAATAAGTTACAGTGCTTACTTACTCTTCTCAAAAGTAATTGAATTACTTCAGCAATTACTGCAAATGAAAGTTACTAGGGAAAGAGATTTTTGTGTTACTTTTAAATAACTGCTTCAATTTGTGTATTAATGCACACACAGCTTTATTGTTTTAGTGTTGCTGTGGCACAATGTATGACAAGACAACTGTCAAAGTCCCTCTATGGTTGCAGCTATTATCCCAATAATAAAGTAAATACTGGGACATTCAGACAAAATTGATGTTTGATAGGCCTATTTATTGTAACCTCGACAGGAATCAAGCAATGCAAGTCATTTTTTTGATACTGTTGTTATAACTGTTTCTCAGACATTTGACAGTAATTTCAAATGTTTAATTTAGTTTAAAAAATATTGTGATATTTTCTCCACATCACCCAGCTACTTTAGATCATTACCCAGACAAAATTAACCTTATTTCCTTATTATTAACCTTAATTCTGTCTCAGCCACTGCCAGTTGGCCTACAAGCTAACAAGCTAGCAAACTAGCAAACAACATTTTTGGTGCAATGTGGCACCAATTTTGGTGCACAACAGATTTCTCATGTGATTCTGGGTCTGAATGAGGCTCAAACATGTTTGGCTGAACCTCCCCAATGTTTCTGCTAATGCTAAAGCTAACGCTAGCTACCTTGATGCACACTACTCCTTCACTGATCTACCAAGCGCAAGCAGCTAGTCAGGGGATCAAATTTATCTCAAATCATCCAGAGGGGAACTCGAAAATCTGCATAAAATTTCAGTGCAATCCATCCAATTGTTTTTAAGACATTTCACTCCATTTCACTCTCTCACATGGTGATGCTAAAGAAAAAGCTAGAGGATCACTAAAGTCATTAGAATTAATTATCAGTGTACCATGATTGTCTGTGCAAACTTGTGCCAATATATCTGGTACTCTTGAAATACTTTGCTGAAAAAGAGAAAATAATTTAACCTGATGGCAGTGTTCAATTAAAGGCCAGGGGATGACTGAAATCATTAGGTTTATCCTCTGGGGACCAAGAATGTCTGTGCAATTTTCATGGCAGTCTAAAGACAGACAGACTAATATTGCAACATTAACGCTGCAAAAAGCAATGACTGATAAAATCAAAGCAAACACAATCTTTTATTCATTCCTATCTTGCTCATCATAACTTGGCCCCTCTAATATGTTTTGCAGCACTGAGGAGCCAAACACTGAGGAGCCATCCAGAGCTAGCTTGAGCCACTACCAGCCCAGGCCTGCGTGCTCACCACAGGGAGGGGACTGAGGGAGGATTTCATTCAGAGAACAGCCTTCTGGGAAACCAAGTCAACCCGGCCCTTCTGTAAGCCTACCGCATAAATATCACATACGCTGCTTTCTGCTGTTGTGAGAGCCACACGGACCAGATGCCTGACTCAGAGCTGTCCTCTGAAGTATAGGTGGGGATGTTTTTACAGTTCAAGCAAAAACAAAAAGCAAAGCGGCCTCTCGTCTGAACATCGGCGCGGAAGGAAGCCGGAGGAGGAGTTGAGAGGGGAGGAAGGATGTGAGGGGAGAGAAGAGAGAAAAGAAGCAGCAAAAAAAAGGGACGGCCTGTCCTGCCTGAACTCCAGTATCCACCCAGTTCAGACGCTCCAGAACACAGTGTACAGCACTGACTCTGGCGCAGGCCACAGATCAGTGTGTGCTGGCAGTCTGCATTACCAGCACCAGTCTGATGTTATTACAACAGTAATCCACTTGTCAAAACAATATCAGGCCGGCGTCTGCAGCACCCTTATTCCTTCAACAGGCTGAATAATTTGCATTGCAAGCCAGCTGGCCCATCGCTTTTTTCCTGCCGTGGTGAGGAGAGAGGCCATTGAGTTTATTTAAAGCATGTGAAAGTGACCGTTCAGACAATACCATTGCATTACTCCTTCAAACTATGTGCAGACGCTGGCTGCAACTCAGAAACACACACCTATTTACTGAAAGTAGTCTGCTGGATAAAAAGACAAACATAAAAAAAGGATAAACCTGGAGAACAAGGATCTTAGGGATCAAATATCCTCTCAGGTTGTCTATAGGGCTGTGTTAATTTAACAAGATACCATACCATTACAGTGATACCAGTGCCAATAGAGTACGTCATGTGTGTAGTGTGTGGCAGGGCCATATTTTTGAATGCTGTGGTGCCATCTCGTGAGCTTAACTGCTGACGGTCAAATAACGTGTGCTCAACTTCACCACACCCCAGACTGTGAGCTCCTGTGGTTGTGGGAACATCTCAGTTTGCACTAGGGGTCGACTAATATTGGTTTTTCCGGGCCAATACTGATACCAATTATAAGTACCTAATGAGACCAATACCCGATACTTGGAACTGGTATGCATTTACAATAAAAAAGAAAATCTTTCTGACAATATTTAGAATTGGAATTATAACAAACATTAATGTCAAAACTTTAAATACCTTTAGCAAATGTTCACTTAAAACTGACACTTTTAACATAATTTACAGAAAGTTTCCAGCATTTTTCTTTAATAAAGTCAACTGAAAATTTGAATTAAAAAAAAGAATAAATAAGAAATAGCTCCCTAAGGTTTTACAAAGTAAAAGTTCCTTTGTACTTTTTAATTGATTAATTTTATCGGCAATCATTAAACGCTTATACAGATAATCGGCAAAATGCCAAATATCAGCTCCTATAATTAGCCAGGCCGATGATCTGTCAACTTCTAGTTTGAGTTAAATCAAAGAACGCTTGCAGTAATTAGCTTCAAGCAAAGCCATAGAAATAGTCGTTTTTTCTGGAGCTGGGTACAAAAAGGATTGAATGCAGATATTGTTTGACTGGAGAAGTTTTAACACTACTTGGCACTGGGTTATTCCAGTCATTCTCCGAAAATTTGTGTCTTCAACAGGGGGTCTGCAACTCCTAGGAGGCCCTAGACTTACTGCAGGGGGCCTGCCAAACCAAATAATTGTTTTATTTTTGAGTGTTTTTCTATTTTCAATGACTAAAAAATTTCTGCATGTGCAACAAAGTATTATCAAAGACAAACTGCATTCATATGAAACGAATAATTACCCATGAATCCATGATGTCAAAATAAATGACTCTACATTATCTATCGTTATTATTGAAGGTTGAGTTTAATATTCAAATCAATATTATATTTGTGGTGAAAGCAGTGCTGCCTGCAGACTTGGGTTTTTGGCTCGAGTGTAGTACTTTTTATTTAATTGGATGGGGGAAAGTGTTTAGGTATCTTTTGATAACTTTTGTGCCCTTTGGGTGGTTTCCCCTCATAAAAGATAGGCTGTAACCTACTGAACTGGCTCTTTCACTTCCACCAGATAGTATCATTAGTAGTCATAGCTTAACATGCAATTCTCAAGACACTTCTGTTATTTAACTGCAGCCGTTTTTGTGGCTGAGGAAGTGAATCTGCTTCCTTAACCAGCAACAATGTGGTGGAAAATATACCCAGCCCTGGTGTCTCACAAGATTATTATTTTAGCTCCCTACTGTAATTTCAACTTCAACTTTCAAAATAAAGTTTGAGGTTGAAAGATGAAGTTGAAAGTAAAGTAGGGAACTAAAATAATAATAGTCATTAGAGACTACTGTTGGGTATAACTTGAAATTTGTGCTGAAATACTACCTTAGCTTCAGCACCAGTACCAAAATGTTACTTTTCCTTTACATATTATCATTATTTTTATAGTCAGTAGGGTAGGGGTGACAGGAAATCAAGTGAGGGGGTAGAGGAATGACAGCCAACAAGGGTTCACAGCTGGATATAAATGTAGAATACTAGCTTACAATACTTTTTGATACTCTATACAACAGACACATTTTGATCAGTACCGAAAAATACTACGGTGATAGCAAGCCTTATCAGACACCAACAGCCCTCACAGTAGCTCGTCCCCAATCTCTGTTTAAAAAAGCCAAACACTGGCAGAGAGTAAACAGTGAGGAGAGAGAGTGCACACACGGTGACCCATTGACATCTGACCTTTGTGTGTGTGTGTGTGTGTGTGTGTGTGTGTGTGTGTGTGTGTGAGAGAGAAAGAGGCCAACGGCAGGTCACACAGTTCAGTGGACCTGCCAGTGGAAAAAAAAGCTGTCAGAGCACAACACTGTCTGAGGACACAGACAGAAATGCAAGAGATGTTATCACTCTGTAATGGAACATTTATTATATTAACCCAAATTACCGACATGTTCTCACTATGGTATCTCGTCATTTCGGTAGTTTTGGTTTTAGGTTTTAAGATATTTATCTCTGCTATTTCATTGCATTCACTGGAACTACAAAGCAATAAACCTGAAAATGAGTTATATACAGGACTGTTAAGGGTGATAAACACTGTTTTTGTGAGAGCCACAGGTTATTTTGTACACTCATTTAAAAAAAAGCACAGAATTATCTGCCTCTGTCAACTTTTCCCTGCTAGCTTAGTAACAGCCTGTTTTAGTGCACAGTTCCATCTAACTTGGACCAACTCACACTGCACAAATTTATTCCTGCTGGCAAACAGAAATAGTTAATGCTGGGGAAAACTCTGTGACTAATGAGGGCGTCCAGGCTACCCTGTTTGGCCCTGAAATGAAAATCAGGCTAATGGTTATCTATAGAGAATGCTTACACTCAGCTGGGGCCTCTAACATTGTTATTGCTCAATAAACTTAACATTTATGCTCAGATGACCTTCGACGGTTCTGTGAGAAAAACCAGGCCTGACTTGTTCAGTTTGCACAAAGGAGAAGTCTTTTGTCCCAAACCACGTGAACGTATTCCGGTTTGAAAGTGGATGTGTGCTGACAGCAGAGCTTGAGCGTACAGGGGAACAGCTCACTAGCTGCTTGCTAATTCAGAGTAGGAGAGCTACTCCCACCAGCAGAGGAAATGCCTTTTCTCTCTTGTCTCTATCCGACTCAAGCTTCAGCTGTTATGAACCCTATCTTGCAGCCGAGCAGCACGAAGCCCAAGAGCTAAAGCAGCAGTTTGTGGAATTGCTGCAACAGACGCCCGTCAGTAAAAAACGCAGCCTGACTGGGGCGCTGCTCTGGGAGACAGCAGAAAACAGATGGAAATGACAGTGAAATGACTGGGATTTGCGTGTTCTCCTAAAATGCTTGGCATAATGTGGAGGCAGAAAGTGAGGTGGATTTTTTTTTTCTTTCACGTAGCCAAAGCTGAGCTCAACAAACCCTCCAGCTGGCTTTTTCCTCTGCAGTCATTTCCTGTTTCCTGCTGCACTCCAGAGCTACATCTCAGTCATGAAAAAAATTACCATTCCCACAATCACACCTGGCAATCAAAACTTCCTCCGCGACTGATAGAGGAAGTGCTGCGACTGCTGCATAATTGTGCAGGTCCCAAAGCCCCGGGCACTTAATCTGTAGTTTTACTTCGACATGTAGTATATCCGTGAACTATAAACCTGTTTTATAATATATGTATAAAGTAAAAAGAGAGACAGAAAGACCAAAATAAAGGACACTTTCTTTGCTCCAACTTGCTCGTCCTTCTCCTGCTACCCAGAGAGCTCCAGCCCAGCTAGAGGCCTGCTGAGTTCACAGCCTGCTGCCCACCACACTGGGCCCACACACACACACACACACACACACACACATATACAGTCCTCCTTCAACACACACAGCCCTGTCTGCTGCCACTGCCGTTGCTATGGTAACCCTTGGGCACGGTGCCGTGATCAACAAGGCCCGGAGCTGCTGGGGCGCCATTGCAGCGACCTGGCTGGCACACACATGCACCAAACGCGCACGCACACACACGATGGCACAGAGAGAGAGAGAAAGAGATAGAAGGAGACAAGCAGGGAAAGGAAGCAAATGCACGCACCGTGCGCACACACACACACGCACGCACACACACACACACACACACACACACACACACACACACTTAAAAAGACTGGCACAGTTAGAGGGAAGGAGACAGAGTTCAGTAATGAAGGGACAGAACGAGTTAGGGGAGATGGAGGGAGAGAAAAAATGAGGTGCGCACACACACACACACACACACACACACACACACACACACACACACACACACACACATCTCTACCTCCCTTGGGAGATGTGCATTGTAACGTCTAGACGGCTGGTATCTGCCTGGCAGCAACAGTCTCTCTCAACCACTGTGTGTGTGTGTGTGTGTGTGTGTGTGTGTGTGTGTGTGTGTGTGTGTGTCTGCATGTGACACAGCATGTAGCAGATATCAGCCCAGTTACAGCCTCCCTCCATTACTGCAGTCAGTCAGTCTCTCCATGGAAATATTGAACTAGTTTAGCGATGCTTAACCCTGAGGAGACGGGGCCTGTTTGTGTTTCAGTGTTTGTGCTTGAGTGCGTGCGTGTGCATGTCAGAGAGAGCTAGAGGTTTTCCAGAGTAGTCGACTATCAAAATCATTAGTCTTTCACTAGTCTTTGTAAACTAATGGTTCCTCTGTGGTTTTAGCACGGAGCAGTAATAATGCATCTACAGCAGATCTGCAGCTGGGGGCGCTGTAGTTGATGAAAAGTCATCGTTTAAATGTGTGACTTTAACACTGTGCAGAGTGGGGCGCCACAGCAGCAGACATGTATCAAAAAGCAAAAAGAAATGTGTGTGTACAGTCAGGTGCTGCATTACAATCAACAGTGTGGAAATACTTAATCAGAGCAGATAAAACCATCAGCTGCAGCATATGCAATGTTTAAGTACCACAGCAGTAGCAGCACTGTGGATAAGCAGATACACCTGCTTACAAATAGCACTAGCAACAGCAATGCAAGTGAGAAAAAGCGTCAGAGCGGAGAAGTAGGAAGACGACAGTCGCAATGACAATCAATCAGATAATGCTCCAAACATCTGATCACTGACCACAGAAAAGGGAACATACCAGGTTGTTAGTAAATCTCATTGTGTATATTAGAATATAAGAATATAAGAGGGTTTGCTGCAGTGTCTGGGGATTCATTTATGGATATCAATGTACGTTAATAATCAGAATAATTAAGTTATGACAGCTCACTCTGTACTATAAAACCTGAAAAGTTGATTTAACTTAAAAAAAAATCTAGGAAACTGACTGCCTTGAAAAATGTAATTACATATAACTATTTCACATCTAATTGTCACATTGACTTAAAGTTTAGTTATATTTACTTAATATTGTGAAGTTGCTGCAACTTAAAAATGAAATGTTTAATTGGAAATTATTATTATATTATTATTATTTAAAGTACGATCAACTTGTCAGATTTTACAGAGTGCTATGTAAATGTGGCAGACACTGATAATAATGTTTATTTAAATAAATCAATTCATTTGCAAAGTTTATGCAACTTGTGGACATTCAAATTATTTGTGAGATTGCTGAAGTAGTTTTACAAGTTCTTTTCAATGTTGAACTTGTATTTTAGACTGTTTGAGCATGCCCTTATAGAGCAACATTGGCTATTCAGCTTTTAAGAATGCATTCTAATCAGTAAAGGTGGACATAACTCTTGTTGTTGAACATAGATCTGTGCAATCACATTATGCCATATTAACACAAAAATGTAAGATGTTTAGAGAGAGAAAGACTGCTATCTCTGCAAGACAAAACAGAAGTTGCGTTGTTTCTCCAGCCAAACAGTGGTCCACACCATTACCACGCCGGCATACGCCTACAGTGCGACGAGTAGATGGAATCTGCACACTACATAACAGTTTTTGTGGCTGGCAGATCCAGTGGTGAAAGTAACATTTACGTCACCACAGGCACATGGCACATACAAACACAAACAAGTCAAGCGAGATCGATAGGACAGAGAACTGATGGATGTGATTCAGCCTTACAAAAAAAAATCACATCGTGAACATTAATGTCCATGCAGATAATTATTTGTCGACTAGGAGAGCTACCATGGCTTTAGCCCCTGTAGGCTGATGTTTTTGTTTGTTTTGTCAGCTGACAGTTTAGTGGTTGCTGATACTGGCTGACACGGCCCTCGGCGTTTCGTGTTAAGCGGTGTACCAGCACACTGAAATGGACTGGACCCAGTATCGCCAGCTCAGACGAGATTGCTGGGGGTTAGATTCAATCAGGTTTCGACTCATTTGGAAATAGGCTTCTAGAACTATGAGGACTCCTTTATTTTACCAGGTGGGTCTCGTCTACATTAGATAACCCTTACCTTACAGGTTGAGACATTTTGACAGGAACTGAGAACTGTTACTGGTAAATATATATATATGTGTATATATATATATATATATATATATATATATATATATATATATATATATATATATGTATATATATATATATTTGTTGAATATATCTTAGTTGATACAGTAAATACTAAAATGCAGCAGTCATAAATGCCCCAGTGTGTAGGATGCTCAGCCTGTTCGACAGGTATCTCAGGAAAGAAATGGGAGTGAGGAGGAAATGAGGATGAGAGTGACAGAGGAGGGAAGAGGGAGAAGGGTGTAATGAGTGTGTCAGACATGGAGGGAGATGCACAGAGAGCGAGAGACACTGACACAGACAGAAAGAGAGACAGAGAGAGAAAGGTGCCAGACATGCTATGGGGACTCGGGGCAACAAGAGAACAAACAATTACAGCTCTGTCTCTTTTCTCCACCCTCCCTCTCTCTCTCTCTCTCCCTTTCTCTCTTGCTCCTCATCCATCTATCCCTTCTTGTTTCACTCACAAAGCACAGGGGAATCACACAGCCCGTCTGTGTTCCACCACAGAGACTAAATGGGATTAAAAAATCAAGATTCATATTTGATGGCTACTTCTAACTTGTGCTTTATGACTGGAGACATTCTGCCATGATTTACTCATATAATTTTTTTTTTATTTCTGAACCTGAGAAACCAGCAGCTAAACTGCGTGCAAACACATTCAATGACAGGACTTGAAACGATAATTACGGATTATGACAGAGCAGCACCTTCTTTTTGTAGTTTGTTTCTGCCAGAATGTAAAGGAAAACTGTGTGCACAGCCATGGCAAGTACAGCAGGTCAAAGATGAACCAGACATTTCAGCATCTGCTTGTATGGCTGTGGCTTTTTCTTTACAAAATAATTTAAATACTATTAAAATGTATCTCATCATTTTAAGGCTCACTTTTCTGGACCAGTACCATGTTATTTTAACCAAAAATACATAAATAAATTAAAAATTAAAAGTTAAATTTCTATAGAAACTGGTTATATGTAAAATTACCTAATTCAAAATGTGGAGGTGGAAAGAAGTTGCTACTTTTATTGTGGTAATATGAGTAATGTAATATCATATCCATTTTAAGATGAACAAAACCAAAGCAGAAAATGGAAGATGGTCCAAGGACATGGAACGTTAGTGGCCTGAATGGCAACTCAAACTGAGCCAGCACAGACTCTCTGCCAGATCAGCAAACTTTCTGTTGCTGCCATTACGCAGGTTAGAATCAGCCGGCCTGCGCTGAGATTTGCACTCCTAAATTTAATTTGCAATAGCCGCTTTCAAAGGTCTGTCTTCCTGGCTAATAGTGTCCTAGTGGTGGGGAGTGAAGAACAGGAAGCATTCAGTGTGCTAGCTTGCTAATTCTTACTTGTGGTCCAATGAATAAAAAGAGAGAGAGAGAGAGAGCAGGGCAATGGGCTGAGGAAATCAATGCAAAGATTTTACCCTTTTTATGAAAGACAACAAAAAAAATCTGATAATTAATAGTATTTGGCAGTCAATGTTTATATTAGAAATTACAAATATATACAGCTATGTGCAGCAGTTTTACTTTGCTTTAAAAATCTCTCTATTTTCTTTTTTCATTCTACAATATTATACATGTACATTTTAGTAAGTAAATATAGTTTCTTTAATATAGAACCTTTCAAAGAGCAAGGTCACACAGTGCTTTGCTGGAATAAAAAGGTTAAAAATAAGACCATAAAACAGTTATTAGTTTAATTACCACTTTTCTACTCCATATATGATGCTGCTGAAATTAATGTCAGAAAGACTGACTGACAAACTAGTTTCCCAAAACCTACCATACATTTGCATGAACAAAATTTAACATTAAAACCTTCATGCAGAGACAATTTATTGCAAAAGTTTTGCACAAGACTGGTTTTATTCTCTTGTCACATATATTTCAGTGGAACTCTGACTCTACATGCATTTGCGTTATTGCTAAATGCCCTTTCCACACTTTAGATTAAGTTTGATTATTGCTGAGGTAGGCCATAATGATGAGACCCAATGCTGAGCCGGCAATAAATTCCCACTTTGGCTCCTGAAAAAAAAGGACTAATGTAGCCATATCATCTCCATGTGCATGAATAGAACATGAACAAAGATACGAATAACAGCAAGCTCTGTGATAACATATCATAAATATTACAATATAGTCTAATATTATCAATATTCCAATGATGTAATATTCATGAACAGCAGTAAAGCAGAGAGGGGAGCAGTGTTTAAGTATTCATTTAGACGGTGAGACAGCCGACCGGCGACTGGCTCAACATGTCACTTCGCACACACATAAACACACACACACACACACACACACACACACACACACACACACGCCAGCAGTCAGAGGTGGCCTCCAGTCGCTCAGGTGTGTGTGTGTACATTATCAGAGCCAGACAGACAGGATAGTGTCTAGACACCCCCCCCCCTCAACCCCAGTGCCATAAAGCCGAACTGAGTACACTCTCTCTGAGTGATTGAACCAGACTGGAGGGTCACAAATGTCAGGGTTAAAGAGAGCGAGTGTATGTGTGTGTGGGGTGTTGACCGAGGTCAGCCAGGGTCAGTGTGTGAGTGGGTGTGTGTGCGGGGGTTGAGGTACATTTATATGATTAGAGCTCTGCCTGCAGTTGCTCAAAGCTTCAACAGGGTTGCTTCTATATCTGTGCGTATGTGTGTGTGTGTATGTGTATGTGTATGGGTGTGTGGGCGATATATCGAATATTCTCAATGAATCGTGGCTTGTTCCACGTGCGATATAAAAAACAACTATATTGCAAACATCGAGCATCAAATGTCAAGTCGTGTTTTTAAGCCACCAGCACGACACTCACACCTGAATTTTGGCTCTCTACCACTCAAAGACACATGGGGACAAACATAAAATATATATTTTAAATCCTGAAATTGCATATAATGCAGAAAATAAATATGCTACGCAACTGATTTTATAAAGTGTTAACAGAGTAAGCACAAAAAAATGTAATTTGCCAAAACTATTTCACATAAATTCAAGTTGAATGCATGAATCAGGAAGTGAAAACAGTCAATAATGGGGGTGGTGAAAGTCATTTAGTTCATATAATATGTACAAATTGTGCCTGAAATGTAGACAAACCATTATTATTAGTGACATCTTAATATAAATAGTATTATTATAAAAAATTATTTAATTAGGATTTTTTGGGGTTAAAAAATAACAAAAGCTTTATCTTGGAGATGTGAAATGTATCCTGAACTCATGAATGTACACGCAAAAAAACCAAAACATGACACGTCACGCACACTCCTCTGCCCATCCAGACCACTTTCTTCAGAGAGATAGCATTGTAGCAGGTGAAGCATGTGTGAATAAATGATCATGTTTACCGGGCCACTGTAACAGTTTAAGTTACTAAGTTAAACAGTAGTATGAGCGGACGGTATGTGTGTCTATCTGTATCAGCAGAGCTCCCGTCGCGACAATTCTGTCACATTTTGCTACCATGAAGCACCAGTGCAACCTGCAAATATTAAAAATATATTAACAGGAGAACTGTTTCCGTGGTTATAGTTCAACTTCCTGTTAACTGCTAAGATCTAAATGTTGACCACAAGCTTCAAGTTCACAGAATAAACATCTACACTTTGGCCGAACTGGAGTCTTTAAAGTTAAGTAAAATTAAAGCACCAGTGTTTCACTTTTACTTATTTTATTATCACAGGACTTTATTTAACTTTATTATAACAGTAGCTACTTTAACAGTAGCTACTTTATTACTTTATTATTTACTTTACTTCAGCTGTAGTTCATCTTATATTTTTTTATTTTAGTAGTCTTTAGTAGTTTAGAGCAGATTTCAAAATATTAAGATATATATTATGTATCATATTGTGCATCGTAGCCTAAAAATATCCTAAAAATATTGAGACAATTTCAAGCCCTATTGCCCAACCCCAAAGCTGGGCAACATGGCTTCAGAATAATGCCACAATATTTTTAGGCTATATCGTGATACAAGATATATATCCACTAAAATACAAAATGATTAAATGAACTATAGTTACAAATAAAGTAGCTACTGACATAAAATAAAGTTACATAAACTACAGTTACAACAACGTTTAACAAATTAAACTAATAAAAACTCATAAAAACTAAGAAAAACAAAATGCTGACACAAGTGTCAGTGCCTTGTGCTAAATCCCTATTTTCAGTGTCGCTTTCCATCTCCTCCATGTTTGTTTGTTTTGGTGCCGTACATTGTGTAGACATCCCCTCAGCCACGCAGATGGACTTAAAGTGCTCATCAGATGGCATAAACAAAATAAACCATAAAGTAAAATATGAAACTATAGTTTCTTTATAGTTTTCTATAGAGAAATGTTCTGCTTGTCTAGTTGCTTGATGGTGATGAGCATTACAACTATTATTTTGAAGGACACTGTGCCGTCTGGTCCATTATTTCTAAGCATGCTGGAAGCAAATGACTGTCGGACGCAAAGTGAAGGTGATCAGTCTGAACAAACAAAAACAGCCTGCACCCAAAGCCCAACAAGTACCGCAACAAGCTAAAGGAGCAAGGCGATAAATGATGCAATCACTGTGATGACAATGAATGGAATTGCGGGGTGGGGGACGCCAGACAGTGTTGTCCAACAGACCATAATAACCTGGAGCAGATTAGGATACGAGAGGTGTGCAGTAATATGCCTTAAACTGGAAGCAGAGTTTTGACAGTGACTGGCGACCACAGGCTTTGTTAGCCTCATTGCTAACATACACATCATCATCATCAAACTCTTCAGCAGCAGCAGTCAGAGGAGACAGACACATGGTAGCAAGCTGCTGAGACGGCCTCAGGGGGAGGATATGAGCCAACAGGACACATACAAACTCACATACCACCCAAGGGCATATAAAGACCAACAGGCAGACAGACAGATGGATACAGCTGACATTGATATTATGTTCTACTCATGTACAAGATCACATTTAAAAACCACTATCAGGGTAGGTCTGGCAATGTCCTAGATTTGTCTTTTTGTTAAAAGGAACAAGATGGAGTTTATTGGAAATAACATTATAAATGATCACAGATGATATCCTTTAATATGGTATATTTAAAATGTTTGTTGTTACTGAACTTTGCGTGCAGAGATATTTGTTAATCCACCACCTAAAACACTGCAAACCACCAACTTCAAACATTATAGCAGCACAGTTGACAGGACTGAGACAGGGCCACAGGGCTCTCCAATCAACGGTCTATTTGTGTGTCTCAGTGTGTGTGAGAGAGTGAAACGGGAAAAGAAGGTGGAAGGAGGACTATTGTCCCAAGCAATGTTACTGTAAGTCATAAATAACTTGTTGTAACGCTGCTTTGTCACTTTTTTTAACCACATGCCTGAACCTGTAATATTTAGGTAATATTGAGGTGAAATGATAAAAAAGTCACCGGAAATGTAAGCAGTGGCAAATCCTTGCGATGGCAGCAAATAACTTGGACGATTAAAAAGGTTTGCCCATCTGGTAGTTTATCTGGTAGATGAATCTAAATTGCTACTTTTTAAAAAAAGTATTTAACCAGTTAAAAGACGGTCATCACATCAAACTAGGCTGTCTTTGCAGTAGAAAGACACACATACTTTTTACACTGGTGCTACATGACCAGAAAAAAAGAGAGAAAGGACTGTGAGATTGGCTTTTGCGCAAGAGGTAGAAAACCTAAAACTACCAGAATGCACTGCACCATACAAGGCTAATAAATGGTCCTGGTATTGGGTGAAGTAATGCAAACACTCGTCGGTTTGACACAATGGTGGCTGGCTGGTGACAAATGATCTCATTTTTGAGTAAAACCGTATGGAAAAAAACAAGTTTCTGAAAACACCTGATGCGAGAAATAGGCAACGCAGTGACCGAGTCCTGGTTTATATTTGATCGCCACTGCTTAGTTTTATTGCTTGATCAGATTTCTGTCTGAGTTTGACAAAAAGAAAGAGAAGGAGACACAAAGAGAGAGAGGTGGGTCTGTCTTCTGATCTGCTTCTATACTCTTTAGCCACATTTACACTGCCATAAATGTCCACAAACTGGGAAAACAATGAGACTCGGGAGCTACTCACCCTCCGAGCAGAGGACGAGATCAGCTGTCAGTTAAATGGTTGACATGTTATGCTTTTATTATTGTTTATTAAGTGCTGCCGACATGTATATTGTATATCACGCAGACACAGATCCTCCTGTGTTAAAACGTCATGCCTCCTTTAATCGCTGAATGCCGCGATGAAGTGTATCTTCACACACAGGAGCGAAATGATGACACCATCAATTGGTTCTGTGTAAAAATGTGGGTGCGGTATGAGGGGTGGACTTGTTGTGGCCCTATGGCACGGTCTCTGTGTATAAGTGGCTATTGTGTCCATAATCGCAACATGGGTGGCGAGCAATATGAAAGTACAGCCTGTAGTTCAAGAGCCAACGAAACTGCTGGATGACATAACATACGTCATCAGATGCAAAAGACCTTCAAAGTCACAATGTCAGGCTCAGTGGTTGATGACTGACAGTCATGGAAATGTAACCAACCCTAGGACATAACACTCATTCTTCTTCTTATTCCTTTGGCATACAAAGACAGACTTTAACACTTGTAGGCTTACATGCCACCGTGTTAGATTCAGAAGAATTGCAGCACAGGTACCTACGTATTCTGAATATTGGCATCGACTTGGTACCCCAAAGTATTTGTTCTCCTGACATCCCGAGTGAAAACAATACCAGCCCCGTTGTCACGCCTGCTAAGAAGCCAACACAGCTTGCACATGCACATGAGAGCACATGTGCGTGCACAACAGCCATCTCACCCTGCTGACTCCTATCAGCAACTCAGCCAGCCTTCCAGACTCATAGATCTTTGTTAACTTAGCAGGGGGGGTTATGAAAATTATTCTGCAGTGTTCATTTCTCTACAGGTCAACATCACAGGCTGCTGAAGGCAGAAAACGGTAAAGTCATGCTGAGGTCTGGCTGAACAGACCAACGGAGAAAAAAGAGAATAAAAAAGAAATAGAAATGAAAAGAAGTAGCATAAAGCTGCCAAAGTTGCACAAAAGAGTCACAAAAAAAAAAACATAAAGATAAAGAAAATATAGCTCAGGTTGAGGTGACACAGATATTGGACACAGACAGGAAACGGGAAAAAAGATAAGAGCGGGAAAGGACAGATGAGGGGAGAAAGTCAGCAGAGGAAGAGATAGAGGTGCACGGAGAATGTGGTAAAGGCAGACAGATGTTAAAGGCAGACAAACAACAAAGCGTGGCGTCTTGTGTCTCATCTCAGAGACTGAACAACAAAACAGCGGAGCGGCGGGAAAAAAGAACAAAACGGAGGAGATGAGAGAAAGGAGGAGGAGGAAGAAACGAGTGGGCTTTTGTCTGTCTGTCTCTCTGTCTGTCTGCATGCTTCCTGGCACATGTTCATTTGATAGAACAGGCAACCTCCCCCTCCCTCCTCCCTCACCCCCACAGGAGAGGCGATTTTAACATGCAACTCTAAAGTAGGTTTTCAGTATCAGTCGGGGTAGCAGACACCTCCCAAAAGTATGCTGCATATGTGCTGCAAACTGTCGGTGGCTGCTGTGATCAGCCAGAGACAGCAGTGGATACTGTGGGTGGAACACAGGAAGCTCTGGGAGACATGGGACGCATCCAAACTGGAGCTGCTTGATCTGTTGGGGTTACTCAGACATCCTGGGATCATACTGGATGTCAGTTTCACCCACCTCTAGTACGAAAGAGTGTTTGTGTGTAATTTTTTGAGAGTTTGACTCTAAGAGCCTATTTATATCTGGTATCAACATGTGTTTCAGCGATCCCAACACAAATGGGTGCTTGCTAGTTACATTAGCATTACATTGTGCTGGTATAGCTGGAGGTATCAGGGAAAATGCCGGGAAAATCTAACGCGTCTCCTTCCACAGGGCAAAATGATGGATAATGGTCTCGCAAAACTTGGTCAAACTCATCGTAAAATGGGCAAATTATAGTGCGTTAGTGTGTGGTCACCAAAACAACCACCACACCATGCATGGATGATGTATACTTTGCTGGGGGATGCATCAAGCATTAGTGTTTACCCTACGAAAGATATGTGGTCTAACGGGTCCCTGACCACCGAGGCAAGTGGTTTGATTGATATGATCGAGCAAGGTGGAGGGCGCGCACAGCTAAAGGACTTTTTTTTAAAGGTGCTGGATCAAAAAATCAAACCACAGCAAGAATCAAACAAAAGATCTGCACCCTGTATTAAAAACTCCTAGTAAACTTTAATTGTGTCATTTTAAAATCCTTTGAAAATGCCTGACGAAGATCTCTGTTTGATTGAAACTATACACAATTAAAATTTACTGGGAGCTTTTAATACAGTGTGCCGATCTTTTATTTGATTCTTGTTTTGAGTGATCTGCTCACAATGTGACCTGGTGGATCACTTATTCTTGTACTTTGTGCTGTCTACTTGTTATCTGACCACCCAAGACACATGTTATTACTAGCATTGTAATCATATGTTTCATTACAATGTGATATCGATTATTTGGACAATGATAATATATCTGCTTATATTGCAAAGTCAATTTGATCCAATTCACGGTTTTGTGATTGATATGAGATGACATCAATAAATACCCCCATTGTCTTCTTCTAGGCTTCTCACTAATACCTGCCTGGCACTGGGCTGCTAGCACAATTTGAAGGTTTAGGAAGGAGGTGTGCTTGGACGAAAATGGTGACACGGAGGTAATGTAGGAATTTCAAAACAAAAGTGTATCTTAAAGATGAAAACATACATTGGATAATATCGTATTATTGATCGCTGAATCAATTTATTAATCCAGATCGATGTATAGTAAAAAGAAGACTAAGAAACTCTTTGCTTGAGCACTAAATGGACAAAAGTATGTGGGAACCTGATCGCGACCCCCATGGGTGAATTTTACACATCTCATTCCTACATCATGGACATTTTTTCATTTTTTTCTTACATTTTATAGACAGAAAGAATAATGGTAAAAATAATAAGTTAAAAAGAAAACACAAGCTAGTTGCAGTCGTATTTTAAAGCCCGCTATTGTCTAATATATCGTTGTATGAAGCAGCATAAAGAGTTCTCTTAGTTTAAATTAAGGAGTCAAGTCCAAACTCTGGGAAATTTCCATTGTTTTGGGACATTTTAAAGACTAATTAAAATATGCAAAAGATAAATGATACTGGATATATTAGTAAAAGTAGTTGCAGCCACATCTCACACCTTACCAAGAAACCAATTCTGAGGTAAAGTGAAAAACTTTAAATGGACTAAAACATCTAAAACACATAATGAGGAAACAGAGCGCTCTTTGTCTTCTAAAAACCAACCAAAGACAAATGGCCTCCTCCTCTGGTGTGTAATTACACCCCGTCTGTTTGTAATAAGTCAGTTTAATCTGCTCGCCTTTTTTTTTCTTTTTCATCTCTACCCGCAAATCATAACTGGTTTCCATTTTGGAAAAAGATGGCTCCTCAACAGCAGCATATGCTTGCGTGGCGTTTTATTCTGCTATGACTCACTGTCATACTCGCTGTCTCGCCACCAAGATGGACTCTCTCTATTTTAGTCTGTGTTTTCTCCTCTTTCTCTCTCATTATGTGTCTCTTCTACTCTTTTTGTCACACTCCTCTCACTCTCCCTCAGTCTGTCTGATTTTTAATCCATCCTTTTTCTTTCATCATTTATTGCTCCTCTTTTAGCCTCCTCTCTATATCCCACCTCCTCTCCTTTCACTTCACTATATATACTTTTGTCATCATTTCTGCCTCCCTCTCGCTGATCCCACCTCCTCTCTGTCTCCTACCTTCCCTCCCACTCCCTCCGATTCTTACATGAAGGGGTGTAAACATGTCTTCCACATGCGGTCTCATTGTGCCGAGCCAACAGAGCAAAACAGAGCAAAATGCTTAACAACCATGAAGCGATGCCTGGCAGGCAGGATTAGGCAGGGAAGAGAGACAGAGACAGAAAAGAGAGGAAGGAAGAGAGACAGACCAAAAGGAAAGAAAGACAGTGAAAGTGAGACAGTGATAAAGAGAAGCGAGAGAGGGGAGCAACGTCAGTGCAAAAGGGGGGGGGGGGGGGGGGCGTGCATGTATATGAGGAGTAAAACGCAAGATAAAGGGAAATACGTGTGGGGGGGGGAAAAAAAGTCCTATCAAAAAAGTTTTTTTTTCCTCGCTGGAACACTTGTCCGTGACCGCAGGCTGAACTTCGGTGCGGTGCTGAGCAACAGCTGCCGACAACAGAGGAAATTACCAAAAAAAAGAAAAGACACTGCAGAAGTAGAAGCAGGCAGAGGGGAGCGGGGACGAGACATTCTCTAAGTAATGGTGGTGGTGTTTTAGAGATGACCAGGATGTTTTAGGCTTGCTGAGGGAGGGACGGAGGTATAAATAGACCCGGGGCGGCAGGGGCGGAGGGGGGATTGAAGGGGTTCAAACAGAGGGGAGGATAGTTAAATGTGGAGAGCGGCTCATGTCTAACCAAAAAGAAGAAAAACTGAAATCCTCTGGGCAAAAAGACCAACCCAGTTGCTGCAGAAGTATCTCCATACCTCTGCAACTGTCTGCTTCACTCAACTTCATTTAAAGTGGTAAAGTCAAGAATTTAAAGGGCTGGTTCCTCCAAATGACATAAAACACATTCTCTAGAGCAGAAGTCAGTAGTAAGGTTCAACCATGGGTCAGTTTCTTCAGCTTTCTTAAATGGAGTTTTACAAGCATAGTGGAGATACAACGCTATGTTTTCAATTTTTTTTGTTGCTGATTTTGTCTTTGACTATTCTACTTTTGAGAAATTTAACTTTCTGAAGAATTCCACAGATTTATAAAAAGGGCAGATATCATTTTTCCATTAGGTAGAGGATGCAACAGTTACTGTAAAAATCTTGGCAAAGAATGACTCATATCAGGGCTATTTTCATGAGCAATTAATAGGTATTTCACTGCTGGAAAGATGGTCTTTTCGTAAAACTGGCCTTTATATAGTAGAAAGATGCAAATATTTAGAAATTGACCATAGAAAACAGAGAAAAAGGTAAACAAGTAATGTGACAGTGACAGAATCTTGGTTCATATTTGATCAGAGCTACTCAATTAACTGTTTAAGATCTTGTGTTTTAAATGTTATGTTTTTCGTGAAAATGCATGTGTTTGGGACATATTGAGCATACGACTAGATAGATGAGATTTGGATTGTACTGCAAGAGTTTGTAAATATATTTTTTATGTAGTTTCTCTGTTGGTAAACATGGACCCCCAGTACTTGAGTTCATCAAGACTTTCTCTTTTTTTTTTTAAGAGTCTTTGCTCAACCAGAGGCATAGAAGAAAAAGTTTTCTTGACAAAATTAGTGCAACATAAGGTGAGACATGAATAGAAAAATGATCATTTTGTGGAACATGCATTCCTTTAACTGATTAGTTGTCTGTTCAATAAAATGACACAATGAAAAATGCTCATAGCTATTTTTTAAGCACAAGGTTAAGTCTTCAAATTGCTTGCCTTGTCCAAAATCCACAGTCACTTGATCATTACATGAGACAAAGAGCACCAAAACTTCACATTGAAGAACCTGAAACTAGGGGGCGTGAGACTTTTTTTTGCCTGAAAAGCTCATTTTAGTCATTTATAAGCTATGTTATTTGCAGGCTTTGAAAATTAAATTGAATAAAATTTGAAAAGGCATTCAAAAAAGATTTGAAAAGCATGTTCGAGACTGTACTCTGATTCAATAAAATGTTATTAAACTCCAACCCAAACCAAATTAAATGACAAATGCCTGCCTGGCTCGAGAGGTATGTGAAAAAATATTTATTGTATTTTTGAGACCTTTGGGTGAACTGCACCTTTAATATGTTAGGATTCTTTTTGTTGTCTTTTTTGAAAATCTGTTTAAGAATCTGTCCTCTTGTGTGTATGTGTATGTGTATGCTCTGCTGATAAGAGGTTGATCCAGCTGAGGTCAGATGGATATTTAATAATTAATTTCTCTTTTGTGTTTTTATTTTATCTTCTAAATTCACTTTCTAGAGTTGGCACAGAGAGCAGTGCAACAGCGCAGACTTGACATCTCCTTCCTTCTTTTCCTTTTTCCCCTCTTTCTATCTCTCTTCTTCCCTGTTGTCGTATCTTTCTTGCCTTCTCTCTCACACTCCTTCTTCCCCACCCAACGCCCTCTTCCTTCCTTTTCTCCTCTCTCTGTCTCTCTGTAGAAGTACCACTTGGGGAGTTCAGCTCTCGGCGAATGCTGCACAATGAAAAGAAGCTTCTGACTCGACGAGCTAGAACTCTTTCGGGCGACACAAAGACCGAGTGTAACCAGAGATATCAACAACTTAGCAACACCCACGCACAGACGACACACACTTTTATATCTTTTTAGTAATCTTTCAGTACTTCTGGTGCTGATGTGGTGGCTTAACTCTTTCTGCGCACAGGGCAGGAGTCAGGTTAAGATCATGGTGAGTTTTGCTCAATTCTTTGGACAGCTTTGAAGAAATCTTTTAGAGTGAGGGTGTTTTCACAATACAGAGTTTACTCTGGGTAAAAACTGGGATTTTTAAAAGCAGAATTAGACAGAACTGGAGTGAAGCTGATTCACTGCCATTAAACGGTGCATGAAGCTGCAGTCTGACTTTGTCTGTGTGTGTGTGTGTGTGTGTGTGTGTGTGTGTGTGTACATCTGCAGACAAAAAACAGCTGAGAGGGCATGTCTGTCACACTCTCTGTGCTCTGGCTCCTAGACATTCAGCCAGGCTGGTAGACATTCAATGCAGCAACAGTCACATATTAACAGAGAGAAAGCAATTTGGCTCTTGAAATGGGACTCGGAACAGTCCCACCCGCCTACACACACACACACACACACACACACACACACACACACACACACACACACACACACACACACACACACACACACACACACACACACACACACACACACACACACACGGATGCAATTCATCACGGGAAGCAAGTTTCTTATGAGGAACCATAAACTCTTCCCATTAAGATTCTTGTCTCATGAAAATATAATTGCTGTAAATGAGCAGCCCAGGGTGCCGCACAACTCATGGGGGACTAAGTGTTTATGGAAAAGGCCATTATTACAATCGCAAATGCACAGAAATTTTGGAAAATTTATGCCATTAGAGAGTGACAACTTTTAAAGATTTGGAATTGATGGATAAAGGCATCGCTGACAGGATGCTGCGGATGCGGACGAGTCTTGGCGGGGCCCTTCTATGGAGCCTCACCTGGCGCGGACCGCGGTGTAGGTGATCCGCTGGGTTAATCTGGCCGACAGATGGGGCAGGCTGTGGGTAAGCGGGGCCATGTATTGCGATAGTCTTGGGACGGCGCTGGGCTGGGCCAAGCCGGATGCTGTGACTATGACCTATATTAATAATTCACACGCAGGATCTTCATGCTGCATGGAGCAGGAGCCCTAATCATCATTAGCGACGCTAGCCAGGAGCCACGTTGGCTTCCAGCAGAATGCCAAGCGTGAAGATCAGAGATGGGAGATAGACCGGTAGAAAGTATGCCATCCCTATCTTTCTCTCGATGTGTGTCTAACTAAAAGCGCCTCCTTCATATAGCGAGAAAGGCTGAGGTCAATGTGTGAACTTCAATATGTGGTTAAGCTTTAACACAAATGGCCACTTGAACTCTGTGTCAAATGCTTTCAGTTTGCTTACTTTATACATTTGCCTCTTTAGCTATCTCTTACCTGATATTAATCTATTATTTCCATGACGACCAGTCTCTGAACACCAGCTATATATAAAACCACATCATTTAAAGTTTAATAGGAGCAATCTTGAATATTGGAGAACAATGCAGTGAAAATATCAGTCAAACCCTAATGTGGAAGCTTGCAGAGAAATTACATTTACTAGTAAAGACTTTATAGTGTAGTCAACATTATGTGATCATGTCTGTAGAGAACTGCACCTCCCTACATTTGATCACATGAGAGGATAAAGCTGGTGTTATTCTATATCTTTTGGCACTAAAGCCCTTTCTACTAAAGATGTACATTTGTAGACTCACTAAAATGAAAAATACATTTTGCCAGTTTAATCTGTTGTCCCTGTGGTAATAAATCTTTTTTCTGTTGTTCTATACCACATACATGTAAAAAAAAATCAGCATCAAAGTACTTTCACATCAAAATCCCTTTCTTTTGTCTTCCTGTAAAACGGTTTCAATTGTTTGATGACTCATCCTGCACTCTGGGACATTTGAAAAAGTTCATCCAATCATATGAGCCTTTGGGAAACTAGCAAGCCACACTGGTCATATAAAAGCGCATTTCACAGTTTGTGTGTTGTCGTGGCAAAACGAGCAATATGGAGAGGGACAGGAAGACATATGTGCTTGGAAATCAGTAGGCAAAAGCTTTGTTTTCTTTTCCAAAACAATGTGGTGGAGGTCTATTTCACTCATCTCTACCTCACCCACCTCCAGATCTAACAGTGAAGGAGGTGTGTGTGTATGGAGCCAACACTCCACTGTGGCTCTGGATTGCACTAAACTCAAAGCCCGCCTACTTTTTAGCAGTCCTATCAAATGCAAAGGATTCGATTTAAATCCCTTTCGTAACTGTACACCATTCAAATGTTCCCTTTTACTGGGAAATACATCACAGTACGGAAGCCACAGTTGCTCAAACTTCTGTTTCACTGGGACTTTAAAAGCTAGTCACAAATATACAGAGGCTGTAAAAAGTAATTTTCTAAAACCAGCTGGTAACTGTAGTGTTGTGCAAGCATTACTTTTATAGGAGTAGCCTAAATAGAGTGTGTGTGTCAATGGTAATGAATGAGCATGTCACCCAAAGCAACAGTGCTCATTTGGCACAGCAGAAGAAGTCTTATCAGGCTTTGATGCACATAAAATACGTTAGAGGCAACAATTCATTGTTGTTTTTTGTTTTTCACATTATGCTGACAATAAGACAAATACAGAATATTGCCAGATTAATACTTGATTCAAGAGAACTTTTCCAGTTTCTTGTCATCAGTTAACCTTGCTCGTTTGTCACAAAAATCAAGTTGGAAGATAATGTTTCCTTGACAAAAACAAAACTCCATCCCATATGTCTCCACAGTTGACCACCCAGACAACAACACAAGTTCATTTAGATGATGATGCCTGATAACTTAGTTACCAAGACAATGCCAAACACTTTGCATGACAAGCATCAGATACATCTGGGACCTCCAACGAGTCTGCATGCAGGCAGGGGAGGAGGAGACGAAAAGGAGACGAAGAGGAGATGACGGGGAGAGGAAGAGGAGAGAAGCTGTGTTATGGTTGGGGGTTGGGAGTCAAAGAGGCAGGCCAGACCAGACAGCCTCTATCTCCCCCTGACCCCCTGTCTGAGTCTATGTGTGTGTGTGTGTGTGTGTGTGTGTGTGTCTGTGCTTGCGTGTGTGCGTGCGTGCGAATGTCCCCCTCTCCCCAGCCAGACAATAGAGCAGGCCCTGTGCCTGATTGGGGTCAGCTGGTGGCTGCCGAGAGGAGGAGGGCGAGGAGAGGGTGGAGGGGGAGAAGTGGGGGCGGTAGGTATCAGACACCCTTGTCTGACTTGTGTGTCTGGGTGGGAAGGGAGAGGGACCAAAAAAATATATAAATATCAGACAGCCCTCTGAATCACCACTGAAGACCAAGGAGCACCGAGACAAGGAGAAGGATCTGAGAAACCAGAGGCTTCTTTTTCTGACGCCCACACACATCCTTTACTACTTGACTCCAGGCTGGGAGGTTAAACTGGGTTAAAATGTAAAAAAAATAATAATAAAATACCCCACAGACATCACTTGCTCACTACATTATGTTCCAGTACCTATTCCCAATATGTACAGTAGGGGAGCCTTATTTTATCCTACTGATGTTTATGATTAGCCCCATATTTCCAGACCAAATCAGGGATGACAACTGGCCTGGAAGATTACAGTTCATTTCTAATTTCCAAAGGAAGTGTTGTCAAAATTCTAAACTCATATTGATTCGAAATATTTGAAACTGTTTCAGCACTAGTTTTCTGCAGTATTAATACAACAGTACCAGTTACACTTGCTCACTCTGTTATTGTTAATGTTTTCTTGCAGTCACTCTGCTGTTTCCTGCAATTGATGAGAAAAAATAATTTTTCATTATCGTGTTATTTTAAAACATTTTAATATTTTTTATAAATTATTATAAATTATAACAAAATTAACTGTATGCCCTCAATGTCAATTTTTACCCATGGTACTGGAAATGTGATGAAACATAGGTATTTTTCAAGGTAATACATGTAAGTTAAACATTTCAGTATCCTGAAAACACTACCACATGTAGACCAAAATGACACTGGACACAACTGGATAGCAGTGTTTCCCACAGAATAAGAATCTACGTGTGGATTAGAATTACACTCTAAATTCATCCCTTTATGGTGGTCACTGAATACAGCGCACGTTAAACTCATCATGAATTCTTTGCTTCATCAGCAGCAGTTTGAGGGGTTTCAGTTGCAGGGTGGAAGAGTTTTAGACCAAGCGTAATTAACGGTTAAGTTTCACTTTCACTGTGTGTTGAAAGTCTGCTGCTCCGTCTGTGCCTAGAGTGTGTTCTGTGGTCTGAGAGTGTGATGCAATCAATAATAGCACTCCAAATGAAGTTTCAAAATTTATATTCAATATGCAGTGGCAGACTTTTTAGTTGTGGCCAGCTGCAACAAATGGGAAACCCTGAAGCTCTGAGCTAAGACGACAATGCTCCACTTTACAGTCATCTTTTCAAACGTGCCTCATATTAGATAAAACATTGTGATTGGCCCATCAGATCTCAAGTTGCTGGAATTATTCAAATCGGAGGGACACCAGACGAATCGCAAAAATCCTCTTTTTCTTTTTTTAAACACAAAGGTTACTACCTCTCCTTTCTACAGTTATCTCTATCTCCCTCCCTCTTTCTCTGCCTCCAGTGTAATTCCTGTAATTCCCAGTGATAAGGTCAGACCCAAAGCAAGGCCTTGTTAGGGAGCAGCTAGCGGCCCAGCTAGCCCAGGCTGTGGATTTACCCCAACTTTGACAGGATAGTGCTGGGGTGACGTGTACTCTCTCGTCACCCCAGCACTGTACTAACAGTGGATGGTGCAGGATAGGAGGGAGTGTTTGAATAGCTTGGTTTTGCAAAAAGACTTCTAGTGTTAGGTCTAGAGTTAACACTAGGTTTAGAAAACACACTTTATGACAGGTTAAGTCGTGCAAACGCACTGGTTAGGAAAATGGTGAAAATGGCTAACTTGAAAGTTTTTTCTATCATAAAAAAAAAAACTGTGAAGTCTAGAGCAAAGCTGTTTGTGTGAAATCTGAAATAACCACAAAAGATTTTGTAAAAACAAAAGATATGAAAAATGCAGCAAAATAGTGGATTAATAATCCTGGCACCAGCCGGCATCAGGACAACAATCATGGGTCAAACAGGGCTCAGCAGCATCTGCCTCTCTGTTGCTATGAACTACCCCTAACATTAGAAAATATCCAAAAATACAAGTATGGATTATTAAAAACCAAAAGCACACCACAATGCTCTCCTGTTTTTTGTAGCTCAGATTCTAGTCAAGCTGAGGTATTTTTTTTCTGCAGAGGGAGTCTTCCTCATGGTGCTAAGCAACACGCTATCGCTTGTCAATCACTACACATAACAACAGTTATATTCAGGCAGATTAAAAACAGCAACAAGAACTACTTATTGACACAAGAGAAGCTCATTCACACATCATCAGTCCGCCTTGCAGCAGGAGACAACAACTTTTGGATGTATGAGAACATAATATCTTGGGGGAAAACTTAAACTTTAAACTTGTTTGCTGCTTAAATAAAATCTGAAACTGAAAACCAAAAGGAGCATAATCGATACTATGGTTATCTGCTGGAAATAACACATCAATTTTCCATCAAAACAGGGAGACTTAAAATCAGATTGTGACACAGACGCAACTGTCTCCTACTAGTTTAAGTGGTATGACTGATGAAATAAAGGCACCTTTTGCTACCAGGAATGATCAACTATCCAGTTATGACTTAGCCATATTAATTTGCTTTGTAAACGGTCAGACTCCAAACAAGGAATTCAGATTCAGATTGTCTCTGCCAAATGGCTTTTTGCTGAAAATTTCAGGCTATGATTTTGACAGGAATGTTTCTATATCCCTTTCCTGATGTCTGTAATTAATATGCACTTGTATGTAATGCCTCAAGTTCAATTTCAGCTCTGACAAACTTCAGACACAATTTGGTGATGAAATCCTCTGTGCTTTCTGGGCACATTTAAACCCACAGTCTGATCACCAGGGATTAATACTATTATCAGGTCAGAGAGGGCTCACAATCCGTTCTGCGGTTTTAAGATGAAGTAAGAGCAGTCCACTGATTAAGCATCAAACTTAGTTTCCAAAATGAGCTTTTTGACCCACCGGCTCGGTATATTTTTTAACAGCCAAAATAAACAGCTATTTGGTGTCACATGTGCATTCGTTTCAGCATATATCATTGAAATTATAAGGTGTTATGTTTAACCTCTGAGAGAAGAGGCCATAGCAAATTTTGAGCAAAATTATTTTAATACAGTGATCACCAGTTGATCAGTTCCAGATTGAATACAACTCAAGAAATCTTGATCTCAAATTCAAAGTATTTGCTATAAAATGTACCTAAGGATCAAATATAAAGGTACATTTGAGAGATGATTAATCATTTTGAAGTATCTTAACTTCTTCATCAGACTTCTCACTCAATACTGCAACCACCTTCTCATTGTACAGCCCATGAAGTGCGACTGCCTGCTCCTGAGCAAAGGACAGAAGCCGCATGCTCGTAAATGACACCAAATTGTGGTAGAGACACCCTGCATAGTTTTTTTTATTGCATGACTATTGTGGTACAAAACTTTAACTGAGGAGCATTGGCTGTGTTCATTTTGGACCCAGATTACTCCTACAACATTGTCAGACACACATTGGGCAGCTTTTTGATCTATATCTATGCAGCGGAAGTAGAGTCCTACATTACCTACAATGCAAGTCTTAATAGCAGATTGGAGTGTGTTATGTTCTCAGCTAATGTGACGTTAAGCTGGTAGCCACAGGCAGAGATGAGGATCAGGCTGCAGAAGTCTGGTTGCTCACATCTGTCTACCTCCACAATGAAACATTTTCTTCTTTCTTAGACTTTAAGTCTTCCGAAATAACTAACATCACTATAACCAATTCTACTTAAACTGGCACAGCGCGGATCCTGTGAGAACAGTGATGTCACAGCCGCACTTCACACATAGTGTTTTTCTATGTGTAAATAAGGATGGTTTTCACAATGTTATCATATGAACACAGATTTTTTTTTAAAATGCAAAGGAAATCATTTTTAGTAGAGCCTTTCCCATCTAAATACGGTCCAGGTATACAGCTGCACCCTGAAATGTCAAATGACCTGTCAAAGTCTTTTTTCCTGCTTGTGCAGGAGACGATTTGAATGTCAGTCGTGCAGATTTCCTCTGTATAAGGCATGAAAATGGTTATGACCATGTGTATTCTTCTTGCAGTAGAGCTTTTAAATGCAACCTAGGCACTACAGTCCCATCACTGAAGTGATCTTGTAGAGCCCTCTCAACCACCCCCATACCAGCGATACCCCTTTTGGACTCTTCACATAAGCCTTTTCAAAATCCAAGGAAAATCCTGCAAACCACTTGAAGAGACATGCCATTATTCCACTGTCTGGGTGTTCCTGCGCACATAAACAAATGGATTACCAAAATCTGACAAACAGCGGACGGCACAGCATTTCTGCTTGATTTTTTTTTCTCCCCCTGTTTTGTTTCATACGATGCGAAACAGCATTTGTAATTTCAAAGCAATAATCGCTGTTTTGTTTCATGTAAGGAAAGAGACGAGACATGCAGTGAGACTGGGCTCACAAAGGGTAATAAACATGCCAGCCATTTGATTTGTCTCAATGCTGGGAAAAACAAATCTGCTACAAGGCGAAAAAAAAAGAAAGACTTGGTGTGCTTTTGCACTGTCTGCCACCGTGTGTCTGGAGCGCAGCGCCTTGATTGACTGTAATATGTCCCGTCCATGTCCACAGACCTGGAGTCATGAGACTCCCAGCAGACAGCGGGGCTGATTCATTCACTGGAACTCTTTAGCATCTCAAACAGTCAAACTGTGTGTAAATAGATGTTGACCGAGACAGCAGACTACCAACCACCAACCACCCCCCAACCACCATCACACACACACACACACACACACACACACTTGATGGATCGCCTGTCTACAAACACACTAGGACTACAAATCTGCCCTGGTCCCAAGGGCATTTTGGGAACTGAGGGAGGAGGTCTGGTGTGTGTGTGTGTCTGTGCATGGGGTTGGGGGTGCAGAATCTAGACACAAAGGGAGTCCCAGCAGCCAGTGACGGGGTTGTGAATGCTGCTGGGGCTGGAGCAGTGAAGGTGCTGCCAGGACAAGTGGAAGGACGTGAGGATTGACCTTTTCGCTGCGTTGGACTTAGGAAGTCCCCGCCTGAACTTGACCTGTTCGGCTGAAGTGAGCCGTATTGCTCAGGGCTGCATTTTCCACTATGTTTATAGCTTCAAGGGTTGTCAGTTTGATTCCAGAAACACAGGATGCGCAGCCACAAGATAAAAAAAAAAAAGCAGTTAACGGTGGTCAAGCTGATTCAAGGCATGAAAAACTGCCTGAGAGGAAAACATACCCAAAAAAAGCCATGACAAATCCGATCCCCGCTGTGCTAACATGACATAATATATAGTCAAACATAGTGGACGCTGGTGTGAGGCTCAGTAACACAGAGACAAAGACACATTCAGCCCAAACAAACAAGGGAAGTCACACATCAACCGCACAGCTTCTCTCCACACTGCAGTTCAGTGCTTCCAAAAAAATATTCATTTCACAAAAGGTGCCCTGTGGCATTTTCTTGTAAACAAACAAATGCTATGTTTACATTCAGCGGTACTCACCAAAATGCACTGTGAGTTCCTACAAGCCCAACAAACATGACAAATGCCGAGAAAAATGCGAGCAAAATGCAACATAATGAGCACATCTGAACAAAACGGGGATCTGTTCGCAAAAACATTGCTTCAAAGCACTAAAAGTGGTCAAAAACTCCATAAGTTATTTTGAAACCTGAGTATGGAGATTTTCTTCTCATTAAACAACTGAAAATAACATCAGTCACTGAAAGGAAATTGAGGCTGACTCACTTTCTTCTGATGAAAAGTGGATGACTTTGCGAGAATCATGATAGAATTTGATGCAAAAGTCAAAAAAGTAAAACTGATTATACAATGACTACATAATGTTTCAACTATCTTAATGTCCTGGCATTTTCCCCCTAATTTATTTAAAAGAAAATTAAGTTTGACTGTCTTCAGCCTCATGGATCCACCAGTGATTGAATCACTACATGTTGATTTGCCAAACTTCATTCAAACCTAAAAATAACTGTTAGAACATTCTGTTGGAGATCAAAAAGTCTACAAAGATATCAAATATATACAGCTAAACTTTTGGCGAGATGTGTATAAAATGATGCTTAAAGTCAATATCTATTTGATGGGATGGTGCAGTCATAAAAACATGCAATCTGAGGGTTAAATATCTCAATATGGAGCTGTAGTTATTAGTTGACTGAATCAATTTATAGATAATTAATTGGCTAACATTCTGGTAATCAATTTATTTGAATCAGTTCAAGAAATTCACTGGCCATCTTTTCCAAACTTAATATTTAGAGGGTTTTTTTTAACTGATTATCTTCAGATTTTGGAATATTTGTTGGACTTTTGAAATATCTACAAACTATTCTCTACCAACATTTAATTATAAAACAGTTCCAGTGTTCCCTGCAGGTGGACTGCTTTGGCCCAGTGGACGGACCAGCACGGCGGTAGTAGCTAACATCACCTATCGCCGCAAATTTAACACTTAAATGACACTTAAATGTTTCTTTAAATATTTACCTGCTTTTCCATAAAATCCATGTGAACCACTCAACATCTGCATGGCTTAAAGCCACCACACAGCAGTTATTTAAAAAGGAAAAAAACTTTTAAAGCTGGTTTGCCTGTTACTCATTTTTCATTCCTTCAGAAGAGTAGTGCAGAACACCAGGAGCAGATGCCAGGAGTTAACTTTTCATTAACACAGAGAACAATACAGGCAAAACAGCATAAATGATCTGTTTTAATTAAACATTCTCTAATCTAGCTCAGCTGAAAACACAAAAACACAAAATCTGTAAGCACTTTAGCCTGTTGCTCACTACCGAGGCTCTGTAAACAGTACCAACTCGCATTATTTTCACTTCACCTGTTCAACTGAATTAAGCATTTCAGATGACAGACACTCCACTGTCCAGCATTTATCACAGACATGAACTTCTCACAGACACTTGCTGCACTGCTGCAAAATGAATACAAAAGACATACTGGAATGGATATTTAGTATTATTTTTTATATTTGAAATAACTTGTTTTGTCCTGGTAGGGGTTCCTGCTAGCCTGGCGTCCAACCAGTCCTTTACAGTTATATGGAAACCACTAAATTGCAAAATTATAATGGTTACCAGCAGTGCTATTTCACTGGTTGCTGAATTCATTCAGCTTCAATAAAGAAATGGAATGAGCAGAATATATGGTATGTGTGATTCTGCCAGACACACTAAAATAACCTTTAAGCTTAATATAATATCTAAGAGTACCCTTGTGAGTATTGGATTTTAAGGGGTTATGACACCTAGAGTTATAAAGCAAATGCCCAGTTAAAGAGAAATATTCCAGCATCCTGAGTTTTAGCAGTCTGTTGTATTGATGTAACAGAGAAAACCAATAATCCTTCCAGATGACTTTACAATATGGACATTTTTACAGTGTTGCTCTTTACCAGAGTATGTGTTAATGTCACCTGGGCCAGCAGAGTGCGTCTGCAGGTCAACTCCACGGTGCAAAAACAGGGTCTGGGGACCCTTCTGACTTACATAAAACAAGGAGCTCTTTCTTAACCCCAGCAAGTTGAGCACCGCTGCTCGCTGCTGTAACCCCTCAGCTCAGGAGAGGTGGCAGACTAAATAAGACTCCACTGAGAGACACTAACCAAGTGTAGAAATTCCCTGTGAAATTAATTACAGGAGCAGTGATCGCAAAATAAATCTGTCTGGAAGGAAAAAAAAGATTTATTCTTTTTAAGCGCTGTTTGGTTGTCTTTGCCACTCCCCTCCCCAAGGTCTCAGAATTTCTATTCAGACTTGGAGTTTGAAGTCTCTCTTTTTTTCCAGGGCTCATTATTGAAATCCATTAATAATAAAACTAAATAAAAACCAAACTAATTCCTAATGAACAACACCTCCACAAACAAACCAAACAAAAAAAAAGAGGCAAAAAACAAACCTCAAACAAACAACAAAGAGCTTAGTGAGAGATTGGATTGGCTGTCTGGCTGGAGACTGCAGGGTAAATATTGGCTGAGCCTGAGAGTGCTGTCTGCTTGTGTCTGTGTGTGTGTGCATATATCTAAGTGTAAATGTGTGCAAGCGTGTGCGCCAATGTGTACATCTTTGTGTATGTGTCTGAGGGAGAGTCAACAAGTAGCCGTGTGCATGTTTGGCCTGAGGTAGTTGACAGATGACCCTGCTGCCACCTACACACTAACACCACTCATACACAGGATTACAGATCAGGCCGTTTACATCTGTCTGGCTGGCTGGCCCCCGCTGCAGGCTAACTGTTACATACACAGAGACGCAGACAGCCACTCAAGTCTCTGACACTCGGACCCCGGCTTCTCCCAGCAGGCAAGTGCGTGTACACTGCTATACTGCCGGTTGCGAATCAAAAGAACCATGATAATAAGATATTCTGTTAAGATAAGAAATTGTAAGATTATTCCATACAAGGGTTTTTTTAGTCCTGTCTCTGGGGAGAAACATTTACAATTTTTTTTTTTCATAGCAACAGCTGGGTCTGACTTGAAATTTGTGGTGCCAGTACATCTGGATTTTGGTGCCGATATAAAGATGACTTTCAGATGTCTCTCAATGACAAAAGCTTTGATACAGACACCACAAATGCCAATGCTTTGGTACAATACAGTATGATACAGTACAATACGGTACGATGCGAATCGATACAACTTTATTTGGCAGTTCACGTTAATTTTGCATCCTCAGAAAGCTCTGCTGTTTTAAATGTCTAGTCAGAAAATTATGATAAGAAAATGTCATGTTTGTTCTGATCAAAGAATAAGTGAGCAAGAACTATAAATCTAACCAGACTTTAAATGACAGTTAATCTGTACTTGATATGTTTTGATGATTAGATACATTTCAGTCATACCGAAAATGTACTGAGTTTAGTACTCAACCCTTTTTTTCCAGGAAAACTTCAGAACGCTGCAAAGAGTACTTCTATTATTCTTTGATAACTAGCAACGCTTTACTGTTGCCTAGGCCTGTCAGGATAACTGACGATACTGATGATATATATTGTCACGGAAATAACTGCAATAAACGTTACTATTGTTATTTTAAGACCACTTTATGACACTCATATCATGATAAAATAATAGCATAATAATGCACACCCTGACAAAGACCAATGGACTTTTAACTCAACACGAGATGACAGCAAAACGTCACTTTTTCTGTTCATTTGGCTTAGGCACTCTGCAAAAAATTCTTAGGTTCTGTGAAAAAACGCTAAGGCGCTGTGCAAAAAATGCTTAGTCACAAAAAACAAAACAATTTAAACACTGTGAAAAAAACATTTAGGTGCTGTGAAAAAAAACACTTAAGAACTATGAAAAAACACTCAGCCGCTGTGAAAAAGCACTTAAGCCATGTGGAAAAAAACACTTCGGCAATGTGAAAAAACACTCACGCGCTTTGAAAATTGGTTAGGCACTTCGAAAAAACACTTAAGTGCTGTGGAAAAAGTGCTAAGGGCACTGGGGAAAAAAGACTTTTGACCTGTGAAAAAACTCTTAGGCGCTTAAAAAAATGCTTGCTTAAATCTAAAAAAAAATTAAGTGACATTCAACACAAGAAATATTGTACAATATTTACACATGACCACAATCATTTTTGCTGACTACCCTAAAAAAAAGTTCCAGTATAATTTTTATCTGGTTTTGAATCCTAAAATCTTTGCTTTTTTCCACACCATTTTCCTGATTGCTCTTGCACTTTCAGTTTGTTCAAGAATCTCATGGAATCCATGATAAAAAAGTGAACCAATGCACTGCTATCAAGACGACGTCTCTAGATTGAAAAAAGAAAGGGTGTTTGCAATATGAACAAGTGAAAGGACCTCACACAGTCGACATATGGTATTTCCCCACCTGTTTAAGAGAGACAGGGCTGATAGGAGTGAGAGTCAATACTAGATTTAATGACTTAAGAGTGGAGAGTGTTTGTAGAGGGCCTGCCTATGGTGTCACCCTGCAGGGACAGTACCTTCACACAGAAACCAAACTTTCTGTAAAATTAGATTTGCCATTAGATGAGTAATAGCCCCTATTAATGTGGGTTTAGAACAGAAAAAAAAGTATTTTCTGTAACTGTAGACAGGAAGCATATGCACAACATATGTAGCAATTCTTTTTGAAGCGCCGTGCTGTTTGATCTCAGGACTTTCTAATATCTCAGGAGTTTTCAATACCACACCTACGGTACGAGATATCTGCACAATGAATCCAAGCACAGCAACAGCCTGTGACGAACACTTGTTAAAGGTCTCTGCCTTTCAAATTCTACATGTGAATCCCAGTGTGTAGGAAGAGGTTCGATTCCTGGCTGTGACACACTGTCTGCACTGTGATCCCTCTATGTTCGTGGTCCCTTTCAATTTTCCTCCTCGTCTGAATAAAGAGGAAACACACCAGCGAGACCGCCCGCTCCGCTTTAAAAAAAAAAAAAAAAAAGGCAGACTGTAGCTCTTTTCTTCAGCCAGAGAAATCATCAAAGCATGAGCTACATTATTCAGCCTTGCCGAGTCTGCATGACAACACACCCGACAAACAAGAGCTCTTTTCAAACCAGACGGCCACTACAGTAGGACACAGCTATTTCAAACCACTTGTGAATGGAGCTCCCTCCAACTAGTGAGACGTTCAGATGATGAGAAATACATTTAAAAAAATACCAAGCCAGCATTTATTTAGCACCAAACACAGACAGATGCATGATCCTAAATACTCTACGCAATGTATTTTGTGGTAAAATAAGCTGCAAATATCAATCAACACAATTATTTGACTTTTTTGCAGCTCTCAAAGTCTCAGACAGTACTGGATTATCTAATTAGTCTCTGTGTGTGTGTGTGTGTGTGTGTGTGTGTGTGTGTGTGTGGATGCACCAGTTCATGCCTGACTGTGTGTTTTTCCTGGCTGGCAATACGATGATGCCACAGAAAACGAATGGTAGAACACCAGTGCCTCTGCCAGGCACACACACACATAAACACACTTCTTGGTTACAATGTGGCGTCAGCACAACCACACTGCTGCCAAATCTACATCTAATATCCTGCGTTCACCTCACTTTGCCCAGGCCTGGCCTCAGCCCCAATGGAAATTACACATCACTGAAACTCTGTCCGTCCGTCTGTAGCGTGTCTGTCCGTCAATACGTCTGCCTGTCTAGTTTCGGATGTGTCTTTCCGCATCTCTGTTTATATCTCTGTCGGTACTTGCCTGGCTGCCTGGTTATGAATCCACCCGCCTGTCTGCATGTCTGCTGTGCACCCATGTCTTGTTTGTTTGTCTTCATCTGTCTGTCTGCAGATCTGTCACACTGGATACATGCACTAGTGTGGCTGTCCTCTGCATTTCTACCTGTCTGTCTGCATACATGCATGCATGTGTCTGCTTTTTCTGTTTGTGCTTCAGTCATAAAGAGGAACATCTGCAGTGGATCTAGCAGGCAGCAGTGTTAGGGGCAGAGCTGATAATGATAGTTTCTCTCTGGGCTGCTCAGAAGGCAGACAGACATAACATACCATTCCAGCGTTTCCTGTCTATGCTGACAGGCAAAGTATTTAACCCTCTGTGGTGATCCCTCAGAGCATATGCACAGCCCAGCTGGCCTAGAAGGCTAAATCTCAAAGTATAAATATAAAACCCAATGCATGTAGCAGAAAATATATAGGGAAAGTTATTCAAAAAACAGAATAAGAAGAAATACTAAGAGAAAACTCAGTATAGGAGAGGAGATATAGAATATTTGTATATCATTTTAAGATGCAAGTCTGTACAATGCTAATGCTGTATGAATATGACATATTTTTCACTGTAGGCTACTGCTACATGTATATGCAATGCTACTGGCTACTAAAAACCTCAAAATAATAGCTCAAACATTAAAAAAACCCGTTAATATAAGTACCTTAAAATCAATATTATGAGGTACAGACAAACTTTACGTCAAATAAAAGCAAGAAATGAGGTTATAAGCACAAGTAACTACTCTTAGGTCACCATAAAGTTGCCATACTACAGAAAACATATGGTACTTTGAGATAAAATAGCAAAATTGTAAAAATATTTTAAATATCTTTGCGCGTGGAAGCGACCGACAGCGAGTTCACAGTAGAACTGGTCGCCTGTCTTGATGAATACTTAGTCGGATTTGTTGTCCTTCTGTTGCTACACTCGAGAGTGCACATAAAACGGATTAAGCACTAAAGTCTCTCGGTAGGTTTTTGCGGTCTGGAGAAACGCAACAAATGCTACTCACATATCTCCATTCCCTGTGGCTGGGAAGCGGTGCAGTTGCAGGAGCAGGTGACATTGGAGTTGCCGGGGCCGCCAGGGGCCGTTAGGTTTTGCATGGGGCTGGGCAGACCGGGACACCGCTCCGGGGAGAGAGCCGCCGCCACCGTCGGGGCCCCACGACTGGAAAACAACAGAAAACTTCCAGGCAGCGGCAGCAGGAGTCCGCCGCGACGAGTAACTCCCGACAGTTTCGCACTTTCTTTTCCACGGTTTCTCTCACGCCATATTTGTCTCGGAGCGGCTCGCGGAGTGAATTACAGGGAGATCTGGGGACGAGCCATGGCCCGTGGCTAAAGCATTGTATAGTTTTTTCCGTTCCTTCCTCCGCCGCTGAGAGCAGCTGTCCTTCCTCTGCTAGAGCAGAGCACACACAGCGGGCTCAGCGCCTCGCCCACAAGCTGACGGACTCACGCGTCGGCCAATCAGAGAGCTCCGAGGGCGGGCCAGACAGGGAGAAAGAGATGTGCTGCGTTCAAGAGCCCACAGAAATACCACATTTCTAACTTCAACCAGCCAAAAAATATAGCAAAACGCCATATACTCTCAGACTCCAGGGTAAAATACAAACTGGGAAGCTTATTATACCACATGTGTCATGGTGTGTTTAAGCTCTCTCAGTAGCAGATATAAAACTAAACCACATTTTTTAAAAATTAATAATATATGAAGAAAGAGTACAAATGGTAATATGATCTCTAAAATGTTAAACAATTATTTTAAACAACTTTTTACACCAAAAAGAGAAATGTGTAACATACACAAACATTTGAATTCATTTTCTCCCTATATCTATACATTTTGGTCATTTTAACTTTTTTTCTTCAGTGACAAAGCCAACAAACGTGTTATAGCCTCGCTTTCAGCAAGTTACTTTCTTTAAAATGCTTTATTTGTTTATGCAGAGGCCCCTGTTTCAGTCGTGCTTGGTGTGGTGCTGTCTGGTGTCACTTGTTAATATTCATGAAGGCCCTTGCATATATTAGCTGCAGAATGCATTAATTGGCTATGGTGCTGCCTGGCTATTTATAAATATTACAATTTATACAGCTGAAAGTGCTGCACCTGTTTGCCAGACTTCTAACTTTGTAGTTAAGTCTGAAGTCTTTCCTTCAAGCACCAAAATACTAAAATGACATCACCATGGTGGAAAGTCATTACCTATGTACCTTATTTATCACTGTTACAATGATGGCATTTTATATTAGTATAACAGTTCAACAAAATGTAACTGCTCTTATTGCAGGGTCATTTCTCACCAAAAGGCCCCTGAATGTGCACTGACATACATATTCACAACTAGGATATGGAACTGATCCAGTAGGATTTGAAGGCAGCAACAGAGCAGGGACAGGGGTTATATGTGTGTGTCTGGGTTGCAGGGGGGTGGGTGCTTATGGGTGGGTTGGTGGTGAGGGAATAGGGGGGGCTGACCTGACTCAGAAAGCTAGCAGACGGCCGGGTCGTGGTTGACAATGGCTGTGGGAGAGCAGAGCAGAGGGAGAGGAGGAGGAGGAGGAGGAGGGGGGAGGCAGTGCTGGGACTGGTTGGTCTTGTGTGTTATTTGGGGAGGGTAGGAAGAGCGCTTCGAGTTTCACTCCCTTGTTACGGCGGGCCGCAGCCAATGGAGACGGCTCTTTGAAGGGGCTAACCTTGAGGTGACCCCCTAGCCAGTCTTGTGGTTCAGGGGCACATGTGCAGCAGAGGAGCACCCCCCCCCCCCCCCCCGCCCCACACACACACACACACACACACACACACACACACACACACACACACACCCAACCCAATCCTCCAGCCCATCACATCCCCTCTGAATCAGTGCAACCCTTCCAAACACACACAGACACACACACACGCACACACAAACACTAGTGCAGGACTGTCTGCAGTCTATAAATAAACTAGGCTGTTTAAATCAGAGAGAGGTTCTGAATGCCACTCTTGACCAGCAGGGTCTCAAACTGAGGTCTAGGGACCATGAGAGGTCATTGAAGAGCTTTCAGGTGGTCCTCCAACAAAGCAGATACAGTTTGATTTTCATCCGAGCACAGGACAAAGAGAGAATCATGCGGGGATGACTCCTCAGATCAGAGGCCTGCTCTCCTGCACTCCACTTCTGCAGCAAATAAAAAACATAATGATACAGATTCATGGGAAAACCTCTTATCATATAAAGCACTGATACTCAACCCACAGCCAAATCTGGCCCAAAATTGGATGCCAGGTGGCGTGGCCCCCCAAACCATTTTCTAATTCACAATAAAAAATAGAGCAATTGACACATAAGGTGCCAGAGTACATAAAACAGCATCAAAATAGAGCTTGTTTACCAAAAAAGAAGTGCAAAACTTCCTAAAATCATAGAAACGGCCTAAAACATCTTAAAATCTTAGAAACATCTTAAAATCGTCATAAAATCCCAAAAATGTCCTAAGAAGTGGACTAAAATCCAAGAAATGTCCTAAATTCCTAGAAACATCCTAAAATCCTAGAAACGTTCCGTACTCCTCTTAAAAGCGTCCTAAAATCCTAGAAACGTCCTGAAATCCCAGAAATGTCATAAAATCCCCAAAACATCCCAAATCCTAGAAATGTCATAAAATTCAAGAAACCCCAAAAAACCTTAGAAATACCCTAAAATCCCAGAAATGTCATAAATCCTATATATGTCCTAGAAACATGTATGTTGCTGCTGCAACTGGCCCCTGGCCGCCTGTCATTTCGCGAACGTGGCCCTCAAGCAAAGTAAGTTGAATATCCCCTGTATAGAGACTTTGATTGAAAAGTGGGAAATGCATTTTAATTTGATAACCAAAGGCAATAAAAGGGACCTATGTGAGGAATACAAGTACATGGGAAAAGCAAAGACTTCCAGCAGATGTTGTGCATTAAGTACCGCATCACAAGCCAAGTTCTATATCCAACCATGCAAAAATATTTTCCTTGACGGCTTCCACACTCCTCCACGAGCGAACTGACACTTTTGGAAAGGGGGAAGAAACGCGGCACGTGACCCTCGCACAATTTACAAACGCCTGGCAGCTGTCATAATTTTATTGAAGCAACAAATTGAGACGCTGCTGTCTTGTCAGCCGAAGCAGCAATATCAATCGAGACACTCAGGAGTGTTTTTTTTCTTCCTGCTCTGATGTGAGGTCATTCTCATGTCCTCACACACACATATAAAACACACTCCAGACATGCTCTCATATACAGACAGAGTCACATCGATTCTCGCAGCCCACCTCTATGCACTCACAAACACCCCACCGCCACTCACACACACACACTTTCAGACACACACACAGTCTGTCTGGAGCGTCAATTTAGTCCCCCGGGGAGCACGCAGGGTGACACCACTAACAGGCCAGACCAGACTAGACAGCCAGCAGACAGATAAATACTAGGCACGGCTGAATACCAAATGCACTCTAGTCTACCAGCTCCCCTACCATCCCCCCTGACTGCAGTCTGCACGCACGCACGCACACACACACACACACACACACACACAGCCTCTCTCTGTGTGTGTGTGTGTGTGTGTGTGTGTGTGTGTCTCGGGAAACGTCTGTCTCATCTTGTATTTGAGGAATACTAACTTTAGGCTGATAGGTTTATCACGCTCGGCACGTGTGCACGAGTCTATTTTGGGATCTTTGCATGGGGCTTTCCTGCTTACACATGGGCTTATTCAGGAGTTCACCATGTGTGTGTTAGCACTGCTTTTGTTTCGTGACCTTTTGAATCAAAGCATGACGTTCATGTGATGCCTAAAATATCAAAAAATGTTTTTTTTATTTTATTAAACTCAAGCAGGAGAGAAAACACCACCACCATGTGTCTGCACACAACCAAACACCACTGATGACTCTGCATCTGAAGCCAGTTGTGAGTATGTGTATGTGTTCGGATGTATCCCGTATTTGAGGATAAACTTTAAGAGGTTTCCTGCTTGTATTTTCACCAGCAGATGATTGAAAAGAAGAAAAAAAAAGACTGTCACTCAAGTTTTCTCTTATCAGCCGCAGATGCTTGAAAGTTTAGTTGAGATGTTTGTGGTGAGAACATGAACGCTTCTGTGATGTGATCAAGCTGATACTGAAAGGCCTCAGAGGAAGATAGATCCATCCCCTCTCTAAAAAAAAAAAAAACCCTCATCTCCTGAGCAACTTCCCCATCTGAACTCAGAGGCACTACTTCATAGCGCCATCTTGTGGCTCAGCTCAGAAAAGACTCCGTTTCATGCATCATCCCCAAACATGGACTGGAAAAACGGTTCCACTTCTCTGGTGTCTGCTTCAGTTCTCCTCCCGTCTCTTCTCGGTTACTCTATTACTTCTGAAACCAAAGCTGTCTCCCGGGCAAAGGTTTAAGCTTTGAATCAATTATGACTTGTCTTCATCAGAAACCACAAGGGAACACGGAGGACGACTCTGAGAAAATGAGAGAGTCCCTTCCTACAGCTTATATAGAGATGTGCTCTGTTCTTGCACACAGACTGCGAGGCTCAGAGAGGATTGTGAATTCAGACTGAGCACACACTTCATGTGAATCGTAGTGTGCAGTTTGAAAAGGAAAGCACGGACGAAACTGCTAAATGTAGCAGCTCATTGTATGGAAAGGACATTTACACTATATTGCCAAAAGTATGTGGACTCTTTCCTCATGCTTTCCCAGCTAGCAGGGAACGTTCCCACAGCACTGGCGAACGTTACCTACAAGTTTCAGTAATGTTTTTAAAGAATGTTTATCATTATTACGATGTTTATCATTTCAAATAATGCTCCTATAAGGTGCTGACTAAGACGCTGTAAATGCAACATTTTACGGATGCTTTGGTGATGTTGAGAGGTGAGAGATCATATAATGTTCTTTTATAAAACGTTTCCACAATGTAACATGAGAACAAAGGAAGGGATTTTTAAAAGCATCATTAAGAACATGATATTGAGGCCTGAGATTATGAACCATTTTTTAATGAAAATGTAGTGTAATATGTTATGTTAAAAAAAAAAGGTGTTGATAGAGAATGTTATCCTAAGTTTAAGAAGAACGTTCTTGGAACTAAAAGAAATCATGAAAACCGTTGAAAATGTTATTAAAAATTGCATTGGTTGCATTGTAGCATTTTAGAACCATAAATTGCTAGCTGGGTTTGTGTGCTGGTCTGGGACATGGATGTATTGGTCTGGGACTGCTTATCTCCTCAAATCCAGACTGGGATATCTTAAAGCGACAGCGTATAATTATGTTTTAGACAGTGGTGTGCCCCAAACTTTATAGCAACAGTTTAACGGGGCACTCTGTTGATTTTATACATGAAGTTTAGTTTAGGGAGAGAGTAGAGGGAGTCCAAGTCAACTGGTAAGAACAGTTGTATGATATTTTTCATGCCTAATAAAGGAGCCTAAAGGAGTTCTAAAAATGAAACCCTGATGATGTCATCAAGTTTGCATTTAGGACTAAATCTTGATTGCACCAACAAGGATTAATTTAATCTAAGATTAGGCCTTATCAGAGATTCGTAAAACTAGGTTTAAAATGAGTAAATCCAGATTTAAAATTAAGCAGAGCTCTCCCAACTAGCAACTTTTGGATGTTAAAACGTTCTGTTCTGTTACAATGCAACCCATTCAATGTTTTAGTAACATTTTTAGCGGCAAGTCTTCTTTAAGTTCTCAGAACACAAGTTAGAATAACTATTCTCTGTCAAAAATGTTATCACACTAAATAATGTTTTAATTAAAAAAAATATCTGTAATCTCAAGTCTCAATAACATGTTCTGAATGTTGCTTTGAAAATAATCGTCCTATGTTCTCATGTAACATTGTGGGAACGTTTTATAAAAGAACATTCTATGATCTGTCACCTCCCAACATCACCAAAACAGAATGTTACAGGTATAACATTATGTCTTAGTCAGCACCTTATAGGAACATCATTTAAAATGATAAACATTGTTAAAACGCTCTTTGACCATTAGATGAAAATCTTTTCTTTCAAACATTATTGTAACTTGTAAGTCATGTTAGCCAAAGTTTTGGGAAAATTCCCTGCTTGCTGGGAACCCTGGATCACAGTTTAAATTGGAAAGTTTCGGCATAACAGAATTAAATTTAATCTGGGTTTAGAATTAAACCTAAACTGAGATTTAAAGAGAGGTTTAAATTTAATCTTTCTTAATTTTAAGATAGTTTTAAAGTTTGGTGCAACAGAATTTGAACTTAAAACATAATTTAATCAGATTTAAAAGTTAGTCCTTGTTGGTGCAATTCAGCCTAAACATGTTTAACACAAACCCTGCATTGCAAACTGTAGCATTTAGAAGGCAGGGAGGGTTAAGTCATGTCATGAGCACATAAACAGCCCTCCAGAGTTGTAATTACGAGTTGGAAATTGGGAAATTTCTATGATACCAGAGTTGCCGAGTTGTGCAATTGAGCGATGTTTCAGGGCAGCAGAAATGTCGAAAAGCAGGAAAACAGACTTAAATTATTAAAAATTAAATTAGATATTTTGTCACTTTTAGTAGTTGCACATTTTAGCATATGCATCTATTAGCTGTAGAAAGCATGCAAACATTTAGCTGTAAAGCATGCCAGGCGAGTATACTAACATTGATAATAACGAAGAACGAAAAATAACAACAGCCATAAAACTGGGAAAACAATGACATTCAGAGCCCCTTACCCTCCAAACAGAGGACGAGGTCAACCACCATGTAACACGTGTCGTCTTATGCCTTTGTAATTGTTTAGAAAGCACTGCAGACACATATGTTTTGTCACGCAAGAGGCAAACACTCAAATGTTGAAACATCACCCCTGTCATTAACACCAAGCACAGGACGTGACCTGGAGCACTTTAAATCTACACAACGCTTTTAAATCTGATGTATAAACTCCAGCAAAACCGTTTCTATCCTTCATCTCTGAAGCCTGTTTATCAAAAGAAATGTCCTCCTCATGGGTTTAGCCTATATCATGGGACTTGCGTGATGAAAGTGGTTGCGCATGACGATGATCCATTTTGACTCTGACATAACATTTTCAGTCAGACTAATAACTCCAAACACCCTGTGACTTCTGCGTGGAGTCAGTATTACTGAATGCCATTCCAAATGTCAGAGCAAAAGATGGATATGACTCAACCGTAATACCAAGGCTGAATGGGATTCATGAATTAACCGCAATGCATCTCACCAGCTGACAAAGCTGGAGAGCAAGGAGGGGGGGGGTAAGCGAGTGAAAGAGTGTGTTTGCTTAGGCATCGACTGTAGCTCGGCGTCTTCAGCAGAGCGCTAAGTAACAGAAAGGCCACTCCAGACAGTCAGATTGCAGAGCAGAGAGTTGCGTTCAATAAAAACGTCTGGCATGCCACATCATATTTGCTGCTTCCTGCCCTTGTCTGGCTGCAGTGCCGTGTCATATCCTGTCCGCACAGGTGCACCAGCTGTCTGGTTTCCCACCTCTGTCATTTCTATATACACACACACACACCTCGCTTCCACCCCTGTCATTTCAAAAACCACCCCTCCCTACCTCTCTTACTGCCGCAGGCACCACTGCAATGACACCACAGCGCTCGCTGAAAAGTTGTGTGTGTAAGAGATGGAGGGAAAAAAGAGAGAGAAAAGGAGGATGACGGATAGAGAGAGCGTGTGTGTCTAAGTTTGGGGTTTGAATGAGAGAAAGGCAGATTGAATAAGACAGATTGAGAAAGAGATAGACAGAGCCTGAGGTAGAGGATACTTGACTGAGCGGATGAATAAATGAAGAGCAGACAAAAAGAGGAGAGAGGAGAGGAGGAGGAGAGGAGAAAAAAGATGAAGTATAGGAGGACAAGAGAGGAGAGAGGGGAAGAAATAGGAGAGAAGAAGAGGAGAGGAGACAGTGAAAGCCAGTGAGTGAGGGAGAGAGGGACCCAGAGACGCAGACAGAGAGAAAGAGTAGATAATCAGCAGGTATTGAGCTCTTTTCACCCCTGCGGTAGGGCCCTGCTGAGCATTGTAATGGGCTGTCTGCCCAGCTGGGCCGATGAGCTCATGTCTGGCTTTAATGCCAATCTCCTGAACTGGCACACGGCTCGACGGGGTGAGCGCAGACGCAACGCCGCAACGCTGCTGCTGCTCTGCCCACCGCCAGAGGAAGGACGGAGCCAAGAGAGGACGAGGAAAGACAAGGAAAAGAGACAGAAGAGTGACCGACAGAGCTGGGGAGGGTGAAGGTGTGTGTGTGTGTTGGTGTGTGTGTCCAACAGCCACTTCCGCCACAATACTGATAAGAGCCCCGAACCAGACGGCAATAATCACACAGCCAGCGAGACACACAGCGGCTATAAATGTGTGTGCAAGCAAAGACAAGATGAGGGAGAGCAAGAGAGAGTGAGTGTGTGTGTGTTGTTTTATGCAGTCATAAACAGCAGTGATTACAGAGTGTGGATGGTGCAGGTTACAGCCTCCTGCTGTTAAGAGTCCATGCAAATAGTCTCACACACGCGCGCGCGCACACACACACACACACACACACACACACACACACAGACACGCACACACAAACATGAAATCAAAAGATGTATATGCATCAGAATACATAAGCACGCATATTGTAAATGCATACTTTCTTTATCTCCAAACACCTACGAGCCTTGAAAAGCATGAAGAAAAAAGTCATATGCTAATGTGATATTACCATATATACATGTTAATATGTAAATGTACAGACAGCCAACGTGCTTAAAAAGTAAATATTCAGTGCTGGACTGCAGTGTTTTCAGCGGTTTGGCCTTTTTCCATTTCTTTTTCCTTTCAAACGTACGGACACATTATCGTTATTATTACAGTCCCCGTGTTTGCTTTGACTCAATGTGATGGCTATTCCCACTGCAGGCATTTCACAGCAACCACAATACATCGCTCTCTTCTCCCCAGGTTTTACTGCTCAGACAGTGATCTCTACGCATTGTGTAAAGCATGGCCGCGCAACACCACCGTGTTGAATTCAATCTGCATCTGAAACAAAGATGCAAGTACTGTAAGAGAGGGAAGAAGGAGGAGGAGATCTGTATATGCCCTTTAGTGCTGTTTAAAAGTCAGTTTTAAGGGCCTGCTGCAGAGTCGCATGCAGTGGTGGAATACATTAATAATTGGCCAGTTTTAACAGCCAACAACTTAATTTTTTACTGATTTTAATGCATACAATGGAAATGCTGGCTTGTGTTTTTAGCCATGATAAAGGTGTGGCTCTGGGGATGGCAGACACTTCGCTACTTTGAGCCAGACTGAAATAGCAATTGGCTGAATTGCCATTAAAATCAGTACAGACATTTGTCATCCAATGGATGAATCCTACTTACATTGGTACCCCCTGACTATTCCATTAGTGCCCCCATGAGGCAGACATTTGTGGTTTTGAGACACATACCTTGACAACCCAATAAATGTTGGCATTGTACTTTTTTTGCAAACCAAGGACAGTGCTGTGATTAATGAGTGGTTAAGTTTAGGTGCAAAAACCACATGATGAATGTTATACAAAGATCATGTTTGGGATTAAAATACTTGGTTTTGGTGGCACAAAGAGTTAATTGCTTCAAATGCAGGAAGTGATCAAAAGTAAAGGAACTGAAATTGACTGTCACACTGTTTCCTGCTTACAAAACCAAGAGTCACATTAATATTTTAACATCGGTCTACATGTTTATCATCAGTCACATGTTCATCAGTAACTGTCAGTAATGCTCTTTACCTTTACCCCTCTGCTGCTCCCACACCAGCTCTCACAGCCTGCACACAACACAGCACAGTTATGACAACTAGTCTCACTATTACTTTGTTTCATCACCTTTCTCTAATTAAAAAGAGATCATTATTTCCAGCTCTCACTTGAACACAATCACTTTGTGGGTGACACTTTCCAGCAAAGCAAACGCTGCGACGACACCCAAAAACAAAATAATTAGCTGTGTTCCCTCTTCGGATTTCATGCCATTAGATTTGTTGAAACACTGTCTGATCCAAAGTTATTTGGATGTTTTCTAAAGACTAATTTAACTTTAATTGCAGCACTAATTAGGAGTCCCCTTTTTTTTTTTTTTTTTTTTGGTTAGGTGCGATAGATTGTAGTCAAATTCTTCCACAACAGCAGCTAAGCTTCCTACTGGTTTTTAACAGACGACATCACATTACTCCTGTCCTTGCTTCCCTCCACTGGCTCCCCGTCTGTTGAAGAATTGATTTTAAGATCACTTTTAATGCACATATGGGTCTTGTCCCAAATTACATTTCTGAAATGGTGACCCCTAATGAGACTCAGATCCTCAGGTGGGGGCCTCCTGGTCGCTCCAAAGTCAGGGTTCAAATCTACAGGAGGTTGTGCTTTTGCCATCAGGGCCCCTCGACTTTGGAATGACCTGCCTGAGGAGGTAAAGCTCGCAAATTCAGTGACTTCTTTTAAATCACTTCTTAAAACTCACTTTTACAGACTTCCTCTTTTGTGATATCACCTTTATTCATTTTTTTCATTCCAATTCCTCTATTCATTTTGCTTATTTACTTATTCTCTCTCTTATTCATCTGTTTTTCTCTTCTTACCTTTGTTTTATCCCCACTGATGTGATGTGTTCTTGTTTTTTTCTTATATAATTTTTAACATCTTTTTTGCTTTTCTTCTTAAATTCTTATTTACTCTGGTCTTCATCTTTATTCTTTGCTTTAATTATTCATTCATTCATTCATTCATTCATCTATTCATTTTTTTTCCCTCTATTTTTCCTCTATACTTTTTACTGCTCTTACTGTATCTATCCATTCTTTATCCTTCTGATGTCCTGTTTTTTTTCCCCGTCTTTTCATTTTTTTATTTATTTACTCATTCATCTATCTCGTATTCATCTGGTTTTATCTTCTTGTTTTTATTTTAACCCTACTGATGTGATATCGTCTTATTTTTATCGTGTTTTATTGCTTTTATTCTTCAAGTTTTTAAAACTTAATTTAGCACTTTAACTACATTTCGAGATCTGCCTGTTTTATTGCTTTTATTCCCTTTATTACTTTATTCTTGTTGACCTTCTGTGTTCGCACTTTGTTCTTGCCTTTCTTTATTTGACTTTGACCTCTCTCTGTTTGGCATGTTTGTTGTGATTATTTTATTATTTCCTGAGTTCCTGCCTTTACTTTGTCTGTTAAAGCACTTTGTAAACATCAGCTTTTAAAGGTACTAAATAAATGAAGTTATTATTATTTATTATCCGTCTAAAATTCTAATTTCATCTGCGCCCTGGTATTTTGTTTGGAACAACAACTTGAGCAGCCATCTCAGCTGAGGTGTTATCATATATCATCCCTTACATACATTGGAGAATGTCACAACATACGGTGCCGACTGCGAGGGCAGCAGGTTTGGAACAGATGGACGCTCATATGAACAAGTCGCAGCAATCCAAACACTGGGAGCGCTCCTCCTCTCTGCCTGCCTGGCCACACCACACAAAATGCTATAGCTCCCATATTGAGGTATATAATGAAAACATTACATTAGGTGAGGGATGCTGTGCTTGGAGCAAGGGCTGACAGATGGATGGTAGTGGGAACATGTTGCAGCACCCCAGACCTGCTACCACCCTGGCAGAACTTCGCGACACGCAGGTTAGCACGACCAGCGAGCTAATGCTGCCTACACTAACACAGCTGCTTCCGCTGGACCCCTGCCTGCACCACTTGCATTTCACATACATATATGTTATCATGCCACATAGCTTTGTTAACTCCCAGGTTGACTCATGCAGCTCGTAAACAGCACGGCCCGTAACAGCTTGTACCGGCCCAGCCAGCATTCCCCACAGTCTGCCTCACCGCCATCCTATAGCTCTGTCGCACAACCAGGTAGTTAACAGCTTGTACCAGGCCAGTGAGCGTCCCTGACCTCACAGATTGCTTTGCTAGCAGAGCCCCCCCCCACTCTTACAGCTTCTTTTTTACAGCAGTAGTAAGCAGGACTATAGGGAGTCAACAGATCACCCCACAACAGCTTGTAACTGCAGCGTTCACTGCTGAGGTGCTAAAACCAAAGGCAACGCTGCATCCAGTCAGCAGTGGTCTCACTCGCCATGGATAAGACGTCTGACAGGGTGGAATTAGCAGCAGAAATGGTGATTATTTGATCCGTATCTCCATATGTGAGGAATACTGGCAGATGCTGCCATGCTGGTTCATAACCTGAAGATTCAGTAACATCTGATTCACAGCAGAAATATGTCCTAATGCAAATATCCGCAATATCAGCTGAATTTCACATATTTCATTTTTCTGCCTGAACCCTTTGGTGGTGATTGAGTATGGAAGATAAGCAACAACTAAAAACATAAAACTTCGATGCTAAAAAAAAGGTTGTATTTTTGCACTACACTGCCTAGAAGGAATAAACAATAGCTGTGCATAACATTGTGTCAAACACCCAAATACAGTGTTTTCTATTACCCTTTTCCCACCAAAATTATTGCATGCATGCAGGTTTTTTCATACACAGGTAAACTTGCTAAAAATAGGTGATCGACTGCATTCCCACTGCCAATAAACACATCCATGGAGCACACGAGTCTTTGCCTTTGCCTTTCTGTCATCTTGTGTCTGTGTGTATGTTGTTTTGTTGGTGTGTCCATGCGACATCACAGACAGGCCGGAGAAAAGGTAAACAGAAGACAGCTGTAGCAACAGAGGTCTTTCAGTGGTGGCACTTTTCAGTGGTTTCTTCTCTTTTTATCTCTCATACTTATTCAGTCTCTCTTTCAAACTCGCTGCAGATATTTGGATCAGTGTTTTAGCTGCTTAGGAGGAGACGGATGGTAATTAGTGACAGTGTGTCATTGCAACTCGCAGTTTAAGGAACTGAAATGACCGCTTTTACCCTGGTGTTGTATCACTATCAATGCCAATTGTAGCAGGAGGCAATAAAAACCTGCATCTACTGCAGAGTCATTTAACATCGTACGCATTCTCATTGCATTAAAATGCCAGACGTTAGCGGGTGTAAGCTGTTCTTTTGTGCAGTGGGAATGAGACTTAGACCATAACTGGTGGTGTCTTGAGGCATGCTACTGCAGACTGAGCCAACTTTTGAGTATGCCACTCTCCAGTCCATTTCCCAGCATCAACATGTATCAGCTTTACAGAAAAGCAGCAATTTCATCACATTAGCTCCCCAGATTGTCACAAAAGAGGTACTGTACCCTGACTTCTGTTTTCATGCACTGTTTGTATGCTTTCTCGTGAAAGGTACTTCACCAAAATGTGTACATATTATTCATGAGCATGTGCAAATCTTTCTTGCATAACCCATTATTTTGGAAGGATGCTATCATGTGACCAATGCACTGATGGGACTAAAGAATGAAGTGGTCCCAAGTTGCCCAGTTAGGAGGCAGGTTGGGGTGATGGTAGGGTCAAGAAACACAGGTGAATCTCCCATGACCTCCCCCCGTAGACTACTGTTCGGAACTACGTGAATAAAGACTGAATTCACTTTGAGTCATTTTAAGGTACATCCTTACGAGCTTCTTTTCCTAAACCTAACCTCTGTAACTTTATGTTAATTAAGTAACTTTATGTAAGAATGTAACATCATTCCTGGGGTGCACAGGATATCATATGAACTGTTGTGTGTGCATAGTCATAGGATTTCATACAAAACATTGAATGTGAATATGTGACACTGCTTCTCTCAATTGTGCTACTGCGTGTGCGACATGTGCTACAGGCATGAATTGATGCATAACTGCAAACCTTACCAGGGTTTCTAGAATCCCGTCTCATACTATCATATTATATTATAACATCTCTGTCTCCAAGAAATTATGGCTATATACAACTAAATACTGCTGCCCATATTAGTTTTTTAGGGGAATGACAATGTACAGTATTTCATTTGTTTTCCATCATTTACTCATAGCAAAGCAAAGCAGGATTAGCATTTTGCACAGTACTGTGCATGAACATGCTAAAAGAGCGCCGTTTATTGAACGTACTCATATTTTTGGTGACTGTTGAACTGAATGCATCAGTTTGCCTCCTTCACTCTCGCGACAATTAATGACCCTCATTTTCTGGCACCTGGCATGCTGACACAACACCGGCTACCGCACTAAACTGTTAAAGACAGCACACACACACCATCATAGGTGATTGCGGAACCTTCCTGCTGACTCTGCATGGCATGAATCAAATTTACTCATACATTAAGGCAACTGAAGACTTTTACATTTTCATTGGACCCAGTGGTTCAAACTGCAATAACACATCGAGTCATTTTAGAGTCTGAAACCTATTTCTTTTCTATTTCTTTTGATTTATTATCAAATTCAGCTTTGGGAATGATATTTCATCTTCTCAGCAGCACCTGTAGCAACACATCTGCACCAACACAGCCCTTTGCATTTGTTTTTTTACTTGCAGTTCTGTTTTTGGTCCAAATTCCTGCTTAAGAATCAAAATCATTAGGAGTGTCGTGTGGTCGAAATTGTGGTGTTTTAGTTCTCTGGTTTTCATGTCCAAACGGATTTGAGTGCCTTTTCTTGTTTGTGGCACATGCTAAAAACATGTCTGATTGTTGTGTTTCTGCCGTACATCTCAAACATGTCAAATGTATCTGATCTCTGAGCGGGAGGAAAGGAGTGACACAATCCAGACGGACAGTAACACAGATCTGAGAAATGATTTGAGCGCTGATTTAATCAAAGTTCTCTGATTTTGTCTGTGTGTGTGTGTGCGTGTGTGTGTGTGTGTGTGTGTGTGTGTTCTTGTTGTCTGCCCAGTGACACCCAGCAAGAGGCTGCTTCCTCAGAGAGTGATTGGTTTGCTGGCGAGACAGACTGTCTGTGCAGGTGGGAGAGCTGCCCGTGTCATCATTTCATTTTCTCTCTGCTTTCAGTCCCGTCCAATCCCTGTCATTCACTATCTTTCAAGCAGCTAATCAAGCTCTCTTCTCTGTCACCTCCACGTTTCATCTTTCACGTGTTGTTTCGCTTGTTTCCACTGCTATATTTAAAAAATGTTTCTCCCGTGCTTTTACCAGGCCAGTTTTTAAACAACTCAAGATGTGTTACATGAAACTCCAACTTGATTACCAATTTACGGGAATGGAAATAAAGTTGTCAGATCTACTCTATATCACACTGAACTCACACTGTAACATGTAAAAGTACACAAAGTCGTTAAGGGCATACAGTGCATATTTTTCTGAATATTTGTGACGTGGCTGGTGAAAAACACAAATCCTCTTTTAATTAAGCAATAACAAGAGGGCTGTTAAACGGAGAGATAGTGGCACTGCTGCGATGACCTCTGGCACCAAACTATCCACTGCTGTCTGACAATTCACTCTGACCTATAGAGTAGACTGGTTTCTGAACGCATTCAAGCACAAACTATTCAAACTCTAAAAGCAATAAAGACCTAATCCAGTAAAGACACTGGAAAAGCTGTTAAAAATAGGCAACACACTACTTTCCCGTTGCTGGCAGATCAGACCCATGTTAACAGCTCTCAAGTATGCCTTTCTGTTTTTTATTGTTTGTTTTTTAATTATTTTTTTTCTGGTGTTTTTCCTTCACCATCAAAGATGGGCCAGAAAAACGGCATGGAGGTCAGTGAAAAAGTTACGGTCGTTGCTCATTGTTTATATGTCTTACTTTCCCATTTTCTCTCTCAAACGCTGTGCCCACAAAATTTTGCTGTCCAAGCATTACTTGGTTGTAGATGGATGGTATTTTATGGTGGCCTGTCATTGCATCATTTTAGCAAAGGGGCTAAAATAAAAATAAAAATAAAATAAATGTCTGTGACTACTGCAGAGTTGTTTCTCCAAGGAGTGAATTCCCATTTCAATCCTTCCTATTAAATGCCAAAGCCAGATGTTAATGTGTTTTTTTTTTTTTTTGAGCAGTGGGAAAGGGGCTTCAGACTCCTGCCACCTAATTTATTGTTACCGACATATGGTGCACATATTGTATATATTTCTTATTTTTATTTCTACTATGTATATATGTGTGTATATATGTAAATGTAAGAGTTTGACCATTGTAATTCTTATTAGATTTTTGTAATTGCATTTTTTTAAACACCTTACATATGCTGCATATTATACATATTTTACATTTTTAGATTTTTTCATACTGGTGTGAAACTGAAGCACCTTTTTTTCATACATATTTAACAAATGCACATATTTTATTCATGTTTATACTTGATTCTTACTTTCATACTTCTTATTTTCTACTTTCTACTTATTTCTACTATAATTATCTATGCATCAGAGCAACTATAACGATACTTACTGATCCCCGGGGATCAATGAAGTATTTCTGAATCTGATCAGTTGTTGTAAGCAGTAAACCAATAGAAAAGCATTTGGTATTCCTTGCCGTCTGCAGCCATCTAAACTAAAACAGGCCATCTTGGTCTGTTGTAGCAATCTAAAACATGTGATGAGCATGACTGATTGGTGGCACAATAATATATTTTGGTCAGAGAATCTTACATTATAGTCATAAATACACACATCAGCATTATATCTTAATAAATCTACAGTACAAAATACAACATGGATGAGGTTGAATGAGCCAATCATTGCAAAGCAAATTTTAAGAAACTGATGCCAATCAGCTGATACAAATACAGCGTTACTGCTCTGCCTGAACTAATGCTTTTACTGTCAAAATTTCACTCTGAATGATGCAAATTAAATTTATCTCTAAAGCAGTTTTTTTTTTACTTTATATGAATTTTCAGCCAAGACCATTACTACATTTGTCACTCTTGATAGTAAAATATCAGCGGAGGTTATCATCAGTGTCCACTAGCTGAGAGTTGCAGAGTTTTGTGTGCTGCTGCTTTTACTTTGGTAAGTAACTAACCCCAAATAACTGTAAATTTCAGTTTAGTTTTGCTGTCTTGATCACCCCACCCCCCTCTCTCCCTTCAATCACTCTGTCAGCCCGCCTGAGCTGCAGCTCCTGTATCATTTGTCGCATTCATGGACTGTTTGTAACAAATGAACAGGGTGAAAAAGCAGCAGCAGTCCACTTTGTACAAAATAATTCAAGGCCAAAATTCAATCTGAGCACATCTTGAATTTCATGGTGTATGTGAACACTCAGTAAGTGTTATACTGCAATATTTAGCAGCCATGGAATATCGCCCTTCTCCAAATGGGTGTGCAAGTGATGGTTATTTCCTTCTGATTTAGGGTGTATCTGCATTGAAAGTATTCACAAATAAAGACAAATACAGATGACCCCCCCCCCCAATCCCCTCTCGCTTATTCAGAAGATCTCCTTTATCCCATCATTTGGACTAATCAGAAACTTATGCCGCATAACTTTTTGTTTTTAACCCTTTGAAACCTGGATCAACATCACTTTTCTTGTGCTGTGTTCAGACGCCTTTAATAATAATTTAAACCAGAGAAACCAAGTTGTTTGATTCTTTTGAAAATATGGTCAAAAAGGCAAATAGCAACTTGCCAAGACATTTTCTGCAAATTGCAAGAACTCAGTTGATTTAGAAAATTACTTCCGATTTCTTTCATAATTATATATTCTAAATTATATTACAGAATTCTTATTACTCTTTAAGCACTTGTTTCAGGAAAACATGTTATCTTGGTTGCTGATGTTCATTTTTTTCCCAATTTCAGATCTTATTGCTGCTGGAACATGTCTGGTTGTGTTTAGAAGCTATAATTGGTGATTTTTAATGGTACAAAGTGTCCCCACAGTCATTACCCAGCTGCAAGTACACTGCTACATGTAGCCTCATGCTAATGTCAGAGGAGCATGTAATCTTGGTTAGGAATGTTGTTAATTTGTCCCTGAATTCAGATCATATTCCTGCTGGAACATGCCCGGTTGTGTTTAGAAGCTTTAATTGATGATTTTCCATCAGAAACGCTGACCAATCAGAGCAGACTGGGTTTTTTCAGGAGGGGAGCTTAAAGAGACAGGAGCTAAAACGGAGCGTCTCTGACAGGGTGAATACAGGTGTCCCTGCAGAGACACTGAGAAGTAATAAAGTGGGCTTTTTCTACTTTAAACATGAATACATGTTCTAGTAGAAACCAAAGTTACGAGCATGAACCTGAAAATGAGCTTAATAGTTCTACTTAAAAGGTAAGTAAAACATGAAAAACAATTTCAGTCATCAATCATGACAGGATTGTTTTTGAGCCTTCCAGCTATTCTTACCTCACATACTCCTCCCTCTAACTCTCCATCATTATCTTCATCTATCTCTCTCTCTTTTTCTATTGCGCAGCAGGACAGCTCTCCCCAGTCACAGTCCCAGAACAGCTCCTTGTCCCTCCACAGCACGGGGAGAGCAACCATCCAGGCACACACACACACTCATTAACAAATAAACTCATGCTGCTAAAGTGAAAAGCACAAAGGCTTACACACACACACACACACACACACACACACCTCTAACACATACACTCCTGCACACACAGAGGCTCCAAACATAGGCAATGAGTGGCCACATTAATTACATGAGCAGTGGGGGTTTCCCTCCCTGCCATGTCCACTGTGGGCCCTGCGATATTTAATAAACCTGTCACCGCCACATCTCCCTGCTTTAACCTAGACCTAATGAGACACACACACACATACACACGCACACACATGCGCGCACATGCACACACACACACACACACACACACACACACACACACACACACACACTAATGGAGTGGAGGTCAGGTCACAAGGTTTTGCCACTTACAGCTGAACTGGAAGCTGGTGTGATGCTATAATGTCAGATAATTTCAGTCCATCTAATAGTCCAAATCTACAGCCAAGCCAGTAATTTGTAGTTTCACTTAGCTACACTGGGGACTGTTGAAGTCCTTTTACAAAAAAGCTATCTAAAAACTGAAAAATAGTTTTGACCGCTTCCAAAATTCTTACACTGTGGTTCTGTCATCGCTAAAAGGTTGTTAGGGCATCAACTCTTCTACTCATTATTTTATTTTACACACTGCAACTCACTCTTCATGAAGACATCAAAAACGTCTCCTAGGTCTGTTTTTGGGGTGAGCAGGTTTCCATTACAGATTTGTGAAAAACGTAGTGATATTTTCAAACACAACTGCAAGATGACTGCATTTCCACTGAGTGATGTTCTGCAACTTCTCCTCTGGCAATAACATTCCAAGAAGCATGGCATTGGATGTTCAAAACACTGGCAGGTTTAATGCCACCACACTAGCTGTTCTTGTAGCGCATCATGCCCGCAGGAGCCAGTTCCTAACGACAAGCACATAGCCGTATCATCACGTGACCTATGAAAGCAAAAAGTGTTTCCACTGCAGTTTTGCGAAATATGGCTTTTTTATATTACCTGAAATTCCAACTTGTGAGCATAAAGAGAAAATGATCCAAAAAATATTTTTCCAAAAAATTTGAAATAAATTCATATATGATATTATTGTCTGAACAGAAGGTTTTTAGGATATTTTGTTGCATGCTTTTGTTATTTACTCTTTTTTTGTGTGTTATTTACAGGTTTTTTTGTTACTTTTTTACTAGGTTTCTTTGCTCATTTTGGGGATTTTTGGGCCTTGTCTTTCTACGTTGCTTGTTGCCTTCTCCTCATTTTTCTTTAAGAAATCAAATCAATATGCTAAGTTTTCAAAGGGTTGAGGGCATACAATTTAAATTTTCAATTAAAAGATAAATATAACAAGACCATAACATGACGATGACTTCTTTCTCTTGGTTAGCTGCAGTGAACAGCAGAGTGAATCCTGGTGACAAAGATGACAACACTCATTCACAGACATATTGATGACACACAGTTAAAACTCATCTCTGCACGCTGAGGTCTAATTCCATTTGTCCGTTACTCATCGCTATGTCTTCTTTGCTCTGATTGGTTGTATGACTATTCAAGTGTGTCCAGAGGCATTTTGGTCTTCAGCCATTGATAGCATGCCTTGGTTAAGCGATGCCAGGCAATCATTTTTTGATCAGGTCCAGTTATTTTTGGGTCAATTCAGAGCAGGATTGTCTGTCCTTGGGTCTCTTTTGGATTGGTTCGCTTTCTTCTGAAAATCCACTGATGCACTTTGGTTTTCTAAGCCTTGGAATTTCAAATGAGAGTCAATGACACTTGATGCTTTGTACCTCGGCCGCAATTATCTGCGTGTAGGGTAAGACCTGACGTCTCACACACACACACACACACACACACACACACAAACACACACACACACACAGTGGGTAACACAAACATTGTAAGCCAATACACACTGTACAGCAAGTCAGAGAAATCACAGTCAACCTACATCTGTCACACTCCAAAGCCCTGTGTGTACAGAGAGCTACTGCGAGCCATGTCAGGCATCTGTGTGGCTGTTCGTCTGGGCGCGCATGTGTGTGTGAGCGACAGAATGCGAAGGAGGGAGTGTGTGGGTATGAGTCCGTGGGGTGAGTGTATGGGCACCTACTGTATGTGAATGTGAAAGCAAGGGAATGAGCCCTGAGAGATATAGCTAGACTGTGTGTGTGTGTGTGTGTGTGTGTGTGTGTGTGTGTGTGTGTGTGTGTGTTTTCACCCAGACAAGGTTTTAGAGTGATGATAGGATTAGATTAGGCTGACAGAAGCAACAAGGCCAGCGAACGTCTGAACCCTCAGCTCTGGCAATCTGGGGATTAAGGTAGAACAGAGGTTCACACACATACACACACACACACTCCAACGTACCCAGACATTACATACAGGCACGGACTTGCACACACACAAGCCCCCTCTCTTTCTAAAGGAACACACATGAATGCTCTTTCACACTCATGCAGCTGCAGCAACACACAATAACCTGATGAATTCTGTTCCTCTGTTTTCCTGCCATCTAACTAAATCCCATATCCCCTAACTACCACCTCATGTCTCACACAGCCACACACACTCTCATAACAAATCAACCAGCCACCTACACACACACACACACACACACACACACACACACACACACAAACACACTGCGATTATGGGTCCTGAGGCCCACCCAGAGGTGGCAGGCACCGTACCACACAGTCAGTCTGTCTCCTAAAATTGTTTTCTCCTCAATCAACCTAGCGGGGCCAGTTTGTCATGCAAATGCGGCCCTGGCTTGCTTCCCTTTGTTGCCTTGACAGATTAGCATGTGTGTATATGTGTGTGTGTGTGTGTATAGGTGAGTCTCTACGGAGCTTTCTCCATTTTCTCCTTTAATTCTCTTTCAGTAACCCACAGGGCATGTGGAGAAATATCTTGTACATCTCTATCTTTATTTGTTTCTATGCATCTATTACACAATCTGGTTGTCATTCTCTCTGTTTGTCCTAATCACTGTAGCTCTCCCTGAAGTTTATGTGACAGCAGAAAAATTTGGGGTCTTCTCATAATTGTGCCCATTCTGACTTTGAGCCATGATAAGTTTGCACTTGCTATGTTTGTTGGAGAAATTTGGGAAACGTTAGAGAAAACGGCTTTAGCCCATGTTTAGACGAGAACGGCCCTACTAAAATCAGAGAAGACTTTCCTTTGTGTTTTTACAAAAATCTGTGTCCATATGATAACATCATGAAAACGATCCTGGTGTACATGGATTTGCAAAAAAACCCCAAAATGATGTAATATGCATGCCAGACTAGTAATTGGCAGTGTAACTTTGTAATGACACACCACAGAAGAACACCACATGGATGCGCAAAGTGAATTTCGAGGTATGTCTTTACCATGTTTCTTTTCCTAAACCTAACCACTGTGCCTCTACTTACCTAAACTTAAAGAGACCTAACCAAGTTTCTTACCCTAACCTTTGTAACTATTATTGCCTAAATCTAACCTCTGTAACTTTACGTTAATTACACAGCTGCACGTTAAGGATGTAATGTCATTCGTGGGCTGCTAATTTGTATGATATTGAACTGTTGTGTGTGCATTTTTGTAGGATATTATACAAACCATTCCATGAGAATAATTTGTGCAATTTATCCTCAAAAACACTGTTGTTTTGTTTCTGTGTAAAAATGAGAAGGCAACATAATGAAGGGACTTCCTAACAGCCCTATAGCACAATCTCTGTTCAAAAAAAGGCCATAGAATCAGTACTCCACCAATGATATAAGTGATAGTTTGGATGAGAATTAAAAGGACCTGGCTAAACAGCATGTTCTCATCCCAAGTCCTCACATATTGCCATTTTTCAGTGAACTTTCACATCTACATATTGCACTTCAGTTATCCTTCTGCGTTGCCCATTTACATTTCGGGATGCAGCTACCATGATGTCAACACAGGCACATGGTGGGATTATGCTGCATGTGGTTATGTTTAAGCAACAAAAACACATGGCAAACAACGCCAGGATGTCAACCAATGCACATGATGGCATGATCCCAAGATCAGGGGAGAGAGGCTCATGTTAAGGTGTAGAGAAAAAAAAACATCACCTTCATTCATTCTGTGTATCATGCAGATGTGACAAGTTCTGTCCAGCCGCATTATCAAGTGACGCCACCTGTCCGCCTATCCGGCTGCAGGCAGGTGTCATCCGGCCATCCAGCGGTGTGTAATAACACCAACTGGTTCTGTCCGGGCGCCTTCTCAGCCAACGCCATTCAGGCCAAAGTAAAGCTTTATCTGGCGATTTCGTAATGAGAACAAGCTGGGCTATCCATAGCCTGGATTAGTCAGGCAACATTTAAAGACTGGCTATATGGAGTGAATTTATTATTATTATGTGAAATTATATGATAATGATAAAAACCCATTGGTTCAACAAATCATGATGTAATCTTGATGATACTATTGTAACAAACAGTTCAAAAGTGTAACGGTATTTCTGAAATGTCTGCCCATCACATCTTCCCAGAGATGTCAAACCCCTTTAGACCCCTGAACGAGTCTCCTACTGAGGTTTTATGTCCATCAGTTGGTTGAGTAGAAAAGTGCCAGGTGCATTTCTTTATTTTCACTTTTAGATGAAAAGCATGAAATATCACCTGCTTTAGCTGAAACTAAAGGAAAACTTGCCCAATAGACTGCTGAACAATCACTGAAAGACTCTTTCCATTTTTATGGTGATTGTGTTTAAGTCTCACATTAAGAAAAACTATTGATCCACTTCAAACTGGCTGATGGAAAAGCACCTAACTCACATTTTTGTGGCATTTCAAAGGTTTGCGTAAAATTAGCCTGACAGTTGGATGAAAACATATCTGTGGTAACTCCTTTGCTTTCTATTAGTCCCCCCTGTTTTCACTTTTCTCTCCCCTTATGTGTCTGTCCCCCACTTTCTCTCTCTGTCTTCCCCTCATCTGTCTCCCCTCCCTTTTCACTCTCACTTTCTTCACTTTTCTATCCCTCTCTTTCACCCTTTTCTTTCCTCTTTTATCTCTCTTCCCCCTCTTTCTCCTCTCAGTCATCTATCTACTTCTCTGTGTCGGAGCATTACAGAGCCGTCAGAGTCAATGGTGTCCCAGTCAGCAGCACAGGTCAGCTAATGAATCTCTCCCCCTCCTCTGGAGCCCAGTGACACTGAGCTCTTTTATCACCCGGCTCAGTGGGGGCAGGACAGAGTGGGCTGGAGATCAGTCGGTGCAGGTCCAGGTTAGTATAGAGACCACCATACAGGCTCTTCATCAGCCTGGCACACAGCATACTGCAGCATGATGGGGGCTGAGTCAAAGAGCTTGGCTCAAAAAGACACTTTGGGGTTTTTTTTACTACAAAAGAGAACTAAACTCAAGAACACTAAAATATGCTCACTGGTATGTTTAAGTGGCAGTTTTATGCCTCCATGAACCAGTCTAGTTGCAATTTACATCCATGTCTGTCTAGACTCATATGGCGCTGTGACAGTTGACAATGCTCCAAATATGGATGTTGCTGCAAAGAAGCTACAAATTGAAAAGCTTGAATGCTTCACACACATCTTTAACCCAACAGCACAGAAGATCTATACCAATCAGTACAGTCAGAAGACGGGCACCAAGATTTGTGTCACCAATTCAGTATCTGACCAAATGTCTCCCCTTCTTCACCCATGTTATGATGTTGGATAATGGCCAGGAAAATGTCTTTGAGCATTTTGATGTCACAATGAAGTTGACCTTTTGGATATAAAATGTCACTTCTAAATAAATTTATTCTATTAGACATTAGTGTAAAATGTTGTTATAATTAATGTATGAATTCCTGAGTTATGGCCACACATATTGGCCTGAACTTTTGACCACCTAATTCTAATGAAGTCATTTGTGAGTTCAAGTGGATGTTTGTGCCAAATTTGAGAAAATTCCCACAAGGCCTTCTTGAGATGTTGCATTCACAAGAATGAAATGGAGGCAAGGTCATAATGACCTAAACCATTGACCACCATGTTCTATCAGTTCATCCTCGAGTCCAAATGCATGTTTGTGCCTGATTGGAAGAAATTCCCTCAAGGCATTCTTGAAATATCACATTTATGAGAAATTTAATAAAATCAGGTCACAGTGAACTTGACCTTTGAACTTTGACAAGCAAAATCTAATAAATTCATCGTTGAGTCCAAGTGGATATTTATGCCAAATTTATAGAAAATCTTTCATGGCTATCGTGAGTTATTGCATTCACAAGAATGAGACGGAAACAAATTCTAATCAGGCCATCCTTGAGTGCAAGTGAACAATTAACGCTTTCATAAGAAATTTGATGAACCATGTCACAGTGACCTTAACCTTTGACCACCAAAATGTTATTTGTTTATCCTTGAGTCCAAGAGGACATTCGTTTTTTAGGGAAAAAATTTAGGGAAAACCCTCATGGCGTTCTTGAGATATCGAGTTCACAAGAATGGTAAAACCCGAAAAATATAATGTCTCCAGCCACGGAGCAGAGACATAAAAAAAATTCCCATTTCCCAATTAACTAGACACTTTGGTACATTTGCATTTAGAAATAAATAAATAAATAAAGGAATATCATTCTGCTGTAGTCCCTAACAAATACTAAAAAGGAGAAGTGGAACATTTTGGCTATGCAAATGAGCCCAAATGTTAAACTAATCATATTCTAAAACATTCACACAAGAAAATTTGTTTTCAATTACAGGTTCCTGGTTACTACATCCAAATAAAAGTGGACAAAGTCTAATTAAATATATATATGTCTAATTTCAGGCCTGAAGGCCTTATTAAGGGTTTATGGCCTGAGTAAAAAATTAAAATTAAATTCCTCTGGTTATGACATCCCGGGTTGGATTTCAATACCAATGCCAACTTTTATTTATTTTCAGTGGCACAATCAAACCATGAGCAAGGAAAATCACGCAGTTTTTCCACACAACTGCTGTACCTTTATATTTGGCTTTAGTTATTCAAGGTCACATTTCAGGTCGTACATCTAAGCCCTCTGATGGACTTTTGTGAATAGTGGAAGGTAATATAAATTGGTTTAAGTATCAAGTCAAGTTGTCTTTAAGGTTGAATTGAATACTTTGAACACATTTCTTTTTCTACAGATTTTTTATGTTCTGCCTTTGATGAAAATAACTTGGATTTCAGGTCAAATGTGCTCTATGCTCCTTTGTTAAAATAAGCATAATACTGTAAAAAGAAAATAAATAAAACACTTTCAAAGAGGTGGCTGAATTGAATTAAATTCATCCTAAAAGGCAAGGTGCAGATTGTGAATTTTCATTTGGTTCCGAAGTCACTGATGGGTACCTTACATCAAGTGATGTATGCTTAGTGTAAAACACCAACATTGAACAGTGTCACTCAATTATAAAAGAAATGCATGAGGGCCTTGACACATGCCACCTTTTCTACCGTCTGGAAAACACAAGGGCGGGCACTGGATGTTAATGTGCCAGCTTTCAAGGGTGCTGATGCAGGTTGCGCCTCACGTTGCTAAGCGACCCTAACCAGCGCCGTATCGTAGTCTATATACCAGAAATCCAAAGTCTGAAGCTGCTGATCGTCAAGCTGTTTTTAAAGTTGATATCAGGCCTAAAATATTGTTGGTGGATCAGCATTTGGTCACAGACTGCGAGATCTTATAAAGACTGAGCATTTTGCATGCTCACTATACGCAGAACGACAACCAGATTACTTTTGAGAATATTTCCCATGTTGCGCCTTGTGGAAAATATTAAACCAAACTCCCATTAAGAAATATGACATATTACCAATTCTTTACACGTCAGAAAAACACAGCGTACAATAAATGTTATTTAATGTCAACAGTGTGAATTCAACATCAGTATAATTTATGAAGAGTTTACATTTTGGATTTTGTTGTGTTATTTTAGTTACTTTAAGCCGATTAAATTTGGACTTTGTTCACTCCAAAAAATCCAACAGTTTCTCCTACTTTTCTAGAGTACAAGAGACGCCAGACATGTTCTTGTGCCTCCCCAAAGTCCCTTCAATGTTTACTGTCTACCTGGTTTGCTGCTTCCTGTTTGGTGCTGCAGAGAGCACAGCAATCGGTTGTTGACAGTGTTCACCTCATTGAACTTCAGTATTTGCTTGAGCCACGACTAAAAAGGTGAGATAATATAAACATGTTTGATCTTATACTTCTTTGCCCTTAAGGCAAGAATAAAGACATAAGACAGCTCAGACTCAGTTTGTCCACCTCACACCAAACGATCAAGATCACAGGAACACAAACTGTCGCAAAGCTCTCATGATTTTATTCTGACATTGGAAATCTGGCAGTGAAATTGCTTGAATAGGTGGTGATGTAAGACCATCATTACTTGCTTTAGTTCTATCATCTTACAATGCTGTTATGACTTAAGATTAATTTATAGTTTCTGCGTCCAGGATTCACCAATGTACTTGCAGACATCCATATTCAGCCTATTTTTTGTGAGCGCATGGACTGTAGGCATAAACAACACTTGATGTGGCATGTGCTTATGTTTAGTCAACACAAGCAAATGGCAACCAACGTCAGAATATCAACAAAAGCAAATTGGCACGGATGTTAAGGCTTTGGAGGCAAATGGCTGCGTTCTCAAGAGACGCTGCCCGGGCATGTATCATACGGATATGGATTGATTTTTGTTTTGGCGCTCGTGTATCAAGTTAGAGCGTGCACACTGCTCGCCCAAGCAGCACTTGCGTGTCAGCTGCAGCACATCTAGAGAAATGGTGGCTTGCAAGTTTTTTTTTTTTTACATGTGACACTCGCGTTTGTTGACTCTATACTACTTTATACTGCAGTTTAAAGTCTGTCTCTGTCACAAAGATGAGGAAATACAAAGATGTTTGCTTTACCTTAACTTCCTTGCTTTCCTTTCAAAACAAAAGCTATCTGACTGTGTCTCTGTGGACAGAATGCCATCAGTTGCTGATACAATGCATTTTATTTTGAAACATTAACAGGACGGGGTTTTCAGCTGTGCAGGAGCTTGTATAACTTCATAAATGAGTGGAATATGTGCTTATAAATATGAAAATACAGCACTCATGTCAGCAGGCAGCGATATGCCTTAAAGGCTCAGTTAAGGCTGGACTATTTTGATACAGAAAGAATGTACAAGTTATGATTATTTCTGTTAGAAAAAGGTTATAGTGTTATTCAAATTGCACTAATTTTACTGTAAGATGTTTTGTTGGACTGCTAGATTTGAGGTGTGTTAAGTGACTTGAATTTTACATTGTTTTATTTATGTTGCTGTTGGATTGCTAAATGTAGATTGCACTACATTCCTTTTACTTGAGTGGAACAAGCTCTTGCATTAATTTTATTTTGGGGAGACCTATATCAGACTGTAAAACAACAACACAGATTACCAGTTAAGGCTGGGCTATGTTTTGTTGGAGATTAATGCCTTGCAGTGCATGACAAGTTTTAAAATGTTGTTTTCAGTAAATTTGTTGTTATATTTATTGAGTAATTAAAAAAACAACAGTTAGATTAATTTAAAAAAATAATCAATAGATTAATCAAAAAAATAATCGATAGATTAGTCGAAAAAAAATAATTGTTAGGTGCAGCCTTATGTCTCACCACAGTGAAGTTAGTTTTAAGTTGGATATTTGACAGACTCAGGACCCAGCGGCATCCCTTTTCATTTCACTTTCACCTTTTTTGGCAGTAGTAGCCCTTCCATCTTCTGCTGGCGGCTGACATGGACAGTCAGTTGTAAATAGAACTGCGTCTGTGTGACCGCAGCAGTCCGCGGACATTCAGTGCTGAAAGTATGGCCTTTAGCCTTAAAGCATTATAGAGAGGACTCATGATCCTGACCTAATAGGACAGAGCTGGACGTCTCTGATGGCGCAGTGTGTTCAAAGACAGTGCTGAGCTGGCCTGTCTTTTACCACCAGATTGTTGTTAGTGTGGGAAAAAGCTGCTGGGAGGCGTCTGCTGAAAACAGTTCAGCCCTCTGAGTTGTTGGCTTCTTCGTAAGTTGACACAAGCTTTTAATGCAGCGAGCAGACTGGTGTTGGCTGGGCAGTCAACAGACTGGACCCCCCCATCAGCCTGCGTGACTCTATAATGTGACTAGCACTGAGTCACACAACTTTTCCTTCTTGTTCATCTCATGTCTCAGTCTTTACACCCCTGCCCCCCCATTATTTCACTCCTTTCTTACCCTTTTCTCTCCTCTTCTCTCAACATCCTCCCTTGCTCCTTCTCCCTCTCCCCACTCCTTCCTACCCATCCTGTCCCCTCCCCGTCTCTCCCCTCGCACTGCCTCTCTGCTGGCACAGTTAGCAATGATTACTCATCCTGGATAGCAGAGCCTCAGCCTCGCTGCCCTTCCTGTCTGCTCTACCCGCAGTATGTGTGTGTGTGTGTGGGCCATGTGTGTGCATATGCATGTCTCACAGATTGGTACGAGGGCAGTGCGTCACACCTTCTCGTGTGAAATGAGTGATGAATAAATGACTGTATAATTCAATCTGAGCCCGGTCAATATGCACAGGCTGAATATTCAAAAGCCTCTGAGCTCATCTGTCAGTGTGGAGCCATTAGCAGAGGAGGAGGAGGAGAGGAGAGCACTGCTGGACATATTGGACATACCTCAGGAGTCTCTCCTCCTAATATAGTCAGCCGCTTTGGCCATCTGTGTGTGTGTGTGTGTGTGTGTGTGTGTGTGTGTGTGTGTGTGTGTGTGTGTGTGTGTGTGTGTGTGTGTGCGTGCGCGTGTGTGTTCAGTGGATGTGACAGTATTTGTTTCAGCGATTTGTGTGCGTGTTTGTAGCGGACACATTTAAAAAGTGCTTGACTTTTAACAATCCCACTTCTCTGCTTTTCCCCGCCCGAAAAAGACGAGACGAGAGGGGTGCTTAGTTGGTAAAAAAAAAAAAAAAAAAAACCGGGCTATGTGCTGGATCAGACAGGCTGAGTGGGAGGAACAATGACCTAGTTTCCAAAAAACACTCGGCAACTCTACCGGCACCACAAGCGCACTGGAGAACAGATCACGCAATGTACTGCCTTTATCAAATCTGGCTGAGTGTGTGAGTGTGTCTCTTTCTGTTTATCCACATTTTTTTGTTTTGTTTTCTTCACTCTTTCATTCTCTCATTCTTTCATCTGTCATCTCCTGTTTTTTTTGCTTCTCTGTTCTTTACTTCTCTCTCTTTCCCCTGCTCTCTTTCTCTTTTATCTGTCCTACTTCCGGCTAGACGGCACTTGGCTGGATGGGGACGAGTGTGTGTGTGTGTGTGTGTGTCTAAGCGTGTGTGTGTGCGCAAAGAGTTAGTAGCTGTGTCACACCGCACTGCTGGGAGGCCACAGGTTCCCTGACTGCTGTCTGAATCTGAACAGGACAAGTCACAGCATGCAAGCACCCCTCGTTCTCACTCTCTCTGCTCGTCTCTACCTCTCTCTCTTTCTCTAACACACACACACACACACACACACACACACACACACACACACACACACACACCAGCTAACTGGAGCTAAGATGTTCATGTGCCTTAGCAACACACTCATCTGCTGTGCCCTCATCTCTCATTCCTCGGAGCAGCCCGAGTGCCGGCTGATACGAGGGGCCACACCATAATGTAACATGATGAAGTGTAATACGACACCTTACATGCACTTTATCTAATTGAATCTGCTTAATTATTGATTCCATTGTCACTTTTTGCACTTACAGGTCTATTCACCAGACTGCCGTAATTGATTTGTGATAATGTCACGGTGGTAAGTAATTGGTAATTAATGGAGACTGCTTAGTATCGATATGCATAACTGATGACCGGTCTTAAGTCCTGAATGTACTCTGTGTTCATTGTACAAATTGCTAACCACTGTGGTTCATGTGAAAATAAACATCCTTAGTTACCATTGTGTTGGGACTATGTTTCAAAAGTCACATACTGGAGTCCTGAACACTTGTTGCTGTAGTAAGTATTCCATTTTTTGACAACTTGGTTATTAGTTTTACAGTTTTGGCCATCATTCCTGCAATTTATAATACTGTACCCAAGTTAACTGCTGAATCTATTTGCCAAAAAGATGCCAGAGCGGGACATACCAGCAGATCAGACAGGTTCAAACTATTTTCCTGGTTAGCCAAATATATTTGGAAGGGAAAACAGAGGCAGACAGTAGGACTATTGCCCAAACTGATGATTCATAATTGTTGAATAATCTGTTTAATTGAGTGTTTTATGCCATCATTGAGTGCTGAGTCTAAACCCCTCTTAACTAGCCTACTGGGGCTGCAAGATTTCCGAAAATCAGCTCAGATAAAATCAATAAGCCTTACTGTTCACTGCAAACACATTCTCACTCCAACTCGACACTTGGTGCTGCTTTGTCAGCGACCTTCTGCATCTACTTATGACATTTTAAGTATCCTTCATCATTACCGTGATGTTCTTACCATGATGTCAACAAATGCACATGGTGGGATGATCAAGCATGGCCCATTGTGGGTAGATGCTGGTGCCATCAGGCCATCTGGCATATAATAACAATGCCACATGTTCTGACAGTGTGTCTCATCTGATGGCGACCAGCCGCATTCCTTGTACACTCGTACACCAAAACCAGTGATAGAGAGGACGAGTTAGGAGTGAGAACAGGCTGGTAATGCAGGCAAAGACTGTCTTGTGTGAATCTGGGTTTAGAGCTCACATCTGCATAATATCAAAGTACCAGTAACAGAGTGTTTTTTGATAGCTGGGGTTGCAGAAAGTGTCATACTATTGGGCTACAGAGCCATTAAAAGTTGAGAACCTCTGATTAAGATAATATGGATAACCTGTTGCATGCAACATGTCTGATCTGATGGTGTTTGTAGGATGTAAAATGTTCATGCATTCAAAGATCTCAGCACGCAAGCTGGCAAGTTATGAACAGCTCTTGTTTTAAAAACATCTTTATCTGTTGATATAAAGCATAATCTTGGTGTTAAACAGTTTTCTAAAAATTACCTTCAACTAGGTACTACCTAGTTTCACCATCACTCTTCATAACCAGATGAGCAGCAGTAGTAAGCGGATTTCCATTAACCATCAAACTGCTCAAGTTGAAATTGGGAAAATAAAATATGCCCAATGGAAATACATCAATTTCGAAAAAAAAACTGACTTGAAAAAGTCATATTTTGCAAAATATTTTGCAATAGAGACACTTGTTTGGCTTTTTAGCTCACATGATGCTATGGCTATGTGCTTGTCAGTGGGAACTGGCTCCCTCATGATACAGCAGGAGCTACAAGAGCTGTTATTGCCTCACATAACTCCTCAAAAGTTGAGCAGATCATCCGGAAGTTTTGAATCCACAATTCCTCTGTGAAATTGTGGACTATCACCTCCCAGAAATCCCTCATACATGGCCGCTCCCATGTATAACGGGCTTGCCTCTCCATTATCACTCGCATAACACCCCCACGTCACCTTCAATTGGAAATAATGACAGCTAGTGTGGTGGCTGCAATACGAATAAACCTGTTTTGAACATCCATCACCATGCTTCTTGGAAGGTTATTGCGAGAACAGAAGTTGCATATCATCACTTAGTGGAAATGCAGTCATCTCACAATTGGGTTTTATCAACATTTCAAAAATATTGCTGAAATTAGACAGAAACCTGTCTAGTGTTTCAGGACACAGTCCATGCAGGCTGGGAGGATTTTTACAATGGATCCCACTGCAGCCTAAGTGCTACAGTTTTAGTAAGTAGTGGAGTGAGCTGACCCTCTAACTCTCTAGTCATTGACCTGCAGCTACAGCAGCGGCTTCTGCCATCTGTCCTTAAAATGTCAAAGCAATCATCCCATAAGTGTGGACATGTGCTGCAGGTTCTATGTCCTACATGCTATTTTTTCTCACGCCACTAATGCATCTCTCTCACACATGAGATTTGAAGAGAAAAAAATGTGACTTTGAGTAGAATACCAAAAGGTTAAAAATCGTGAATGTTGCTTCAGATAATGTCTCCTCATGTCTCCTTCCCTGAGAAAAGGAAGGACAGACTCAGCTTGGCCTTGTTGACCGGACTCAGTTTTGTCGGCCCTGCTGGTTCCCATAGCGACCAGTGCTACTGCCGTGGTTACGGCCACTGGCACTTCCTCCTGGCTGGCACCCTGGAGACACTTCCTTGGCCTCCTTCTCTTTCTCTCTGTCTGTCTCCCATTCTTTCCATCTCTTTTCTCCGTCTCTCCATTTGTTCTCCTTCTCTCCTCCATCGTTCTTCGAAATGTCGAGCCTGCCTCTAATCTCCTTCTCCCTCTGTCTGAGTTTGTCCTTATCTTGACAGCCCCACTTCCTCTCTGCAGTACTTATCGCAGCATCTCTCTCTCCTCACTGATTCAGCATCCCCCCACTACTTTCTCTGCCTCCATGCTTCCTCCTCATTCTGCTCTCTTCCTGTCTCTAAGCCTCTCAACCCTTATCTCTCCCTTCTCCCTGCCCTTCCTCTGCTCTCTGCATTTCAAACTCTTCCTCCTCTTGTGTTCCACTTCAATTTAATACACAATAATGCAAAACTGCATTCAGAAAGAGGGATTGCAAGACTTTTTCTCCTCCCCTCCTTTTCCTGTATTATTTCAAACCACGAGCGCAGGCCATTTTCTTTCATTTCGCTGCGAGAGTATCTCAGCAGCGGCACTTGAGGCAAATAAGCTGGCCAGGCTGCAATTTTCCTAATATGCATTTGTTGGGTTGAATAATAGGCACTTAGATTGGAAGACAGGCAAATAAACTGGTTAACACCCTGATTTCACATGCCAAAAAACTTTTTTCCCCCTGAGCCAGCCGTCTATACATTGTGCTGTTGGTTGATTATTTGTTTGGTTTCCTAACCAACATAAAGCACAAACTCCCCCTCTTCTATGACAGAGATGAAGCTCTGATAATTCAATGTACTGTAATTACAGCGGATTTGTTAGCAGTATAACTCAATTGGAACATGACGGATAGTTGAGGGGTGACATTTATGCTCATTACAGCAGTAAGCATGCTTTGATAAATGACATTTTCCCTGTCTGAGCTGTTATGCTGATCAAAGGCGAGCAGCAAGCAGCAGTAAGCTTGATATCATATGGAGAGTCTGTCTTATACATTACAGGAAAATACAGGAAGGAAGGCTGGCAAGATTCATTTTTTCATAAGAACATAAGAATAACTCAAATGTCTTGATATAAAAAACAAAAAGAAACATTCAAGGGTAACAAGGAAGTCAAAAATTGAGTGTGAAGTGGAGCACATTCTCACACCAAAGCACAAAACAAGATGAGGATGATACCGAATTAACTTCACAAAATCAAGAATGCGTACTAAGATGTTGCTTCTACAGGAGTTTAGTTTGCTAAATTAAAAAATGACACACGCTTGATATCTAGTACATCCTACAGAACTCTGAGCCCGCTGTGTGACAAGCCAGCCCGTTCTCATTCCAGTGTCGTCAAATACCACTGCTTTCAAAGTGCTTTTAGTGCAAGATCTGCGTCCATACAATACAATGCTGGTCAGCAGAGAATGCAGCCACACAGAACCCTTTGCAGTGTTATTATACACCGCAAGATGTCCAGACGGCCCCTGTCGCAGTGGCATGATACACGGACAGTGGCGTCAGTTGAGAACACGGTGGGATGAAACCTGTTGCGTCTGCATGATATGCTGCTGAACAATGTCTGGTTGAAATGCTGCTGGTAACAACATCATATAAGGAGAGCAAAGATCCCCATAGGGTGGATAGAAGGGGCGGTGAATGGATTGAACAAAACTTGGACTTGCTTCCCTTTAAATGTGGTGGGTTTTTTCTACACTTAACTAATGTCTGTGCCAGTATATGCTTTTGTTGACAGCCCTGCATTGGTTGCCATGTGTTTGTGTTGTCTAAACGTAACCATGTGCAGTATCATCCCACCATGTGCTTTTGTTGACATCACGGTAGCGGCATCCTGGAATGTCAACAGCAGACACAGGAGGATACCTTGAGAATTATATGTAGTAATATGTTTCTAAAAATATTAATGTCTGTGTAGATTCACAAAGTCAGTTGAGAGTCGATTAAGTTTGGAATTTTTGCCGTCGCCATCTTACATTTTTTAGCACCAGAAGTGACTGTACATGGGTGAGGTGTGGAGCTGTGGACCAAAACCAACACCCTTTGTACCAGGCTGTAAACATGTTTATTTCTGCTCTAAAATTAAACATTTTAACATGGGGGTCATGAGGATTAACTCTGTTTTGGAGCCAGCCTCAAGTAGCCATTCATGGACCTGCACTTTTTGGCACTTTAACATTGTTTTAGTTTTTGCAACCCCAGAGATCACCACTTGGTCTGAACATGGCCAAAGATGCACACTTGACAGTACTTAAATTGCTTATGTTTATGTTAAATGCTCCTAAAACTAACATATTGCACAAGTGAAAGATTTTAACTGATGGCACGAAAAAGTCGGATGAGCTTTTTGAAGTCATACTGACAGGGACATAGGAGTCTATAACAGTTGCCAGTCTTTGGCTCTTGGTTAGACAAAACAAGTTATTTGCAAAAAATATTCCTATCAAAATTTTTAGGGACAATTATAGAAATAATCAAATATTAACTGCCGCCGTAGATTACAGATTCTAACTGCATCATTTCACCGTCATGTTAGTTTAATAAAGAATACATTAGAGCTGTTACTGACTCTTGCAGAAAACAGCCAGGACGTACAGTCAGACCAAATGCAGCCACATAGAAGGAGCCTTATATTCTTTTTCTGTGGGGAGTGGTGAATCCCTTATTAAGAACACAAAGGGATAACAGGTGGTGAGGGAGAACAGCGGACAGACACACAGCACAGAGGCCAAAGTTCAAATAAATGAATCATGACTTAGCAGGGGTGTGAAATCATGGCATGGTAACCAATCATACCTGACATCCATTGTGTATTTAATGTACATAATGTGAACTGTAGATAACTGTTTTACTCTGGCTTGGTCCAGATGTAATGAGCTGCACCATCATTCATCATTTGGCGACAAAGTGCAACAAGGGTGTGAGTTTTATTTTAGAAGTTTTTTATTTGAAAGACAAGCAGAGGAGCTTGCAGCTTTTTACAGCCCTGAGTAGTGCCTGCAGGTCTTCCTCTCAGGCTGCAAGTATAATTCCACAGTTTAGAGAGTAGAGCAGTGGCATCTATATAGCCAGAGAGGTGAAAACAAGACAACAGTACTAAAAAATTCAGAGATATTTTAGTGAGTAATTCATACTGAAACAATAAAATTGAGGCGGAGGAAAAAGGAATTTGCAACACATTCTCATCTCAAGTCATCGCATATTGCCATTTTGCAATGGACTTCCGCATTTCCACATCTACATATTACTCACTCTAGGTATCCTTTTGCGTCTGCTCTTTACTTCCGAGATGCCGCTACTGTGATAACAAAACAAGCACATGGTGGGACTGTGCTGCATATTGTTATGTTTAGGCAAAAACCGCACATGGCAACCGATGCTGGGATGTCAACAAATGCACATGCTAACAGGGATGGTTAGGATTAGGAAAAGGAGGCACATGAAAACAACACATTCATATGGGAAGCGAACATCACACTCCAGCATGAAAGTCTGCGGTTTGTTTAACCTATCCACTTCCCCTCCCATCCGCCCAAGGCTACTCAGATTACACAGAGTTTCAACCTGACGTTGTCCTCCCGCGTTTCACGCGAACGCAAAAGGTGGCTTTTGCAGTTGCGATCTTACGCCACAAGCAATGTCAAAGCAGCGATATTTTACAAGTTTGAAATGAGGCTGGATTTTGAGAAGTAAGGTGTAAGTAAGGGTATAATTTCCACAGGATGGAAGTTTGTACCTCCATCCCTTGTAATTTACACCCTTGGAGGGGAACAAGGTTTACGGGAATGGTGCTCTTATGCTGCCCTCAAATATCGCATTGACCATATTTAGGAGTTGCGAGCACATGAACAGCCCTGATAACAAGTGGGAAGTTGGTAAATTTCGAGGTTACCCGAGTTGTTGAGTTGTGACATTTGCGTGATGTTTCAGGGCAGCAGAAACAGTGAAAATCATGGAAACAGTGTGAACAACTGACAGTTAAAAATATATATATTTCTTATTTTGTTCCTAATAGCTATCATTTACCTTAAGTAGTTGCAAATTTTGGTATATGCATCTATTAGCTGTAGCCAGCAAGCAAACTTGTATACTTACATCGATAACGTTATTTTAAAACACAAGCTGCCAACCTGACGTCATAAATGCATAAACTGGCGGGCAGAAGTCAATGTTTGGTCCATGGAAAGAAACTTTTTATTGATTCACATATTAAATATCAATTTGTTATTGCATGTTAAGTGTAATATGGTATTAATGTCAACTGCTGTCCATGTAGAGTGACACAGATACAATATGAAAATATGTAGACATATAAAATATAAAAACATTTAATTAAATTAAAAAACATGAAACTGGAAACAGCTATTGACCATTTGTTTAAATGCTCTTAGAATTAAAATGCAACCCATCTTCTTTGTTGCTTTCATGTTGCTCACACTTATGACCTCAAAACAGATGAAGACAACAAAGTTGAAAGAATGACTTCTCAATTTGGAAACTACAGCCTTCAAACATCACATGAATAGAGCAATAATTTTGAAAAACACATGTTACTAATAGGGGGCATCTTACTTCTTGGCCTAACTCCCCAACTCCACAAGAAGGTCAAAGGTCAAGTCAACACGACCAGAACCTCATTAAAGAATTCAGCATCAGACCTACAGAAAGTGCGCCAGGCACTAAAGACAATTTTCATAGTGACCAAACTGTGTAATCACAGTCACCTGATCCCTGCAGACCAAAACACTTTGTCCCACTGACTTGCACAGCCTGAGAAATGTCTGTACATCAGTAGATCATTTTTTTAACATCACAACCTCTGTAAAATGTCTCATTTATTGTCTGAATTTGATCCATTCGATCTGATAATACTTTGAAACTCTAGAAAATCTGCACAATTTAATCATTTTATCCCCATTTAAATTAGAGCAGCACCACTGAGCAACTTTCATAGAATCAAATAGGGCCCTGCCTACAGCGCTGTATCAAGTTCTCTTTATACATCCATGTTCAGTCTTACTCAAGGACACATCAGCAGGGGGTTGAACCCTGGACCTCTGATAGAAGGACCATGTTTGTGTTACATATGCAGATAAATTGAGAGTGCACTGCACAACAATTTCCCCTTTGGGATACATAACATTTATCTTATCCCATTTTATCGAAGGTAAAGTGTATATTCTGTATGTGAGTGTGTATGTCTGTGCGCTGGACTGCATTATACCCCTCATGACGTGATGATATATGCGAACCCTGTTGTATGCTGGACTGGCAGTGTCTCTAAAGTGCCTATCTCTGTGTGTGCCAAAAATTGCGTTAGTGTGTATGTATATGTGTGTGTGTGTGTGTGTGTGTGTGTGTGTGTGTGTGTGTATGTCCATTTACATCACACTGCATTTTGTCCTCCAACCATGAAGCACAGCTCCGCATCTCAGTCAGCAACTCTTTCCCTGCTCATCAGCACTCTTTTTGGAGTCCCCTATGCAGCTGCTGCCATGACACACACTCACACTCACACCCACACACACACACACACACACACACACACACACACACAAAGAAAAAGGAAGGTGCACACACAAGCAGTCATACATACATAACATACGTACAAAGTCAAACACGAGAGGACATTCCCGCAGAGACACACACATACACACACACCCTCATGTCCTTCCATTCTCAGTCAGCCTCTCTGACAAACATCTGGACCGTAAAGAGGAGATGATGGCGTCCCACAGCCCATAATGATCAGTCTGTCACCGTGGAAACCACACACTGTCGCCGCCCACGCCGCTGTCGCCAAGGTGTGATAGTCAGGGAGATGGAGAACACGGCGTACCAATAAACACACAACCAACACAAGTTTCCCACATTAAGATTTTTGCTTCTTTGGTATTGCTTTTAGTTTTTTTTTTATGTTTGTGAAGCCAATTAAAAGAGGAAAAAGAATTTTATAACACTGCGTTTGTTATCTTTCAGTCAATTAGCAGCAGGCAGTCTCTATGGTGATATGAATAAGACATTAAATTACAATCTTGTGCAGACATGTGTAAGAACAAAGAAATTAATCTACCTAGATGGGCGCCACAAGTTTTTGAGTTACTGAGGCTATTTTTTGGTTTAAACATTTCAGACTAACACAAAGTTCTGTCTGTATACTCTCACTGCAGTGATGCTCACCAGCAAAGATGGTAGGAACCCTGCTGTCAGTTTAAAGCAGTCAAACCAGCTGATTTAACTATGAGAACACTGGGCCCGTGCTGCTTATTTTGTTGAGTGAAACATGAAGGACTAAAAAACATCATATCAACTTAAGCCAAGCATACACTGTATGATTTTAGCCTGTTTTTGACGCAACGTTTTATCCCCTCACAGTCAGGCCGAATTTCAGCTTCGTCAGGCATCACTTGTTGCGCAGTGTGATCATCTGCTCCCAAACGGCCGTCAGACAGAGAGGACATTCCCACAGTCGTGCTTCAGCAGAAGGGCCCATGGTGTTGAAAAAATAGAAAAATATAGCAAAAAGTAGCAAGGATTTGAGGAGCTACAGGCTGCTACTTCTAACATGCGCTGCTGTCATCATAGTTCATAATCATTCTACTTTAAGAAAAATATTAATTAGAATTTTCTTGTGCATTTGTGAGGATAAAAAAATAGAAGTAGCAGCCTGTAGCTCCTCAAATCCTTGTTCCTTTTTGCTATATTTTGTTATATTGTTTTGTTTTTTTCAACACCATGGCCCCTTCTGCTGAAGCATGACTTTTCTACGATAAAGAAGCACTTATCAGCATCGGGAAAAGTTGTTTGGTGTTTGGACTGAATGCAGCAGACAGCAAGAGGATCCCCACAAATGGCATACGCTGAGCAACCAGTCAGACCAGAGTGGAGAAATGCGCCGGATGAAGAAGGGAAGAGAGCTAGCATCAGGGCGAGGCTGACCAAACTTAAACCAAGCGAAGTTCCTCTACCAAACCTTCTTCTGGCTAGTGGCCGGTCGCAAAAGAATAAAGTGAATGAGATGCGATTGAGGCTCACCTAGCAACAGGAAATGACACACTGCTCTGCACACATCTTCATAGAAACATGGTTAAACCCTTACATCCCGGATCAAGCTTTTTCACTGGACGGGCAGACCTTGTTGGGAGCCATAAGGACACAAGAATCTGATGCAAATTAAGAAAATGCACTGCAGAAACTGAATGATGCCACCTACAATAGCATGCCCAAGCAACCGGATGGAATTTTAATCAACTCCAAAGATGTACCAGGATCAAGGACAAACGTAATTTCATTTTTTAAATAATAATAAAAAACTAATATATACTACTAAATCTACCTTCCTAGTCTTAGGGCAATAAGACTTTTAATTGTTAACAGCAAATCTATTGACACCAGAGTCACATCAAATACATTCAAAGAGTAATTAATGCTGCCTGGATTTAAATTTAATAAGTCGCTGTATGTTGAAAAATAAGTCATCTGATCACAGTATCAAAGACACTTTCGTACTTTTTTAGGGTTTATCTGTAAATAAATCAAAACATTTCCAGACATTTCTAAAGACCCGCTGATCTCCTTGTTTCAACCTCCTGCAGACAGCGCTGAGCCATCATCAATACCAAACCATGTATGCGTCTGACTGTACTGTCCGCCCGTCAGCACGCTCAAAAAACTGGAACAGCAGTTACAAGATGCTGCAAATCCATCAAAACATTTACAGATACAGATACCACCTCAGGCACCCACACATCTCAGTGAATATCTGAGAGCATCGCAGGCTGGACCTGCCCTCACATTGATTCACTGGTTCAAAATCAGGTAGGAGAGAGGGAATGTGTGTGTGTGCATGAGTGTGTGTGTGCTGAACTCCCTGCTGCCTTTGAAGACACAAGACTCCATGTAGACTGTCTGCTAGAGACGGCACAAGGTTACACGTGTGCGAGCACACAAACCCACACACACACACACACATACGCACACGCGCACACACACACACACACACACACACACACACACACACACACACACAGACCACTAAACTGAGTAAATATTGGATATTTTTCCAACTGCAGACAGTTGGTTCTCAACAGGTGAAGAAATCAGGACATGACATATTCAGGAGGTTTGCTGACTGATGGAGTGCGATGGATGGGTGGATAATAGTGTGCGATGCGTGTGTCTATGTGTGAATAAGCCTGTGTGTGCGTGTGTGCGTGTGTTTGTGTGTGCGTGTGTGTGTGTGAGTGATGGATGGGCATGAGGGAGGGCGGTGAGATGGTCTCAAAGAACAAGCAACTAGATCCATATTCTGTCTTTCTTCCTCACACACAATCACACACACAATCATTCCTGTGTGTGTGTGTGTGTGTGTGTGTGTGCCCAAGTGTGTATAAAATGTATTAAACATTACAGATGATGCATCAGCCCCATGGATTAGCCTAATTGCAGGTAGATGCGGAGCAGCATATTGCCTGCATGTGAAAAATAAGAGCAGACCAAAAATCCAATTTCAGAAGAAAACAAATTTCAAAAGCAGCTCACGACGGCAATAACCTCCACCAAACCAATTCATAACAGCACCCACCGAGGAGGAGGGGTGGGTGGCTGCGAGGGAGGGTCGAGGCTGAAAGAGAGAGAGAGAAGAAAAGAGAGGTACCCAGGTGAATCATATCGTTTTTGTCTGGGCTGTAGACCATTTGCCAGTGTCTTATTGCAAAATTTAGGCTAAGAGTTGGCAATTTCTCCTTGAAACAAAGCGAGCCAGTGTTAAGCTGAATACTAATGGGAGCCCGAGGCGTTCGAAATAACTTTGAAAAGGGCAGCGCAACTCTGTCCAAAAAAGAACAACTCGTAGAGGAAGGGAAAAAGAGAGAGAGGGAGAGACACTACGAAAGAAAGAGAACTGGAGTGAGTGAAGGAGGTGTGTGTGTGTGTGTGTGTGTGTGTGTGTGTGTGTGTGTTGTAAAGAGAGAGAGAAAGAAAGGGAGGTGACAGTATTATGGGCTTGTCTGGTGGAACTCCCAACTCTGTCCACAATGAGATTAGGAGAGTTTGTCTCATTTCTTACTTGGACATCCTGTTCTTTTTAATTACGATGATGAATGGATTTGTCAGGAAGTGTGTGTGTGTGTCTGCGTGTGTGTGTTTGTGTGTATAAGTGTAGGTGTTTAGGTGTGTGCATAATGTGTGTGTGCATAAAACAATGGGACTTACAATTTCCATGACTATCCATACGAGTTGTATATAAGCATTTGTGTTCTAACGCCTGCATGTGTGTGTGTGTGTGTGTGTGTGTGTGTGTGTGTGTGTGTATGTGTGTGTGTGTGTGTGTCAACACTGCATCCTATAGCTGCGTGTGGTTGGGCCCAGCCCTGTAGCAGCAGTTGATGATAGCATGCTTGCTCTTTATACCAGTCTATAATTAAAACCTGACCACACCAGTTTACAGCACCACAACATCCACACACACATTTATCCATTTACACACACCCGTCTCTGAACTTTCGTCCTCTCTTTATTTGATTTGTTTATGCAAAGACACCATTCTGTGTCTCCGCCACACCCAGAGCTCGCAACTGTCTGTGTTGTAAAAAAAACAAAAAAACCTTTAATCTAAAATATTTGCATTTAAAGACTTACTACGTAAAATTCATCACAGTTCTATGTGTGTAAAAAATGCAAACCAAAATGTTAGCAAACAGGTCCCTGTTTAGACAACCAGCAGACATAAAGCAATGATGGCACCCATTTGTGAGTCGGTCCACATAGACAGTTCTCTAATTTTAGCCGTTTTGGGCCTAATTAACACCAACACGAGTGCTTTTGAAAACACGCTTTTCCCATCTTATTTCTCAAAAAAAAATCAACGGATGATGATATAACCTTAAATCTAAAGATCCATACACACGAAAACCAACATCAGAGAACTAGCAGTGTCAGAAGCCTGTGTCTCTGCCAAAGGTACACCTGAACACACCGCAGAGACTATACAACCAACGGCACATATATTTGTAATTCAAAAAGGAGAAACTGGTAAAACGTGATTTATCCAGTTAGCACATTAACAACACAATCCAATGTAGACATAGCAAAGCATATTTACCATGCACAAGTGAAAAATAACTCAAACCATCAGGAAATGTGTCTGCTGAAGAGCTCAATGGCTAAAAAAAACAAAAACAACCTTATCTCATGTAACAAGTGTGTTTCAACCTTACTCCCTCTGGACTTAAGCTATTTATCTGGTTTCCTCACTTATGTTTTTCTTTTCATGCACTGACCTGAACTGCCAATCAGAGTGATTTCATCCACCGACGGGCTCCACTATCTCTGACACGGCTTAAACATGCTGAATCACCTGAACAAAAGCAGACAAGTGCCAGTGAGGGATAACGGTGTGGGACACACTGTGAAGACGAGGGCAACGGACTTAACGAAGGCCCAACACTGACCGACGACCAAATGTCAGTCAGCTTGGTGTGTCAGGGCCTTAAAGCCAGGCAACCAAAAAAGGGAAGATGTTAACCAGTCAGAAGTCTCTCTGTAGTGCATTCTGACACGTGTTCCCAAATACATCATAAGAGTAACTGTACATTTCTGTGTAGACGTAAAAAGTCCTGTAAACAAAGTTATAGAAAGCACTTTTTTCACGTCCGCCATTTTCACTGAGCTAATATGCATTTTGCATGTGGACAGAAGGCAAAAACACATAGAAAAAAAAAACATTTTTAAACCCGTGTAAACCTGTGTATTTTTTGACAAGGCCTTGATCTCAAACAGCTCCTGAGGGGAATAACTGGCCCTTCAACTTCTGAATGCTCCACTATGTTCACCTAGTTGTTCAGCTAACATTCGCACTGCTGTTTGGTCCTCTGCAACCTACAGTACAGTGGGTTTATCAGAGCTTTTTCACTGAAAGCAGCCACCCTTTGAACCAAAAGGAACCAAGGCTGAATCAAAATAAAAAACTAAAAAAAGGTGCAGAGAAATGCTAAAATGCTCCACAGAGCTGAGGAGGACTGTAGAATTGGTGATAATTATCTACGGCTTTCTATTTCATTCAGAATGAACACTTTCACATGACAATTGGTGATGTTTTACCCTTTAATAATATAAAGTAAAAATATATTCATTTGTGCAGCTTAAACCTTTTATTCATTTTGAAGAAATGCTAATGCTAACATGGAGGCTTTACAGGATTATTAACTAAACAGCTATACACCAACGTGAATCGATTGAACATGGAAAGTTAGCAAGCAAGCTAACATAAGGCTGGTTTCCTTTTAATTTACACAATTTGAGGGTTAATGGAAACGCAAATATAGTTAACTCAGTTTAACAGATGTTTTTAGCTAGAAGCTAGTTTAGTAGTAGTTTTAGTACTATTCGCTTTCTGCTGTCTCATCATCTATTCAGCTTTTCACAAGTACCTAGCCAAAAAAGTGGTCCTTCAAAACATTTGTATTGTACCTTTGAGACTGAAATTGCAAGTTCCAAAATATAGCTGCTGTGTTGACTGTATTGTCATGTTTTATGAGTATTTTGTCCAGACTGCTGTAGTTCCATGTAAAGAGCTATTGTGAAGGTCTGTCTGTTTTTCGTCTTTCATCTATTACAGCCTATTGTTGTATTTCATAATGTAGCTTTAACAACTCCAAAAAACTAAACTGGCTCATAGAACAGTTCACTTACATATACCCAGTCTTTGGCACAGAAGAAAAATGAAGTCACGAAATAAGAGTATAAATGCTCAAATACAGCAAATGTCTGCTCAAATGGACTCAGCAAAGTTACTGATTTATTTCATAATGTCATTTATCATTATTCTCTCCAGCAGATTAATCAAGAAGTCTTATAAGCCCTCCTGTTCTGCACATTACATTGGACTCCAGCTCCATTGTTGCTGAACTTGCTTCCAAATTCAACATTTTATTCTCTTTCAGCTGCCAGAAAAGACAAGGAATCATCTGACAACCTGCAGAGACACAAATGTTGTGCTGCAATGCAGCAGATCTCCTCTAACAGCAGCCTCAGTGCTGAGGAGGCTGTGTGAGTGTAGGGTTGGTAGTTTGAACTCCTGAGTAAACTCTGAGCAGAAAAATGTTAAACTGAGCCTTCTGTTCACTGCTCTTCCCTATGACAAAAGAAGGAATAGTTCATCATTTATAGAAATGCACTTATTCACTTTCTTGCTGAAATTCCTAGTATAGCATATTGAAAACAAGTCATAGTATAGTAGCCTATGCAAAAAAAGGTCATACTATGTTTAAAAAGCTATTTTAAAAAAAGAAAAAAGGCCATATTAGAGCATGTTGAAAAAAGTCATAGTATAGCATGTCAAAACAGAAGGCACAGTATAGCTTCTTCAAAACTGAGAGGTCATAATATAGCATTTCCAAAAATTGTCATCGTGTAGCATGTCAACAAAAACAGTATTACAGCATGATGGGAAAAAAAGTCATAGTGTAGCATTTTTTTAACTGAAAACAGGAAGGTAACTGTATAGTGTGTTGAAAAAATGTCATAGTATAGTATGTCAAAAAAACCTAGATAAAATAATGAGGATAAGCAGGTGAGTGGTTACAGCCGATGAATGAATTATTTAAATGATACCACTGTCATGTCTTTACTGTAAATATGATGCTACAGCCAGCAGTCAGTGAGCTGAGACTGAGTCCTTTTAACAGAAATGACAGCATCAGACGTTTTAGAAAAAAACAACAACCAGTTGATTTTCAATTGTCAAAGACCTCTGCTGGCTGTAGTAATTATGACAAGACTAGAGAGAAGAAGTCAGTTGACATCAGTATGGATAGCAATTTTGTACATGCAAATTCAGTTAGTGCTGTACACCACACAAAACTTCTTGTCAGTGCATTACACATATGTATAAGTTTACATTCATAAAGATAAAATATTCATTTTAGTGAAATGACTGAGCATCCCACATTTACGATGGTGAGCTATAAGCTCAGTACGATTTGTCACTGACCAACAATCTCTTCTTTGAGGGTTAAGTAATAGATTTGTGCTGCATTCATGCAGTATCACAATAATCTGAAAAATGAGTTCCCAATAATATTTCATGCCTCACCTGATCCTTTGCTTCGCATTAACAAAGTGTTGTTTAATCACTTTGCAAAACAAAATACAACACTCTTTATATTCTCTTCATTTCCATATTACTGAAAGCACATGAACACATGAAAGTTGGAGGAACGAACGTGAGAGAGGCACATGAATGCAACACTGGCCTCGGCTGAGGAGGCCTCGACTCAAGTTTGGTTCAATCATTTCTCATTCACTAACCATAGCTGGAGGTGCAAGTAGAACTGTACTATATCACCAAATGGGAACAGTCAGAGATTCATGAAAAAGCTGTTAAAAAAAGAATTGTTACTTTAATTTTGCCATCTGTGCATTGATAATTATATAGCAACAGTCCAGAGAGTGAGGAGAGCAGATTGGATGGGTCAAAAAATTATGGATGCTGCTTGTCAACTGTGGGCTTTTCTTTAAAGCATGATCATTCTCGAACTCTCGAACTGCCTAAACATGACCAAACCATAACTGAACTGTAAGTGGGCAAAAAGGAAAATATGAACAATTCCAAAAACGTCAAACTCTTCCTTAAAGGGAGTTTCAGTTCATAAAACCTCAGTATTGTTGTTGTATCTTGTTTTTTTTCCTTTCAGATATTGTCATTATTACTGTAAGAAACAAAGGCCAAAACTGTGAGAATAAGACCTTGGTTGTAATAAACTGGAATCATCCTTCAGGTCTAAACTGCTGCTGTGAGGCTGCTCAGCGGCAAACGGAAGAAAACTTTATCTTGAAGTCAGCAGAAGGTGAATGTAAAGCAGGATATGCTGCTCAGTCGACGGTCCACAGATCAATAAAGTTTTCGCAACCTTATAAATCGACTGTCTGCAGCTGTATGGTACAGAGACTAAAAACTGCTGGAGACAATAAGGACTCACTTTTTACATGGAAGTGACAGTTCGCTGACACAGAAGCCAATCAAATATCACACACCGTCACCTTCTGATCTGATAGACTGTGGATTCTCACCGAAAGGGCACGCATACACAAGCGCACACACACACACACACACACTCACACAAACACACGCACACACACGCACACATGCAGCAGAGTGTAGAGACCGGCCGTGGCATGTATGACAAATGAGTTTTAACACTAGGGGTTCACTGTGTGGTACCAAAAACATGGCAATACAGTGTTATATCTCTCTGCTGTCTTCCCCTTACTTCCCCTAAGACACACACACACACACACACACACACACACACACACACACACAAACAATGTCACTGCAGACCCCCTGGGGTCCAGCAAAAGTAGCTTTTGATTTGCATACCATGCACACATTTTTAGCATCACAAGTGTTTGTTGGACCGTCCTAGGTGGTAATGAGGAGCGAGTGAGAGAAAAGAGGGAAAGAGAGAGAGAGAGAGAGAGAGAGAGAGAGAGGGAGGAAAAATGACATTGTGTAGCTGAGTGGTGTCCGTGGAGACTCTCTCTCTCTATGGCAATGTGACAGTGGAGGATGCAGATGGAAACGTGCCACACACACACACACACACACACACACACATACATGCGAACGTGAATAATAGGGGACTATCTAAGTGTACTATCCAAGAGGGAACCTTTATTAGCAGTCATTTTAAAAATACAAAACTAGAATTGAAAATTTACTTTTGAGGTCTTCTTTCACAATATTACTGCAAATGTGATTTTTACAATTTTTTAAAGAAATTGCCAAGAGGGGACCTGAAGCCTTGAGCGACGTCTGCCTATCAAAGGTGGGACATCCATATACTGCAGTCAAACTGGTTTATCCTGGTTCTCTCACCTATAGAGTGCTTCTTTTTCACTAAAACTTCATTTGTATCTTTAAAAATGGGTATGTAAACTTTATTGCTTGCAATATATCAACATTTTTTGTGATAATAAATATTACAGAAATAATACTTGCCAAAGCAAAGTATATCTTTTAAAGAAGGCTCCCATAATCCTGTGAATTCAGTTTTATCTTACTATTTACTGTTAATAACTTTATTGTTGTCTTTGTTTTATATATGTATATATATATATATATATACATATATATATATATATTTAGACCAGACCAATTGTAACTACCAATGTATCACCAAAAATTCAGAAAAATAAATCTATAAACAGAGTAACATTATACATAAAATGATCAGCAATATAATTACTTATTTTAATAAATAATATATTTATTTTAATTAATTAATCACTATAAAATGATTTAACACAAGTCTGTGATTAGACCTTAAAAGCTGTTTGCTTCCAAAAGAAAGAAATCACACTGTGACATGACAGTTGAGCTCAGGTCCAGAGAAGTCAGTGGCTTTCTGGATTTTGTTGAATCTGGCTTTCACTTAGCATAGTAGAGTCTTAAATTGCATTTATAGATGCAGTGATGAACTGTGTTCACTGTCAGTGGTTTTCAGTGTCCCCAGGCTCATTTTGTGATATCATGTTGGTATTTAATGCAGTGCAGCTTTATGGGTCAAAGGTCATGGCCATTCATTTTTGGTTTTTAGCCTTGTCCCTTTTATGCAGAGATTTCTCAAGGTTCTCTAAATCTTTTCATGCTATTATGGCAGATAGTTAATGGATTTGAACAGCAAATATCTTGTTTTGTAATGTATTCCTTTGTGTTCACAATAGTTTTTCAGTGATGGATGAAACACCTGTGTTTGTTAGTGTATTTTAGCATTATCTAATCTAGACCCCATTCAAAAATGTTTGTTTTTTAATGACTACGATCTGTAACACATACTACACACACTGGCATGCAGCATTGTCACAGTGCACAGAGAGTGTCGTGAAGTGAAAGGCACATAATAAATGTTACGATAAGTTCACAATGACACTCAGCTTTACAGGACTTTTACATTCTAGTATTGTAAGCTGAAACTTTTCTTTAGCACTTAAAGTTTAACTGGTATGTTAGTGTTTTTGATGGGCATTGAAATGGTGATGAGCCACCAACAACTCATCCCAAAACCATCACAACAGGATACACATCTATGAATGGGCCTTCATAAGTCGACTTCTGTTTGTACTCTTTGAACTTTGCACTCTAAAAAGAAAAAAAAATGTCCACACTCCATTTCCTTTTGTAAGAAAACTAAAAAAGGAGTTTTAAATTAAAATTATGTAACATCAAACTTTGACTTGACCTTTAAAATTGTTCAATTTCAAAATACTTACCTGACCAGTTTTCACAAGTAGTGAATGTCAATCAAGTTTTCAATATACTTGTGTTCTCTCAGTCTGTACTTAAAGAAATGCAACTTGTTTGTTGGTGCACATTACAGAAGAAGGTCCACCCTTGAGTAGGATATAATGACATGGAGTCCACTGTTGGCTGGTACATAATGTCACAAGTTCCTTCTTAGATAGCACGGAGTGACGTTCACACTCAACCATGTAAAGCACATACAAACATATTTAATAATACTTGTGAAAAAAAATCTCATCTGAATAATGTTACATTTCTTCTTCAAATATGATTTGTTAGTATGTTTGTGTAACAGAATATAAAGAAGCTCAACTTTAGTGGCTGGCTTAACCTTTTATGGCTTGATACTGTATTAATGGGAAATTATGCCCATTTCTAAAATACATACATATTACTTCTATGATCTAAGGCAGTCTAAAAACATTAGTAAACATGGGCAACTTCGCTCCCATATCCAAAAACTGGAGTGCTTGTAGATGTCATGTGATATAAAGTGTAGAGTTGCTCCATTGATATGAAATTGTGAAAGATTTTCTAGATGACACTGAGAACAGCCAGAACAATGTTATAAGTATATGGGAACATTTTCTGTTACAGAACTGACAACACCAATATAATAAAGTTCATTTGGGTTTAAGGGATAACAAACATTCTGTTGGTCCCCAAAATTAGGCTCTCGATGAGCAGAAGGGCAGCTCCAGACTTTATACTTCATGACATTACAAGTCTGAGACTTCTTTCTCTAGTGTCTAGATCAGAGATATCACACATACTGGCTGATCCCTTGGCCATGGAAAAAACATACTGGAATTCCTACTTTAGATGTTCACCTTTACAATGAAGGGTTTCCCAGAAAGGACCAAAACGATATAAAGGTCAGCAACAGTATTTGCTGATTAATCATAAAAATAGATTTATTATCAGACTTTTACTGGAAATTCCCATTAAGAGTTATTACAAGCACAGGATCTCTTTTACAATGTAATAATGCGTGCTTTCAATGTATATGCATAAGAATGCATTTTCTTTGTTGATCAACATTACAGAAAAAAGGCCACACATATAGAATAAAGCGGCAATTGGTCCCAAGTTGGCTGGTACATAATGACACAAGTTCCCTTTTGGATAGGACAGAGTGATATTCACACTCCACCATAGATTAATGAAAAAGAAATAGAAAGGTGCATTTTGTAAAGAGAAAATATCTAATACAAAATGTATCTATTCAGTAAAGCTTCTCATTGTTTAGTAAATTGGCACCAGAAATGTTGCCATTGTAGCTATTTAAAATAAAAGCTATAATGTGAACACAATTATAACTTGTCTTAGTATTCACTGTGACGTGACAGATGAGCTCAGGTCCGGGGAAGTTGGCAGTGTTTCTGGATTTTGTTGATATCTGGCTTTCACTTTGCATAGTTAAGTCTTAATTTGCATTTATAGATACAGTGATAAACTGTGTCCACTGTCAGTGGTTTTTAGTGTCCCCGAGCTCATTTTGTGATATCCTTCAGTCATGTTGGTATTTAATGCGAATTGCAGCTTTATGGGGTCAAAGGTCATGGCCATTCATTTTTGGTTTTTAGCCTTGTCTCTTTTATGTATTTCTCAAGGTTCTCTGAATCTTTTCATGCTATTATGATAGGTAATGGATTTGAACACAAATATCTTGTTTTGTAATGTGTTCCATTGTGTTCAAAATGAATAGTTTTAGTGATGGATGAAACACCTGTGTTTGTAAGTGTATTTTAGCATTATCTAATCTAGACCCCATTCAAAGATGTTTGTTTTTAATGACTACAGTCTATAACATATACTACACACACTGGCATGCAGCATTGTCACAGTGCACAAAGAGTGCATGAAGTGAAAGGCACATAATAAATAATATAATAATACGATAAGTTCACAATGTCACTCAGCTTTACAGGACTTTAAATTCCAGTATTGTGAACTAAAACCTTTCTTTAGCACTTAAAGTTTAACTGGTATGTTAGTGTTTTGATGGGCATTGAAATGGTGATGAGCCACCAACACCTCATCTCAAAACCATCACAGCAGGATACACATCTATGAATGGGCCTTCACTAGTTATATTCTGTTGACCCCATTCAAAGAGGTTTGTGCAACCCAGAACTAAGTTTTATTATTGTTATATCTATTTTTTGGTTGTTTTTGATAACTATAGCTGGTAACAAATAGAGTTGTAAATTAGTTGGCAAATACAGGGCTGGTATACAGCATTGTCACTCTGACACAGAGAGTGTGCATGAAGGCATGTGAGATTGCTAAAATAAGTTTACATTGACACTCAGCTTTACAGGTCTTTACATTCCAGTGTTGTCAACTGAAACAACTCTTTAGCACTTAAAGTTTAACTAATGTTAATGTGTTTCTGATGGCCATTGCGTTAAAAATTCAGACAAACAGAGCCACTGAGAGCCAAGATGCCCTACTGCTTTAGAGAGGGCCACTTAATAAATAATTACCTTTCAATTATTTCAGTGATATTACATACATGTGGTTATTATGTCACTTCCCAGCAGATGTTTCTTCATGTGAAAAACATGTTTAACTCCTTTTTGAATAGCTTGTAGTCAATTGTGCAATTGACGACAAATGTGGAATTCTGCTTGTATTTCTACTCTTTACAGTTTAACATTATCTTACCCAACATCCACTTGTTTAACACAGGAAAGAGGAAAAAGCCATGTTTCAGTCAGATACAACATCTAGATATGAGAAGTAAGCAACCCTGAAGCCCAATGTGTAATGTCCTCACGGCCATAACGACCATCGTCAGCTAGAAGAATCCATCCCCCGCACTGCTGTGAATCAAGGCCTGACAGATTTTCACAGGCTGACTTGCAGAGAATCAAACCCCTCTCCCACTGCAGGTCACTCACTTCTCAGTGGCAGCAGTCTCCACTGTTCAACACTCAAAGTTAGGATCTGAGAATCATATGGGTGCTGGTCCTCCACCTCTTCAGTGTAGAAGAAATTACATATTTTGTCCACTTCATCAACTGAAGGCCAAAGTAAATATAAAAATATATCTATAAAACTGTGTGTGAATGTAATAAAGACAGATTGCTTTCTAAAAGAATGCACAAAGCCACTGAATCAAATGTACATAGATCATACAGAGATGAATAACATTTTTTTCACACATATGAATACACTCGCCTCTTTTAGGGATGCATCTTACTCCATAAATGTGGTAATTTTACATGTCGGTATCATCTTTCTGAAGCTGGCAATACTGTATTATAGGCATCATTAATAACTTGTTAACTGACTGTTAATTATACTTTTGTCAATACTCCTTGATAACCAATGAAGAAATGATAACTAATTAACTTTACCCATTATAAGTAATGTTATAGATTGTTATTTTATTAGTCAAATACCAAGACTTATACAGTCTTGTATAAATACATAAACTAAGTATTAATGGTTTCCAACTAATTTGTAAACCTTTGTAAAAACAAAAAAGTAAATTATACAATATAAATATCTCTTGGATAGATAGACCAAATATTTATAACACTTTGTTAACTATTAATAGTTGGTTTGAAAACTGTTTATAAACATTGTTTGGATGGTTTCTATAAAGTTGCAACTGCTAATGGTAATAAACTGTTAAACTGTTAACAAATACCATGTAGCAGATCTTGAAATACTATTTGGAAGACCATTATAAAGTTGCAGTTGCTATTTAAATCTTTTGAGTCACTTAATAAATAATGTCTTTCTAAGCACTTTGTAAAGTATACATACACGTTTGCCCTTCATTAAATTTTAATAGGTTTCAAAAGTTGCAAAACAACAATAACCCACTACATTTATCTTTGGCTCAAAGTTGCATGTCAACATTGACTTTCTGTTCATATATGTGTTTAAAATGATAATCACACAATCAGGACACAAATATGTACTCTTTATGTAGCTCACCTATAAAACATTTAAAAGGGCCAAATTAGTTTTACTCCATACAATCAATAACCATTGACAACATTTTAACTATCTAAATAATGTTTGTAGATGCTTTACAGAGTATCTAATTCTGTAGTATTGTTTTACCTCTTTAGTTAAAACAGAACCTTTTATTATAATTAGAATAATGAGAAATGTAAACTTGAGGCAATAACCTGTGCAACATCAAAATGGTATGTCATGAAATAACAGATGTAATCATTAGGTAACTGAATATGTTCAACTACATAAATATCCATAATAGTACAAGTTTTGAAAAAAAAAAACCAGTATTTAAAATGGGAATTAAAGTGGAGAATTGTATGCCTACTCCATACAATTTCAGGGTGTTCTTCCCAATAATCCAGGGATGTTGTACTAACCAAGATAAGCAGTGTGTGCTACTTGTTAAACCCAGGATGGGGAATAAGCCACGTTTCAGTCAGTCTAAATCAGATACAGCATCTTGGATATGAGAAGTTAGCAACCCCTTAGCTCAATGTGTCATGTGCTAACGACCATCGTCAGCTAGAAGAAACCATCCCCCGCACTGCAGGGAATCAAGGCCTGACAGATTTTCACAGACACACCCCTCACTCACTGCAGGTCACTCACTTCTCAGTGGCAGCAGTCTCCACTGTTCAACATTCAAAGTTAGGATCTGAGAATCATATGGGTGCTGGTCACTCCACCTATTCAGTGTAGAGGAAATTACATATTTTTGTCAGCTTCATCAACTGAAGGCTCATAAATCTAACAATATATCTATAACACCATGTGATTGCTTACTTAATAATGCAGAGCACCACTGAATCAAATGTTTAACATCTTAGAGATGAACAAATAATTTTTTCACAAACAAATGAATATTTAACCTCCTTAGGGATGCATTTCGCTCCATAAATGTGCTGGTAATTTTACATGTCAGTGTCATCTTTCCTAAGCTGGCTGTTAACAGACTGTTAATTTCACTTTGTCAATACTACTTGATAACTAATAAATAAATTGCAACTACTGATGGTACGCTGATACACTGATACACTACTGATGGTATATTGTTAAACTGTTAAAAATACCATGTAGTGGATCTTGACATATTATTTAGGAGGACATTTTGAAGTTGCATTTGCTGTTTTAAATCCTACAGTCACTTAAAAAGTGCTTTGTTTCTCAGCGCAGTGTTAAGCATGCATACACGTTTGCCCCCATTAAATGTTTTATAGGTTAGAAAACTATTTATTTTCATATATAAGTTCAAACTGATTTATGACCAAACCTTTTAAATTTATATCACTGCAGCTCAAATGAAAAGGGTTCAGGAGGTGAAAATGGACTACATAAATTCAACATTACAGATCAATAACAAAACCTATGTTACAAAACTACAATAATCCACCATGTTTTTTCTTTGGCTCAATGTTGCATTCTGACATTTTATTTCTGTTTCCTGAATATGTTTAACATGATGATCAGACGATCACTCTTACTCTTTAGTTTTGTTTTACTCTATAGTTGAAACCAAACCTTTTATTATGATTAGAACAATTAAATGTTAACTTGGCACAATAAACTATGTAACATCACAATGGTTTGCCATGAAATTCATGTAATTATTAGGTGATTAAATATGTTCAAATATTTAACTATCCAGTAAAAAAAAGTACAACTTTTGTATCAGTATTCAAGCTAGTGGGAATTTGAGTGGAGAATTATATGCCCAATCTGTAAACTTTTAGGATGTTCTTCCCAATAATCCAGAGATGTTGTACCAGCTAAAATAAGCACTGTGTGCCACTTGCTTAACCCAGGACAGGGACAGACCCATGTCTCAGGCAGTCAGAGTTGGATGTAACATTCTAGCTAATATAAATTAGCATCTCTGAAGCTTAATGTGGAATGGCCTATTGACCATCGTCAACAACAAAGAAACCAACCCCCACACTGCAGAGAATCAAGGCCTGGCACAGAGCTGCACACACTGACCCCTCACCCTCTCCAAGTCACTCATTTCTCAGAGGCAACCTTAAAGGCACATGGGTGCTGGACACTCCACTCAGTCAATGTGGAGGATTGTTTAATGCTTACATCATAAACTAAAACCCTTTAAGGAATTTGAAATTCTTCATATAAACCAAAACTGTGTTGAATAATAATAAGTCCCTCTGGTCACTGCAGCATGCACACAGAGAGATGGCAAATCATTTAATCCAATACAAAATGAGTAGTCAGCCTCTGTTAAAGACAATCCATAAATGTGCTGGTAATTTTGCATGCCAGTACACCCATTTAAAAACTCTCAGTTCCCTCTCCTACAACAGAAGACTTTAAAGGTCGTACACAGCAGACAATCCAATCCAAATCTCTCAGCGTTATTTTTTATTTTACTTGAAAGTGAATCCTATTTTGATCCTAGTTCTGCAGTTTTGTTGTTGGCTGTTTTATATTTCTTTAGTTGTTTTAGTAGTTGTAGTTGTTTTGGTTTCTTGAGATCTAGTAATGTGTATATACAATTTTGTCTGTCTAATGCAGATTTAAGATTAATTTAAAACATTGGAGAAAATATAAAACAAAACAAAACAAAACAAAACAAGAAGTGTCATTTTGTACAGGCCAAGAGGGACAAAGTGTGGACTGACTTTCCTTTTTAGAATTTAAAGTTAAAGTACAGCCAAAAGTACAGCCAAAAACCTATAGAATTTGAAATAGATCATCTCAGCAGTTGAACAGAGGGTTTCAGAGGTTAATCATTCCTCTAACTGACTTATCCCTGTAACTGAGACAAACTGATTGCTCACAAAACCTCCCATATTATAAATACCATTAAAGATTGCTCTAGTCATTTATATCATGGTGGGTTGTCAATGTGTTTTCAACACAAGGTAAAAAGGAGCACACTCTTAAACAGCAACTCAAAAACTTATTCAGGTGCACGATTCAAAAAGCAATGTACGAAAAAACTAAAATGATATTTCTATCTCCAATTCCCTAAAAAAATAAATAATTTTATTATTACATTTTTGTAAGATTATTTTCTTTGAACAATAATGCATCTAACTTCTTTTTTCCTATTCTTTGTCATTTATCCATGTTGAAATGGGAATGTCACTCTATACTATATATCTAAGATGGAACTTGTGTCATTATATACCAGCCAACAGTGGACTCATGTCACTTTATACAACTCAAGTGTGGACCTCTTTTCTGTAATGTGGAGCGACAAATAAAATGGATTCCTATAGATGGGCACATACATTGGATTTCAACCATAACAATAAATGCCAAATTCAGCTGATTCCTGGAATTCTGGGAGACCCTGCAATTTTGTCAAATCACTGCAACTATACAGAATTCTTAACTATTTAAACCGGTTAAAATCTGATTTTCACTGTTTGTCTGCCCACAACTAATCCACTCAGTTCCTCAGTTGCCCTCTAAGTATTTCTGAGTGGCTCTGATGTTTTACAAAGAAGACTTTGGACCAGCAAAGCTATTTTTAAATTATTTGCTTCATTTTATGCAAATATTGGCTCTGAAAAGGCATCATTCAATGATGATGACTTTATTCCTTTTTAAAAAAAATAACATTTTGTTTTAATATTCTTTTCCCAATAGAAAAAAACTTCAAATCCTCAAAATAAAACCTAAAACTTGCATGGCATTTTTTTGCCTGTAAAAACTGTTAAATGGAAGTTTTGAGTAAATCCATCCATATTCTCAAGTGATGCTAGCCACGCAAGATGTATGCAGATGTGCCTGTGCTGTCTGGCTGTCTACTGGCGTATAATAACAATGCAGCTGAAACCTGTCCGGCTATGTTCTCATCTCACATCATCCTGCCATGATCCAGATTGATGCAGGTATGCCAAAAGCACTGACAGAGGAATGTATTTGAAAAGTTAACAATGAGAATGGACTGGGTAGCCCCTTTTTAAACACAGTGTCAAGCTATAAAATGGTAAAAGACATCCACAATGGCTGAGCCTTTATATTCAGTTACAAAAATACATACTTACAGATCCTTTTAGAAGCAAAAAAAAATTACATGATTTAGTTTAGATATATTTACAAGTAACTTGTGTCATTATGTACCAGCCAACTGTGGACCCTGTTGCTTTATATCACACAAGGGTGGATCTCTATTGCCTGTAGAGTAGATCAGCAAATAAAATGCATTCCTGTGATTATAGAGAAACAAAACATATGTACATTGTAAGATTGACAGAAATCTAGTGCTTCTAGTGCATCTAAAAACTCAAAGGGAGTTTTGGAGGATTGAGCTAATCTCAAGGTTAAGTTAAATTCTGATAATAAACTAATTTAAGCAATTCATTAAAATTAGTAAAGATCTTGCTGGTATTTTCTCTCCACATTTTCTTCCTACCATTATTATTATTATTATTATTATTATTATTGTTGTTGTTATTGTTATTTCTCCTTTCTTTAGATTTTAAAATATTTCCTTGCCCTCTGGGGAAGCCATTGTAAAAAACAGTGTCAAGCTAGATGGTTAAGCCATCCACTAAAACTGAGCCTTTATAGTTTGTTATAAAATATTAGTTATAATTATAATAATCACAGTCATTGTAATCATAGTTGAGAATAATTTTTGAATTATTTAGGTGAGATTCTTTTGTGTAGAAGTCTTATCTATCTCATTTTATTTATTCTTTACATGGTGGAGTGTGAACGTCCTCCATGCTATCCAAGAGGAACTAATTGTCATTATGTACCAGCCAACAGTGGACTCATGTTGCATTATCCTATGTTTGGACATGTTTTTCTATAATGTGCACCCACAAACAAATTACATTTCTATGAGTACAGACTGAGAGTGTATATTGAAGTATATTGAAAAACTGATTGACATTCAGTGCTCGTGAAAACTGGTCAGGTCAGTATTGTCAGGGACTGAACAACTTTAAAGGTCTAGTCAAGGTCTGATGTTACATCATTTTACATAATTAAACCTAAAAAGAAAAAATCTTACTGCTGATCATTTTATGTAAAGGTTTATTCTGCTTGGATTATAGTTTTCTTGCTTTTTTTAAGGCTCTAAAATACTGATTTCTCTCCTGCCTTCTGGGGAGCCCTTTATTTTAATACAGTATAGAGCTTAAAACTTATGAAATCACCTAAAGCCAAGCCTTGAATTTTAATGCAAAGACTAATAACAAATCACGTTTCAGGAGACTGGTGTCTTTATTAACCCTATCATGCTATTTGTATCATATTTGATACATTACATTCTGTGGCCTTCATGTCACCCACATTAACATTACTAAAGCCTGTTTAACGGACCATCTGCAGTATGAAAGGCTGCTGTGGAAGAGGAGTGTTAAAAAAGCGGCGATGTGTGTGAATGGTGGTCGCTCAAATACCAGCTCCAACCAGGAGGAGAGCTCTGAATATGGATATAAACACTCACACACACTTTGGTCCCCTCTTGGCAAAATCTGAAAAATTTCACCAGAGGCCATAACACATGATTTTATGATGATTTAGAGCATGTCCAAGTGGGGACTTAAAAAATGTCCCCTGTTAGTTTTGCCGTTCCCTGTTGGTGACTGTGTAACGATGAGTATGTTCCCTGTTATATATATGCGCGAGTGCACACACACACACAGACACACACGCACACAACTCCCACATACACGGCTGGCTGACTGACTGACTGCTGGCTGTTCTGCAAGGCCTCCCAGTCTGGGAACCCAGAGGTGTCAGACAGTTATAATTATCACTCTGCTTCCACACTCACACTCTCTCTCTCTCTCTCTCTCTCTCTCTCTCACGCACACACACACACACACACACACACACACACACACACACACACACACACACAGTTCCAGTGTTGAATGGCATCCAGTTAGAATCTAGGCCTGTGCACCAGTCTGAAGTAAAAAAGAAGAGAGGCACCCAGGAAGGCTTGTTTTCCCTCGTTGGTGTAAAAGGATGTCAGCTTCCAGCTTTCCTAATTTTCAACTTCTGTTATCACATTTTTGAGCCATAAATAATTCATACGTAATGTTCCAGCACGAGGCTTTTAGTTTTATACTCCATCCATAAAAAATCCACTGTGAGGACTGCAGAAAGTGAACCAGGCAAAAAAAAAAAAAATGTGCGTATTCATCGAAAGAAGACTTTTATTCCCCTATGGCCTCATGTAGCGGCAAATGAATGACAGTTGAACCATAATTTACTTTAAGTGTTTTACATTTATCCATATTTCAAATAATTTCACTACAAATTACATTCCTTCAAGAGCATGTATTGAATGAATTATTAAACCGTTAATTATCTAAGTGAAAAGCCTCATCAGTTCTAAATGGCTCAGTGTGTGTATAAAGGCATTTTTAGTCACCTGAAGAACAAAAACATCATAGATATTCACTGCTAATTATAATGGTGACTGCACACCTGAGCATCAATATATGAAAATTATTTGAAAGCAGAACTGTGTCCTTCAGCTGCTCCTAAATGACTGCCATTGTAATTATTATGCAGACGTTAGTGGCATTTCTTTAGTTGATTAAAAAGCCTTCAACCTCAACTTTTATTTTCTTTAGCTGAAAAGGTTTGAAAAGTGGAAAAAACGGGGCAGCATGTTGTGATGCAGAGAATGTGGCATGAGTTTGAGTACATGTCATTTTGAAAATAATAAAAGCTCCGAGCAAATGAGGCCTCAATGTGGACATGCCAGCGCCACGGCAACCGGCAGACTGACTGCCCGCACTAAAAAGGAGAAAGACACATTTTTGTCCTCAGTAGACTCCTCAGTGTGAGCGCACAACACTTTCCCCTCATATTATATAAACAAACTAATGTATGTAAATGTATGGGAGGAGTAATTTACTGTAAGGAGTCACTCTTCATTTAAACATAATGGTTTGTGTAATGGCTAGATTAGCCTCTGGAGAGAGTTCTTATTCACAGTGTTTAGTATCAAACTAAGGACTCAGGCATGCAAAGGTAATTATCAATATAAACTTACCTTACTGCATCATAATAGCAGTTACAAAACACATCTACAAGCAGAGTGAGTCATGCACATAAACACTATTTTAGCAAAATATAAGAATCATGCTGATGGGGACATTCATGCATTAGTGAGTCAAACAAATAAGACAAAACAACAACAACAAAAAGAAGTTCCAGTTCCACTCATTCTTTGGGCTCTGCAAACAGGAAGTGTAAAGCTGCCATGGAACCAGTGAGTTACTGTAGCCGGGGGGAACAGCTTGAGCTCTGTTTTTTCTTGCCTACAGTTGTTTACATTTTGGAAAATCTGCACTATGAAAAATCTAATTGTTCCTGTTAGCGGTGTGATCATGGAATCAGAAATTATGGCTGTTTATGGATAGGAGATGCTACCATTACCAGAAAAAATAATTGTTCTAGTTTGAAAGAGTTATGACTCTGAGGAAAGCAGAAATGTGGTAGTAAGGGTTAAAAGAAAGGTTCCTATTTTTCTGTTATTGTCGTTTTACAGAAATCACATCCATTTAACTAACTAAGACTGCTGAAGCCTCAGATTTTTGAGTCTCCAAGCGGAGAATAGGTGGGAACAATAAGTTTGCTATGTTCCATGAGCTCTCTTCAACGTTTAAGTATAATAACAATATCTCTGATAAATGCCACAATCATGACAAACACAAGCAAAATAGCTGTCGCAAATGTACCTTTTGCAATTTTAGTCTGGTGATTGTTCTTTGGCTAAGTGGTTGTATGTATTGCATCGCTGAGCAGCGATTGCAATTTCACTTGTTCTTCAGGTCAGTGGGTGTGTGCTCATGAATGGCTTGTTCTTTGGCTCAGGGAGTGAATGAGAGTCTGAGCGAAAATCGTGCTGAACGAGAGTCTGAACGAAAATTGTGCTGAATGTTAGTCTGAACGAAAATTGTGCTTAATGAGAGTCTGAACGAAAATCGTGCTTAATGAGAGTCTGAACGAAAATCGTGCTTAATGAGAGTCTGAACGAAAATCGTGCTGAATGAGAGTCTGAACGAAAATCGTGCTTAATGAGAGTCTGAACGAAAATCGTGCTGAATGAGAGTCTGAACGAAAATCGTGCTTAATGAGAGTGAACGAAAATCGTGCTGAAGGAGAGTCTGAACGAAAATCGTGCTTAACTAGAGTCTGAGCGAAAATCGTGCTGAGTGAGAGTCTGAACGAAAATTGTGCTGAATGAGAGTCTGAACGAAAATCGTGCTTAAGAAAGTCTGAACGAAAACCGTGCTGAATGAGAGTCTGAACGAAAATCGTGCTGAATGAGAGTCTGAATGAAAATCGTGCTGAAGGAGAGTCTGAACTAGAATCATGCTGAACGAGACTGGCACTGACTGAAAGTCTGAACGAGTGTTTGAGTGACTCTGAGCGAGAGTCTTGTTCAGAACAAGAGTCTAAACAAGAGTCGTGCAGAAGAGAATAGGGCTGAACAAGCATCTGAACAAGAGTTGCACGGAATGAGAGTCTGAACAAGAGCTGAACTGAGGAAGGGTCTGGACAAAATTTCTCCTGAACAAAAATCTGAATGAAAGTTGCGCTAAACGTGAATGTAACAGAATTGGGCTGAATAAGTGTCTGAACAAGAGTCTGAATGAGATTCGGCCTGAACGAAAGTCTGAACGAGAATTGAGCTGAACGAAAGCCCAAACAAAATTTGTGCTGAACGAGACTAAACAAGAGTTGGCCTGAACAAGCGTCTGAACAAGAGTTGAGATGAATGAGAGTCAGAGTGAGGGTTGTGTTGATTGAGAGTCTAAATGAGAGTTGTGCTGAACAAGAGTCTGAACAAGACTTGCAATAAACAAGAGTCAGAACAAGAGTCTGGCTAAAAAGGGTCTGCTCAAGTGTCAGACTGGGCAAGATTCGGAAGCAGCTGCTCTCAAAAGTTAACCTGGCTCTCCAGGTTACAGAAGCAGAACTTTGAATTCACGCTTGTAAATTAAGTTTAACTCATTCCTTATAAAAACTGGTTCAAAAAGAAGGATTTCATAGTAGTGAGGTAAATGCCTTTGAACTTAAATTCACAACACTATTTTTAACATCTTGAAGCCTTTTATAGTATATCATATTACATTCCCAGCTTCCACACTAACCCCAGTGGAGACTAACCTACATTTTACTGTAGTAGTCTGAAGTCTAACTACAGATTGTTGGTCTAAGTCTTAATTTAGCTCCTTCATTAAGAAATGCTTCACCACTAGACCAGTGAAAGTATCTCTGTACCTATAACCTTGGAACGACAGTTAAACCTGAACACAGATGTAGGTGTGTGTGCGTGTGTGTGTGTGTGTGTGTACATGTACACACCCAACCACCCACCCATCTCTTACAGTAGACAAATGTGCGTATGAATGGCAGGGGGTTTAAATGAAAACGCTGGACCACCCAGGACTCTCAGTGTCGCCCTGCCGACCTCCGTGGCTGACAGATGAAGGCTATTCACATCAAGCCTTTAACACCTTCAGTTCCCCTCCTCTTCACCAACACACATGCACGCGTGCGCGCACACACACACACGCACGCACGCACACACGCGCGCGCACACACACACACACACACACACACACACACACACACACTCAATAGTCAATACAAGCGCCGCACAATCCCCTAAGACAAATGGACAGACTTCAAATACGTACATACACAATCTCCGAATGTCGGAGTGGGAGGGCGGCGGAGAAAGAAGAGAAAGACAGTCGGTGGTTTAGCAGAGAGACAGAGGGAGAGAGACCTAACTTCAGCTCTCTCTCTCTCTCTCCTCACCCATGGGGTGGAGGGAATGAAAGGCGTGGGGCGCTGTCAAATAGCCCCCCGCTTTTAATGGCCCAGCTGCACCATTACCTAGCACACACACTGGGCCCAAATAGACTGAGGGAGGAGAAGGAGGAGGATAGAGAAGTCTATCAAACTAAGTATGAGGCGGGGGCTGGGGGGGGCGGCACTCATCATTACCTAGCATACACTCCCGGGTTTGAAGGAACTAACAGAAAAAAGGAGGAAGAAGGGGAGAGGGAGGGGACAGACAAGCAGCTAACTGCAGTACAAGGCATGTTAGTGAACTACACACTCACTGTGACACAGAACCCCCCCCCACACACACACACACACACACACAGGGCCTCCAGGAAAGTTTTACAGCAGCTCTCTGTCATGAACAGTGATGTAAGGCCCCTGCCACTGTCAGGTGTGTGTGTGTGTGTGTGTGTGTGTATGTTTATGGCAGGAGTAGAATAGCCACACATCTCCAGAGTGGTCATCAGAAGAAGTTGTGTGGGAGGGACATGGGAGACGAACATTTAACGCAAATTCTCAAATAGATGGGATGCAGAGAAAACTGGGTCTTTTTTAAAATGTTCTAAAATCTTCTGAGTAAATTTTTATGTTTTTATAATGTTTTTGGTCGTAGTGTGATTCAGGCGACAGTCTCTCAGTGATCTGCCAATTAAACCACCACTTTGGTCCAGACTGAAATACCTCAGTAACTATCAGATGGATTGCCATGAAATTTTGATCACATATTCATGTTCCCCAGAGGATGAATCATGCATACTTTGTTGATCCTCTGACTTTTTGAAATATTGCAACAACTATTGGAGGATCATCATAAAATTGTGTTTTCACACTTATGGTCCCCAGGGGATGAATCCTACCACCTGCAGGTTGAGATTTGTGAATATTAGTGAAATATCTCAAAAGAAATTGGATCAACTGTGATGAAATTTGCTGGAAACATTGATGTTCTCCTCAGTAACGAATTGTAATCATTTTGGTGATCTGACATTTTACCTAGAGCCATCAACAAAGTCTGAATTTCAGTTTGCCTCTAATTTTGGTTTGTGAGCAAATACCTGCCAAAATAACAACATTCCTATGAACCTCTGCTGTACTTTGTGTTTACTACTTATGAATATGTTTTAGCATGCTAATACAGTAAATTAAGGTGGTGAACATGGTTAGTATTGTAACTGCTGGAAACAGTTCAGTGAATTCTGTAACAAAAGGCAGACGCTATCTTCATGAGGTAGGATTGGTTTGAAAGCTTTTGACCACCTACTTAATGGACCTTGTGGTGGCATGGGTGATTCAACTCTAAAAAGATTTAAATTGATTGGTTTTAAGGTTTTATTGGGAAACACCTGCCAGAAATGTTGACTTTCCTTAAAGTGGCTTAACTCTATTACAAATGTTAAATGTTCATGTTATTAATGAAATGTTACAGTAGAAGTAGAATATTGTTAAAAGTCATTAAAAGGACAGTTCAATCTAAAATCCAAAAAACATATGTGCATGCTTGCTTCTGCACAGTGATACGGCTGTTGGTTGTAGTTTGTTAGAAAGTAAATAGTCCCAACATGAAACCGCTAACAACAAGGTCTGTGGATTATCTTGAGTAACCGGTTCAGTATTTCTGGAAAGAGACATTGCTGTTGAGTTTTTTTAAATGTATATTTGTTATTTTGAGTACCACAAGCTGAGCGTCATCTAGTTCCATTATACTGGAGAGAAGGCAGACATTTCTAGGGCCTGTATCTCGAGTTGAGGTAATTTTGTAATGATTCAACATGTCTTCTCAAATTCAGTCAACTTAAAATTTAAGGCAGCCCAGACGCTACTTTTGTATACTTAAAACAAATAGTTGCTTATAACAGTGTTTTTTTTAAAAATAAAAATTTTTTTCTTTCTTCTTCTTTTAATGTTTATCGCTCATCCTTTATTATTGATTAGCTTTTATCTTTCCATGTTGGCGACATCTCTGAGATTATCTAAAAATCTGCAATTATTTGAATTCCATATACAGTGTAAACTTAAACACATGGATAAGTGTAATACATAGAGTTATTAAAATCCACACAGCTAAAATACAAATCGCAGAGCAAACACAAAGAGAAAATGAGCTATCTTAATGTTTTTTTTATGTGTATAATATCACTGCCGGTCCAAAAACACCACACTTGTGGTGAACTTGGCTCCACGCTGATGCATACATTAAAAATGAATCGCTGTGTGCTGAAAGGAATGTTTTGACTAGCAAGACAGTGGCTTTTTCATCACCTCTTCTCTGGCAGGAATGTCAACAGTGCCCGGCACCTACGAGCTCCGTCGCCCTGCCGCTCTGCATCCTATTTTATGCTCTCACTTTACTTCCAAGAATCCCCACTTCTCTCTCCATTTCCATCAGTCACTCTCTCCCTCCCTCTCCTTCCATCATCTCCATCCATCCATCTCTTGTCGGAGCCTCTCAGCGGGGCTCGGGCTGTTGTATGCGAGGCATACTTGGGCTGTGGCGTCAGTTTGGAAATGAGGCTCGTTTGCATTTAAACACTCTGCTCTCTGGGCACTTGGTAAACTTGATGAGAGGAGGATGAGGGGAGCGGAGAGGGGAGGTGGAGAGAACGAGGGGAAGTGTAGAGAGAGCGAGCGAGCAAGGGGAGTAATTGCAACACTGAGAGAGAGAGAGAGGAACTGAAGAGAGAGAGGGGAGTGAAGGAGGGAGTGTGTGGAGAACACTGGCTAATATAAATTCATTATGTAAATCCGCAGCTCAAACAAATTGACAGGCGGGTATTACACCCGAGAGGAGCTGAATCAAGAGCATGAAAGCATTAGCTCCACTCACCCTTGACCTCCAACCTCGACCTGTTCACCGGAGTGTGCCTGTTATGCATACTAACGACTCAGGAGGGACCGGCCGGACAGTAACATCACAACACATTTTGTTTTCTTACAGTGGTAGCTGGAGACAAAATCCTCCATCCTACATCTATGCTGGAATGTAAACTATGCTGAAAGGAAAACACCAGAGAGGAGTGTTTTCTCACTCAAGTAGACCCACATACCAGATACAGACTGCAGCAGCCGCCGCTGGAGACTGTTCTTTCTTCCAATATCTGAAAAGAATATTTGAATTCCCAACCCTGGAAGCCAAAAAACACAATCAGCAGTACGGCGAGCCTGCAGTAGAAAGAGGGCTGAGAGGTTATGAGGCAGAGTTCTCCCGAAAGAGAGACTTGATCCTTCATTTGTGCCACTGGGTAACAATTTCAGCTTCACCTGCGACTCAAATGTTTTCTTTCCAACTTTCATTTTCGCCTCGCTTAATGCCCAGCATCTACATTAAACTCAAAAATATAAAAAAATATTCACAAAACCTAGAGCTGGAAATGTACACGGATAAAATGATGAGCAACTGTGGCTCCAGTGAGGCGTCAGCTGCAGAAGATGTCATCCAATCAGCGACTTTCACCACATGATGCTTCACATGTTAGAGGAGGATGAAAAAAAACAACCCTCTCAATCACCCGCCGCCAATCTGTTGAAGATTTCTGGGCTGACAAGACGTGAAAAATCACACAAAGTTCATTGTTTGCTGGCTATTATTCATGTCTGTATTCAGAGCTTCAAAAGCACGGTGACATTAAGAATGATAATACATTACTCATCCATTCATCATAAAGAAGTCCAGCAGAAAAAGTGAATTTTTAAGTAAACTTTAAAGGTTAGGCTTGTGTTGTTTGACTACATTTATTTTATTTACGTATACAAAACTTCTGTGACCCAAGTTTTATATTGAAACAGAACTAATTAAAGGGGTACTACTAAGTTGTGTATTTTCCAACTTGGTATTTTCGTGTCTAAGTGACTAATGTGAACAATAAAACTGGTCCAGTATGAAGAGACAGAGCTGCAGCCTGCATTGAAACAAGCTGCATTGTAACCACTCTGGGTAGGTTCACGCTGTCAATTTACGTCCAATAATAGTGCTAATTTTGCCAGATTTTTATATTGAGTCTCTTACAACTTGTAGAAAAGATCCCTACAGAGATAGACCATTTCTTTCCTTTGATTTTTTTAAACCAGAAACAGCCTAAAATCACTATCGCCAAATCCACCAGACTCTATTTAAATAAACAGTCATTTCAGTGTGTATGTGTATAGAGCCACATATTTTCACACATTACTGGGTGAATTAAGGGTGTATTTCAACCAAAGTAGTTGATGATTGTTTGAACAGTAGAAAGACAAATCATGATGTTTTTTGTGAATTTTATTTTTTTCTGTTGATTCTGAATGAAGTGCGTTTTATGACTATAAAATTACTCTTTATTTAAATGGAGCCTGATGGGATTGGTGATAGCAATTTTGGGGCTCTTACCGGTAAAAAAAAAGGAACTTATTCTTCGAAAAAAAAAAAAAGTCTATCTCTGTGAGGATCCTTTTAATTAGCTGTCAGACACTTGAAATAACACTCTGAGCCTGTCAGTGGCAAAAACAAACACTTACTGGACATAAATTGATGGTGTGAACATGCCCCTACTGGTGACTTGTAGCCTGTTTTACTGAAATATATTCTCATATGACATCCTATGAAGATGTATGCACAGCAGTTTGTATGATATCATACGAATTTGCGCTTCACAAATAACATTACGTTCTTAACTTGCAGTTACATAATTAACGTATCGTTGCGGAGGTTACGTTTAGGCAATTAAAGTCACTGTGGTTAGGTTTAGGAAAAGAAACATGGTAAAGCGGTATCCTACAAATACTTAAGTTTATACAGTTCTGAACCATGTCTCCAGGGAAAAGTCTGGATTTTTCTGACCCCCTCCACCACTCCAACCTGCCTCCTTATAAGACCGCTCAGGACTGCCGCCTGTTTTACTCCCATCAGCTCATTGCATCCGTGATCACAGACTTTCAAATAATGTGGGGTATTTACAAATTTGGGTGCACTACTTTTTGTAGGAAATGTATGAATAGTTTGAATACAGTTTGCCAGCTGCAGCCCTCTTGCGCATTAATGGACTAATTTCAAAAATGTGTTGCTCCCTTCAGTCACTAAGACACAAAAACATTGGAAAAATTTGTCCATGTTGGAAAATACCAAACATCCCCTTTAAGTTGGGGGACTCACAAGGGTCCAATTTAAAAGCAAATCAGCAAAATGAAAGCAGCAGATGCCAAGATGTAATAATTTTGTCCTTTATATGGTCCAGGCTCCAAAAAACACTGTATCCTATTATTACCATAATGCATTTTAGACGTGCCTTGTGTTTGACCCTCTGTGCCTCGTAAATGCCCTCATTTTTCAAACTCCATATCCTGGAATTTTGACCTAGGTTTTTTGTTAAAAAATTACTTGGAACTCTCCAATCAGAGCCATAGAGGACAGCATATTTCTGTTTTCACAGGCTGTGTAGTACTCTTCATGACAAGTTAACTTATACTGGTGTGTAAAAGTGCCCCTTTTAATGCTATTTCTATGCAAAAGAACTTAACCTATTCTTTAGTTTTCTATGTTTTGCTTTGAGTTTTGAATACACATGGTCATCCATTGATTAAAAATTCTCTAACACTTAAAGCTTCTGAAACGCTCTCAAAACCCTCCAATAACCTCAACAATGAATGGCATTCAAGCAACATAAGCCTATTTTTCTTTACTTGCCTATTTAGAGATGTGCATCATTTTCGAGATTCTTTGGAGTGCACTCAATCCACTAGACACTCCAACACCCTCAAACATTGACCAGTCTCTCACAAAATAAAACAAAACACATCTCCAATATTAAGCTCTCATGAATATCTAAAAAGGATTCAACGATCACTTAAGCCATCTCTGCCGGCTCTCCCCTTTCTGACTCAACAGGCGGGCCCGCCTTTGGAGTTGGCCATATGGAAGGACAGGAGTTCAAGTTGTCGCTGTTAAGCAGTCGGTGTGACGAGGGCGACGGCAGCCGCAGTCTTAAGCATCTGCAGCTGCTGTCAGCTTTAATTGGCCTGGCAGACTTACAGCCAGGCGCCACTCATCTCTGACCTGAGCGCCGGCAGAAAAAAAAACATTAAACGGGCTTCAAAGACCGCCGTCGGGTTTTAGGAAGAGAGGGTGAGAGACAAAGACAGAGAGTGAAAGACAGCATAAAACGCAGATAAAAGCAGCAACTACAGAGAGTGTGAATAAGAAAGGGAAGTGTAAGGGAGAGGGAGGTCCTGATGAACGTGTTTATCCAGTGCTTCACCTAGTGTTTCTCATGTTGTGTCTGCTCACAGTAAATCCTTTAACCACATGGAAACCAGGCGGCTTCACAGAGAGCCTCCAGACAACAACCGGACAACTTCACTCATCTGAATCTTAATGAGCTGGAAATCCCTCCCACCACTCTCTCTCCCTCTCTCTCTTACACACACGCACACATGCACGCACGCATGCACGCACGCGCGCACACACACACACGCACGCGCGCACACGCGCACACACACACACACACACACACACACACACAAAACTGTTTTCTTTTTGAAAATTGGGAGTTCAGTCCTACAGTTAACAGTAATGACATGCAGACCTAATTAATCATTACTTTATGTGAACGTGATCTCAGCTCTCTCTCAGCTCGCTGGTTGATCATCTACCTTCATGTCCTCTCTGTGGGGACTACAGTCAAATGAGGTGACAAACATTTGCAGCTAAACCTCAAACCACATACCATACATGCGAAGAGCTACTTATAGAATAATGTGCTTTGTTCTGAAGTGTCAGAGCATGTGCTCGCACATAGGTATAAAAAAATAAAGCGGGATCTAAATATCACACGTCCATCACTGGCCATCATCATGGCAGCAGTTCAAACTAACACATGAGAAGGAGAGAAAACAAGGTAAAGGGAGCTGTGTGAAAAATCACAATGGAGGAATGAAGAGTTATGTTACATTTTCTGCAATAATAAAACTGTTATTTCCTTTTTTAATATTAATGGGCAACAGTGATGTGGGGTGCTGAGGTGGCTCCAACCTCAATTTCAGCTCTGTTTGTTTAATCTCTCCCTCTCTCTGGATTACTGTCTCCCATGGATTACAATCACTAAAACTCTTTGATTTACAAGACATAATGTGCAATATCATGGACATTATCATGAACATTCAAAATGTACCATATACACATACCTGTTCTTCAGATTTTTTTTTGTGAATACATAACAATATAGGCAAATTCTTGTGTATTTCTATGATCCTTACCATCAACCTATTTTTTGGCATTATGTAGAATTTGAATTTGGTATCACTGTATTTGCACTCTTTCCATTTTATCTTGTATTATTCAGTCTCATCTTATCTTATATTGAGATGCAATTTGTATGCATGGGAGGCAAAATCAGGTCTGTCAGCCAATCACAGGGAGACAGCTCAGGCCACAATTTCTTAACATGGATCAGTTTCTAACTTTGAGAACAAACACACACAACGGGATGCTGTTTTTTGTTTGTGAAAAGTTAGTAAAACTCCTACAGAGGCTTTAAATTGATTTTTTAAGTTGGACACTATAACCTGGAAGTAGTTACTTGAGGATTGTTGGTTTATTTTTTTGGCTTGAGACCAAGTGGCAGCCGCTGGTGCTGAAAAATAAAACCAAAGCAGAAGTGTTCCAGAAGCGAGTCAATCCCCATAGACCCCCATGTTAAAATGCACAACTTTACAGCAAAAATAATCATGTTTATGGCCTGATTTAAACTAAGATTGCTGTGTTACTGTTGTATGCTTCTGCAAACTAGTCATGTTGCAGCTACATCCATGTCTGTGGATGGATGTTTGTGCCATATTTGAGGATATTTCCGTAAGGTCTTCTTGAGATATTGCACTCACAAAAATAAGAACACAAGGACACAGTGACCTTGAACTTTTACCAACAAAATCGATGCATGGTTGAGTCCAAGTAAACGATTGTGCCAAATTTGAAGAAATTCTCTTAAGGCGTTCTGGTGATATCATGATCATTAAAATGGTACATACGGCTGTGAAGATGGATGACCTGAGAACATAATGCCTCTGCCACAGTTGTCACCTGTGCGGAGGCGTTAAAATGGTTTTGGTCTCTGAAGCTAAGTATCCCATTCATGACAAAAAATATTTTTACATAACTCACCCATTGAAATGGTATAAATGCTTAAAGTTATGCATCATTAAGAGCATGGCCACTTTGAGTGACACGTGGGTGTCCTACAGCAACAAGTCGCTGGTAAGGTAATGTTAATATAGCGTTAACGCCAGATTTATAGAGTATGGGCGTAGCTGTGACTGCTGTTTTTCAAGTGTGCTTTCATTCATAAAAGTTTAATTGTAACATTTTGGTCATTTTAAAAAAAGTTGTGTAACTTTTGGTCGCACTAAAAAATGCAAAATACAATGAAACTGTTCAATGTTTGAGTTATTTCCATGTTTGTGTTTAAAATAAACACTATATGGGCCTATTGTGCTCACCACCAATAGGTTTTACATATTTTAAATCACCCTGATGTACTGTCTGCATTTACTACTCTGTCTTTACACTGTATTCCTGTAGTCAAATTTGAACTTTGTCTAAACAGTGTAGGCAACAAAATGTGTAAGGTGATGAATTCTTTCAAAATCTGACTGTAGATTACATTTTTTAGCATTTTGTGTGGCTAGAGCTCTGTACAGCAATTTAAATTGCAATGTTAAAAAATAACCAAAGTCCCATTAAGTTATTAAATATCATACAAACTGCATGTTAAGACATACAAATGCACACAGACAACTATTCCCCATGCATTTCTGTTGTCTACAGGTCAGTACTGTCACTACAGCGATGGCCAGCTCATCATCCATCCCTCCGCTGCCAATGCCGAAACCCAACCATTCAATTAGCAACATCCTGCAGCTACATTCATTTGCTGCCTAATTGACCTCTGAGTCACAGTGGAGATCAAGTCCTGGTAATGACAACAGCTGCACAGAGTGAGACTCCACCATGTTGACACCATAATTACGCAGCAAGTCACCCAACATGGGCTTTAGGGTCAAAACTGAGTGAAAAGGAAGATAAGGAGGCGAAAGAGGAAGGCAGACGGGATGAGAGAATGAGAAATAGATGAGGGGTGGGGGGAGGAGAGAAGACAGCTGACCGGAGGCTTGTTCAACCATGAGATTAGGCTAAGTGATGAAAAGCAGGGAGGAAATAGAGACAGAGACAGTTGGAGAGCCCCGGGGTAAGGAAAAAAGCATAGAAGACGGATGAGGAATGCTTTTGAGATGCTTTTAAGGCTGGGTAAGAGCAGAAATCATGATAATATAGCTCTGTGATCTTCAGAGCCAACACTGGGACAGCCGCGACCACTAGGCTGGATCTAATAATGGGAGTTGATAAATAGTTTCAGCTTCAATCAGGGCATACGGCCGAACCCACTCGAGGTTGAAAAATCAAATTATCGTGGGTGTCTGGACATGTCAGCTGAGTAGGGGATAACATCACTTCCAGAGCTTGAAAAACATAAAACAAACTAATCTAATCTGGTGGCCATATCACAAAAGCCAGACAATAAGAAGCACTTAGCAGAAACTTCAATGATGATACAACACCAAGAGCATTTTGGATGGTTCAGACTGGGATTTTTATGAAGTAGCTCCACAATGATTTGGGGTTCTTTTCATACAAGTTTGATTTGGACTTCAGAATGAAGTCCAAGTTCAGAATGAAGATAATCTTAAAATACAGCTTAATTAGAATTTAGAAACACAACTCATGGCCTTTTTTTTATCATGAGAGAAATCACTCCAGACTTTCTCAATGCTTTATGAAAATACAAGGCACAAGACCACTACGTATGAGTCTTGTGTTATAATTAATAAATCCGATAACTACAGTTACATTCTAAAAGGACATTGTAGAGCATTTTGTGTTGTTGGCTTACTAGTTAGCACAGTTTACAGCCTGATGATATAGTTGCTATGTCAACATGAATTACGCTTCTGTTTTACTCTGTCAAGAGAACTGTCATGTCCTCAGTCCTTTGGGAGACAACCTGTTAATAGCTTACAGCCATAGATGCTGCCAGGGTTTAGGTTGACCCTGTTAACTGGTGAACTGTAGCCCAGTGCATCAATAGTTGCTTGTAGCATCTTACGCAAATGATTGGCGTAGACAATTAACACGATGAGTATGTATTTGAAATGTATTAGAGTAATTTCTTAACAATATACTGGAAACAGACTTCATTAAAGCTCCAGCATTATCTAAATTCAACATATTCTCATGGAACAGGTCATATGATACCTACGAAAATGCACACACTAACTTGTCTGGATGTCTGGGGCAAAAATCTGCTTCTGTTGCAAAGGCGCAAACAATTAAAACAATAAAAACAACAAAACAATTATTCTGCTTCTTCCAAACTGGCAAAATTCTTATAATCCAGCTTTGAAGTGATGACTATTGTTATAAATATAAAAAAAAGATATCACAAAGACATTTTACCAAAGTACAGTCTTACCAAAGTAAAGGCCATTTACTATTGCACAAAAAAACAATGACACCTGCTAACATATGGCTTTTGTATGTAATGAGAAAGATTACAATTGGCTTTCACACCTGTGTCAAATGACAATGCAGTAGGCCCGAGCATTTATCATCTCCAATTGGATTTGATGGAAATGAAAACATTGTTCCAAATTTAGTTATGTACTGTAAAAGTAACCATCATAACATTTTCACTGTCATCCATGCTGCTTTACATGATGTCAAAGACACATTGAAAACACACACACACACACACACACACACACACAGAAAGGCATGCTCGTCTGCTGCAGAGCCATGTACACAGTTCTGGTCTACCCTCAATGGGACAGCAGTTGATGCCTATTTTTTGTGGGTTTTTCCATGCTCAAAAAAATAAAGTGGGGTTTAAGACTGTACTCTTACTAAAGTAGGAAATTGGAGACAACACCCAGAGCACCTTTGTTAAACTGATATGAAAGTCACTGATCACAGCATGAACAAGTGCTGACACACTGAATTTATATACATATTAACAGCAACAAAAAATCATACAGCAGAGTCTCAACTACAACCCAGATGGGGAAAAAAGAAGCAGGAACAAAGTTCGGTGCTTTGCTGCCACAGCAGTGACCTTACATCCTTCTTAGATTCTTTCTCTGGAATGGTGAGAAAAATCAACTGTACTGAATCATAAAAAAAGTGTTAAAAGTGGTATCAATGGTACACAACAGCCCCGTCTAAGGCACTCAGACAGTCTGGAATGGAGTAGTCGATAATGAGCCTTCACAGAGTTAGGAATCTCCAACACAAACAGAATCAATCAGCGAGCCTGGAGGCTTGCTAGATGCTATTGAAGTGTCGTTCACACTGGACTGGGATCAATGGCTAAGCTAGAGTTGACCATCGATCCAAACCATCCTCTGGTCTCCTTTCCTGTCCCCTCCTCACACTTCAGCAGAGCCTAACAAGGTAAGAAAGCTGAGACAAGCCTGGCTGAAGTGAAACGCCAGCATGTAGCATTTCCCTCTTGATCTATAATAGTATCCCTTCTGAAAAACGCACAAACCTCATATGCGTTTTTGTTGGCTAAATGGAGCTTTAGACAGCCGATTCTCTTTCAGAGATCACTACATGGGTCTTCCCTGCTTTTTGGCAGATATTTGTAGTAGTAGTGGTCCTGCTTGATATTTGTGGCTATGGAGCTTCACACAGGGTTTTTGACAAGAACATACAGTTATAAAGCTGGACAGAAGCAGGAGATAATTTTTAATAATATACAAGTCTCAGGGGAGTAAATATGCAGGCAGGGAGGTTGCACTGGGTCCAATGGGGTGTGGGCCCATAGAGAGAGTGGGCCCCCCAACAACATGTTGGGAAGAAAAGACGACTTTTAACTCATTCAGAATTGCCACCTTAGAAATATGCCTGTGCTTAAAGCAAAACTTATACTTATAATAAGTGGTTGCAATAGATGGCATTGAAAAGGCAAAACTGTCTCCATCATGGTTTTTTCTTTTTTTCTGTAAAATAGCAGCAATAATAGCAACTTATGGCAAAATGTTAAATAAAGTATGATTATTCAACAAAATATAAAAAATAACCTTTAAAGATATATTCAATTAAATGAATAATTCTTTATTTTAATTGGTATTTTTGTCATATATGGATATGTGATGATGATTTTGGGTAAAATGCATGTTGATGTTATGTCAAGTCTATTTGATCATGTGATTATGATAGCGTGCACTGGGGCTCGTTATAACTAGCTTACACCATTGACAAGTCTGTAGGTAGAGGGTTTGGTGGCTAAAAGTTTTCAACATGTCTAATGAGTATCAGTATGCTGCACTTGTAGAAAGCTATGATATAATCTTAGTTAAGCCTAAATTTGATTTTAGAATGGCCACCGCATTCTCAACCACTCTCTCTTTTAAATTTGAGCATTAAAAATCTTAGTGGAAAAACTGTAAATATAAAAAAAAACATTGTCAATACTGAAAAAAAAAAACGTTTACACTGTGCTGATGTATAGATTAATCATGAAGCGCATGATGCATGAGAGCTTAACATCCACTGAAGGGATGATGAATGGCCATCAGATCTGTGTGGAGCAATGAGGAGACTGTAACCTTCCTCATAGAATGCATAAAGACAAACCAAAATGTCATATTTGCATCATGTCTTAAACATTATTTTCATTTGTTTGATTGATGAGCTCTTTTAATGATGTTGTCTCATTGTGTCCTCCTCCTCTGAAATGATTAAAAGACATCCGTCTGAACAGCATGTGCATATGTAATGCTGGAGACATAGACTGTATTTTTCCTGTGCAGAGGACCTCTGAGTGATCAACTTGTGTATGTGAGATGTGTGCGTGGCACACAGAGGATACAAAGCTGCCAAAATCTTTGGCACATGCTCACTGTTCACTGTTGCAGGTTAACATGTAAACCAACATGAAACAAGAGTTCAGTGACCTTCCATTGTGTTTTGGAGTTGCTTTAACACTGAAAATTAAAGGGAGAAAATTGGCTATGTTTTGGCTTTTGGGGCATTTGATGAGATTAAGTCACACTGGGAGGCATTTTCTTTAATTAGTCTCCCATTTGTATATTTTTTAATATAATGTAGTCACAACATAACATCATTAAAACAAGGTAAACTAAAATCTAAAGGTTTTGTCATGGTGTACTCATCACTCCCTTGGTTTTTAATTTAGCATTGAGATGAAGGTCTACAACTCTATGGCTTTTGATAATACATAAACAAGTGAGCAACACACTTTTAGACCTTCATCATTTGCTGAAAAATGTGATTTTTTTGATGACACAAGCTTTCAAGTAAAGGCCATGGACTCTGCATGTAAAGCTCTGACTGCAAAACTGAAAACTAAGAGAGTGCTCTGAGCAGAATGCAGATCTCTGTATTTATATTTTACATAGTAATATATGCATAAATGAATGAATGAATGAATTTTTAATAACTGAAACACAGCCAGTAATCGCTCATCCATGTCATCCATTACTTGACTCTGAGCTGCATTAAATTTGTCTGTAGGCTTCAGCACAACAATGTAGTAAATGAAAACTATTAACACAAGTATGGCCAAAAAAAAACTGAAACCTAATGAAATCACCTGTTTACTTACTCATGGTAGAAGCTCAAGTATCAAAGAAAAAACAGGCAGGCAAAACATTCCATGACACAAAAGCTTGTCCCAGTTGGGCCCGGAAAAAAATTTCCCTCTTGGCTCCCTTACAATGAAGATGGCAATGAAGATAACAATTTTTCTGCTTGTTTCATGCCCATCGTCAGTGGATCATTAGATATCAGTTATGGAACTGATCTGCAGAATGTCGGGTTCAAAATGTAACCAAATGTTTCTGTGGAGGTCAGTATTTATGCCACGATGAAGGCCAAAATTTTCCTTCAACAGACAGTAAGGCCTGTTTACAGTAAGGCCTGTTTAGCATACAGTCACATACATAATATTAGGCTGACTGGTCTAGTAGTTTGCAAGACTAGATGCAGACAGACGGATACACACACTTTCAAACACACACTTGTGCCTGGAGGGGATAATTATGGGAAAATGTTACTATAAATGAAGGAAAGGCCAAAAAATATTAAGTGTGAGTTGATAGGGGATAAGATGTTCATGTATGTATGTGTGTGCTGTAATGTATATGCATATCATCAATGTCTGGCACAAACCTCGAATTTCAACATTTCATTATTTTCTTTTTTTTTCTCCATAAATTAATTCTATTGATCCCCCTCTACGTCTATCAGAGGGTTTTACCATTTCTCTACCAATGAAATGTATTTTAAAAAAGTTTGTGACTAAACTGTCCTTTAAATAATAAAGGCAAAAGCCAGAAAAATAATCTGAAAACAATTCTTAAAAATCATGTTTTGGATAATGCTAACTGTGCTTTGGCTGATTCCAGCAGATATTTCTCCCAGAAGCACACAGGTGTAATTAATAACATTAATAACCACTGCATTGCATTTAGGGAATCCAGTATCACGGCCCTAGATAAGCTGTGTGTGTGTGTGTGTGTGTGTGTGTGTGTGTGTGTGTGGTGGGGGGGATGCAGTGTGTCAGGCTGCAGTGTGTCTAGACAGTATTCATGATCCATCTGTCTGCCACTGCCACGGCAACAGCCAGCGGCTACAACAAGATGGCAAACTCCATTACCACAGAAACATTTTCTATGTCCCTGTCCTCTTCCTCCCTTTTTCCTCCTCCTTCTCATCCCTCTCTCTCTCTCTTTTCTCCTTGTCCAGCTCCACATCTCTGTCTGGCTTTCACTTCCATCTCCCTCTTTACTCTCCCTCTAATTCCGTGGTGCACTCACTCCAATCCCCTGTCGCTCTTTTTTTGGCAATCTCAACCCTTCTTTTTTCTTTCCTTTCCTCTCTCCTTCTCTCCATCCCTCTCTTCCTCCCTTCCTCCCCTCACTGTCTCTCAGGCATCACCAGAAAATGTGCACCGGCTCAGAAAATTACAATCATTGTACAGCTTTCCCATAACACCGGCTGCAGACACTTACATTAACATTCGCTCTAGACAGCTAAATATTTTAAGTACTCAGCTCAGGATTCTATCCATTGGAAATGAGTGCCCCCCCTGCCCCCCCCTGCCCCCCCCACACACACACACACACACACACACACACACACACTCCAGCACACCCCAGCACACCCCACCCGCCCCCCCCCAAAAAAAAAAAAAAAAAATTGTTCTTATTGCCTTGTGGAGGAAAAAAAGGCAGAAAGAGAAAAAAATGTGATATAAATTTACAAAACAACAAGGTTGGTGGGTTTGAGAGGTGAAGCGCGTCTGAGGTACGGAGGTGAGGGAGGGAGTGAGAGATGGAGAGGAAGGTAAGGAACCTGCCATACAAACAAACAAACACACACACACACACACACACACACACAGAGCCAAGGATGAAAGTGCTGCTGTAAAAAGTTTTCCCTCTCCTCCTAAAAGTTGTTGAAAGAGAACGCTGCAGCACATCAAAGTGGCCTGGCAGACAGCCATCGGAGCCCATTGGTGTCCTTCACCCTCTCCCTCGCTACCTCTACCTCTCTCTCTCTCTCTCTCTCCGTCTCTCCCTCGCTTTCTGTCTCTCTCTGTTTCCATTGATCGCGGATAGTCGAGGGAACACTCTCATCTCGCTCCCTGGACAGTGCTGCTCAGCGGGAGGTAAGAGGAGGTGGTTGGCGGAGGGGTGTGGAGGGGGTGCTTATGAAAGAAGCAACGAGATTCAAACAAAAACTCAAATGAAAAAAGGTGGAAAAAGTTTTGAGGAAGATGTTACAGATGGATATGAAATAAATCCTTTTCTGCTTCTATAGGAGTCCTTCCCTCTGGCAGTTTATGGCATATTTACCTCCAACTACTCAATAAGGCTCTCACCAGAACTCACCAGAATGACATTACTCTCAGATTTTTTTAAACTACAACTTTGACATGATGCTGGTACAGTGAGTGATACATTATTGCAAGACTGTTGCTAGGTGCACATTTAACCCTTTGCAACCTGAGCAAATTGGCTTGATTTCTTTCAAAAATATGGAAAAAAGGCAATGACTTAACAAGACATGATCCAAAAATTAGCAGTTACAAGAAAATTACCTGAAATTATCACAAAAAAAGAAAGAAAAAGAACAACAAAAGAAGTAAAAGAACAAAAGAAAAATAAAATAAAATAATCATAATAATAAATGATAATACAATGATTTTCCCTCTATATCCCTCTTTAGCTGAGGTCATTTTCCTGTCACCTATTACATTTTTTTTTTTGCAATTTCATGCCAAGTTTCTGATTGCCTTTTCCCATTTTTTTTAATCACAAGAAAAGTGATGTAGATCCAGGTTGCAAAGGGTTAAGCATTAGGTCTGCACGGCACAGAACAAAATATAATCTAATGCCTATACCTATACACCAATGAGTCAATTTCAGTGGATTTTATAAATGAGTGCTTTTTGATCTACCATTGCTATAATTCGGTTAAGTTTAAGCAAGTAAAATAAAGCAGGGAAGAGCTTGCTGCTATGGTTACAGGAAACCAATGTGACAGTTGGTAGGAGACAGGATGCAAACTATGGTCCCTGGCATCAGAGTCAGACACTCTATATGTCCACAAATCCACCCTGACTCCTCCATAAGAGGTTTTACGGGGTTAAAACAGCTACTTCTACCTTCATTTCTAAAGGACTAAATGTACACCAAAACAGACCCAAACACAGACAGTCGACGCCTGTGCAGCTCTGTTTTTACTATACCAAGTGACTACATACACTGACATGTTTGCACCTGTTTGTTGAACAGTCTCATATAAATGTTGTGTTGCAAGAGTAGTCCAGTGCAGAGATATGAACAGTTTATCAGAAACAGCCTGTACACAGTTAACTTTACTCTGATAAGAAATGCTGTTATTGTTGTGATTCATGCAATACTTCATTTTAAAGCACTCTTTGTGCTCTTCATAATGCAATTATCTACAGTATGTACAGTTTAGATCAATATGAGGTTACTTATAAGGAAATTTGCAGAGGCAATCAGAACTTGCCTAATTGCAGCATTAGAGGTTTGAAGAGGTTTAAGGTTAAATTCTTCTATCCCCAATTGTCATAAATGCAACTGGTAGAAAGATTACAGTCTAACCTTCACAATTATATATATATATATATATATATATATATATATATATATATAACTTTATGAAATTCTGTACAGTTACCCTCTTTATGATGACTGTACGTGTAAAATGGCAAAGAAATATAAAAAAATTAAAATGACGGAGGGATGAAAATAGTGAAAGCACATAAAAAAGTTACTATTACTTGATCTGTGTGAGTGATTTTAAAAAATCACTATGAAAATATTCCCCCCACAACAGCCACATTTTGGGGGTTTGGCTCATAGACCAAAGTGGACAGTCCCTGTGGACCCTCACAGAAAGGGGAACATGATGACATTTGTTTTATACGGATCCTTAAGGACTTGCAGATTCACACAGTATAACTGGGACTTGACTGGGAACACGTGAGACGCAATACATCAGTCATCAGTCTTAACACTACAGAAGCGCTCATATGTTCAGTCAGTCTGACCTGTGTAACATGTCACTGTCCTAAGATGTCCTTTCTGCAGCAAAGCTCCTGAGATGCTAACACAACAGAAGGTGGACAAGTCATCTTTGCCAGGGTGAGAAATTCGTAATAACTTGACATTTAATGGAAGAAAATAGGCTTTACGAGAAGTGAACAAGAAGAAAATGTTGTTTTTGAAATGTCAATAAAACACAACTGCGAGATAACTGCATTTTCAGCTATTAGCAGCTATAGTTCTATTGCAGTCGCTGCACTAGCCATCATTATTTCTAATCAAAGGCCGTGTAGGCGATGTAGGTGTGTTATGCGAGCGATAATGGAAAGGCAAGCCCGTTATACATGGGAGCATCCACGTAAAGAGGGATGAGAGATTTCTAGAAGCTGGTAGTCCACAATTTTTCAGAAGAATTGTAGATTTTTAACTCCCCAATGATCTTAACTTTTGAAGAGTTATGCGAAGCAATAACACCTTCTTGTAGCTCCTGCTGCATCATGAGGGAGCAGGTTCCTACTGACAAGCACATAGCCATAGCATCATGTGACCTATAAAAGCATTAAAGTGTTTCCAATGCAGTTTTGCAAAATAGGTCTTTTTTTATCACCTGAAATTTCACCTCATGAAGTTTTCTGAAAGTTGACGTGTTTCAATTAGGTGCCTTTCATATTCGTCATTTCAATTTGAAGGTTAATGTAAACTTGCCTACTAAAGCCCTTCTCCTGGTAAGCACTGTCTTGGCACACAGGTGCATGAGGCAGATAGTTCCAATAGAGACTTGACCGAGTGCCGAAACCTTTTTTTTTAATGTTTCTTATTAATTTTACTTATTTTGTACTACCTTTCCTTATGTTTTACTCATCATAGATTTTAATTGTGCTAATAAACATCTCAGCTCTTAAATGTTCCTGTGATTCGACTGTTTGCTACTCTCTAGCCTGCGGCTGTTCTAGAAGTAATGGTTATTGTGTTGTTTGTTTAATGCCCAATGAAGGTTTAGGATCAAAATGTAGCTTCATTAGTCCGTTTGGTGCTGATGATGTGCACGACTTTTTCAATCTAAAGGCACAAAAGTTCATACCCAGAAAAGTCACTACACTTAATAGAAAGTGGCTTTGCGGTACCACACCCATCCACATCATATACGCTCAGCGGGGATTCGCAAAGAGACCCCAGGGAGAAACAGAAGTGAGAACAAGCAGAGAGGGCGGACAAAAGGAGAATATGTGAGGATAGAAATGTGAGCCTGTATCAGTGTGTGCGGTGTGATGGTGTGAGGTACAGAGAGGGAGGCACGGAGGTAGCCACAGCACTCACAGTTGAAGATGCCCGGTGGAGGGTGCTGGGTGACCACGGGGCAGTTCTCCTCATCGCTGTTGTCCCCACAGTTATTCAGCTGGTTGCAGATCAGCGAGCCCAGACGCAAACAATTCCCATTGGTGCAGTGGAACTTGCACTCTGTACAGCCGGGGGGAGGGAGGGTGGTGGGCAAAAGTAGAGAGAGAAGAAACATTCCTTAGCACAACTATTGCAAACACTTAGTTTTCTGAATACAGTCTGAACATCAAGGGTGAAGCAAATACTGAACATAATGTACTGCTTTTCATCCTGAGAAATCAAAATGTTTCTTTACTCAAGGTCTGTAAGTTGTCGTGGCTTTTAAATGAGCTGTATGTGACATTGTTGAGCCATGTTGAGAGCTACACACAGGCTCTCAACATACTGCTTGGAGGCGGTCGGACGTCCTTTTGGACCTACTCTAGAGAAGGTCCATCTCTGGTTCAGCTTCGCTCAGCTCAGCATGTTTAAACTGACAAAGGGAACACAAATTGGCGAGGCATGATTTGACTCAACACAGCCAAAAACACCAATGGAAAAGGCTAAAAAGAGATTAAAAACACCTGACCAAATGTGTTTTTTTTTCTTCATCACAAGTATGAAAACTGACACATTTTTCTCAGATACTCATTTTATCTGAATAATTGGTTCAACCCGAATAATGATATTATTAATAATATCACTTATTATGAAGTTGTTTGTGCTGTATTAATGGTCTGAATGGTGCACACAGCTCCTTTAACAGATGGTAAAATGTATAAATCGGCTCCTTTTTTCTTTTTCTGCAGCTGAAACTCTGGTAAGATGCAAAATTGTGTTGTACAAAGTTGTGAAGCCTTTGAAACAAAAAAAACAATAATGGAAAGAATTGGAAAAAAATCCACATTTTGATTAAAAAAAACACGTTTATAAGAGGTGTTCATAAAAAATAAAAATAAAATGTTTTTAGAAAAGCCCGCCCACACATGTTCACCAGTGTCACTGCAATAGTTGTGCATGCAGGCACACTCTAATGTGTAATAGCGTTGATAAACTGCACAGGCATCAAAATGCTCAAATACTGGGTTGTTATGTGCAGTTCTGCCCGTTATCTACGCCTCAGAATGTGCAAGGTCATGTGAAATGATTTCTTTCTTTTTTTTACCTGTAAGCTTTAACACAAAGCAGAGTTAATGTGGTGAGTTCACACAGAAACAAGGTCAGACAAAAAGTGGTTTCTCGTTCAAAACAACAAATAAATAAACAGCTTTTTCAAACAGGCCTTTGATGTGCCTCAGCCCCGAACCATAATGTGCTTCTGTCACGGTTATTACCAAAACGCTTCTCTCCCCCTAAATATTAATATGCCTGATTAGCACTATCTGGTGAAAAAAAAACCACCTCAAACCTATAAATGCGAAAGTGAAAAATATATATAAATTCTGCAGGGAATAAATAATCGTGCTGAACTTTAATCATAATAAGTGAAAATAACAACAACAAAGTGTTTGATGCACTGGAAAGCAAGGCCATGTTAGAATGCCCCGGAGTGTGATGTGTGTAGTTTGGTGCAGCCACTCTCAGAGAGCGACACTCACACTGAGCCCTCCCCACACTCCAGAGAGGGACTGTCTCTGCACAGAGGGGAAAATACAGGGAACCTAAATGACAAAGAGGTACTCAAACACTTATATATCCTAGAAAAAAATGAAATTTCCACCTTGTAGTTGTATGCCTCTGCCAACCCGTCAAGCTGCAGTTACAGTTTGCATCCATGCTTATGGAAATGCTTCACACACATCTTCGACCTGGCAGTACAGATCTATAAAATTAGCAAGGTAGGTGCCCAAGATTAGTGTCACCAAATGTGTGGCCAGATGTCTCCCCTTCTGTTCCAAAGTCTTGGCATTGACTTATGGTCAGAAAAGCATTTTTGCAGAACATTATGATGTCACAGCAAAGCTGACCTTTGACCTTGTGGATATAAAATGTCAGCACGTCAACATTTTGTCCTTATATATATATATATTTTATTTGTGTGAAATTCTGTAATAAAGAAAGTCCTAATGACTTTGACTTTTAATCCTTGGCCACCAAGATCTAATCGCTTCATTTTTTAGTCCAAGTGGATATTTGTGCCAAATTTGAAGACATTCCCTTAAGGCTTTCTTGTCATATTGCACTCACGAGAATGAGACAGACTAACAAAAGGACAGACAATCCCAAAAATTTGCCCTCCATTGCTAGGCTTGCAGGCTGTACGTTCATGTTGTTATTTATTGTGGTGTCTTTCTTGTTGTGCTGACCTGAGCAGAATGTGTTTCCCATGAGGATAATAAAGGACATCTAATCTCATTTAAATCACTGACATGGAGGCAAAATAATGTAAGAAACAAAAAATACTGTAAATTTGTTTGGGTTTTTGGACAGCATACAGTATTTTGGACAGTATACTGTAAATATGTTGGTCCCTTTGTGGTTCAACTAAAAACCCCCAAAAAGCACTCTGCTAATTTAGCTTTACACTTATTGCGAGACTCACAATGGACAGTCCACAAAACAAAATGATCAGTATTGATGCAACAAACCTGGAGATATTGTCTTCTTTAATCATCACTTACATCACTTACAACGGACGTTAACCACAGTTCAGTTGGAGAGTCTGGTGTCTTGAGCTAGTAGCAGCTTCCCTCTGATGTAGCCTCCAGCCACTAGCCTGAAGCAGAGTTGAGGAGCAGGCAACAGAGGTCTGGAAAAATCACCTTTTTCTAACTCTACACCCAAAGATTGTTTTCATTTCCAAAGTTGCCTACAGCAACAACCAACACTGACTCATGGGACATCCCATTAGACAATTTATCAGACTTCATGCAGCTCCCTCTAGAGACACCAAAGGCAACTTAGTGTACATACAACATACAACTAACCTGTGTACACTGCTCCAAATCTCTGCATGATGTTAGCTGATTCACCAAATTCTGTGACCTATACACCTGTCCATCAACCCAAAATTGACATATAGTCATTTTAAATTTTTTCACAGTTTCCTGAAGCTGGGTTGATTTGGGCATAGTTATCCCCAATAGATATCACAGAATATGGATAAAGCCAATCAAAAATTCAAAGTCAGGTGTCAGTTGGTACTATTTTAACATGCCAAACTGAAATTCATCAACCCACCTCAATTGGGATGCGTTTGGAAGCACTCACTCTAAGTGCTGGAGCACACTCTGGCACAAACTGGAGAGTTGGTCAATTCGGGGCGCTTTTGGAATGTACCATTAGTTTATCCTGAGCAATGCACTCTGGGAGTGTCAGAGCACACTCTGGGAGTATGGCGAGAAGGAGCACCACAGCGCTGCACCGAGTAAAGTGCAATGAACTTAACTGTTAGTTAATTCATAAAGAAATAGAAAACTGCGTGGTTTTCAACAACAGCTCTCTCATTTTAGCTTAGATCGTCAGACTGGATTTAGGAACGCAGCCAGAGTCAGAGGGCTGGAACACATAGAGCTGTGCCACGCCGACTCTGCTTTGCTCCATGGCTGTTGTCGTGGAGACGAGCAAGTTGCAAAGGTGGGATCAGAGGAGGTGTCAATCAAAACGTGATCTTCCACGCCCACACAGTCTGGAGAAATGCTATGCCTCAAAATGAGCTGGTTTGATCTAGTTAATGAGACACTCAACTTTGATATAATATGTGCATTCTTACAATTTCAAGCCTCATTTTCAGAGGCTTTAATAGAGACCTGATACTTTAGCATAGATAATACTGTATTTGAGTCTTTGCAGAGAGTGCAGTGCCTTCTTTGATGACTGTTATTGGTGAAGGGTCTCAGTCATTCAGGTCATCATAATTCAAAGTGCAACTTGCTTGCTTAAGATGTTTCACCTCTTACCCAAAATGCTTCTTCAATAAGTTTGATTCAGAACTGAAGAGGTGAAATGTTTTAAAGAAACTCAAGCAAGTCCTGTTTCCTATGATACAGCACTTAAAGTTGAATTAAAGTTGAATTCTAGCAACTGCATATAAAATAGATTTAACAATTTGTTTTAAACTAAAAAATACACGCAAAAAAAGTGAAATTCCTTTTTTCAGCCCTGAGTAATGCCTGCAGTCTTCCTTTCAGGTTAAATCCAGGGCAACAAAGTCCAGCCAGCCCTCTGCGGCTTGTTAAGCTCACTGCTGAGAGTGCAGAGCAATAATTGAAGATGACTCAGATCAGCATATTCACATTTTCTCAGCTCAGAGTTTCTCTTTTCTGTATCATGGCAGCTGGACAGTTAGAGGACACTCACTGTTCAGAGAGATTTTAGTGAGTAAATCAAACTGCGAGCGTGAGGGGAAACAATATGTGTAACTAGAATGCTAATGTGGCTGCTTTTGTGATGCGTCATGTCTGCTGTTAATATCACCCTTAGCCTGTAATAAAATAGTTGCATTACTGCTTTATGCAAATACATTAAGGGGGAGGCTTCCAGGTAGCATGGAAACACTGGCATGCAGATACTGCAAGCTCTTGTCAGTTTTGAGCGAGCGTGCATATGTCAACATGGCTCCCACACTAGGAGCTACAGGCTACAACAAAGCTAACATGACGCTAGTGACGTTTTCAAAACAACTTGGCACACTGGGGCTTCAGGACACTCACATTACTTCAGATGAAAAGTATGGAGACATTTTGTGGTTTTGTGGTAATTTTTGTTTTTTGAATCCTAGCCACCATTTGCTCCAATTGTTCAGGAGATATGTGCAGCGCATTTCTCCTGTGAACCTCAAGCAGCGTTTTGTGGACTATAAAACTTCACCCAACTTCAGCATTTGGGTGAGTAGATAATGACTGAATTTTCATTTTTGGGTGAACTATCCCCTTAAGAACAGGATGTATTCACCAAAACGTAAACAATCAACAACAAAACATTTTGGCATTTCATCTAGCCATAGAGATAGCTTAAGTTTTACTTTCAGTGAGTTTATAATGTCTGTTGCTAAGACTCTGTCCCCATCCTTATATAATGGAGGTAAATTAAATCTAATTTGTGGTTTCTTACAGTATCAAAGAGTGCACCCTTCAACAGGGATGTGTTTTTTTTCCAGGAACAATGTCCAGGTTACTGTGGAAAATCCACAGACCACACTTGTGTTCTTCCCTCTCAGTAACAGTTCCCGGTGAAAGCTGCTGACAGGTGTGTGGATTGACAGTAACCACATCATTGTCTCTGGAAGTCAGTTTTCAACACTTACAGTTAGTGACTACCTGTCAGGGTGTTTAAAAATGAAGTGTGTGAACTGTGGCTGAACTGCAGTTATAGTGCAGCCTGACTAGCAACCCATTAGGTGTACTTTGGATTTACTTTAATACTTGATAATCTGGGAGCCGTCTTTCCCTCAACAACTACCGAACAAACACAACTAACTACAGTTCAACACCACCACCACAACTTTATTTTAAGTACAGTCATTATGTTTCATTGTGGACTCCAATTTATCACTGCCGACACAATTAGTAGTGCAACAAGAGTCAAAAAGACTTTCAAAAATAATATTTGAGTGGTGGAGATGGGTTCATAACAGTGAATTCTAAAAAGTATGGTGAAGAAGCGTTCTGTTTATATGCACCAGTGGCCTGGAACAGACTGCCCGTACATTGAAGAGAAGAAATCTTGTTTTAAGCAGCAGCTCAAGACCCATTCCTATGCTCGTGCTTTTAATTCATTACACCTTCTGTTTATTTTTATTGCATATTATGGTTGTTATTTCTTATAAACTTGTTTAATGCTTTTGATGCTTTATGTACTTATTGTTTTGGCTTTAGTTCTTTAACATTTCTTTCATATTTATATTTCTTTCATTCGTTTTCGACCACTGGCTTGTCTGCAACTTATTTCCAAAGTTATGGTATCCATTTGCTTTATAATGATTTTGTTTTATTTACATATTTATTTATTCAATTTTAAATTTTAGTAGTCTTGCATGTAAAGAACTTTGAACTGCATTTGATGTATGAAAGATGCAACACAAATAAAGATTATTATTATTATTAACAGTGTTGTTAAAAACACTGCATGTCATGTTCATGGATTCTGTCTAAGTGACAAAAAAATGGTTTTCTCAGATTTATGATGCTGACAGAAGAAAAAACACCCTCCTATAACAAAGGAAAATCAATCATGGAAAAACACTTCAAAAAGACTTCACAGGTGCTGTGTGACATAAAAACCAAGTCACCAGGGAGACCCTCACAACTGGAAGAAGGGACTACCGATCCCCAGAGCCCCAGGCTTTATGTGTGTCAACTGGTTCATGCTGACTTACACTAAACCTCTGTTTGGAAAGATGTTGCTTAGGCACAGTATCAGCTAACATGATCGCCTTGAAGGTGTACTCAAGCAATTTTGTATTGTACTTTAATAATTATTAATTAATAATACTGTGAGACTAATAAGTGACAGCTTAAAGCAAGGAGAGAAAGAGTCTATGCAGTAGATGACAAAATATACTGACAATTAGAGTTACAACTGTATTATGATTTAAATGCTCACAAATATCTTATAATATAGATATATATATATATATATATATATATATATATATATATATATATATATGATATATATCTAAAAACTTTTTGTAAACAAATAAATGTACGTATACATTCAGTGTTACTCACCCACAAGCATTGTGACTTATTAAATATGTTTAACCTACATTGTTTGTATCCATGCATTTTTGCAGGTAGCTTTCTTCTACTCATCTTTATTTGCTCATTGCTGAATTTCTTAGCAAGCTACCACCACCTGTTCATGAGGGTAAGTGCGTATCATGGCATCCAACAGTACACAAGAGCAAACAACACACTTTAAAACCATACACCGTAGCTTCAGTAGCGATTAAAAACCTCAGAGGCTTTAAACAAATCACCACACAGCTAACCTGGGGCCAAGTGACGAAAAAAACTGCACACACAGCAATGAGCGGGGGTTAACAGCAGTTTAAACTCAAGGCGAGACAGAACCTGGATTCATCTACTCAGATTATTTCTTGTGGTCCAATTAAATTGGCCACAGAACTCTACAACACACACGGTTTAGCAAAATGCTTATTTTGGATGCTCATTCTTCAGAATTGATAGACTTGGAAAGAGCCAGGATGACTTGGAACATCTGTGCAGCAAAAGACAAACAAAAAAATGAAGACAGTGTAAGTGTAACAGTGTAATTTTGGAATTGTCTTTAGAGAATCATTTCACATGTTTAGTCTCACGGATGAGTACGTGAGGCTGAGAAAATTGGACTAATTTACATGTCTCCCACTGAAATATTCAGTCAAATGATGTCTTTGCCATAGTAACAAATCAGGTTTGACGTCTATACGCCAAACTCATTACTTAATATCATTACACAGGTCTAATCGACCACTGTAATCGAGTCTCAGCCAGATTCAGCACTGTTCTGGCCGGGATTCTTATCGTTTTTTGTTTTTTTTTTCCATTTCTTATCCTTGGTGAGGTAATAGATGAAAGATGGAAGCGAAAAATAATCTTTCACAGGAAAAGTACAAGGAAACATTTTAATGAAATTCATTAGAGAGGTTGGGGAGGCAGTTAATCAACGCACACAAACGCCTCGTACCTGCGCGTACGACACAACAACACACTGACAAACACCTCGCAGGCCCTTTCCTGGAGTGAGTCCTTCCGATTTGCCCGGCTGGCAGTGAGCGACCTAATGACACTGCACATTTTCTCCTCTTCCTCCCATAACAAGAACAGCTTGTTCTGCTCTTGTCTAGACAGTGGCAGGCGGGGGGGTGGGGGGGGGCAGGAACAGAGATCCGATTCAAAGAACAGACCAGCATGACCGTTCTTTGGAACAAGCCCTCTCCCCTTCTTCTGAGTGGCAATTAGTGAAGCCTCAGTGACTTGCCCAGCCTCTCCTCTTCTTGCTGTCTTTCATTTTATCTCATCTATTACTCTGATCGCCTCCTCTCTGCCTCCTCTTTCAGTCTCATCTCCTCTTCTGTCTATCCTCTCTACTCCTGCTCTATCATTCTCTATTACGCTCCCATCTTGTCTCATTCCCCCCTCTGTGCATCCTCTCACTTTCCTTTTAGTCTCCCATCTTCTGGCCATCCTCCGTCTCCTCCGCTGCTCATCTTTTTCCTCCTCCAAAGCAACACTTCCATTCGGCTGTCACATGAATTTGAAGCAAAGCTTTGAAATGTCGGAAAATGCGAGGCAACAGTAAACCTGTCTTCCCCTGGTGAATTATGTGTGCCGTGTGTGTCTCTGTTACAAACACAGACGCAAACACACACAGGTTAATTAGTGTGATTCAAAAATGCCAGACAGAGTGGCGAGATGAATGATTCCTGCAAGTTCTGCCAACATCTGATCAGCTGATACTCAAATGTGAAGCATGAAGAAATGAGCAGGAAGGAAACAAAAGCACTCATAGGAGCGCCATTAAGCAAGATCAGGTCTACGGTATGTGACATCTTAAATTAAACGATATGAGAGGTCATAGTAACAGATTTTTTACACGCAGCAATTATCTATAGAGAAACGTATCTCAGCTGCATCATAAAACCTTGACAAATTAAAACCGCACAGACAAAACTGAGGTTATCTTTTAAACTGTGCCAATTCTATTTAGTCTTTCAGGTTCATTCATTAGAATTTGCATCATAAGTCACAGACAAAACAACAACAAAAAAACCCCGCTCTCAAACTGAAAACTAACCTTGTGATTCCTCTCTTCATTCAGTTGTATGGCTCCACCAAACAGTCAAGGTGCAATTACAGTTTACATCAACGTCGGTAAAAACATGGATGCTTCACACACATCCTCTCCCCCAGCAGCACAAAAAAATCTATAAAATCTGCACAGTTTTAAGGTGGGTCACCAATTCTCCATCTGGCCAAATGTCTTTCCTTCTGCTCTGAGATACAATGGATAGAAAAGTGTTTTTGCAGAACACTATGATGGCACAGTGAAGTTGACCTTTGACCTTTTGGATATCAACTGTCCTTATTTTATTCAATTAGACATTAGAGTTTTGTCCAAAAGCATGTTTTGTGAGGTCAGTGATCTTGACCTTTGAACTTCAACCTCCAAATTCCAATTAACTTCATTCTTGAGTCCAAAAGGACATTTGTGCCAAATTTGAGTAAACTCCCGCGAGACCTTCTTGAGATATTCTTTTAAAAGAATTATGAGAAGCCAAGGTCACAGTGACCTTGACCTTTGACCACCAAATTCTAATGAGTTCATCATTGAGTCCAAGTGAACATTTTTGGCAAATTTTGAAAAAAAAAAAAAACTATTTGTGAGATATTGCTTTGACAAGAATGAGATGAGTGCAAGGTCACCTTGACCTTTGACCTCCAAAATCTAATAAATTCATCACTTGGCAGTGTGGAGGCATTACATTGAACCTACTTTAACTGATTCTAATTATTGTTTTTTAAGCTGCTCATCAACTCATCAATTAAGGAATAATGGCAAATCCATCTATTATTTCAAAAACATGCCATACGTGCTGTTGTATAGACAACAATCTGCAACACAGACACTGGCATAAAGTTGCTTTTAAATTAACTTAAATAGTCCAGTTACATCATTTGGAACAAAAACAAACTATGATTGGTTGTAAGATATGCTTATTTTGACTGTCTACTGATTGGTCAGTCGACTGTGCTTCTGCTTTCTTCAGCTTATTGAACGCAGTCAGTCCAGAGAGCCACAGTCACAGCACATTCACTGATTGTGCTCTAATACATATACAACCACTATATATATAGTATGCCAGAAAACTATGTAGTATGCCCCAATAACAGCGTCAAATACAATGTGCCAAAAATACCAGGATGTTCTACTGCATGTGGTTACATTTTGCATTATGCAGGCCAATGTGTTTTCTGACTTTTCTGATCCACAACCCCCTGCACAGTGTCACACCTCCTGAGCCGCAGACAGATGACAGCTCAATGACAGCAGACAGACATCGTGTTGACAGATGAAAGCACATTCAAATGTAAGTGCTAAATATTTTTTGCGACCAACAGATGTAATAATATATACACATACTATTGCTGCTTGAGGCTAAGTGTACTGCAGAGAATATAAGATCAAGAGGTTCAAAGATCATGACGAAGTGCTTTGTCCCAATTGTATGCATACTCCATGCAACAGTAAGTACTTTGTAAGGGCAGCTGAAGCACCTACTGAAAATAATATACCTTGGTGAGAAATACTGGTGAGTCTTTGCAAAAGAGAGAAGGTAAGATTTGCAGGAAGATGCTAGAAAAAGAAATCTTGGTTGTACGCCTCCATGAACCAGTCAAATAGCAGTTACAGTTTACATCTGTGTCTGTCCAGACTGATATGTAGCCATGACAGTTGACAATGATTCAAAAAGGACATTTGTGAAAAATTTGAAGTAATGCATTCTAGGCGTTTTTGAGATATCGCCCACAGCTGTCGTTGGCGTGAAGGCATAAAAGACACTTCAGGAGTCTTAAAAGTCACCAAATCTAGTAAGAAAGTCACTAAATTGTCAGCTCTGATTGGAAGTGAATACATCTCACCTTGTGTCTCAGTGAATTGAATGGGGAGTTAATTTCATTCTGACCTTGAGGAGAGGCCGAATCAGGCAGAATATGTGAAAAGGCCTGTGTGGGTTGCAGGCCCTGCTTTTTTCGAGAGGAATTTTGAGTTAAATGTGTGTTCGAAATGATGAAAAAATAAATAAAATTCCTCAAAATCTTTCACCCAATTTTTATTGTCAGCTGATGCCGGCCATATATCATGTGGTCTGAACATCAAAGCACTTGCTAATAACTGATGCACCATTCACAAGTTAAACATGAAATTAAGTAAGTACAGAAACTGAAAAAAATTGGCTGCCAAACTGAGTCAATTTACTTTCCCAATTTGTCCCTCCTTCAATCACACTTTTTCATGATTGTTTCTCGTGCCGTTCCTCTTTGACTGTCGGTCATCTCCTGTGATGTCAGTTTGTCAGTCAGCTGAACCGTCAGTCTGCCTCGTCAAGCCAGCGAGGAAACAGTCTGCTCGGTGGTGGAAAACAGAAGGGAAGAGGAGAGGAAAGGACAGAAAGAACAGAGAGAAGGACAGATGGCTGCAGCAACAATAGACAGGAAGGAAGAGAGGTAGGAAAGGGAAGTAGCGAGGACGAGGAGGATGGCAGAGAACGGTGATGAGGAGGAGGACGGCTGAGATGATGATAAGATTATGGGTGATGAGAGATCTGAGGATGAAGGTGATGATGAGGATATGATAAGGAGGGAGAGTGAGGGGAAGAGCCGGAGATAGGAAGAGGAGGATTACCTGGAGGAAGAGTAAAACCACAAGATTACCACATTCAACCCAAACTGGTCTGACCTCTCTATTATGACACCAGCGGAGTACTACAGGACGTGTGATACTGACTTTCAGCCAGCTCATTCTACACAGAACTAACGTTTCCCATCAAAGGTCTCAAAAGGGAATCTTTCTTTTCGAAGAAATGATTGCTGAGAGACGGAGGGAGGGCTTTTTTTTGTTATTGCTATTTCCTGTTACTTTCAACTCCTGCACTGTTCTCTAACAAGGAGAAACCAAATCCCACAGTGGGAAAGAAAACTGCTCATGCAGACTCAGACAGAAAATGTGTGACGTGAATTGCACTTTGACTAGCGCGTGTGTGTGTGTGTGTGTGTGTGTAGTTGTGCCTGTGATATAACAAAGTGTTGTAGTCGTCGCTTGCCAGTGACAGACTGGGGGCAGGATACTTGTTTTTAGCAGTGTGAGCGTGTGTGTTTCTCTGAGTGTGCTTCTGGGTATGTGGCTACCAAAGTGTCCTTGGGCGTCCAATTGGATTTGTGCGTTTCTGTGCATGTGTGTGTGCATGTGTGTGTGTGTGTGTGTAAATGAGAGTCAGTGGGCTGCTGTTGCTGCAGCCACAGCTCTTACACCAGCCGCATTATAACAAGACAAAAAAAGAGGCTGTTTATAGCGAAACATGCTGAGGCACACTGCAGCCTGCATGTATGAAGGGTTTTTAAAAGATGCACGGACCCCTTTATGTGCTAGAGTTAATGCTCAGTCAGTCTATTTCACCATCACAGCATCTGCAGGACTCCCAGTATTGATTTTCCATGTGATGAAAACTGATTATACGGAGTCATTTTTATCATTCCAATAAAGTGATGACATTAACGTTGGTGCTAAGACTTAAAGTTGTATTTCACCAGAGCTTGTCCAGTCTTTTTTTTAATCATATCAGCCATCCTGGAGTCATTTAATGTCAATTTTAAAATGATTTTTAGCAAGCACCATGGCTCTATGGAGGGCTTGCATGAATTAAGTTGGATATTCTCTGACTTCACAAATTTGTGAGTCAGTAATGTTGCTCTGGTTAAAACAGAAACCCTCAGTCAAAATGTATTAACTCCATCATTTTTGGGTTGCAGGTCTAGGTTTGGACCCTGTGGATGGAGAGGGGAATAACAGGGTACTTTGTTGTGCGGTAGCCTTGAGACAAAGTTAATATTGTTAAAAGTCCAGTTATGATTGATATGAATCAAAGATTTGTGGCTGTGTTTTAGTTATTAAAAATACATTCATTCTCATAATTACACTGTGGGATATCTATATTTCACATACAGTGCCTGCTAGCAGGAGAGATTGATCTGCTTCATGCAAGGAACTGCAGCTCCATCAAAAATAGTACATTTTTATCAGGCCTGTGTATATAATTATATGTCTTTGTCTTAATTGGCAACATTTTTTCATACACATAATCTTGCTGAAGATTTGGTGACTATACTGTGATATATTTTTTGTGTTTACAGTCATTTTCTTTCAAAAGGATTGTGAAGTCAGCTCTTTTAGTAAACTGTAGCACACGATTGTCAATTTACATAAAAGGCAATCTCCCAACTACAGAATTCTGCTTGTATAAAATGCTGAGTGGCGAGTAACTTTGGAAACGAACTAGCCACAGCCACAGTGAGCATAAAGTAAATGCCAAAACCTGTTACTGGATGAAGTCCACTCAACTAAATAAATTAAGTTTCTCCAGAGGCCTCATTTTCATTTTAAACCTCATTCCCACAAAAAACTGCAAATACCTGCTAACACCTGGCTTTTAATGCAATGAAGATGCATATAATCAGCATTCACACCCCGTTCAAATGACTCTGCAGTAGACACAGTTTTTTATTACCAATCAGCATTGATGAGAACGCACCACCAGGGTGAACGTAGTAACTTCAGCTCTTTAAACAGCAACATGCGCCACCACAAATTACCCTCTGTCTCTTCCTTAAGATTGCAAACATTATTTCAAGTTAGTCTGCATCGAATTTGGAAGAGACACTGAACGCATGTCAGGTATGTAAAGAGAAGAAACCACTGAAATGTTTTCAAAGAGCTCTAAACCTAAGCTGTCCTATCAAATAAAAGCAAAAATTAAAAAAAAAAACCACACATCGTTCCAGAGACATTTCTTTTTGTGGTTTGATGAAAAAGAAATTAAACTTGCTGTGTGTCTTCAATACAAGTCTTGGTAGTTTCTTTTCATAATGACAAAAAAATGCTAACCATGATAAAGGTTAGAATCAAATTTAGTCCCTTGCCCAGCACACTTCAGCTTGTTACTCAGGCTGATGACATAATAAGGGTTATTTTCTTCGACTCCCTTCAAAGCCACAGAGGACATTAGGCTTAGTTCTCCTCTTGACAAAATAACTTCTGTTAATACATCAAATGTATGGCATTCACCTCTATATAACAATTCCCATGTGTCTTTCAAATATCAACTTTTAGGTTGTTTTCAATGCTTTGAGTGTAATGCTTGTGCATTAAAATGCTGCCCCACACTGCAGATTAGCAAGGTGCCGGGTCCTGAATTTTCCATGGTAACTGTGAGTTGTCAGACTGTTTAATGTCCCCTTGGTCTCCATCACTCTCCCTTCCCCTGCTCTCTGTTCTCTCCCTGCCCTCCAGCCTGCATCCTTGATATGAGGCGAGCAGCGGGTTTGCAGGGCAGTATGGTAATAGATGTGTTGCAGATGCGTCTGTGAGCCGTGAAGGATTGGGGCATCTTTCCAACCTGCTGTCTCTCTACCTCGCTCCTCTTTTTTCTTCTTCCTTCCCCTACTGCCTCTACCGTCATCTCCTCTTCTTTTGTCTCTTCTTGCCCTGTTTTTGACTCTGTGCCCCCCCCCCTCCCCGCTGTCTTATCATCTCTCTTTTTTTTTATCCGCTTCTCTCCTTTTCTATTCCCTAATTTCTTCTGCCTCTGTCTCTCCCCTCACCCCTTTCGCCTCCTCCTCTCCTCTCTCTGGCTCTACCAGGATAATTAAGCATGTCAGAGTTGTGCTGACTTGGCACAATTGACACCCGTAGTGAAGGAGAGAGAGAGAGAGAGAGAGAGAGAGAGAGAGAGAGAGAGAGAGAAAGAGAGAGAAACAGTGACAGAAAGAGGGAGAGAAGTAGAGAGAGACCTTCAGGCTGTGTCTCCTTTCTGCAGTCCAGACAGTGCATCACTACTGTTCTTCTGTGTGTGTGTGTGTGCATGTGCCGGTGTGTGTGTGTGTGTGTGTGTGTGTGTGTGTGTGTGTGTGTGTGTGTGTGTGTGTGTGTGTGTGCGCGCATTCTGGGCAGGAAGTGGATGTACTTGTGTATGCCTCAGGGAGATGCAGTCACGCTATATGGCAGCAAAGGTACACTGTGTTTTAACCCCCTCTTTCTACTTTGTCTGGAGGCTTCCTGCTGGCCTGCCAACACACTGGACACTTCATGTGAATTTTCCCAACATGTGACTCAATGCATGGGAGGAAAGAAACTCATGTCACTCTCATCTTTCTTGTCATTTTGACACTAAAATAGCATGAAAGAATAAATGCGACATTCTGCATTCATGGCACCTCGAGCAAATGACACAGCATACACACAGTAAAAGCGTTGTTTAGACAATGCCTGTCCAATGAGTGTGGATGGTCTTAGTCATCAAAATATTCAACTTAGATATACATACACGGCTGTCTATTCACTGACATTATGTTCCATAAATATAATTTTTATTGTCCTGCGCTGTCCTATTACCTCACAGACCCTACGGATTCTCATCGGTAAGAGGTTTTCTAACTGCAGAGGCAGAGAGTTAGACAAAGACACCTGCTGAGGTTAAAGAAACAGGTGCATATTGGTGTTCTGAATACAAAGAGAAGTTAATTATTGTAGTTTAGTGTATTAACACAGTCAGTGTTTGGAGCTGTAGCAGCAGCTGTAACACACAACTTTTGGAGGCAATTTGTGTCAAAAATCTTCACACTCTGTTTTCTCTGAGCCGTAACTCAGTCAGATCCAAACACACTGCACACAACTTTATGCGCGGAAATATGTAATTGACTGTAGGTGACTGTTCCAAGCTAGCAAGGTAGCTCTCCCCCACCTGACGATGAAGCTGTTGGGGCGCACATTGGTCTCTCTTTTATTACTTTTGCAGTGCTTCTCTCAACTCTAATGTATTTTCTGTGTCAGCCACTGTCTTAACAATCACATAAGCCTGTTCAATATTGCAAAAATCAATATTGCGGTCTAGATGACCTGACTCTGATGCATGATACAACTATGGACCAGCAGATTTCTTTCTTTTTCTTTCTTTTTTCTTAATATTGGCTCTGAAAATTTCTCCCTATGTAATTGTAAACTGTAAGAAAAAACATTATCTTAATCGTAATCATAATAGTTGTTGACAGGCAGCGGTGGAGCTCACTGGACTGCAGGGCTGTGGAGGTACACTTTCTGGGCCAAAATCAAGTCAAGTCCAAGTGTCTGCTTTCAGCTCGGTCCAACAGAAGTATACAAGCAAAACTTGGCGATTCATATCAAAACTAAGCCTTTTACGAAGCAATGGCCAAGCAAATGGTGGAGAACTGAGACAACAATTTTATTATTTGAGCTGGAGGGAGCAATGGGATCTCGGTATGGACACTAGAGACACATTAATACCAGGCAAAAATGTAATACGGTTAAATCATATCTATGCAATCTGGATACAAGGTGTATTTTAATGCAAGGTGTAAAGACGGTCTGACACCTCCCAAAAACATTGTTATCTTAGATGTCTAAATCACCATGAAATGGTTCTTGGGCAGACTTATGACAGATTTATGGTGATTTAGACAATCACCATAAATCTGTCATAAGTCTGCCCAAGAACCATTTTTACAAAAAACAAAACAAAATTTCAGTGTTAAAGTAATCCAGTGATAGTTGTGTTTATGGTTACATTGCAAACAGGAGTTGCTAATATCTAATTTGGCATATCTTAAATGGTGCCAGTTTGCCAGGGGTGTTACCTAAAAACAGGGTAAAGGTTGTAGCCCATAATATAACTCACTGAAAACATTTGTGGGGGTCAGTTGTCTTGATTTTGTTTTAGCTTCACAAAAATGTCTCTGTTCTTTGTTACTTTTCATGCGTACAAGTAAGAAAAGCTCCACTTTTAGGGACCCATGTATTTTTGATAGTGTTTTTGTGTCTGTGTGTGTGTGTGTGTGTGTGTGTGCGTGCGTGCATGCGTGCGTGTACATATTGAATTGTTAATTGTTTTGAGGTGTGTATCGCTCTGGCTCTTTTAAACACTTCACCTGACAAAGCTCAAACTGTGGTTAAAATGTGCTGGTTTTGAGTCAGTGTGCAGGTGTTACTTATTTTCTTTCTTTTTTTTACTGATGCGGATTTCCAATAGCCTTGCACGCTCCTTTTAACACACCCGACTAAACCACCATGAAAGCCTTTGAGAAGAAACTGTCTAATTGCTGCCCTGTTATCCCCATTTGTACGATTATTCGCACCAAGACTACAAAGACATGCAACAGACACAGAGTTCTTGGAGAGAGATCAGGGAGGAAGTGTGCTGCATCCAGAAGGAGACTGTGACTGCGGGCTTCAATCACACCGAAGCTGATGTTGCTCCAAGACCGGTTTTATTTGATTTGTTTGTTCGCTTCTGGCATTTTATTCAGACTGCTCAGACACTACGAAAATTAGCTCCTACATTTGACTTGTTTTGGTTTCTGTGGTTACCAGTTTAAAGAGTTAATGCAGAGAGCTGCACACATGCATATGAGCGGTGGCCACTGCAGCATCCACCTTTCTCAACAGTGTTGTATGGCTCTGTTTAAATCTGGTATTGACATGCATCTTGGGCAATTCTATCACAATTGGACAGCTCTAAGTCTGTCTGTTAACACATATTAAAATGCGCCTTGAAATGCATCTCAACTGACTACTTGTGATCAGATCTCACTTACTGCTCTATATGCAAATAAACATACATATAATTTCTGTGCTCAGGGACTAAATGCGTCACTTCTCCTGAAGGAGAAAAAGAGGACGTCGGCATAGTCCTTGGTGCGTGAGTAAAATCAAAACAATGCAGATGGGGTCTGTTGCTTTGTGCCTAAATCGTCCAAGTTGTTTGACACACTTGTAATACAATACAGTTGGTGCATAAATGAGTCCGCCTACACAGAGGACATCAGCTGAGTAGGTGGTCCTTAAATTGGGCTCAGGAAACACAAGTGTATATATTGCTTAAAGAATATGGCCATATGCTGTGCTGACCACCTCTGAATGTGGTCTAAAGGAATTGGATGCATTAGGGATACAAATTTAGAATGTTTTTTTTTTTTTGTGGCCAAAAGCTGACCCTTTTTACTGATCATTGACCATTAATGGACACGCTGTGTGTGTGTGTGTGTGTGTGTGTGTGTGTGTGTGTGTTTACTATTTAAAATGAGTAAATCTTTATTCATTGTAGAGTTGTGCGTAGCATATTGCTTTGCTTTTGCTGTGGACTCCAAGCTTCCGGTCAACAGTTGGATGTTCGTGTTAGCAGACACTTAGATACGGCGGAGCCTTTAACTGTGAGGATTCATTCACTGTGAGATGGAAACAACTAACAGCTCTCCAGTTCAAATATTAGTAATATTTGCAAGTTGTACTAATGCTCCATGGTTGCAAAATGAGAATAAATAGTTATGATTTAAGCTCTGCAAATACAAACACACACCTCACCTGTTCACAATATCACTACTACCACTCAATGAATTAGAGTGATACTGCAGCGCCGTAAAACTTGGTGATTTATTCTCTGTAAGATGGAAACAAACTATTAGCTCCATAGTGCTCCATGGTTGCAAAATGTGACTAAATAATCCCGTTCTGGAGCCCTGCTTTGTGTGTGTGTGTGTCTGTGAGAGGCAGACAGCCATAGGAGAGAGTGAGAGAACCAAAACGCCTGAGGATTCTATAAACGACGCGACAATTTCTACTCAATGTTCGCGATAAAGTCATTTTATACATTGCACTTGGAACAAACTGCAATACCTTGAGTCCCAACTGTACATTCGTTATCCAATCACCCATGACACATGTTAATGCCAGGTGTAAACAGTGTCATGTCTGCCATCATGCAATGCAGTCTGCTCCACTCCACTCTGTAGAAATTCACCTCTGAGGATGGACACAATGCAATTTGGCGCAAGATACTGAATGTGAAGAAAACCACGTTTGTTCACCATGAATAGTCTCTTTAAGTAGACCTATTTAGATTCTGAGACAGTCTTGAAAGGGAAGCAGACACAACCAGCTGGAACAATATGGCACAATGTAAAAGGCTTTGCTGTTTCTTTGAATCCTGTTCTGAAGATAATTGTAAGAATGAGCAACAGACTAAAATCAGATTGATGGGATGTTACTTCCCTCGGCAGCTTAGGAAGTTCAACCTGCCAAAGACAATCATGGTGCACTTGTACGCTGCCATCATTGAGTCCATCCTCACCTCTTCCATCACCATCTGGTACACAGCTGCCAGTGCCAAGGACAAGAGCAGACTGCAGCATATCATGCATAATGAGAATGCCATTAGCTGCAATCTACCTGTATGCCTCAAGACCCTGAGGTAGACAGGAAAGATCTTTGCAGACCCCTCCAACCACTTCAAGAAACTCTTTGTTAAGGCCCACACAAACCAAAGTGACATCAGAGAACTAGGGGCGACCAAAGCCCTCTGTTGAGTCACCTCATGTCGCCTGTCTCTCGGCCAAAGAGTTGCACATGAACAGAGCGCAAAGACTACAACCAACAGCTAACCAGCACATATGTTCTTCCCTTGAGTGAAAAAAATACCTTCCCATACCAGCAGACGATGGTCGTCTGTAGTTGTCATTCAAAAAGGGAAACGGGAAGATCGTCATGACACTAGTTAACCAGTTAGCCCATTTACAACACAGTCCAACATTGACAGAACAGAGCATGTTTACAGTGCGCCAGGGAACAACAACGCAAACCATCAGGAAGAGTTTCTGCTTAAGAAAAACAATCTTACCCAATACACCAAGTCTATTTTGACCTGAGTCCTTCATGACTTCAGCTTTGTGTTTACCTTCCTCACTTCCATTTCTCTCCCCACGTGATGAGCTGAACAGCCAATCAGAATGGATTAATTCATTTACACACTCAAATGTCGCTGATTCCACATGCTGAATTAGTGGGTAATCAGTGGGGGACACACTGCAAAGAATAGGGCCACAGACACTCAGCAACGGCCTGACAGCTGACAATCAGCTTGGTGCGTCAGGGCCGTTACACTGCCCTTTTGCTGTAGGTTGCTGTCCATCAGCATCAGAACCAAAGCCTCACGCCACAATAAAAGTTTCTTCCCAACAATGCACCTCATCAAGACCTTAGAACCCCACTGACACGGACTCTAACAGAACCACCGCCCATCCTGCAGAGACACTGTCTACTTTGTATATGTGTTACATTAATGCACGTCTTATCTCTGCACATGGTACACTTTTGCAAACTGTTGCATTACATCCTGACTATTTTTGTACATTCTGCACAACTGTACAGCTTTTTTATATTCTATCTATATTTATTTCCTTGAGTGTTGCAATACTTTTTATTTCCTCTTATTGTGGTTATTGTATGTTAAATCTATGCACTATAAACCAAATTCATCACTCAGCTATACAGTTGAGTTAACAGATTCATATTAATGATAAAGGACTTTTAAGCAATCTGAAAGTCTTTCCGGTCAAGAATCCTTAAATTTGTTTTTCCTGTTTTGTCATTCTCATCATGGATCAAATCCAATTCCTTGTCTGCTCTTTTCCTCCAAGGCTGAACCTGCGTTTGTGTTGTGCTTTTAGTCACACATGAAGGATCTTTATGGCCAATATTCCAAAACCTTACTTTTTAATATATATTCATTATTCATCATCCTAATATACATCAGATGTAATTAGATAGGAATGAGGGAACTATGCTTGACAGGGTGAGTTAAACCAACGCTTCTGTAGAGTTTATGGCTTCACGCACTTTATGAAGCCTTAAGCTAATACGTAATAAGGGCTACATGGATCTACATCCATTTAGATACAAGATGGATGATATCTTTATCATGATGAAATCACCTGACAGCAATAATGGCAGAGCCTGACCTAGCCCTCCTCCCATTTTCTCTGTACACTTGCCTCCGTGACAGACTTATCAGTGCATTACTCAGATGAGAAAGAAAATTTGAAAATGTTGGCTCTGTGTGTTTTGCAGCTTAAGGTGCTGAGAGAGCATCAGGTTAATATTCACTGGTTAGCGTCGACAGTGAGAAACCTCATAAATATGTCCTCAGGTTGCCTGCTCACTGTCAGCTTTAACGCTCTGCCCACGCAGACTCCCACTCACATGAATAAGGTACAGACACACACACGTGCACGCGACACAGATAAACACACATGAAATGCACGCGTCCGCGCACATGCACACACAAAGGCATGCCCGTGCACACACATGCTCGCACACACGCCCACACGCTACCTAGCCAACCTAGCGGAGGATCTCAGCAGGCAGGCGGCCCCGACAGGCTGAGCCAAAATAACGTCTTAAACTCAGTAACCTCAGCCATCATATCAACAACTGAATCAGAGCAGATAGGCAGTCTGGCTGGCTGCTCAGCTAAACAAATCAAGGCTGGTTAAATGAACACACAATGGAAACGATGTGTCCTTGCCGCTCAGAGGAGATGGCGGTTTGTGAAGAAAATGTTAAGAAGTGTTTGTAAATCATTTTCTGTCTACCCTCATCATCCAGTTTGTTCAATCATCCGTCTGACGCATTAAGGATGCAGAGAGACAAGAAAAGGCCCCCGTCACTAACTGGGGCAGTGTAAATTGAAAAACATGAGTGTTCAGCAGACAGCGAGGGTCTAACAAAAGACACTGTTAACATTGCATCATGGGAAATGTAGGACACAGTGATTTTGGAGCATGATCAACACTGCGTCTCTCAGCCTCCGCTGCATCAATTTTTACTATTTTAATTTTAATTTGCCTCATGTTTGCCCCAAGAGTTATGAAAGTGTAATATTTAATTGCTTTGGTAATTGTTATTTCTGTGTTGTGTAACATGTCCACTAATCCAGACAGGCATGCAAACAAAACTAGGCCGTACTTAACATGGTTTTTAGAGGAGTCTGTGAAAGTAAGCTGAAGATTTAATTTAGAGGCTGACATTATTTCGGGAATGAAACATGACTGGGAAAGAATAGGAAAAAACGTCAACATGAGCCAGCTCCTGCTCCCCGGGGATCATCGTAATATCGATCAATGTCAAGTCAGTAGCTATTCGTTTGCTTCCAGAGAGCAGGGCAAATTCTGTATATGCCTGTAAATATGAGCACACATGTTGTCATATGTTATGCATTAGCAAGCCACAGGCTAAGCGCTAGTTATGGTTGTAGCAGTTAAAATCTGATTCAAAAAGGGTTTTTTTTTCAAGTAGGTTTTCATTCACAAGGATCTTGCCTTGGTGTTTGGTGCCTACAATAAAAAAGAAAAAAAAGAGGAAATAAAATTAAAGGCAAAGCACTGAAACAGTCAAAAACATAAATAGAAAAATGAAAAATAAACTCTAAAATTATAATAACAAAAAATTTGTACTATATAGCTGTTTCGGCTGTTATATTAGGAGTTATTTCAGCACTTGCTATACTGATTGAATATGCTTAGTTTTTGTATACTTAAATCTGCAGTTCTAATATGAATAAACACTATTTTCTTATCATTTAAAAACACAACATAAAAAGAATGGGACTGCCGTTTATTGATAAAATATGTAAAGAGAATATATTTCTATGTTTCTATATAGAAATATAGAAATTGTGTTATGCTACAACAGGCAACCACCCACTGCAGCTTGAAATAATAATCGTTACCAAATGTATTCATAATCACAAGTAAACTGTGTTTGGTTTGTGAAAGTGGTGTTGCTGTGTCCCAGGCAAAGCTTCTCCTCGACTTTTGTGGTTTGACACTTTTAAATGTATTAAAAAGAGGAAAACTTGACTGTAATATGAGTTTTATGTGCGGTATATGACTGTTGACTGTGATAGTGTTAGTATGCCATTAAAGTGTCATAAAAAGTCATGTTATAGTATGTCATAAAGATGTCATAAAAATGCCACGGTATGTCATACAAAAGTCATTATAAATGTCATAGCGTGCACTTTTCCTGTGCAGCGATCAATCATATGCTGGATCCCTAAAATTGCACTCAGTCATCAAAATTTTATGAACTTCTGATCTAAGATTTTGGTTTCAAAATGCCCTAAAATGATCAGTTTAGCTGTTGATTTCTTAAAAATGTACACACCCACTACACCCACTGTGAGTGTTTAATTGCAAAAGGTATATGTTGAAAAAGGTCTCTACCAACGCTGAACAGGTGGTTACAGCCCTAAACTGTATTAAAATACATAATTTAGAACTTTTAAGTCCTTATCTGACTTGTTAGAGGTGCTGCCAATGTGGAGACTACAAAAAAACAACACATATTCAGGATGCAACCTGACTTGACACAGTGTAAGCCGACCAATATGCAAACCCCACAACCCCAAATGTATCTCGATAACTGAACAAACTAATACTGTTGGTTCTTTGTGTAAACAATGGCTACTTATCTCAATACATCAATAACTCATTAACAAACAAAGTCTGAGCTTTGGTTCCTGTACTCTCGAAATGACTGACAAGTCTTACATTACTCATATGTTTATGTTTTGGAACACTGCCGTGGTGTCATGACACACACAGCAGCCGAGGAAAATGGAGTGTGAATGAGGCGGCTGAACGGCTGGATGGAGGTTTGCTGCTATCTGAGGAATCAGAGGAATTTAGGGAGTGGAGACTGAAGCATTAATGTGAAGGCTGCAACACAATGACAGCAGCTTCAATACAGCTACTGACTGCACACACACACACACACACACACACACACACACACAAACACATACACACAAACAATCGCCGATATAAACACGCCTACGTGCACACAAAACCCCGACCCACACATGCACTCACACTTGTTGTAGACACGGATACGAATAGGCATGGTCACAGACAAACGCAAACACACACACACACACACACACACACACACACAGACACACACACACACACACACACACACACACACATACATGCGAACATGAATAATAGGGACTATCTAAGTGTACTCATCCAAGAGGGAACCTTATTAGCAGTCATTTTAAAATACAAAACTAGAATTGAAAATTTACTTTTGAGGTCTTCTTTCACAATATTACTGCAAATGGGATTTTTACAATTTTTAAAGAAATTGCCAAGAGGGGACCCAGTTGAGCGACGCCCCTGCCTATCAAAGGTGGTACATCCATATACTGCAGTCAAACTGGTTTATCCTGGTTCTCTCACCTATAGAGTGCTTCTTTTTCACTAAAACTTCATTTGTATCTTTAAAAATGGGTATGTAAACTTTATTGCTTGCAATATATCAACATTTTTTTGTGATAATAAATATTACAGAAATAATACTTGCCAAAGCAAAGTATATCTTTTAAAGAAGGCTCCCATAATCCTGTGAATTCAGTTTTATCTTACTATTTACTGTTAATAACTTTATTGTTGTCTTTGTTTTATATATATGTGTGTATATATATATATATATATATATATATATATATATATGTATATTTAGACCAGACCAATTGTAACTACCAATGTATCACCACCAAAATTCAGAAAATAAATCTATAAACGAGTAACATTATACATAAAATGATCAGCAATATAATTACTTATTTTAATAAATAATATATTATTTTAATTAATTAATCACTATAAAATGATTTAACACAAGTCTGTGACTAGACCTTAAAAGCTGTTTGCTTCCAAAGAAAGAAATCAAACTGTGACATGACAGTTGAGCTCAGGTCCAGAGAAGTCAGTGGTGCTTTCTGGATTTTTGTTGAATCTGGCTTTCACTTAGCATAGTAGAGTCTTAAATTGCATTTATAGATGCAGTGATGAACTGTGTTCACTGTCAGTGGTTTTCAGTGTCCCCAAGCTCATTTTGTGATATCATGTTGGTATTTAATGCAGTGCAGCTTTATGGGTCAAAGGTCATGGCCATTCATTTTGGTTTTTAGCCTTGTCCCTTTATGCAGAGATTTCTCAAGGTTCTCAAATCTTTTCATGCTATTATGGCAGATAGTTAATGGATTTGAACAGCAAATATCTTGTTTTGTAAATGTATTCCTTTGTGTTCACAATAGTTTTTCAGTGATGGATGAAACACCTGTGTTTGTTAGTGTATTTTAGCATTATCTAATCTAGACCCCATTCAAAGATGTTTGTTTTTTAATGACTACAGTCTGTAACACATACTACACACACTGGCATGCAGCATTGTCACAGTGCACAGAGAGTGTGCGTGAAGTGAAAGGCACATAATAAATGCTTACGATAAGTTCACAATGACACTCAGCTTTACAGGACTTTACATTCCAGTATTGTAAACTGAAACTTTTCTTTAGTTAAAAATGAACTTGGTATGTTAGTGTTTTTGATGGGCATTGAAATGGTGATGAGCCACCAACAACTCATCTCAAAAACCATCACAACAGGATACACATCTATGAATGGGCCTTCATAAGTCGACTTTCTGTTTGTACTCTTTGAACTTTGCACTCTAAAAAGAAAAAAAATGTCCACACCCATTTCCTTTTGTAAGAAAAAACTAAAAAGAAGTTTTAAATTAAAATTATGTAACATCAAACTTTGACTTGACCTTTAAAATTGTTCAATTTCCAAAATACTTACCTGACCAGTTTTCACAAGTAGTGAATGTCAATCAAGTTTTCAATATACTTGTGTTCTCAGTCTGTACTTAAAGAAATGCAACTTGTTTGTTGGTGCACATTATAGAAGAAGGTCCACCCTTGAGTAGGATATAATGACATGAGTCCACTGTTGGCTGGTACATAATGTCACAAGTTCCTTCTTAGATAGCACGTGATTTCACACTCAACCATGTAAAGCACATACAAACATATTTAATAATATTTCTGTGAAAAAATCTCATCTGAATAATGTTACATTTCTTCTTCAAATATGATTTGTTAGTATGTTTGTGTAACAGAATATAAAGGCTCAACTTTAGTGGCTGGCTTAACCTTTTATGGCTTGATACTGTATTAATGGAAATTATGCCCATTTCTAAAATACATACATATTATTTCTATGATCTAAAGGCAGTCTAAAAACATTAGTAAACATGGGCAACTCGCTCCCATATCCAAAAACTGGAGTGCTTGTGATGTCATGTGATATAAAAGTGTAGAGTTGCTCCATTGATATGAAATTGTGAAAGATTTTCTAGATGACACTGAGAACAGCCAGAACAATGTTATAAGTATGGGAACATTTTCTGTTACAGAACTGACAACACCAATATAATAAAGTTCATTTGGGTTTAAGGGATAGCAAACATTCTGTTGGTCCCCAAAATTAGGCTCTCGATGAGCAGAAGGAGCAGCTCCAGACTTTTATACTTCATGACATTACAAGTCTGAGACTTCTTTCTAGTGTCTAGATCAGAGATATCACACATACTGGCTGATCCCTTGGCCATGGAAAAAACATACTGGAATTCCTACTTAGATGTTCACCTTTACAATGAAGGGTTTCCAGAAAGGACCAAACGATATAAAGGTCAAAGCAACAGTATTTGCTGATTAATCATAAAATAGATTTATTATCAGACTTTCACTGGAAATTCCATTAAGAGTTATTACAAGCACAGGATCTCTTTACAATGTATGCGTGCTTTCAATGTATATGCATAAGAATGCATTTTCTTTGTTGATCAACATTACAGAAAAAGGGCCACACATATAGAATAAAGCCAGTGGGTCCCGGTTGGCTGGTACATAATGACACAAGTTCCTTTTGGATAGGACAGAGTGATATTCACACTCCACCATAGATTAATGAAAAAGAAATAGAAAGGGTGCATTTTGTAAAGAGAAAAATATCTAATACAAAATGTATCTATTCAGTAAAGCTTCTCATTGTTTAGTAAATTGGCACCAGAAATGTTGCCATTGTAGCTATTTAAATAAAGGCTATAATGTGAACACAATTATAACTTGTCTTAGTATTCACTGTGACGTGACAGATGAGCTCAGGTCCGGGAAGTTGGCAGTGTTTCTGGATTTTGTTGATATCTGGCTTTCACTTTGTATAGTTAAGTCTTAATTTGCATTTATAGATACAGTGATAAACTGTCCACTGTCAGTGGTTTTTAGTGTCCCCGAGCTCATTTTGTCAGATATCCTTCAGTCATGTTGGTATTTAATGCAGTGCAGCTTTATGGGTCAAAAGGTCATGGCCATTCATATTTGGTTTTTAGCCTTGTCTCTTTTATGTATTTCTCAAAGTTCTCTGAATCTTTTCATGCTATTATGATAGGTAATGGATTTGAACACCAAATATCTTGTTTTGTAATGTGTTCCATTGTGTTCAAAATGAATAGTTTTTTAGTGATGGATGAAACACCTGTGTTTGTAAGTGTATTTTAGCATTATCTAATCTAGACCCCATTCAAAGATGTTTGTTTTTAATGACTACAGTCTATAACATATACTACACACTGGCATGCAGCATTGTCACAGTGCACAAAGAGTGTGCATGAAGGAAAGGCATAATAAATAATATAATAATACGATAAGTTCACAATGACACTCAGCTTTACAGGACTTTAAATTCCAGTATTGTGAACTAAAACCTTTCTTTAGCACTTAAAGTTTAACTGGTATGTTAGTGTTTTGATGGGCATTGAAATGGTGATGAGCCACCAACACCTCATCTCAAAACCATCACAGCAGGATACTACATCTATGAATAGGCCTTCACTAGTTATCTTCTGTTGACCCCATTCAAAGAGGTTTGTGCAACCCAGAACTAAGTTTTATTATTGTTATATCTATTTTTGGTTGTTTTGATAACTATAGCTGGTAACACATAGAGTTGTAAATTAGTTGGCAAATACAGGGCTGGTATACAGCATTGTCACTGCGGCACAGAGTGCATGAAGGCATGTGAGATTGCTAAAATAAGTCATTGACACTCAGCTTTACAGGTCTTTACATTCCAGTGTTGTCAACTGAAACAACTCTTTAGCACTAAAGTTTAACTAATGTTAATGTGTTTCTGATGGCCATTGCGTTAAAGTAATTCAGACAAACAGAGCCACTGAGAGCCAAGATGCCCTACTGCTTTAGAGGGCCACTTAATAAATAATTACCTTTCAATTATTTCAGTGATATTACATACATGTGGTTATTATGTCACTTCCCAGCAGATGTTTCTTCATGTGAAAACATGTTTAACTCCTTTTTGAATAGCTTGTAGTCAATTGTGCAATTGATTTACAAATGTGGAATTCTGCTTGTATTTCTACTCTTTTACAGTTTAACATTATCTTACCCAACATCCACTTGTTTAACACAGGAAAGAGGAAGCCATGTTTCAGTCAGATACAACATCTAGGATATGAGAAGTAAGCAACCCTGAAGCCCAATGTAATGTCCTCACGACTATAACGACCATCGCCAGCTAGAAGAACCATCCCCGCACTGCAGGAATCAAGGCCTGACAGATTTTCACAGGCTGACGGTAGAGAATCAAACCCCTCACCCACTGCAGGTCACTCACTTCTCAGTGGCAGCAGTCTCCACCGTTCAACACTCAAAGTTAGGATCTGAGAATCATATGGTGCTGGTCCTCACCTCTTCAGTGTAGAAGAAATTACATATTTTTGTCCACTTCATCAACTGAAGGCCAAGTAAATATAAAATATATCTATAAAACTGTGTGTGAATGTAATAAAGACAGATTGCTTTCTAAAGAATGCACAAAGCCACTGAATCAAATGTACATAGATCATACAGAGATGAATAACATTTTTTTCACACATATGAATACCGCCTCTTTAGGGATGCATCTTACCCATAAATGTGGTAATTTTACATGTCGGTATCATCTTTCTGAAGCTGGCAATACTGTATTATAGGCATCATTAATAACTTGTTAACTGACTGTTAATTATACTTTTGTCAATACTCCTTGATAACCAATGAAGAAATGATAACTAATTAACTTTACCCATTATAAGTAATGTTATAGATTGTTATTTTATTAGTCAAATACCAAGACTTATACAGTCTTGTATAAATACATAAACTAAGTATTAATGGTTTCCAACTAATTTGTAAAACTTGTAAAAACAAAAAAGTAAATTATATAATATAAATATCTCTTGGATAGATAGACCAAATATTTATAACACTTTTGTTAACTATTAATATTGGTTTGAAACTGTTTATAAACATTGTTTGGATGGTTTTATAGTTGCAACTGCTAATGGTAATAAACTGTTAAACTGTTAACAAATACCATGTAGCAGATCTTGAAATACTATTTGAAGACCATTATAAAGTTGCAGTTGCTATTTAAATCTTTTGAGTCACTTAATAAATAATGTCTTTCTAAGCACTTTGAAAGTATACATACACGTTTGCCTCTTCATTAAATTTTAATAGGTTACAAAGTTGCAAAACAACAATAACCCACTACATTTATCTTTGGCTCAAAGTTGCATGTCAACATTGACTTTCTGTTCATATATGTGTTTAAATGATAATCACACAATCAGGACACAAATATGTACTCTTTATGTAGCTCACCTATAAAACATTTAAAAGGGCCAAATTAGTTTTACTCCATACAATCAATAACCATTGACAACATTTTAACTATCTAAATAATGTTTGTAGATGCTTTACAGAGTATCTAATTCTTGTAGTATTGTTTTACCTCTTTAGTTAAAACAGAACCTTTTATTATAATTAGAATAATGAAATGTAAACTTGAGGCAATAACTCAGCAACATCAAAATGGTATGTCATGAACAACAGATGTAATCATTAGGTAACTGAATATGTTCAACTACATAAATATCCATAATAGTACAAGTTTTGAAAAAAAAAACAGTATTTAAAATGGGAATTAAAGTGGAGAATTGTATGCCTACTCCGTGACAATTTCAGGGTGTTCTTCCCAATAATCCAGGGATGTTGTACTAACCAAGATAAGCAGTGTGTGCTACTTGTTAAACCCAGGATGGGGAATAAGCCACGTTTCAGTCAGTCTAAATCAGATACAGCATCTTGGATATGAGAAGTTAGCAACCCCTTAGCTCAATGTGTCATGTGCTAGCGACCATATCAGCTAGAAGAAACCATCCCCCGCACTGCAGGGAATCAAGGCCTGACAGATTTTCACAGACCGACTTGCACAGAGTCAAACCCTCACTCACTGCAGGTCACTCACTTCTCAGTGGCAGCAGTCTCCACTGTTCAACATTCAAAGTTAGGATCTGAGAATCATATGGGTGCTGGTCACTCCACCTCTTCAGTGTAGAGGAAATTACATATTTTTGTCAGCTTCATCAACTGAAGGCTCCATAAATCTAACAATATATCTATAACACCATGTGATTGCTTACTGAATAATGCAGAGCACCACTGAATCAAATGTTTAACATCTTAGAGATGAACAACAATTTTTCACAAACAAATGAATATTTAACCTCCTTTAGGGATGCATTTACCCATAAATGTGCTGGTAATTTTACATGTCAGTGTCATCTTTCCTAAGCTGGCTGTTAACAGACTGTTAATTTCACTTTTGTCAATACTACTTGATAACTAATAAATAAATTGCAACCTACTGATGGTATCGCTGATACACTGATACACTACTGATGGTATATTGTTAAACTGTTAAAAAATACCATGTAGTGGATCTTGACATATTATTTGGGAGCCATTTTAAAGTTGCATTGCTGTTTTAAATCTTACAGTCACTTAAAAATGCTTTGTTTCTCAGCTGTGTTAAGCATGCATACATCGCTTTGCCATTAAATGTTTTATAGGTTAGAAAACTATTTATTTTTCATATATAAGTTCAAACTGATTATGACCAAACCTTTTAAATTTATATCAATGCAGCTCAAATGAAAAGGGTTCAGGAGGTGAAAAATGGACTATAAATTCAACATTACAGATCAATAATAAAAACCTATGTTACAAAACTACAATAATCCACCATGTTTTTTCTTTGGCTCAATGTTGCATTCTGACATTTTATTTCTGTTTCCTGAATATGTTAACATGATGATCAGACGATCACTCTTACTCTTTAGTTTTGTTTTACTCCTATAGTTGAAACCAAACCTTTTATTATGATTAGAACAATTAAATGTTAACTTGGCAATAATAAACTATGTAACATCACAATGGTTTGCCATGAAATTCATATAATTATTAGGTGATTAAATATGTTCAAATATTTAACTATCCAGTAAAAAAAGTACAACTTTTGTATCAGTATTCAAGCTAGTGGGAATTTGAGGAGAATTATATGCCCAATCTGTAAACTTTTAGGATGTTCTTCCCAATAATCCAGAGATGTTAAATTAGCCAGCACTAAAAAAGCACTGTGCTTAACCCAGGACAGGGGACAGACCCATGTCTCAGGCAGTCAGAGTTGGATGCAAGACCTAGCTAATATAAATTAGCATCTCTGAAGCTTAATGTGGAATGGCCTATTGACCATCGTCAACAACAAAGAAACCAACCCCCACACTGCAGAGAATCAAGGCCTGCACAGAGCTGCACACGCTGACCCCTCACCCTCCAAGTCACTCATTTCTCAGAGGCAACCTTAAAGGCACATGGTGCTGGACACTCCACTCCAGTCAATGTGGAGGATTGTTTAATGCTTACATCATAAACCAAAAACCCTTTAAGAATTTGAAATTCTTCATATAAACCAAACTGTGTTGAATAATAATAAGTCCCTCTGGTCACTGCAGCATGCACACAGAGAGATGGCAAATCATTTAATCCAATACAAAATGAGTAGTCAGCCTCTGTTAAAGACTTAATCCATAAATGTGCTGGTAATTTTGCATGCCAGTACACCCATTTAAAAAACTCTCAGTTCCCTCTCCTACAACAGAAGACTTTAAAGGTCAGACACAGCAGACAATCCAATCCAAATCTCTCACGTTATTTTTTAATTTACTTGAAAGTGAATCCTATTTTGATCCTAGTTCTGCAGTTTTTGTATTGTTGGCTGTTTATATTTCTTTAGTTGTTTTAGTAGTTGTAGTTGTTTTGGTTTTCTTGAGATCTAGTAATGTGTATATACAATTTTGTTTGTCTAATGCAGATTTAAGATTAATTTAAAACATTGGAGAAAATATAAAACAAAAACAAAACAAAACAAAACAAGAAGTGTCATTTGTACAGGCCAAGAGGGACAAAGTGTGGACTGACTTTTCCTTTTTTAGAATTTAAAGTTAAAGTACAGCCAAAAACCTATAGAATTTGAAATAGTTCATCTCAGCAGTTGAACAGAGGGTTTCAGAGGTTAATCATTCCTCTAACTGACTTATCCCTGTAACTGAGACAAACTGATTGCTCACAAAACCTCCCATATTATAAATACCATTAAAGATTGCTCTAGTCATTTATATCATGATGGGTTGTCAATGTGTTTTCAACACAAGGTAAAGGAGCACACACTCTTAAACAGCAACTCAAAAACTTATTCAGGTGCCACCATTCAAAAAGCAATGTAATGAAAAAACTAAAATGATATTTCTATTCTCAATTTCTAAAAAATAAATAATTTTATTATTACATTTTATGTAAGATTATTTTCTTTGAACAATAATGCATCTAACTTCTTTTTTCCTATTCTTTGTCATTTATCCATGTTGAAATGGAATGTCACTCTATACTATATATCTAAGATGGAACTTGTGTCATTATATTATAGCCAACAGTGGACTCCATGTCACTTTATACAACTCAAGTGTGGACCCTTTTCTGTAATGTGGAGTGACAAATAAATGGATTCTATAGATGGGCACACATACATTGGATTTCAACCATAACAATAAATGCCAAATTCAGTTGATTCCTGTGAATTCTGGGAGACCCCGCAATTTTGTCAAATCACTGCAACTATACAGAATTCTTAACTATTTAAACCGGGTTAAAATCTGATTTTCACTGTCGCTCTGCCAACAACTAACCCCCTCAGTTCCTCAGTTGCCCTCTAAGTATTTCTGAGTGGCTCTGATGTTTTACAAAGAAGACTTTGGACCAGCAAAGCTTATTTTTAAATTATTTGCTTCATTTTATGCAAATATTGGCTCTGAAAAGGCATCATTCAATGATGATGAAACTTTATTCCTTTTTAAAAAATAACATTTTTGTTTTAATATTCTTTTCCCAATAGAAAAAACTTTAAATCCTCAAAATAAAAACCTAAAACTTGCATGGCATTTTTTTTTGCTTATAAAAACTGTTAAAATGGAAGTTTGAGTACGGCTCCATCCATATTCTCAAGTGATGCTAGCCAGAAGATGTATGCAGATGTGCCTTCGTGGTTGTCTGGCTGTCTACTGACGGCGATATAATAACAATGTCATTGGCTCTGTCCGGCTTATGTTCTCATCTCACATCATCCTGCCATGATCCAGATTGATGCAGGTATGCCAAAAGCACTGACAGAGGGAATGTATTTGAAAAGTTAACAATGAGAATGGACTGGGGTAGCCCCCCTTTTTAAACACAGTGTCAAGCTATAAATGGTAAAGATATCCACAACGGCTGAGCCTTTATATTCAGTTACAAAAATACATACTTACAGATCCTTTTGAAGCAAAAATAAATTACATGATTTAGTTTAGATATATTTACAAGTAACTTGTATTATGTACCAGCCAACTGTGGACCCCTGTTGCTTTATACTACACAAGTGTGACCTCTTTTGCCTGTAGAGTAGATCAGCAACAAAATGCATTCCTGTGATTATAGAGAAACAAAACAAACGTACATTGTAAGATTTGACAGAAATCTAGTGCTTCTAGTGCATCTAAAAACTCAAAGGGAGTTTTGGAGGATTGAGCTAATCTCAAGGTTGTTAAATTCTGATAATAAACTAATTTAAGCAATTCATTAAAATTAGTAAAGATCTTGCTGGTATTTTCTCCACATTTTCTTCCTACCATTATTATTATTATTATTATTATTATTATTATTATTATTATTATTATTATTATTGTTGTTGTTATTATTCCTCTTTTCTTTAGATTTTAAAATATTTCCTTGCCCTCTGGGGAAGCGCATTGTAAAGCAGTGTCAAGCTAGATGGTTAAGCCATCCACTAAAACTGAGCCTTTTATAGTTTGTTATAAATATTAGTTATAATTATAATAATCACATGTCATTGTAATCATAGTTGAGGAATAATTTTTGAATTATTTAGGTGAGATTCTTTGTGTAAGTCTTATCTATCTCATTTTATTTATTCTTTACATGGTGGAGTGTGAACGTCCTCCATGCTATCCAAGAGAACTAATTGTCATTATGTACCAGCCAACAGTGGACTCATATTGCATTATCCTATGTTTGGACATGTTTTCTATAATGTGCACCCACAAACAAATTACATTTCTATGAGTACAGACTGAGAGTGTATATTGAAGTATATTGAAAACTGATTGACATTCAGTGTCGGAAAACTAGTCAGGTCAGTATCGGCTAGGACTGAACAACTTTAAAAGGTCTAGTCAAGGTCTGATGTTACATCATTTTACATAATTAAACCAAAAAAGAAAAAATCTTACTGCTGATCATTTTATGTAAAGGTTTATTCTGCTTGGATTATAGTTTTCTTGCTTTTTTTAAGGCTCTAAAATACTGATTTCTCTCCTGCCTTCTGGGTAGCCCTTTATTTTAATACAGTATAGAGCTTAAAACTTATGAAATCACCTAAAGCCAAGCCTTGAATTTTAATGCAAAGACTAATAACAAATCACGTTTCAGGAGACTGGTGTCTTTATTAACCCTATCATGCTATTTGTATCATATTTGATACATTACATTCTGTGGCCTTCATGTCACCCACATTAACATTACTAAAGCCTGTTTAACGGCCCATCTGCAGTCTGAAAGGCTGCTGGGGAGAGGACTGTTAAGCGACGCGTGTGTGAATGGGTCGTTCAAATACCAGCTCCAACCAGGAGGGAGAGCTCTGAATATGGATATAAACACTCACACACACTTTGGTCCCCTCTTGGCAAAATCTGAAAAATTTCACCAGAGGCCATAACACATGATTTTATGATGATTTAGAGCATGTCCAAGTGGGGACTTAAAAAATGTCCCCTGTTAGTTTTGCCGTTCCCTGTTGGTGACTGTGTAACGATGAGTATGTTCCCTGTTATATATATGCGCGAGTGCACACACACAGACACACACACACATGATGTGCCTATTTAGGTCAGTGTAAACGTGGGCTGGGTGGATGTCTGACTGACTAGTAAATAAGCTGGATGGGAAGTAAATAAAGGAGACAAAATCAGACAGCAGGCAGCCATGCACAGAGAGACAAGGTAAACACACACACACACACACACACACACACACACACACACACACACACACACACACACACAATGCTCAGGCACGGCTACATAACAGCACATACACAGAAATTTTTGCTTCATACACCTAAAACGTTACGGAATAAACATCAGCATACTAAAACACACACACACACACACACACACACACACACACACACACACACACACACACACACAGACACACTGAAGAAGAAATTAGGCGAGGATGATGACTCACTGTCTAATTTAGTGTGTTTCTGCCATAGACACCAACACACAAATACACACACACACACACACACGCACACACACACACACACACACACACATTTAGTCTCAAATCTCTTCATTATAATGAATAAATATAAACGCACATACGCGCACATTCACAGACATGCATGCAATTATCATGTCGTAAACCCTGTAATTATATCTGCCCAACAAAATACACACAAGCACAGACCCCGAGCATGCACACTCACACACACACGCACAATAGCAGACACACGCACACATGCGCAATTATCTTGTCATACATCTTGCAATTATATCAAACTAATATGGATACACTATCTACACACACACACACACAGGTCCTGACCATTAGCTAATGTTACGGGGAAGTTCTGCAAAAAGCGTGTTACTGCGGTCAGATTGTGAAACAGTACATAATGGAAATGTAAATTTTCTGTTTTAGACTGATGTCATAAACATTTTGATATTTAGTCAGCCATTCATTGCAGTAAGTGTCTGTAAAAGGTAAATGGACTGTCTTTATGTGGTGTTTCTCCAGTCTTGGCAATCACTCAAAGCACCATACAACACACATTCATACACTGGTTACCGATTCAGGAGTGATAACCATCTAAAGACACCCTCACAATTTTAGCAATTTCTGGTTCTTTATCTTGCCCAAGGACACTTGGACACGTAAATGAGGGACGCAAGTATTGAACCACCGCCCTTCTATTTAATGGATGAGCCACATTAACTGGTTACCTTCTTCTATTAAGAGCAACAGCGAGGTTTGCCTACTCATCATAACCAAGATGGGACTTTTGATAATCAGAATCACCAGCAATGTAACAGAAATAGAACAGAGTAGTTAGTAGAAGCATGTTAATTATGAATGTGGGTTCGACATATACTGTATAAACCAGCGTTATATATGCATGTTTTCCCCCACAACATCAGGTCATGTTCATGTTGTCAGTATCATCAATATCCCTGCATCAATTAACAAAACGCCCACATTCACCTCAATGACACCAGTGCTGATGCAAAGAGGTCGAGCAAAAAAACAAGAAAAGTATGGACAAAATGCCATGCCATCTGGAAACTGACCAAATCCTAGTTAATTCAACATGACCACACCAGTGCTGCCAATCTTGTTCAGTTGACACTTCCAACACTCACCGGATGCATCATGGATACATTCACTCAAGTTACTGAAGTCAGGATGGGAAAATCTAGACAGTGAATGTGATAACACTTCTGCTTTTCTAGAGCCTTTTTCCTACATAGAGCAATTCTTGGCACCCCCACTGAGGTTTTCACCAGCACCAAAGGAGTGTGAAAAAGATATGACTTGACAATATGAATAAGACCTCCAATCCTCTATGGATGTGTCTGATAGCAATTAATCAAACAACTGTTAAACATGCAGAACATACATTTAAATACAACACCTTTGACTTCCGACAGTCCAGACCTGACTCACCAGACACTGTAACACCGCTTTCACACTTTCTACTCAAGGTGGGAATGTGACACCATTATTACGCTTTTGTTTTGTTTTTTAATTAAAGGTACAATTGTGAAAAGACGGGACAGAGGTGTGTTTTAAGCCAGCTGCAGAGGTACAGGTGCAGTGCCAAATTGATGTCTGTGGAAAGAAACATCTGAAAGGACGGGACAGTGAACAGGAATGGGCATGACGTTTAGATTATGTGTCGTGTGTACAACACAACCCCCAGAGATTTAAAAAGCAGCTAGCAGCAATTAGCTTCTAACTAAAAGAAGAACAGCAGCAGCAAAAATCCGCAAATCATGTAGTCCTTACCCTCTGAGCACAGGACGAAATCAGCCAGTATATACATGATGATATGAATGATTATTTTCTCCATGTTTTGCCGTTGTTACTGCTCAAAAAGTCGTCCTTATGCAGTATATGTCACATTAGAAGCTGATGTGTTACATGTTGTGCCCATCATGCCTCTTTTGAATGTGAGATGCTGGCATGCCGTCTAAAATCACACACTGGAGCATATAATGATGCTGCTGCTGAGTTCTCTGTAAAAATGTAAAGGCGACATAAAGAAAGGACTTCAGCTACACAATCTCTGTGTGAAAAGGGCAACTGACAAACATTGACTGTCCAACACGTCATCGCATTTTGCCACTTGGCAGTGGACTTGTGGGGACCGTGTCTACATTTTATGCTCTAGGTATCCTTCTGCGTCTGCTGTTTGAGTTCTGAGATGCTACGACTGTAATGTCAACACAACCACATGGTGGGATTATGCTGCAAGCGGTTATGTTTAGGCAACAAAAGCACATGGCAACAAATGCCTGGACTTCAACAAACATGCATGCTGGTTAGAATAGTTAGCATTAGGCAAAAAGGGCATGAACGGTTAGGATTAAGGGAAGGAGCACATGGTCAGTTGTAGAATAAATATCACACTCAGATTGCAAGCAAACACAGGACTCCCACATGAAAGTCTGGGGTTTGTTGGACCCATCTACCGCGCCCTTGTACTCCTTATATTACATTGTTACCGGCAGCGTTTCAACCTGACGCTGTCCGGCCATCCAGCAGCATATAACAGCCTGAAATGTGTATGTCTGGCTGCATATCATGTCAACCTGAAAGGTGGCTTTTGGCTACAGGATCTTCACGTCAAAATCACTGCAAAAGTGGCGGTATTTGACATCTTCAGATTGAGAACAGGCTGGGCTGCCTCCCCTTTCCTAACCCAATAGCCCTTTCCCCTTTCAAATTTACTCCCCTTCCTCCATTCCAATGTTGTATTTTTTTAAAGCCTTATGTTAATTAGTTTAATTTACTGAAGTGTTGCAGACATCTTTGTTTATCAAATGGTCGGCAATATCAGGAAAATGCATAGATTTCTGTCAAATAAGTCAACACAGACTGATTGGCTTTACTGTACACCAACCGACCATGCTGTTGTACGTAGTCACCTCCCAAAGGGCTTTTCTGAGCCAGGAGAAACCCTGGTCGGCGTGTGTTGTCCATGCTGGTGGTTTGTGGGCTTACACATTAAACAATGAGTGCTGTTGTTTGGATTCATGTCATAATGCCACCCGTGTGTGCTGCCATTTACTGTAATTTACCAGCATGAAATAAAAGTGCAGGATTTATCTGTTCATGTTTTGTTTTTAGTAGATGCTGCACTGCTTGATTTCAGGTCAGAGTGTTAGGCATGAAAAAAAGAGAGAACAATTAAAACATATTTATCTTGTCACTTGATTATGAATCAGTAGCCTTAAGAACTAGCTACATGTTTCGGCAAATATTCCCAAATCACTTGATTGCAGAATAAAACACAGCCATGTTCACAAAGGGAGGAGGGAGTTTTGGGCATTTTTTGCCAAAAAATAAAGAAAAGAGAGAAAAGACCCCAAAGAAAAACACAAAACTCCAGATTTTCTCTTAACTGGGACTCATCTGTGATGTCAGAAGACTCTGCTCTGCTACTCTGAACCCTCTTCCATGTTGTTTTTACAGCAAACTGCGTCCCATATGAGGTGCTCCACTTGTTCAATAGATACTGTTCCCACCAAATTCCTCAAAGGTATCTTTGATACAGACTGCACCATTAAAAACAGCTCTCTGACCACTGCTATGCTGGCACTCCTACTATTACACATGCACAGGTTGAGAGAAGACACAGCCTGGATCCTTACAGCTACAATATTCCTCTCTAAACTTGCATTTTCATTAAAGGCATTGTGTATTTTGTGCTTACATGTTGTTTTCAACTGCATTTGTGAGAATCGGGGGTTAGACTGCTCCTTCTTTAACACTGTAGTGCTGATATATTACACAGAAGATCATGCAATTTTAATTGACTGCCGTGAGCATGTGTGCGATTGTGTGCGCCGTGTTGGGGGGGGTGTCGTCTCTTGATCGTCTTTTAACAGCATGTTCTTGTTCACGATACACAACTCATCCTGTTTCTCAGCGCTCATCACCTGTGGGGTCCCACAGGGCTCAGCTGCTGCTCACACTCTGAAACAAGCTGTCTTTGCAGAGCTATGCAGAACGCTCTGTTATAATTCCCCTTTAATAGTAGCTCACTGAACCATATGTAGCCTAAAGACATTGAGAGCTGTCTCTAAACTATTTGCTATTGAATAACATCACAGGTGATATACTGCTATATTTATTTAACAGAATTTTGCATGGCACGGGTAAAATCTGACTTAAAGCTGGCAGGCAATTCTTAAAGGAAGAGGCTTATTACAGCTCTCTTTATGTTTGTAGTTTTAGTCATTTCTGTTAAAAGTGTTATGTTACTGTTGGAATATTGTTATCATTTATACATTACACTTTACAAAGAGCCAATAACTCAACTTACTACTTAACAGCAAAAGTAAGAGCAATGGTTGAAAAAGTAAAAGCTTACATTATATGACATTACTTGTTTATCAAAATGATACTTTTTTTTCATTTATGGAACATACTAGTATCACAATGTGTTATGCTTGCATTTCTAGATTTGTATTTATTTTTTCCTTTAATATGTTACTGTAAAACTCGACATGCCTTTGCCCCCATGAGACAAATACAGGGTTTGAATTTGAACTTTTACTTAGTATAACTCCAAAAGTGTATTCCAACAACTTAAAAATTGCCATTCCACAAATTTCGAATGTTATCACTCTATAAAGTAGGTGTAGTAGTCAGCACTACAGATTTAAGTTAAAGGGCACAAGGGCTTTTTGTTTAGGCACAAAAAGAGTTGTGACGGTCTGGTGTGTGGGATTAAGTGGCATCCAGTTTCTCAATGCACAAAAAAAAACCCCAAAAAAACTAATGGCCTATTACAGGTTGTTCTGTAAATCAGTTTATATTGTCACTGTACTGTTTTACAGAATTATTCTGGCAACCATAGCTGCCAAGGTTTTTTCTGTAAAAACAAAGCTAGCATGTCAAGATAAGTCTGTCCAATGAAAACTCAGAGACGAAGCTGATATGAACCATCAGAACTAACCCCTAACAAGACAAGCACATGCTCCGAAATGTCCAAGCAATGAAGAGTTACCAGTACACCCCTCTAACTTCTGCTCAACACAGAAAGTGGCACAGCTACATTGTCCTTGACACAGTGACATCTGAGGTTTTTTAAAGAGTTAAGTATGTATAATTTCTCCACTGTACCGACGAGTAAAGAGGCAGACAGACAGATATCCAGTGTGTGTGAGGCCTCCGCCCCAGGCAGCAGGCAGGCGGAGGGGCAGGAGGTCCTCGTCTAATCACCCGAAGCTGTCAGTCACTTTATAGATGGGCGAGGACTCCACATTAGTACAGCTCAATATGGATTGACTGTGGTGGGAGACCACAGTGCGAGACGCAACAGAGGAGGGAGGAGGACGGGATGACAGACAGAGTGAGATAAATGGAGATAGACAGAAAAAGGTGACCACCAAGGGAGAGGCAGAGTGAGAGAATGTGTCAAACGCAGAGAGGGGACAGACGGGAGGATAAGAAAGAGAGAGACAGACTGAGACTGAGAGTGACTCTGCAGAATTGTCTCTCTGTACATCGACTACCTCAAGGGGGCTGTTAGGAAATGTAGGTGAAGAAAAGATGACATTGGTTAGATTTAAAGAGCGATTGTGTTTTTCTTGTCTGGCTCCTGCTGAGATGACATTGCTTCTCTTCGTCTTGTTTTCTGAAGATACCACACAGCTGGACATTACTTGTTAGTTATTGTGTTTTATTTATGATTTGCAAAGGAAAACCACCCTTTGCTTAGCGACACATTGCAATTCAGCATATTTCCTATAAAATACAACCCAAAGTAGATGCCACTTGACACTATGAACAGCCTGAAAATATTGTGCTATCATCGTTGTGGAGGCATGAAAACATGAAGGTGAACGAGTGCAACGGGAGTAAAATTTGTGATTGTAACGTGGCGTTGATCTGTGTCTGCCCAAGCAGCTGAACACTCTTCTTTCTAAACATCACCTGAGAGCACAACACGTACAATAACAGGCTCGCCCAGGAAGTCAGCGTGGATTAAAATGCACTGAACACAGACACAGACAGACACACAGGGGCTGAGTGGAAGGCCAGACGTCTGTGCGTGTTTGTGTGTGTGTGTGTGTTTTACCCAACATGAACCCCACGCAGTAAACAAAACCTTACGTTAACCCCGCAGCTATCGACCGCGGGTGTCTACCTACATCTGAATGTTGGCAGGTTTGTTTACTACCGCTCGATGACTTCATTCCCCTTTTCAACCCCGCAGGGCCTAAGCCGAGACTGACCAGAACTAACTCAGACACACACACACACACACACACACACACACACTTACACACAGCTGATGAATTATGTAACACGTGTGCTTTGAGAACAGAGAGAACGCTTGGCTCTGGAGTGATTTCTCCATATCTTCAGTAGTTGACCGCACTAATAATAACAGCGGGACGCAGACACATATTCACAGATAAGCAAGTGTTGTGTGTGTGTGTGTGTGTGTGTGTGTGAGTGTGAGTGTGTGTGAAGATTTGAAGTGCATTAATCAAACTCTTAACTACGCAGCACACACACTGCATGCCAGCCCCACTAGGCACTATGTTCAGTTTAATTACCTTATTGGAAACAACAGAGTGCAGCCAGTTCAGTTATAAGTCAGTCTGTCAGTGACTCACTCCGTCTGAAAGTGCGTTTTTCTATAAGCTCACAGAGTGAGATGTCTGTCTTGGAGATCCCATCTTCCTCAGAATAAAGGTTCTGTCAGCCGCTCCGTTCTCTTGGTCATTTACACGATTGAGCGAGCTTCAGCTGCAAGTCAAATTGCTTTGACAAATCAGTGGTGAGTGGAGGAGGCACATTCCAATGTGTGCTCTGGTTAACATTGCCAATGGAAACATCACAGCGGGAGTCCAAACTCTCAGCAATCAAAGAGAAAATGGCAGAATGTGAAATTCACTGCAGCAGCCTGAAAATCTGGACTGGGAGGCAACATGAGAGAATGCTGTTGAAAATGTCATCAGTCAACTTCATGGGTGTATTATCTGCATAAGTCTGTCTGAAGAAGCTGTTTGTTTATATGATAGAACACACAGAGGATGGCTTTATTCTGGAAGAAACGACACCGCGACCGTACTGAGATCTGTTTTCTCTTTGGCACAACTGATGCTAGCTCTATTTTTGACTTACACTCAGAGGTATACATGTCCATGCACAGAGTTTTGGTTGATGTGTTCATGTTTCAAGATACAGTATGTGTTTCTGAGATTCCTGAGACTCATCAATGGTTTTGAAATGGACAATGTCCTTTTCTTTACAGTGATTTTAAAAAAAAACGTAAATAGACTGCTCTGATAATGAGACCTAAAACCTTGACACAAGTTAGCATTTTAGCACACTCGGTTCCCTCGTCTCGAAGTCAACTGGTGTTTTGAGAGGGTTTTTGAGAGGGTTAGATGACTGCAATAAGATCTGTGATGAACACAAGCTTAAGAGACTTTCACGTTTTGTTCTATGACATAAAATATGTCAGTGCATACACCACTCGTGAGTCTTTCCAGCTCTAAATCAAGGTGTCTTTAAAAAGACGATCGCTAACAAGTGGCTAAATGAGAGTACAGAACGTCACACGTTTAGCAGCCTTGTTGTGGTAGGAATGTGAAGTCACGTGACTGTGGTGCAGTTTGTTTATAGCCTTACTTTGGCTTTTCCATTTCATTTTATTTTTATTTGTTCCGGCCTTGTAAATGCACAAAAATCTAATTTAGATTGAAAACAACTGTAATGCACATTCCATGACCAAAAAGGAGCGGGAAGAAGAAAAAAATTATTTTACCTGCCGTTTTCTCAAAACATTGGTCTGTCAACTTCTGATACTTAACAAACAAAAAATACAGTAAACTCACAGAGAAAAATAAATACATAGATCATGTCACCTTCCACAAGTGGACAGATTTTACCCTATAGCTTCATATAATCATAATCATTTTGTCTTTATACATCTTTTTAAACTAAGAAATATTTTACAACACTTTTTACATCATTCGGTAAAGAATCCCAGTTTGACGTGATCACTGAAATGCACATCTGCTTTATTATAGTCTGTACAAACTGGTGCTTAAACTTGAATTTCCTTCTGAGTTCCTTATCCTCTGACATAAAAACAAACACCTTTGGAAGTTTTCTGGTAGTCCTCTGCTTTCTTTTACCCTTTCATACCTCTGGCTATTTTGTTTAGGCTTCCAAACCCCTTAAATTTGTGATTATATTACTGAACAAAATGTTCACTTTCATAAATGTTTGTTTTTCCACAGATCTTAATTTCTGCAATGCTCCAAAATCCAATAGAATAATCCCATAGGTTTTTTGACGAGGGAACCAGAGTGACGGCATACAGAGACGTTATCCCTGGAGGACTCTTTACTATATAAAGACTATTTCTTTGACAGGAATTTATTTTAAAAAAACTGATAAAAGTGAGGACTGTGGATTGTTCTGATTAAAAAGGTACTCCACTCATTTAGCATTACACTAATCTCACACTCATGATTGGGCTGTTAACAAAATCGATGCAAAGGGAAAACATCGTCACATATTATCGTCTTGAAATTCCCATGTTCTGTCTGTGTCACCATATCCATCAAAGCACAACTCCTTCCAAAACATTCAAACAGTGCATGCGGCCTAATACCAGGCAGACAACAGCAAACAGCAAAGCCCCTGAATTGAATAGAATCAAAATAATATTGTGGCAGACTTTGCGATATCAGCAAATAATGTGTGTCCAAACGATCAATATGATATTGTACTGTGCTAAGAGCTGTTGTTCCAAGAATTTATCAAACTGCATGCAGCTCCCTCTGGAGCCACGGAAGGCTGTACACAACTTTTTTTTCCATGTAAGCAGTTCTACTTTTCACCACCTGTAAACAGACTTTTATGCACAAAATCTGTGGTTTTCTCCCATTAGTGGAAAAAAAGGCTGAAATCTCAGATACAGATATCTCAAAATCAGGGAAAAAAAATCAAAACTATTTGCATGTCTACTAATACTAAGAGTATTTAAGAAAAAAAAAAAAACAATGTACAAGCACCTAGTCTTGTTGCATCACTGTTGTGCTGATAATGACGCTAAAGCATACCCTCTTGTGTAACATTGCTTAAATCAGGCTCAGTTATTACAGAAAAAGAGGTTACAATGAGACAATTTCACAAAAAGAGCAAAAGCTGAATCTCAGATGGTAGGAAAAACGTGGAAAACATGATGAAAATATGGCATTTTTGTTTGTTTTATGTATTCATTTGAAGGAGTCTCTTCATCGCTCCATAGAGATGTGAAGATTTCCTCTGTAGCCATTTATCATCTTTTTTGTGAAGCTGAAGCTTCGGTGGGCATTTTTTCAAGTACTTAATGGTTAATTCACCAGGTCCGTTTAAATTAAACTTTGTAGCATTTTGGTTTAATGAAATTATGCACATCTGCCAAGAGCAAACATCGTTTTGCAATTCTTTTATTTTTTTTTCCAGAATTTGTGATTTTTCCTGTGATTTTTTTTTATTTCACAAATTAGAAAGACTCCTATGGTGGCAGCAGGGAACAATAAGCATTTTTCACAGTCGACATTTTGACCCATCATTGTAGGAAAAGCACAGGGGTTAATGCTATCATTATCCGTGGCTCAGTGCTTTTCAGGTGTATCTATTTACACATAGCCTTCTCCTGCTGTGATGTAAAAATGTCTTTTTCAAACATATTAAATTAAATTAAAGTGTCTCATAAAAAAAATAAATCGAGAAGCAAGAAGCGAGGGGAAAAAACACGATGGAAGCTCAACATAAAAGAAGAATAAAGAAAACTGTGTGTGAGAGAGAGACAGTGCTCTACTTTTTTTATACTTCAGTTGTTTATTCACTATAATCCATTGTCTGTGATAACTCCACTAACACTGCTGCTCTGGTAGATTTAATTAAAACAGAGTATCATTCTATTAACTATTTTTGTTCATGTCTGGATAAGCAGCAATTTAATGTGGGCTGTGTTAAACCTCAATGCATTTCTGTGGATGTAGTCTCTAAACGTCCTCTCAAAACACGACAATATGTGTAAAAGTAAAGAGATTGTCTGACTAGGAGCACTCGGCGTGTCACAGGTCTTAGCCCGTTCATTAACTTGTGCTGTTGGGTGTTTGGTTTGGGCTGAAAGAAAGGGAGTTATTCCCCAGAGAAACAGCTGGGCCTCCTCTCTACGCCTGCATATGACTTCAATTACAACAATCATAATTAGAGTAAGTGATTATGTTTTAATGAGAAACAGTTATGGTCAGGTTTACAGAGGCTAATACTGTGGGCAGCACAGGGTCCATTATTTCCACTGAGGACAGCCCCCCTCTCTGCACTGCTGTGAACTTTTCACCTCAAACACTATCACCTGTCTGATTCCCTCACAAGTGTCAACACACACAGATACTGTAGAATCAAGAGGCATATACAGATGAGTCAGCAATTATAAAAGGTTGTTTACGAGAAATTCCAGAAAAGTAGTTGCAGCAGGCTTTTCACATTTTGACAGCACATCTGGAGAGATGCAAACTGTGACTGCACTGCATTCTGGGGTATTGGGGCTATGCTAGAATTATCTTCTAATTATCACTGATACTTCTTTGTTGGTCTCAAATATTGTTCTGAAGTGGTGTGAAGCCATCTTCCCCCAGCTGACTGTCAGCTCATACACCATGACCCTTTAGAAACATTGATATGATATCTATGAAACATGCCTATTTGAGGTTTGCAGAAATGAACAACGCCAGCATTTCTTCTGGCGACCCAGCTGTTACGTACATTAAACTCCAGGCCTGTACATGACACTACACCCACTGAATTTGGCAGATTTGTATCATGCATAACCAATAGCTGGTGGTGCATGAAAATAATTTGGTTAAATGATGCAGTTGGTGAGGTCCTGCCTGCTTTTGTAAAAACAATTTTGCTTTAGTGGAATACCAATATTACCCTAACATGAATAAAGCTTATTAACATCTTGCTGACCTTCCTACCTTTTACTGCACTTGTTGCAGTATGAAAAGTTATCATTTTTCAGTGATGTTTACTGATCTTATGTAAATCCAGCAAAGCTTCACTCACCTCCGACCTGAGCAGGTTCTAATAAGTACGAATAAGTGGAAACATCTGTGTGGGTGCATAAGGGCTTTGACTGGGAGATTCTGACTACTGTTCACTATCAGCCAGCTGTTGGCCATTTACACTCGAGCTCTAATTGCAAGCTAGCTGCTAAATATATGAAAAAATATATGAAAAAAATGGGAAATTAGCTAAATTGTTAACCTGGATGAAGAATTCTCACACATTTTACCTTTCAGGCATCTAAATTGCACAGAGTGGTGTGTCTTTCTTGAGAAAACCCATCTTTGGCCAATCAGCTAAGTACAGGCACTGTCATGCAGGGATCATATAATCAGATGACAGGAGCCTTTTTCACACAAGACATTTTGACATGTCACAGTAAAGCACAGGTGTAAGTAATAAAATAATACTGGCTGAATTTCATTTTGCTGCTTCGGTTTAAGGTATCGTGCACAGTGGCTCACTGTCACTGTCCCTACTAAAGAACAGAGCCGTCACTAATATCATTAACACCTGCAGCTTCTGACTATGATAAGTCAGAATGTCAGCTGTGAACAAGGCAGAAAGACAAGAGTTTCATTCTGTAGGCTGGTTCAAAAAACCCCTTCCATTTACTCATTCACTACTAACAAACACGCAATACACTGCAGTCACTGCAGTGAGCAGAAAATTGAGATTTTGGATACTATTCTTGGTCATTTACATTGTTATTGCCATGTCACTTTCTTTGTCATCTTTCATTGGAGACAGTCCAAAATCTGTCCTGTAACCTGTATACCAGGCTTAAGACAAAGTCTTTGCTTCAATAAACTGGATGTCCTGGGTTCAAAGATTGCTGAACACCCTAACCTGACTATTGTTAATCTGTTCTAATGACGCTTGATAATTGAATCGGGACACATTTTTTTCTTTGGTATGGACATAAATATCCAGTATATACTGTATATTTATATATTAATACAGAGAAACCCATCTACACACATAGTACTGGACACTTTTGTGTGTGTGTGTGTGTGTGTGTGTGTGTGTGTGTGTACATGCATGTTTATTAGTGTTTACCTTTAAAGGCATTTGTGGCCGGTAAGTCAGTTTCCTGCATACTGCTCCTTCCCGCGCTCTGCCAGCTGCTGCCGATGCTGCGATGGATGCCAACAGACAAACCTTAACCGGTCCGTGCCACAGCCGCTGGGGGGAGGGAGGGTGGCCGAGAGGAAGGGGCGGCGCCTGCCAGTCTCACTGCCATCTTTCTTCATCAACAGTCCATGTGCGGGAATTAAAAGGCCGCTGTCTGAGCAATCCTGCAACAGGCGACTGTGGCACAGTCACTTTCAGTACACAGCGGACTGGTTCGCTAGTTTGTATGACTGAACTGTCTTTGGAGAGTGTTGCTACTGAAGGACTTGGGCAATATGGTGATGGCTATAGGAAGAAGGGGCACAACAGGAGGAGATGGAGGGATCTTGGGTCTGACACACTGATTTCAGGTGAGGTTAGAAGAGGATGGATGGAGGTTTAGGAAGTTGCAGTGTGGTTGTGAACTCTATTCTCCTAGCAGCAGGCCGACAGCCATAGCCCTCAATTCTTTTCTGTCTATCAATTTTTCAAACTGTCTGGCTGCAGGTGAGCTTCTCAGTCTCTTTTGTGTCTGTAAGCTAAGAGTCTTTATATCACTCAGTCAGCCTCCGTCTCCTCCACAGTCAGGTTTGTCTCCTAAACTCAGCTCTAATCAACATGCCGTCTCCTTCGATTCTCCGAGCTCTTCTTGCTGGCTTGTTCCCGTGTTGTTGTTTTTTTGCCTCCCGTCCTCTCTTTCTCCTCTTTTGTCCCGTTGCTGCAGTCCCGAGCTCAGCACGAGGCACTGAGGTTGCTCTCACACTGGCACCACGGCTACAGAGAAGACAGAAAAACACAGACAGAGGGAGAAACTCGGTGAATAATCATGAAAAAAAAAAATAACAGGCAAAAAAGATACACCCAAGCAAAACACGGGCATGGCTGAGTGCAACGACCAGTTGAGAAAAGTGCATTAAAAAAACAACACTCATCCACATCCGCCCACGCACACACCCACACGCACAGCAGAGGACGAGCCGCAGTATGTGTCTCGGTTTGGATAGCAGGTGGGTGGCTGGCTGGCTGGCATGGCCCCCTTTAGTTCCTCTCACCCACTAGGTTCTTACATGAAAGGGAAAGTTTTTCTGAAAGCCAAGTGCTGCCTGTGACCCTATTTCACAGAGCAGGGGAAAGATAGAGCCACATGTCAACATGCCACTTTGAAGTCTGCCTGATAAACAGGGCTGGAGGAGGCTATGGCTAAGGAAACAACAAAACTTTATTTACATTTCAAAAGTGCCAAGTGCCTTCTTTTGACTGGGAAAGGAATAAAAACCAAAAGAGAGGAAAGGGAAGAGGAGGGTGGAGGGAACAGAGCAGTTTAAGAGTAACAACAGCGACTGTTTTTGTTGTCATTGAGTAGAAATGAGATAAAATGAGGGTGTAGGAGAGATGGATCACAAGGAAGGACGGAGAAAGGCACATGTTAAAGAGAATAAACAAGAGAAGAGGACAATCCTCTTCCTGTAGGGAGAAGATTTCTTAAAAAGGGGGACAGAATTCAAACAAAGTCCTAGAAGAGAAACGACACTGGATAGGAAAAGGGAGGAATTTGTTGGTGGAGAAAGCAGACAGACGGTAAACAAACACACACCCTGTCTGAGGTTTGGAAAAGGCTCGACAGATCTCAGTTAGCTGGTCTTATCTGTGCCGCATTTGCCACTTATCGAGTCTTATCGCAGTGCAGGATACACACAGCAGCCTGTGCCCTGACACATGGAAAAGTAAAGGCGAGGACTGGGCTGCCGTGACGTAGAGGGACATTCGCTTCATTATGTGCCGTGCGGGTGATTCATCATTTTGTCTCCTCGTGACTAAGCAAAAGTGATGTCCAGAGTCTAAAAAAGTCCATGTTTGAGAACAGGAGTAGGAATGGAAGTTAAGAGAGTGACAAAATGAATGGAAAGGAAAAGGAAAGGAGAGAGGAAGAGAGAAAAGGAGGCTGCTACACTAGACTAATTGATTACAGCGTTAAAGCAGAATTATCAAAGACTAATCCTGTGTTTGATATAGAGAGGAGTGTGTGTGTGTGTGTGTGTGTGTGTGTGTGTGTGTATTAGTCTGGTAATCTTAAGTTTATCCCTTCAGAGGCCAGTGGAGTTCACCGTCTTTCAGAGAGATGACGCAGCAGTTTTGGTGCTGTCAGGGGTGTCTGTCTTCAAAGAGCCGCAGCATTAACAGAGTGTTTTACAAGTGATTTTATCTCCAAGAACTGAGTTTGGATGCAGGTTAAGTTTGTATTGATATCAGTAGTACCGCACAGTTCCAATAGGAAGTACAAACAAAACTGGACTTCCAAAAGGTTAATATGTCAAGTGTCCCCAATGTCACGGTCCAATGAAAACCCCTTTCAAACAAACAAAAATAAATAAATAAATAACCCCCCCCCAAAAAATGGGGGAATCAGTTTTTTTTCTTCTTCGATACTTTACATTTGCTTTTTAAGATAAAATCGATTTCTTTTCAAGTGAGGTGTTTTGACAAAACATTTACAGTTTACTCAGTGGAGTTGGGAACATTCAGACAACATAGATTGAACAGGCAGTGGGTCTTTTTAACTAAGCAAAGCTTTGGTTTGATTGTTTGAACTGTTTTAATCTTTGTAAAAATACAATTCACATAGAAACACATAAAAGACTATATTCTTTGGGTTAGATAACAAAAACAAATAAGCCCCAAACCTACATTCAATAAGAGGTTTTTGTAGGTTTTTTTTCCATAGGAACCCAAATTTAGCAGGATTTATTGTTCAGGATTAACTTAGGTTTGGTATTAAGAGGATGAATTTGGGAAGGTTATATTTGGGTTCAAAAGCAAGACGTATGGAGAAAATCCTCTATCACAGTATATTTATTGTCATATCATTACGTACTGTGACATGAGTATAGTGCATTTTCTGCAGGATCACTTGATTAAAAAGGTTTCTTAAAACAATAATCACTAGAGTAGCAACAATTAACTATTAAATTAATTGTCAACTAATTTGCTAGTTAAGTTTTTTTAAGAAAAGTAAAAGTCAAAATGTTTTCTTGTTCCTTTACTCCTCTATGACAGTAAAATGAATCTGTTTAAGTAGTAGACAAAAACAAATAATTTCAGGACATCATCTTGTGCTTTGGGAAACACTGGTCATCATTTTCTGACATTTTATAGACCAAACAACCAAACGATCAATCCAGAAAATAATCTACAGATGAATCGACAATAAAAAGAATTGTTAGTTGCAGCCCTAATAACCAGACATGTTGGTGTTTGTTATCACACTTGTGCAGAATCATAGATCATTAATAAAATGTTATCATGAAGCAGTCCTGCTCACCGCAACACTGCCTGCAAATGTTTAATACAGCTGGAGGTATTTAGGTAAAAAACATGACTTTGCTCAATTTTAAATAGTCTCCTGGCTTGACCCTCAAAAGCAGCCATCCTTAAATATCATCCTGGTTTTATATTCTCTGCACCTTCTTGTAAGCAGTGCAGTAAGTATGAATAACATGTTGCTGAGACTCTTTTTGCACCTACATACCTACAAATCAGCTGCCACAGATCTAGAGCTGGCAAAAGTAAACTATTGAATTATAAAAATGAACAAGACAAAAGGCCAAAGTCCTAGAATTTCTTTGCCTTTTTAAATCTAATGACGGAGCATTTTCTAACGTCTTCTTGTCACAGTCAGAGCAACGAAGGTGCGCTGTTACAGCAAAAAGCATAAATTAAGAAGTAGGATTTTTACAGCGTGTGCATATTCCAGTAAGTGATAATGCCATTATTGTACAGCGTGTATTAAATCACACTGTATCACTCTATTCAGCTGGAGAAATTAAAACATCATAATAAGCTCCATTCAGGAGTCCCGGAGTGAGGACTTTATATGTGATTCCATTATGTTATAAATGCTACATTATATTTTTATATAAAACTACTGCCAAGTGCAAACTGTCAATGGCTTATCAGGTGGGATTGTTCCTGTAAATAAGTTTTTTCTAACCTGATACACAGAGTTTCTGCAGACTACCTGTGAGTCAGTTCAGCCTGACCCTGCGTACTGTCTGTCTACGGGGTGATCTGAGGACAAAAAACTACTACTACTAACACTACTACTGTGGTCCATCTATTTGTCCACGCGGTCATCTGAGGACAGCTAGTCTTCATGACAGGCTGTGTATATCAACGTTGTTTGCTGTTTGACGACGAAATTTGAGGCTCCAGGTGGATGTCTGTCTGGTCATTTAAGGACACCTCATGTTCTCCTGTCTTATCTCTGGATCTATCCGGCTGTAAAGACTTCAAAGTCTGAGCAACACAGAGAGCACAAAAGTCTGAAAAAACACCATGGCAGCAGAGCAACATTCGGAACTAAAAGTTAAAAAAAAGGAAAAGTGGAGCTATTTTATTGTTCATTCTCTTTCAACTTTTGTTTGAGTTTGTCATTGACGAAGGGATTGGAAAAAGCAGAGATAGACTGGTGTTATTTGTCCGAGCACTGCAGTATCAGTATGCTGTTCTCTGACAATGTATTTCATTGTTGTACTTTCCAATATTGGCTCCTCACAAGTACAACATAATTTCAATTTTCTATGCTTAAAAAAATTGCAATTTAACATGAATGACAAGGTATTTGAACCACAATCTTTTACTAACCTTAAGGGGGACAGCTCATGCCAAAATCAAGAGATGTCTTCCTTCTCTCTGATATAATACTCCATGGCACTTGGCTTGTGGTGCTCAAAGTGCCAAAAAATACCTTTGAAATATTTAACAGCATGTCTCTTTTCAGATATCATGACCTGGTTACTTAATAGAGTTCTTTTAGAGGCAGACAGAAAAATGCTGTCTATAGTGTCAATACTCAAGAACTGAATGTTTATGTCATGGACCTTCAGATACTATAGAATCACATCGGTTGAATTGTCTGGCCAAGAAATGTTTTAGTTACAATTTGTTTCACAGTACATAAACAAATATATCATCCATTATTATGCATACTTCGTGCAAATGTCTGGCTCACACTCTCTCTCCAGACACTTGACTTTTGAGAGGTTTTGAGGCATAATTTAGTCGCGGTATATTTGATTAGATGTAACATTCCCAACAGGGGCTGCAGACATTAAAAAAGCAAGGTTAAGGTTTGGTTGGTTAAAGGGACAGTTTATCCCAGAATTAAAATACATAGTTTTTCCTCTTACCTTTAGTGTTAGTTTTTATCTAGATTGTTTTGGTGTGAGTTGTAGAGTGTTGGAGATATCAGCCGTAGACATGTCTGCCTTCTTTCCAATGTGATGGAACTAGATGGCATTTGGCTCAAAGCTGAAAGTGCCAAAAAAATCTATCTGAAAAACTCAACATGAATGTCTCTTTCCAGAAATCATGACCTCTTTACTCAAGATAATTCACAGACCTTGTTGTGAGCAGTTTCATGTAGGAACTATCTTTTGTCTACCAAACTAACCAACCTTATCAAAGAGCAGAAGGACCTGGGGTTCAGGTAATTCTCTTGTACTTTTTAAGACTTTTTGGCTCATATGGGGTCATTTCTTCTTAAATTGCCTATTGCCGTCTTTCCATGTTTCTGAAATAATCAAGCCAATTTACCCGGGTTACAAAGTGTTAATAAACAGCACTACACGTAAGAGGGAATGTGTTCAGTGCCTGTTGTGGATGGTATCACTAATCAAATATACAGCGACTAAATTATGCCTCAAAACCTCAATATTCATTCAAATGTAACGTGTCTGGAGAGAGGGAGTCAGGCAGGTGCGCTTGGTATGGATAATAACTAATAATGTATTTGTTTCATTTATTGTGAAACAAATTGCAACCAAAGGCTTATTCTCGGTCATTCTGGGACACAATTCACCTGATCTGGTCCTACAGTATCTGAAGGTCGGTGACATGGACATCAAGTGCTTGACAATCCTCATTGTTGACAGCATTTGTGTTGTTGTTAAAAATAAAAATAATAATAAAAATAATACTGGCCTGAAAAGACTGCATTCGAACAAAGGACAGCACAAACCTCAATAATGACTAGTTTACCAGCTCCAGTCCTGCTGTTATGGAGCTGTACATGACCTCTGACCTCTCTGGAGTTGGTAAAGGAAGGAAAGTTTCAATCGTAGCATTATAAGCAGTTTCTGTGTATGGCATCTGTCTGTCATTGGAACATATGGCGATAACTATAGCAACTCCAACAGCCAGCTCCGGCTCCTCTGCTGGGTCACGCAGGGACATGTGCTTATCAGCGAGACAGCAGTCAGACAAGCAAACACGGATTGGGGAGCAGACTATTAAACCATGGGGCTGGTCGCATCTGTTACACTGAAAATTCAAGCATGCTGAGAATGTGATTGCATAACAAACCAAGAACTGGGGCTGCGAAGGTGATTCAGAGTTCTGCTGCAACAGACGTGGAGAAAAAGAGTGACTTTAAAAAAATGTTGCTCTCATAGACTGTTTATATTTGGTCCAACTCTTATCTAACGGTATCGGCTAGAGGAAATATGAAATGTCTCACCGCTGAACAATAAAGCTATGTGGATGTCTGTGAGATTATAAACGGCTGAGGGTGATATTCAATTTGATTTCTTTGGATTCAAACAACAAGATCAACTGTGGTCATACAGTAGTGTAAGCGGACAAAAAAAATGCAGACACTGCTGAATAAGCCGAACAGACAGTGTCGACTGTTGCACCTAAGTTTTAAAGTCTGTAAACAGTGTTCTTTTACCGTCAAATTAAAATAGTCAATTCAAAATCCAGATGATGGTTGTTGATAAAAATGCTAATCTCAGTTGCCTTCAATTGTTGCTGCAGGTTTACCGAAATTAAGGAGCAGGGAGTGCTTTTATATTTGCTTATTATTTTTTATTTGTCGTGTTTTGACTTTATGGCTACATACAGTTCTCCCTATCCTCTTGGTGGGCCATATCCAGTCTGCAGGTTTAATAAGTAAAAGAAATACTCACGATCTCTGGCTGTTAGCCTGGAGGGGATCATACGTTTGGTCATGTGTGTGAGTGTGTGTCTGCTGCTAATCTCACAAACTACTGGACCAATCAGTCTAATATCTGTATACTCGAGGACCTTTCATGATTGCGGTGATTCAGATTTTTTGAAGACCTGTTGTAATGAATGTTTTTAACAGTCATTAATTGCTTAGTACATTCAGATGCACAATTAAGACGAGCTACGATTATAGCCAGATTAGGCCACTTAATTGGAATACTGTCCTTGTCCCAGTACAAAAGCACCAGGGAGGAATCAATTTATTGACAGAAGTATGTCAGACGCTATATGCCTCCTTTCATTTAGTTGCTATTGGACTTTCCTCCAGTTGACCTATTACGTCACACAAGACAAGTTAGCAAGTGGCAAACAAGTTGCATGTCAAACTGTGACAACATGGATAACTTTTTGCACGTACTCTACGCTTTACTTGGTCTCTTCGTCTAATTTTGTCTCCATCGACCTTCCAGGTCTCCTTCCAGTTCAGGTCCAGTTGAGGCGTAATGTAAGAGTAGATCAAACCCCAACCGCATTATCTAGGTGTGTTAGTGCAACTTTTAGAAATGTGACAAAGTGCAATTACAGTAGGAGCAAAATGTTTACATTTATTTTAAGTGTCCAGTTTTAGAGGGACTAACACATTAATTCAACCTTTTCTAACATCATATAAATGTACTGACTGACCCTTCACTCCTCTTAACTGCCACAGGTTTTCTGGAAATCATGGCTAACAACAATGGCTCATCTAAAAAAGCATGTCTTACCATCTTTTGCAGGCCACATTTTGTTCACAGTTTAGTCTCTTTTTGAACTTGAGCATCTGCAGATTAATGGCATACCTGCTGAAAAACTCTATGCATAGCATCCACTTAGACTGATACTGATTTTTTGGTAGACCTTTTTTTTAAAGTGGCTAAAATACATTTCGATATCAAACACTTTGGGTGTGCGCCACATCTGTTTCTGTAACTGTATCTGCTACTCACTTCAAAAAATACCAAAATTATCACATTAACGATCTTATATTTACATGAGATAACATTTTTGAAGTGCTATATTGAGTGCTAAAGATCTTTTGATAATGCAGAGTACGTGTGTGCTGGTGGCAGATGAAAGGTTGTTTAAGGACACACACACTCTGTCACACATGGGTAGATCAATAGATGAAAATTATACAAGACCTCCAATGATTAATGGAAGATCCACTTTAGTCTGCTTCATTAGTCCCGTCCATACTGTACTCCTTTATGATGAGCTTGGCTTGTGGCCAGGCTGCAGTTAACAGAGGTCTCTTAAGGTTGAGCCCAGCAGCTACTGTCTTACTGTGTGTCCTACTGTTTGTCTTACAAGGACAGAAAACAAGGACAACTACTTTAAGTTACTGTATGAATATGGATAAATCATCACACCATCATCAGTGTGTCCTTTTTAATAAGTTACATGGTTTGTTTATCTTATTCATTTAACTGAATTGTTGACTCAGTGTACAGCACAAAAGCAAACAGGAATATAAGACTTAGAAATATACAGATATATCATTGATATTATTACATGGCCAGTTTTGCTAAATTCTTGAGCACACCCAAATCAAGAAACTAAAAAGTAAACAACAAATATTACAACATACAAACAAACATAATGCATCTGGCTATGACTATTGCCAGCATGGAGACATAACAATAAAACTGTTACTCTGGAAAATTCCGACATCGCTGTGTAAGGTTTCAGATGGAATTTCTTTCTATGAACAGCGTTGACAGTGAAATCCACAGTGTCAATCTACCAAAGTTATATCTAATAAGCTATTTTGCATGTTACTCATGATACACTGTGTAACAATTTTGTTTTTATAACCCATCGGATCTAAACCGGTTTCATTTGTGTCACCATCCGCCTTGGCCGTTACACCTTGGCCATCAGAATGTTCGGTTGCGACTGGCGGGCAGGTGTCAGTTATTTCCTTGTAAGTGATTAATCAGACACCTGGTTAATCACTTACACAGATGTTTCATTTTAGTTCTAAATGAAAACACCACGATTTAACTGTAGGTAACAAAAGCAACAATAGCAGCATTAGCAAAGCTTTAGGGCCTAATGGTTGAGCTAAAAAGTTTTGAGACTATGTTCACAGCAGTTTTGGCCACAGCTCCAGTTGCCTTTGCCTTACATCTGTCCTTCAAAGCTGCAGGCGACATCTGCTCACTGTAGTCATTTCAAAGCCTTTCTGGTCCTTTTTTGCATTACAGGAACTGCAAAATAGGAACTACCGAACTGTAATTGTTGGTCATGTATTTTGAACCCTAACTTCAGCTATTTACAATTCATAAGTATCCTTTAGCAAGGCATTTAACAACAAATTGCTCCTAGTGTGTGCGTATTTAATTGATGTTTGTAACAAAAGGACAAGAGCAAAATAACTTTGAAAAAGGAGTAAATGATTAACTGTTTTTCCCATCTCCATTTCAATGACATACGACAGATGGTTGACATGTGACCACGGTATAAGCAAGATAAGGTCTCCTATAGCATAAATACATACAAAAAACTGGCCAACTGTCTATTAGTGTCTTTGTAGGTCTTTTCCTGACTCAGAGATCAGAGCTATCTGTGAGAATGTAACATTTAAGTCACAATACTTTACATGGTCCGTGTAATGCTTAATGGTTTAATTTTAAATATAAAAAATGAACATTAAAACACTTGAAAAACTGAAAAATTCAGTTTTCTAAAGTTGTATTTCTTGTTTGTCAGATCAGTGTATAATTAAGATTTTTGAATCGTGAACTAAATTCATATCTGATTGGCTGGCTGGGGTCACTGTGTTGCCTATTGTCATGCCTGCATTCCAAAATCACATCCACCCAAAACAATATACAGTTTGAGAAAATGTAACTAAATCTTCCAATTTTCTGATTTTAATACTTTATTAATAAAACAAAACAAATAAACAACACACAGATCCTACACTTGTAGAGTAGGTTTGAAGAACTCTTTGCGTGAATGAAACATAAAACCCATCAGGTTTCTTTTACTCTGACTGCACTTCAATGCTTAGCTGCACTTAACACTTAGTCTGAATTAAATGAAGCTGTTTGTTGGAAACTTATTGATGATTTAATTCCAAAACTTCCTCTTCATTCTGTCAATTTACTTAGCCGATTTCACTGGTGCTTACCACCCTCTACCTTTCTTACTGTAGACAGAAAACAGAAATGCCTGCAAAAAAGGCTTTTAGTATTTTTTTCTATTTGGAGGAATTATCTAATACATCATTTGCCATGGGAGAAAAAAAATGTGTGAAATGATGCACAAAATGACTGGCAACGCAAAACCAAACAAAGGTAGGCTGAAGGCGTCGTTCGTCACATCCTTGTCTGATTTGGCTCCATATCACGCTGACTGCCAGCCGACTGTGACAAATCTGACAGGCTTAATGTGGCTATGCATCAACTCTAGTGTCGAGAGGCCGGACACACAGACAGACTGACAGGAAGAGGGGCAGCGATGGTGACAGACAGACGGACATTTACACCACTGAGAGCGTGGAAAAGAGACAGAAAGGTTGTTGTTGTCAGCAACACAGAAGTTTGGAAAAGCTCAGCGGCCTCAACAGCTGCAATGACAGACACACGAGCTACTTCAAATCTGACAGGTGGCTGCTCTAATCTAGACATTTAACAGTCACAAAAAGAGGAAGAACAAGCTGCAGGGACCAAGAGCAAGGACAGAAAGACATCAGACAACAGGTGAAAATAACAAAATAAGTGTACAAATAAATAAAATAGCAAATTGTTATACTTTAAGATTTTAATGTGTGTTTGTTGTGTGGATGACTGCAGATGTGTGTAAAAACTATAGGCCATAATCTGGCAATCCATACTGACAGACAAGCTCCGCACAAAGACTATAAAGACAAAGAGCTATCGGGCAAAATTAGCCTACACTTCCATAAAGAGGCAACTGATCAAAGCCCCGTCCTCAAGGGCTCTCCAAGGATTTGCTTTAAACGTCTCCTGATGTGCTATTTAGTAGCCGCGCTGATTGGCTGGCTGTCCCGAGCATCAAACGCAGACAAAAGAATGGACGGATTAGAAGAGAAATCAAAACAGAGATTGTCTTTCGGCATAAACACTGGGCTCAAACATATGATGTCATTTTATTGAGTGAAACAACACATGTGAAGTGGACGTGAAGTGATGAGCCGCAGAGCACCTGGTTAACATCAGACTTTGTTCCATGGCCACCAGCACGGGCCTGCTCCTGATGATACTGTTAACTACATCCACTGGACTGGCTGCCATGGCAACACACAACGGGGTTTTTATGTCAAGGTAATCTGTCTTATTAGTTGAAATGACAGAGTAAGACTACAGGAAAAAAAGAGAAGAATGGCCTGCTGTGCTACTGCAGATTGACCACATGCACCCTAAATGGATTCTGGCAATGCGAATGATTGGCAGTTTGAAGTCTTTGCCACAAAAAGGAAGAGAGTGATTACCTGAAGGGGAAGAGGGAAGCTCAAAACCGTTTCCTTAACAGCAGTGAGAGAGCACCCAATTCAAAACTGGACCGTCCACTGTTATTGAATATGTGTGCACGTGCGTGTGTGTGCGTGTGGATTTACTGCAAATTTACTCCAAGTTAATTACAAAGTTGTGTCTGAACATCGCGTACCCATCCACCTCTATAGTTTGATAACGCAATAGGAGTGGGAGGAAGAATTGATTCAAATTAGAATCGATTCACATTTTTTCAAAGATATATTTTGTATGTGGTTCAAGAAATACTTCACTCCTCAAATGAAAATTTCTGTATTAATTACACACCTAATACTACGGTGTATTGGTGAAGAAAACTTTCTGTGTGCATGCCTCAGGTAAATCCAAAAACAAAGAGAATTTTTGATGAGCTGGAGTAAAACGGGTCCATGTTTAACAAGCAGCAAAACTACATCAAAACATACATTTACAAACTCTCACATAACTTGTGGGGTATAACTAAAAGTGAAACTCATGCTCCCTTCAAAGCCAGACTCCAAACTCGCTGAACACAGGAGCTCTGCTGCTACTGCTGCGTCAATCAGTTAGTTTGTTTTATTTTGTAAGTCTGGTGGATCTAAACTTGCTCTTTAAAACACCACAGATACACAATAACACAAACAAACTCATTAATCAAAGCAGTAATAGACCAAGTGCTACCATGTTCATTAAAATAAAATGAACTTTTTTGTCAGTGGAATCTGGCTTTAGAGAGAACATATATAAGTTTCATTGTCAGTTCAATTTCCCATCTGACCGGATCGATAAGATTTAGATTATACTGCAAGAGCTGAGTGAGAGTTTGAACAGAAGTTTTCATATAGTTTTGCTGTTATTAACATGGTTACCTATGATTTCATCAATATTTTGTTTTTGGATTATTCGTTCACTAGAGGCATGCAAGAGAAATAAACTTTTCTTCATGAATTCCACATAACAAGAGGTGAGTTACTGACATACAAATGGTCATTTGGAGGGTATAGTATTAGCTATTATTGTCATGATTCCTCCTCGGTATGTTGACTGAAGTGAAAAGGCAGAACTGTGCCACAAGGGCACAATACCGCTCCCAGACAGGGTAATCTCGTGGTCAGAGAGGGCAAGCCTATGGGCACATTTTGGATTTACTGACTTGGAAACTAGCGTTGCCAGTCAAAGGGGAATTAATTTGTGAATGCAGTACACTCAGACATTAACATTAACAAAGTGAAAATGTAGCACTAGCAAGCGAGCCAGTGTTTCAAATGAATATGTGTTCATTTCAACGGACGGAAATCGTTTTAATGCGTAATGGCTGCCGTGGGAAGTCTTCTTCTGCACAGTGTTGCACTAATTTAACCCTTTGTACAAACAGATTCAGCATAGACACTGACTGCGGACCGAACAGCTTTGGCTGCCCGACCAGAGGACACAAGGTCTGTTGTCTCTCTTGTTTCTATAAACCTACACAGAGCAGAGGGGTTCGTAACTTCGGCACTGAATTTTGAACATTTTCCAGTAAACAGTAAGCAAGTGGTGCCAAAGGAAGACTTTTGCATGCATGGTCTGTGATAAAAGGCTAACACACAAAATCAACAGTCAAATGTGTCTCTGACTGTCAACAGTGCGTAATCATATTATGTACCGCCTTAAGTGTCCGTAATTAGGTTACATACACTTAGCAGTGACATGAAGGAGGGATAAAGCCAACGACTGTCACAATCAGTGAACCTCACTAACAGGCCAAGAGGGGCCTCTCTGTAATGTGCTGCTTTTATCATTATAAGATAGTTTCATGTTTAGAAACACAAATTAGATCCTCAAGAATGAATTAGCAGGTAAATAGCTCTCTGTGTATTAATCAGCTAAAAAGTAATAAGAAATCATAGTGGAGAATTGAATATTTCTGAGGTAAACCACAAACAGCGTTGCCAATTAATCTGCCAATAGAAGACCACTTTCCATATCTCAAATTAACCCTTTGAAACCTGGAGTGACGTCTCTTTTCTAACTGCTGACACCTATCACAAGATTTAGACCTTTGAACTTTTTTCCCCCAAAACTGGGGGAAAAATTAATGAGAAACTTGGCAAGAGATTTTCCACAAATTCCTAGAAATTTGTAGATATAAAATTTTAAAATTTTTTATTAAAATTATTAAATTTTAAAAAGATGGAAAAAATGCCAAAAAAAAAAAAAGTTATAGACAAACTATATATGTTTTTTATCTCAGTTACATTTGTGAAATTCGGTCACAAAAAGCAATTTCCCCTCGTCATTTCCTTGTTTTTCAACTTTGTTTCTTTTTACTATTTGTCTTTTTATTATTAATTAATTCATTTATTTATTTTTCTTTTACTAATTTTGAGGTAATTTCTTTGGCAGATTTCTTCTTTGTTGCTCATTGCTTTCTTTTTTATCTTTTTGAATGAATCAAGCCAGTTTGTTCAGGATTCTAAGGGTTAATTAAATGTTTATCCACACATGCATGGACTGTGATTAAGGTTTTTTTAAACTGGTTCTACTACCATATCTTGTGCTCCTTTACTTCCAATGGTACAGAAACAACTCCAGCCTGTTACTATTTATTCTATAGCTAAAGGCAATGTATCACTAAGAGGCAGACAAACATGTTCTGCAAAGTTGCACAAGACAGCTAATGTTAGGTCATACACTTTTAACTTTAGAACTTTCATTGACTTTTATGCACATTCGGGAACAGAGAGTTGAGAGGAGACGTAGGGGGCGGTATACTTGTTTTGTGAGTGCAAAACACACTTTCACCACCAGTGCCTTTTGATATCCTGCAGTCAACCACAAACCATTCAACCATTCCATAAATGGAAAGAAAAGAGCCAGAAAATACATCTCCAGTGAAATGACACATTAAATGTGACATTTTATGCAAAGTGTACTTTTTCATGGCTTTTGGATGTAAATGTTGTCCCTGGTGAATGTATCTCACTGTCTACCACAGTGATTTCCTCACTATCGCTGATCTGGTAACACTGCAGGAACAAAGAACTCTGTTATTGGTTACAAGAATCAACAGAAAAGCCTTTGTGTACTACAATCATTCGAGGATGTGAGGATTCAGGGGGTGAACTTTATTTTTTAGGGTTTGACTCTTAATTTCAGGGGGTAAACTTTATTTTTTAGAGTTTGACTCCAAAACATCTGGAAAAGTCTCTCAGTAAGGATCAGTACACAGCAGGACTAACTTCAAAACTGAAACCCAGGATCGATTGATACTGTGTGTCAGTGACAAAAAAAATTCAATCCCTTTGTGCATCCCAATCATTTGCTGTAACTGATGCAATGTTATGTACTTCCTTTTATTTTGTAGGTTAGCCTACTGAAATTATCTTTAGCATGTTGTGCAGCTAATGTAGCTAGCTTCTACTGAGGCCTTCCCAAAAATTCAGTGAGGCTAATTTCTTACGTCCGGCATTATATAGTGTCGTGGGCCTGAGGCACACTCTCACTGGCTTGAATTAGGATGTCTCACCAAGTTTTTGGATAAACTAGGAAAAACAAAACCCTATAAAATTTCAGTTTACCTACTCTTTGCAGGAGACCTCAAGCCTGGCATAACTTCAAACATGAGATGATTATTATTATCATTATTATTAATTTTATTGTGATTATCCATTTACAAAGTTTCACTTCGATTTTTGCTTCTTGTACTGCTGGCACCGCTGCAACTACTACTCTTCTTGCACAGCAGACTGAACGGTTAATTTGATTGGGGGCCAGCAGAAGTAAGTAAATGTATGGGAAACCCTGTCTTCCATAGCTAGCATAGCCATCTGATCCGACTTATTTAAACGCATATCTCCCTCCAACCACCCCAGTACTATATATCAGTATAACATGAGCCCCAGGCACAAGGCCCCAAAATCCACGAAACCAGCCTGAAAATGAAGAAAATCTGTAGCAACTGCATGAGAGTCAACAGAACACAGCCATACAGTAATGGTAAATATAACGGTAATGGAACAGTACAGTTCAAAACATCTGTTAGGGGTGGCAGATAATTTAGTTGTGGCGGCCGCCATAAATGAATGAATATGTGGGAAACCCAGGATGTATGTAAACATACTCTGGTAGAAACCAAAAATACAAGTATGAACTGACAAATAATATGTCTCCTTTAAGGAAAGCTGCAAATACAGAAAAAGGCCAAAACAGAGGAGCCTCTGTCCTTTCAAGAAGCTTTGATCAAGTTAAACAAACCATTTTGTTCACTCTCGGATAAAATGATTTACATTCAATAAAACAGCCGTGCCTTTAAAGGCCTCTCTGGAAAGAACAGACGCTTTATTTTCTTCTGCAACCAAGACCTTAACACACACAAAAAACAGATAGGCACACACAAATCCAGCCTCACATGCCATTCAAAGAGGTATGTAAACATGAAAATCGGCAGATATATTTGAATACAGAGACACACACATAGAACAGATCACACAAAGAGGCACAGCATGTGAAAAAGCAGCAGCGAGAAGCAGCCGAAACATTACAGGCTGCAGTCACGCAGCAAAAATTCATCTCGTTCCCTCTGACTGGAGAAAATAAAAAATAAAGAAAGGCAAAAAGAAAATCAGACGGCGCAGCCAAACAGAGGGACCCACCTCCCCTGAGAGAGCTCTGACTGTCTGCTAGCCTCCAATCCACATATATGGATACAAAATCACACATTCAACCTACAGTATGCATAGACAGCCACCTGCTGAGAGCCTTAACACACACACACACACACACACACACACACACACACACACACACACACACACACACACACACACACACACACACACACACACACACTGAAACAATGAAGACAAGTCCAATGCTGGCATAGGTGGATTATGAGGATAGAAACCACTTCAAATGTATAATGAGGGTTTCTTCCTTGTGACATCGTCAAAGTGAATGTTTCGACTGCTCTAAACGTCAAATGTCTGTTTGGTATTACACCCATGGGTGTTGAAATGACAGTGCAATTCTAGTTTGGCTAGACATTGCTACACACACGCACACACACACACACACACACGCACACACAAATCAATGGCTGATTTAAAAAAAAGATAGAGGAGACACTTTTAAGGGTAATAACACGAAATAAAAAAAGAAAAAAAAGATGCCCCCCTGACTGTCTGAGACAGTGGAAGAAACGATATCTAGCACATATCCAGAAGATTACTCATGTGCTGAGTTGTACTTTGAACAGTGATCGAGTGTGTGACTGGGCAACATAGAGAAAAACAATATCACATTTTTTTTTTTTATCAAAAACTTCAACACACCAGTATTGCAACACTATTGGGCTAACTATTTGTGCTTTCAGAAAATATTTACAAAGAGATTTTTGATAAATAATCATCAATTATATGGATAAAAATGACTGATTGGTAAAGGCAAACGCTAGAACAGCTAGAGCATTCTGGGTGGTTCAGAAAATGACATCACTTTACTGTAATGCAGCTTTTAAAACCAGGAAAACACAACACTTACAATATAACAAGATCCAATATCTAAGACCATTTAATCTCAAATCCCAATATTAATATAATACCAATAGGTTGTCCAACTCTAAGACTGACAAATTCACGCATTCGTGAAAAACTAGCGATTACATCACGTGTGACAGGGCCTTACTCATCATGGACTATTTAAATATATAGACAAGCTTATTGTCTTCATATTTTTATCATCTGAATTGATTAGAATACGTTTAGAAAGTACTGCTTATAAAGTACAGTCGCTACAGAGTACAGTTAATCTTTAAAATGCATGTGTTTAGGTACCATGTACACCTAATCAGAAAATGGGAAGGTATTAAAGGGAATATTGGATTTCTCCATAACTTTAACTTTTTAGAGAATCAGCTGTCGTTAGCTTTGTTGGCGAAACAAAACAGAAGACACCCTTCAAGTGATACATGTAGCTGTTTTGATCATAGACTGTGTATGAAAATATGGACAACATGACAGATTCCCCAAAGTGAAGCCAAAACAAAAAATCTTTATAGTCTTTTACAGTCTATATTTCTGATGATCGTATTTCAGTACAGATTTGTATTTCAGTACAGATACAGAAGTTTTGAGCCATTAGTCCTTCTATTCTGGCACCCAATAACACAGCAGGGTGACATTTTAAGACTCCTATGTAGCTTACAACCTTGTAGTGGCGACTCGTGTTTCCATGGATGTATTAAAAGGCTGGTGTTTCCCTCTAATCTTTCTCTCTTTTGCCTCCAGCCAATACCATGATATCATCATAACGTCTGCCCTAAAAGGGTCTAAAACCAGGAAAGCAGTTTAAGATTTATGATACAATATTTTTGCAAGCAACAGCTTTACAGAAGGATACCTGAGTATTGATGGACATATGTCGGAAAGAACTCCAGTAAACTTAAAGAGATCCTCTCCAGAGTCACTGTTCCTCTAAGAGCATAGATTTTTGAACATTATTCAAGATGCTAGACATGATCTCAGTCTGTTCATACACAAGGGCTTTAAACACAGACATTCAGAATGGTTTCATAGTTTGAACATGTAGTCTGTTTTCCCTTTAGTGTGTGCAAATGTTAAACTGTGTCTCGTCCCTTGTGGCGTGGCGCTGATGTCAACATATGGTCAGAAGTGCTCATATGTTTAATGAGCCTGGGCCTCAGAGCAGAAGAGAATAACCTGCTCATTAAATCCTGAAAAAAAAGTTTTTCCTAATGTATAGTTACTGTGACCTTTGGCTGATTAATGCGGAGTGAGATGAGCGCAGCGCAGTGACTGCGAAGCTCCAAAAGGACTCGGTGCTGCAGTTCTTTAACTGCATTATTATCTCACTCATTTCCCTTAGTCAGCTTCTTGTCTCACTGCAGTTTTATGGCTGCTGAGAGACTGAACGGAGAGATTAAGGACTCATAACAAGTTGCTTCATGTAGAGTGTCACCTCTAATGTCCTTTTAGAGCGTAATAGAATGAGCCATTAGGCCTGACCTATTTACCCCGCTCTCTGTTAAGATTCTGCTCGAAATTATCGTGGCATAAAGGACTGGCTGCCGAAACAAGGTCAAGGGACCAGGAGACTGTAGAAGGGGTCCATGGAGTCCCTCAAAATGGGAAATATTTACAATTGGCGCCAATTTTTTTCATATGAAGAGAAACGCACATCCTGTTTAACCCTATGAAACCTGAGCGAACTGGCTTAATTTCTTTCAAAAACATGAGAAGAAGGAAATGAACTTAACAAAAAGGGCCAAAACCTTTGCAAGAAATTACTAAAAAGTTATATGAAAATGACCTAAAATAAGCATGAAAAAAGGGAAAAAAGAGTGGAAAAAACATGAAACATAATATAATCTTTTAATAATAATAAGAGGAGAGGTCATTTCCTTCCTCCTATGTTTTCAGAAGAAATCGAAACAATTTTATGTTTAAAATGTATAATGCAATTTTATTTACAATCCTTTTTTTAATTGTTATTTTTTACTTTTCATTAACTTTGATATTTTTATTTTATATATTTATTGTCTATTATTTCCCCTATTAATATCATTATTTTCTTCTTCAGTAGATTCTCTGAGGCCTATTATGAAGTGATTGGGGTGCCGCCACCTGCAGGAGGTGGGGGTATTGTTGTATATTAATGTGTTAGTTGTTTGTTCTCCATGTTAAAAAAAATAAAGTTGATGACAAAGAAAACAACTGTTTATATGAATCCTAGGGCCTAAGATCTTGACTGCAACTATTTGGGACAGGACATGTACTTTTTACCACATTTGAAGCCACCATCTATCGCATTCAATTAAAAACAGACTGAAAGTAATCAGGGTGATATTATCTCCCCCTCAAATAATCAGTAATAACTGAGCTCTGATTGCAGTGTCTCTCTTATTAGAATTTTGGAAATTGCTGAAAATGCACCCATTCTCAAGATAAAATCCAAACAGAGTTTATTATTTTAGGGGACAAAGAACAGTAGCCTCATAAAATATCAGCATGCACCAGTCACAGCAGACATTAGGCAATTGGGTCTAATTTCTCAAGCAATATTCAACTATTTGTTAAAAGAAAAATCAGCTGTACATTAGAACCTGGCTTTTAATCCTCAGGAAGTTTGTCATTCACGCTTCATTTATTTGAAAGAAACATTCAGACAGGCATTTTAGCTTCTTTCGTTGTTTAATCTAGGATGACAATACAGACTAATGACTAATGAGGGTGATTGTTGTTGAACATCAGTGTCCTGATTGACTGCAGTTTACTGTTGTCATCATGAAGACACAATTACACAGCTGACAGCTAGACAACCTGTCTGTCTGTGGTGACAAGCACACAATTACATAAGTCCGGATTACTTGTCAAGTATTAAAAGCTGTGGTAGTGTGTGTGTGTGTGTGTGTGTGTGCGTGTGTGTGAGTGTGTGCCAGCTAGGCCAGTATATCCCTAGGCTTTATTCAGCACAGTAGTCTAATCTAATCACACTAGCTAATTGTACAAACTCGTCTCAGCCTGTTTTTTTAGTCTCATCTGTCAGTCTACCTGCTGTCTCTTTCTCTCTGTTCGCCAAGACACTTTTATTTTTTCGCCTACTTTCACTTATATCTCTTTTTTTCTTTATTTTCTTCTCTTAAGTGGAACTTAATTGGAATTTACCCTTTGTTAAGTCCTGACGCTTGACCTTACAACCCTACGGCTGTGCTCAATAGATTTTCTTTATTTTCACACTGGTTTTGTGGATTTTGAGTGAGTCATGGTAACACCTAGTTCCTAAGGTATGTTTCATAATGATACCCCTAACCAAGGGAGGTTGGAAGGATATATAAGTTTATGTAAGTCAGACAGGTTGAGCGCAAATACCTGTGGAGCTCAAATTAGCAGCTTCTATTCTATACTGGTTACTGATGGTAGCATTATATTGGATTTTTTGTGGATATCCGATATGGCAATAATATGCCAAAATAAAATCAACTCAGTAGGCTGATGAATGATACTGATCAATCTATCCACTTAATTTCACCCCTAATTTTAGTGATCATCAAGTCTCTCTTTTGTAGTAGAATTAACATCACATTATGCATACTCTTATATCATGATGGCCCCCCAGCAGACAGAGACCGAAAAACTTTTTTTTTCGCTCTAAACAAACTTTTAAAATAATGAATTTCAATACAACATGCTGCTGTATTGTGATGTGAGTGTCATTAGAGTAAACCAGTGTCTTTGCTCTCACCTTGAAGCTGTATGTTATCAGTCTGCTTTCTGTCGGACTCTTTTGCCTCAACCAAAGGTGCTCTCCATGGAAGGTGTGCACACAAACACACAGGCATTCAGCTCGGATTATTTTCTTCTTTTGTTTCTTTTGTGGTGCTATGCTACTCTACTACGCTACAATGTATGCAGTCTCCACCTGGCCAAGTTTAGGCTAGTTAAACAGCTGGCAGTCATGCACATAAACACAGGAAGTACTTCACTTCCAGAAGGGATGAAGCAACTGCTAAAAATATACCATCTGCCCCTAGCTGGTTAGCTGAAACTGAACTGAAGTGATATTACTAACTATTTTTAGTGCTCGCCTAAATGGAACCAAAAAAATAAGCCCTTTGGACAACAATCCAGTGAGTACAATCTTTGGATTATTCTTCCTATCAAATTTACAAACTCCAACAATTTTCCTGCAAACCGTATGGAGCAAGGAAAAAAATAAGAAGGAAAGTATGGGAAGATGAGGTACTAAACTGTGGTCTAACCTGAGGCTGTAGTCATACTGTATCATACTGCTATCACTTCCTATATGATGACTCATTCTGTTTCCTATTTCCGTCTCAGGACCTCAGTAATGATACAGTATGTTTGCCCCGTAACAAATACCTCACTGGGACTCACACACACACACACACACACACACACACACACACACACACACACACACACACAGGTTGTTCCAAGCTGAATCATACGTCTTATCTTACAAACATAAACAATGATTCTTTACCTCTAGCAAACACATTCTTACAGCACGCACCCCCCCCCCGACACACAGACACACACACACTAAATATATATCCATGGAGTGTCATTAAACCCAAACCAACCCCAGCCAGTATATGCCCATAACAAAGGTTCAGGGATGTGTTATTAGCGATAATGTGTACCTACACTGAGAATTTCCCACACTGATGCCATAGCTCAGGGCTATGGCATCAGTGTGTGCAGCTATAGATTTTTATGCTTTGTTTTCAGGCCATTTTGCTTTGTGAGATAACACAGAACGCAGAGAGTGAAGAAAGTGAGAGGGGAGAACAGGTTTGAGTAAGAGTGTGTAAGAGACAGAATTACAGTGTCATCATGTTCGTACAAAAGGGAACACATGTATTGCACACAATGCTACCAACATCTCTGTGCAGAACTTGACAATAATGGGATGACATTTCATATCTTATATACAATAATAAGTCTTAAGTAAAGCGGATTCTCTGACCTGATGTATGAGGTATTGCTTTTTCAGGTATGTAATCTAAGAACATAGACTGTATATAAAGATAGATGACCTGTTTCTGCTTCTTCCCACTGTACAAAAACTGTCTAAACACCTGCCCAAGTCAATCAAAGCTGTCAATAATGACTTCACATCCCTTTTTATGGCACCAAATAACTAATTAAAGCCAAACTTATAACAAAAATTAACACATGAACATACAGCAGCTTCATGAGAACTTTCTTAAATGACAGAAACTATCTTTGGGGAAAACAAAAAAATGGATGTATACATATTTGATGTGAACTTTTTAAGTCCCATTCGCTCACATGGAGAAGACAGGGTTTATAACCTATAATGCAGTCAGCCACCAGGGGGAGGTCAAAATATTTTGGCTTCATTTTTGGGGAGGTGTCATGTAATCCATCTTTATATATTGCAGTCTTATATAGTTATTGTATAAGACATATGAGAAGTACACCCTCTGCAGGTGCAAAGATGAATGACTTGCAAGACTAAAGGAGGTATTTTGGGACTCCGGCCCATTGCTCTTCTCATGGATAAACATCTTTAACAGGATGGGAGAGATGGCAGACATAAGGGAAGGAGATGCTTGATTGAGAAAACAATAGAAAGAAGTAAGATATAATTAGCTAAATACACGGGATGAAAAATATAGGAATGAATAAATCAGATATTTGACCTTACTTGCAACAACTACTACAATGATTACTTCTCCGACAACTACTGCTTCTACAACTACTACTACTAATCTTACACCAAACCATGACTGTTATCCTAAACCTAACCTGCGTAACTTTACTTTCCTAAACCTAACCATGGTAAGTTCTGTTCAGTACAAAACTTTATGCTACGTACGCGACATGACTACAACAAAGCATAATTGTTTTCCTAAACCCAACCGGCGTTACTAACCTAACCTATGTAACTTCAGATTAAGTATGATGACACCCAACCATGATTGATTTCCTAGACCTGGTCTAAGTAACTTCACTTTCCTAAACCCAAAATACATAACTTTACTTTCCTAAACTGTACTACGCATATTTAATTTTCTTTAACCTAACCTACATAGCTTTACTTCCAAAACCTAAGTAACTACTTTCCTAAACCTAACCAACAAAACTTAACCTTCCTAAACCTAACCTACATAACTTTACTTTCCTAAACCTAACCTACATAACTTTACTTTCCTAAACCTAACCTACATAACTTTACTTTCCTAAACCTAACCTACATAACTTTACTTTCCTAAACCTAACCTACATAACGTTACTTTCCTAAACCTAGCCTACATAACGTTACTTTCCTAAACTGTACTACCCACATTTTTCTTTAACCTAACCTACATAGCTTTACTTCCAAAACCTAAGTAACTACTTTCCTAAACCTAACCTAAGTATTTTTTTTCCCTAAACCTAACCTATGAAACTTACCTTTCCTAAACCTAACCTACATAACTTTACTTTCCTAAACCTAACTACTTGACTATACTTTATTAAACATAACCAACTTAACTTTACTTTCCTAAACCTAATGTAACTTTACAGTAAGTATGTATGATGATGTCCAGCCATAATTGTTTTCCTAAACCTAACCAACAAAACTTTATGTTAAGTACGTAACCTGATAACACCAAACCATGATTCTTTTTGTTAATCCATGACATAATATATAAACCATTATGTGTGCATTTTTGTAAGACATACAAACTGTTGGATGAGGATACTTTGACCGGAACAATGTTTTGCACATATTCACACACTGATTTGTAATTCTTCTCCATAAGCCAGAATGTCTGTTTGTTGTTGTCCGTTCAAATTGAATCATCTTTTGCATGAGTTGCGCTTTTCATGTGGATACGGAAAGAGTGTTGTACCAATAAACACTAACTTTGTCATTCCTTATTTTCTGTTAGCTTAAACTGAGACGATAACGAGTTACTATGAAGAAAACAATTTGGCAGGCAAGGGTTGGATAAATGTAGAAAATTCCACTTTAATCTAAAGCACCGGGAGGAAGCTGCTGTATAGGAGTCTGGCTGGTTGATAAATGGGATAAATGTCTCGCCTCTCTTCTAGATGTCATGCTGCTGAAGACGAGACAAGAACAACAAGAGGATGCACGGAAATGCCTCTGTGCATGCTGCTACAAGACACTCAGACACACACTGGACTGCAATCTCTTCAGTACACATATTGTGTGTACATTTACACACATGTATAGACAAGTATATCCACACAATATATCCACAGTGAGGCAGACACGCAGGGTTTGCAGCAGTAAGCTATTTATACAAACAAGCCAATCCCGCTCAGACAGGGTGAACTGCAGAGGTATAAAATATGGCGCTGTGGAGACAGGGATGGGATAAACACTAACAACAGAATAGAGAGAGGCTGCTGAAAATCTCATTAACTGTAAATTGAAAAACAGACTAAAAATGTCTTCCAGAGCAATAGCCGAGGCAGCCGCGTCACTTTTTCATCTTCTCTACAACTTTCGCGGGTCGATACACCCCCACTTTCCTTCTCTCACCCTCCCTCTCACACAAACACATATATTCTCAGTGAGCGGTTAGACGTGTGTGTTCTTCTTGTAGTTTTATCCTTGTGGAGTTTTACACCTCTGGAGTGAGGATGTTTATTACACAGGCAAGTCATTTTGGCCGGTTCCACTCCCAGGAGTGGAGTACTAAAATATGGCCCTGTAGGTTTACAGCCTTGGTGGGCACCATTCATTCACCATCCTAACATTTTCACTCTCAGATATGTAAGAAGTGGATCAACAACTAAATACATGCATTTTCATGATTATTAGGGTAATCAGCGCTGAACTGTTAATGCAATATTTCTTATTATGCAAAAAAATACTGCAGTACTATCTGTGCTTTAGTGGGCACAGTCTGAAATCTCAGCATATACCAACTGAACAATGAACAATTACAGTGTCATACTTATATCATGACATTTGCCTTAAGTGAGAACATTATACAGCATCGTTATAGGGCATCCGTTGGTGTTTAGATCTTTATAATGTCATCAACATAGGACAAAGGTCATGAGAAAGTCATCTTATTCTTTTAAGCCTCCAGTGGAAATTAGCCTTTTAAAGAAACAATTTAAACCCCAAATGAACTTTTTGTGTATCAGATACTTTCTCCATTTAATGTTGCATTTCTTGAAGAAAACTTTTTTCTTGCGTGCTTACGCTGAACAAAGAATCCAAAAATTCTTGATGAATTGAAGTCATCGGTCCCTGTGAGTTTCACAACAGTGAAACGATATTAAAACATCAATTTAGAAACTCTTACACTACTCTCTTGCTCTGTGTGGAGGAGGATTCTGGATAGCATGTAAAAACTGGCGTACAGATACCACGAGCTCTCGCATAAGCTTGCATACGTGAACGCAGCTCGTACACGAGAAGGTAACGTCTACATGCTACAACAAGGCTAAAAACATGATGCCAGTGACATTTTCAGATACAGTTTGGAGCATCAGGGCTTCAGGACACTTGGATTACTTTGGACAAGCAGTATGGAGACATTTTTTGGTTTTATTGTGTTGGTTTTTTTGTGTGTGTGTGTGTTATTTTTCCGGTCACCATTTGCTTCAATTTTTTTGGAGATGAATGCAACTCCTTTTCCCCGTGAACCTCCAGCAGTGTTTTGTGGACTATAAAACTTCACTTTCTGTCAGCATGAGGGCCATTAGATAATGACTGAATTTTCATTTTAGGGTGAACTGTCATTTTTAGTAATCAATAATGCTAATAGCACAACATATTTAATTTCACTTAACTCTACAGAGCATTAGGACCTAAAGGTTTACACCTTTTACTTACTAGTTCTTTGTTGGCAGTACACAGTTAAAAAGTGTTAAAAGTGCAGCCAATGGACAGTCCTCATAAAGCTAGAAGTACGAGGGTGTGTGTGTGTGTGTGTGTTTGTGTGTGTGAAGTGTGTGTCAGTGTTTTAACCACACACAGACTTGAGTACACAGGTAAGGCAGCAGACAGCTGTTGTGGAGGTCCATCAGAAGCAGAGCTGTCAATCAGCCCTACCTCTCCTTGTCTCTGAGGCCTCCCCACATCCTCCCCAACTCCCCCCTCATCCATCTATTCCCCCTCTCCTGCTCTCTGTTCGTCCATCGCACACTCTCTGACTCCTTCGTGCGCGCGCACACACACACACACACACACACACACACACACACACACACACACACACACACACACACGCTCCTACATTATCATCTCTCTGTGGGCATTTGTCAGTCTCCATCCTTTTCTCCTCCTTTTCATTCAGAGCCTCGTGTGTCACACACTGACCACAGCTTTTACTTCTATCTCCGTCTCCTCCTTTGGCTGACTTTAGTATTCACAACCACTGTTACTCATTTGACTCTTCCTCTCTCACTCTATTAATTTCCACTTGGCCACCCTCTTTCTCTTTCTCTCTGTTCCTCCCCGTGTCTCTCTCCCTTGCTTTGGTGGTCTAGATGGTAGATGAGTCATTGCAGCTTTTACCACTCTGCAGATGATTTATCTGCCCACAAGGAAGCAGGGAAGGGAATGATGGAGGTGTGTGTAAGTTTTCGCTCCTTTAAAGAAAAAGGAGTGAGAGATGAAGGGAATTGGGGGGTGGAGGAGGGGAGGTGAGGGGAATCCGGGGGAGAGGCAGCCAACCTGCTGGCACAGTACTCTTTCAAACGGAGGAAAACAGAGTCTGTCGACTGTCAGGAAAAATGCTCCAGACGAATATTTAATTCATCAAAGAACCCCTGACGTTTTAATAAATTAAATATTTTCCAGAGGCATGTTCTAAACACACATCAGACTTTATTTTCCACCATTATGAATTTCTTGTTGGACTCAGTACCCGTGATATGGATTCCTTTACCTGTTTCTGCACTTTTACAGAAGAGGTGTCGCCATCAACACCGCCAACTTTCACAAGAGTGTCACATATCAAACATTGCCTGCTACTAACATGTTTTAACACAGGCAGGATGAAAAGAGGAGAGGAGAGGAGAGGAGAGGACAGGAGAGGAAACAAAGCACAACAAAGCAAAACAAAATGAAGAAGAAGGACAAAAAAAACAAGGAAACAACAGAGGAAAGGAGGGGAGAAAAAAGAAATGAAGATGGAAGGAAAGAAGAAGAAAGGAACAGAGAGGAGAACTAAACGGGAAAGAAAGAAGATTGAAGGAGAGGACTTAAGAATGAAGAAGAGAGTGAACACAAGTAAAGAGAGGAGACAAAACTAAAGAAAATGTAAGGAGAGAAGAAAAGGAAAGGAACGCAAAAGGAGAAGGAAGGAGAGGAGAAGGAAGAAATGAAAGCAAAACATAGATCCGGACCAGCAAAGAGAAGTGGAAAAGCAGAAAAGGGGAGATGAAAGAGGAAAAAAAGAAGCAAACACAAACAGGACAAAGACAGGAGAGAAGAAGGAAGAAATAAAAGGGTAAAACAGAGATGAGGAAAGGAAAGAGAGTAAACAGAGAAATCAGGACAGGAAAGTAAAGAACATGAAAAGGGACATGGAGAGACAAGGAAAGGACAGAAGAGAGTAAAGGAGAGGAAAGGAAAGAAAAGGAAAGGAAAGGAGAAAGGGATGAGATAAAGGAAAGGATCATGTAGAAGAATCAAGTAATTAAAAGAGAAAGAAGAAGGAGGAAAGACATGAAAGCAAAAAGGAGAAGGAAAGCAGATGAGAAGGAAGAAATTAAAGGAAAATAGAGATACGGAAAGGAAAGTCAAAAGTGAGAACAGGACAGGACAGAAAAGGAATGGAAAAGGGGAGAAAAGGCATGGAAAGACAAGGAAAGAGAAAGACAAAGGGAAAGGAGAGCAGATCAAAGACACAGATAGACAGAGATAAAGGAAACGACCAGGGAGGAGAGGAGAGCAACGAAAAGGGAAAGAGAAAGGAAGGAAGGAAAGGAAAGGACAGGAGTGCAAAGGAGGATAAAGTGAATGAAATGAGAGTAAAGAACACTTAAAGAGAGGAGACGGGACAAAAGAAAAGGTCAGAAAGGGAAAAAAAAGGGAAAGGAAAAGAGAAGAAGATAGGAGAGTGAAGGAGTATGGAATGATGAGGGAAAGAAAGACAGGGACAAAAGAGAGGACAGGACTGGAAAGGAGGGTAAAGAAAAGGCTAGGAGAGGTGAGGAAAGGAAAAAGGAAATTCAAGAAATTAAGGGAGAGTAAAGAAAAGGGAAGGAGAGAAGAGAGGAGATAAAAGAAAGTAAAGGGCAAGCGGGAGAGGAGAAAATCTAACAAATGAACATGAGAGGAAAAGAGAGAAATGTAAAAAAGAAGAGAGTGAAGGAAATGAAAGTAAAAAAAGGCAAAAGAGACAAGAAAAGATTAAGAAAAGGTAAGGATGGTCAGGAAAGAAAGAAAAAGAGGAAAGAAGAAGACAACAGTAGAGGAAAGGGGTATAAGAGAAAGAAAAGAAAAGAAAAGAAAGTGAAACAAAGGAAAGCGAGAATAAAGCCAGCCTGCCCAGCCAGACACATCAGACATCACATGGAAAACTCAAGCAAGGAGACAAGGGAAGGAGGGATGGAAGGAGGGAGGGTTTGATGATGGAGGGAAGGAGGGTTTGATGGATGGAGGCAGGGTGGGAGGGAGTGTTTGATGTAGGGAAGGAGGGAGAGTGTGATGAGGGATGCAGGGGAGGAGAGGAGAGGATGCTGAGAGAAGCAGCCAGGAGGGAATTTATTGCAATTATTACACTTGATGGACTCACTGAAGCTGCACTTCATACACACTGTCTGGCTCCTGTTTGTGTGTGTGCAAGAATGAAGCCACACACACACACACACACACACACTGTCTGGTTGAGCACTTGTCTGTGTTTTCTTTAGCGAGTTAACATTTAGGAGGGAGGGGAGGACATGCAGAGCGAGTGGAAGGGGAGGGGGGGGTGAGGGGAAATGGGGAAGGTAGTCAGAGTTTCTCTGTCATTTTCTGTCTGGCCGCCTGTTACAACAGGGCGTGCTTTGTACATCGCCATATTTATGTCTGATATTTCCTTTCTTATCTCACCTCTTATTTTCCTCCCTGACAAAAGAAAACCATGTCTCAGAAAACACCCTGTGCTGCTATCATAGCTGTCTGTCACTTAAAGCGTCTGTGTCGCCATCTATTCCACGAAATAAGTCTGTATGTGCTTGTCTGCCAGACAACATAAGTGACACAATGGGCCTCACGCAGCAACATTCTCCTAAATGTCTCTGGTAAGAGAAAACCATCCATCCATCCACCATAAGTCATTTATTAGCATAGGTAACAACTCCCGAAACACCATATCAGGGAGACTCTAACACATGGCCAAGACTGGAGATAGGACACCAGAAAATGTTATAAGCAGAACTTCTGCAGTAGTAAAATTGATGTAGGCCTTCTGTTGGATAAACTTAAACAAAGTAAATGTATTTCAGGGAAATATATTAAAGTATTCAAAGTAATAGTATGCATGGAAAAAGGTTTAAATAAATTTAATAAATCAAAATAATAAAAAGAAATGTTTTAAGCAGTAAGTCCTCATACATACAGTTTATTTGAGAAGCTGGAACTATGAGATGTTTTTTTGCATGAAAAATGACTTACTGCCCACAATTATAAAATTAGTTGCCAATAGGGCTGGGTACTGTCAAGAACCTCACAATTCAATTCAATTTTGATTCCTTGGGTCACGATTCGATTCAATTTCAGTTCAATTTAATGTTGATCCAGTTGCTTCGATATCGATTCAGTTATGTGTGTTGATGTCAGAAATACCCAGATAATTCATTAGAATACCTTCTGATATGTGTTCAATAAAGTGTGAATTATCTGTTATGATTTAGTACAAACTGACACCAAAACTTATTTTACCATTACATTATTCTTTATTAAATGTAAATTAAAACTAAAATAAATTTAAAGTACAGAAAAGTGCACATTTTTGCGTGAGCCGAATTTAACAAAAGTAATAAATATTTATGCAGGATTGATCCACAGCTTTAGCGTTAGCAACAGGTTGCAAAACATCCGCGTGTTGTCGGCTCAAATGGTTATGTAGGTTCGTCGTATTGTTGCATTGTTTTAACACTAACTGGATGATGATTTGTCTTGAGTCACACAGAAATCACTGCTGTAGCTGTATATACATTAAAGTTCGGAAACTTGTGGAAAATATATAATTTCTCTGACATTATATAAGCCAAAACAGGGCTTAACTCTTTGAAACCTGAACAAATTGATTTGATTTCTTTGAAAAACATGGAGTGAAGGCAATAACTTTAAAACCTTTAAAAAAAAATGGAAGCATCCTCTTGTCACCTTTTCTTCATTTCTTTCAATCTGTAGGACATTTCTTGCTCATTGCCTTTCCCCCCATGTCTTTCACAAGCTATTTAATCCTTTGAAACCTGTGTAAATTGGTTTGACTTCTGTCAAAGTCGTCTGAACGCAGTGCAAGAAAACAGATGTTGATCCAGGTTTGAAAGGTTTAATATCATTGTCAGATAAAAGAGAGCATTTGATGTGCTTTAGAGAACTGCGATTAACAGTTGTCATCATTTTTGGCATTCGCTAGGCTGATTAGAGAAAAAAACGAATTAAATTGAATGTCTATCAATAATGACAATTTTCATCAGTTTATCCACAATTAACCCTCTCTGGCTTTGGCACTACTTTGCATGTTTAGGCAAAACATAGAGAAGTGTTGTGTCCATGGAAACTACACAGGAGAGACAGTGCACAATAATAAAAATACAGTTCCAGCCACAGAATGAGTGCGGAGTTTCAATAACATATCACCACTGTGTTTTTATATATGTTTTCTAAGACATTTTCTTCCAAAAGAAACCATGATGAAGCACTCGGGGCAGAGCTCTTTCCTGTCAGCGTGACGCAGGTTAGCTATTCACCCAACCAGCCAGACACCCATTCAGCATGCCTGCCAGTCACCCCGACAGCCGCCCTCCCCACCAGCCAGCCAGCCAGCCAGCGTATCCCAGAGCAGCAGTCGCCCAGCGGTGCTCGGGTGACAGCGCTCAGATTTAAAACCCAGCGGTGGCGTTTTGTTTCTGCCCCGCTGACTCTTCCTATAACCTAACCAGGCTTTATCAGCCCCACACAGGCTGCAGAGAGCTGGATACAGCACCTGGTGGAGGAGAGAAGGGGCGGAGAGAGACAGACAGAAATAATACGAGGGGGAAAAATAAAAAAAGACAATCTGTGTGAGGAAGGAGAGGGGGTGTGGAGGGAAAATGGAGGAAAAGAGCAGAGGGAGAAAAGAAAAGAGAAGTGCAGGGGGTGTAATGGAGCAACTGGGGAGCTCTTTCACACATCGCTGTGGGCCTGCCCCGCCAATGACCCTGTCATCAGTGTGTATGAGTGTGTGTGTGTGCGTTACTGCTTCCGACAGGTGTCCGATATTGAATCCTGTTACCTGACACACTGTCGTCTGCCGGGCTAACAACTGACTCACCCCCCCCCAACACACACACACACACACACACACACACACACACACACACAAAGACACACACACAGCATGCATTCAGATCTGAGATGGTTTTATCCCTGGGTGGGCTGGATGAAAAATGACTTTGGGGATGAGTGTGCATTTGACTGACTTCAGTTTATTCAGGAGAGTGGTGGTGTTAGAGTGTGTGAACGGTGTCTGAGTGAACTAAAAGTCACCTTGACTAGTTTTTTTTTTTTTTTTGCTTGTAATTGCTATTGATCAGCGAGGACAGCACAAGTCCCTTGATTTTTTTTTTTTTTACAACAGATCAAAGATCCTTGAGCGAAACCTACAAAAGCATGACTGAAGGAGAAAAGCTCGGCCTTTCACGATGAATGCAATTAACCTGAGAGTGGAATTAAACATTCATGAACATTTGCTGGAGATCTGGCATTAAGCAGTTATTTCACGACTGCCTGAGTAGGTCCTGATTACACCGCATCACCTCGCTGCCTCTCTTTACCTGGCTGCTCTGCCCTACCCTGTCTGCTTCTCAGCACATTTTAAAGGCATTATGGACGCTGAACAGCAATTTGTGGTTTAGTGTTCCACCCTTTTTCACAGTCATGTGAGAGAGGGTGGAACAAATGTTTTTTTGTCAGGTGAGGATGAACCAGTGAGGGTGGAGACTGAGCCGGTGCTGGTGACAGATACCCAACTTTCCCACAGCTGTCGTACCAGACCAGAAACCACATCAACATCTCCAGTTAAAGGGCAGCAATTTTTCCCACATGAAGGAGCAGTGCTGTGGTATTCTATTGATAGATCGTGTGATGAAATATATCCTCAACAACCTCCTTTAATTTAACAAAAACATAAATGAAATTAAAATGACTTACACAAACAAAAACTGTGACAAAATGAAATTTGAACATAAAAAAACAAATGAAACCTATTATGATTGCATTGGTGAAACTGCTTTTATAATAATAATAATAAGTATTATTATCATTACTATTATTATTGATGTTGTTGTTGTTGGTTCGGGATGCATGATAATATTAGCACACATGATGCATGATAATATAGGTATCAGCAGATATTGGCTGTAAAATGAATATCGGAATCCACCAACATGCTGACTTCTGCCAATATCACAAACTATTAAAAAAAAATGAAACATGTAGACATGTAGACAACATCAACCCTAAGTTGAAACATTTTCCTTATTTTGCACAATGAATTAATATTACATACATTTAAAAGCATTGCATTGTATGTCTCCATCTGCTGGTGGGTCATCATGATAAGCATAATATAATACTAATTCCACCACAGAAGAGACTTGATGATCACTAAAATTAGGTGGAAAAAAGTGTATCAATATCAGTTTTCAGCCACATCGACAAAAAATTCAATATCCTGCAACCCCGTTGGAGGTCATTTAGATCACAGTGCTAACCTATGCCCTAAGAATAGGACACAGACTGAAAAGCTTTACACTATACCATCAGTTGTATAATCTATTCCATCCACCCTATAGTTGTAGTTTTTTACTTAGGCTAACCATCACTGCACATCTCTGCTTTGTAGCTTAACTAAATGTCCAGGAGGTGGATCAAATATAACATGTTGTTAGAACATCACATCTTTTCCGTCCTACTGGCTCACAGTTTTTACACTGACGTCAATTTGGCACTGTTACTATCTCGGCTTAAAGGTGAAACAACTCAGTCTCCCCGTAATAACACAACATCCCTGCCTTAAATAGACTCCATATGGAAATCTCAAGACCTGCAGGAGAGCAGAAATAGTTTTTAAGAAGCCCAGGAGTATGAGGAGAAGAATGAGAAGAAGGAGGGAAGAGGAGGAGAAAGGTTAGGATTCAAGTTTCTCTCCCCTTTCATCTTTTTTTTGACATTTTCCCCTCCTCTCATATCTCTTTAAATCAAAGATTGAGCCTGGCTTAATGTTACAACATAATACACTGGTGGATACAGAGGCGAGAGATAAAAGAGAAAGGGTGGACAACAGTCAAAGATACTATCTTGTACTTTTTAAATACCTTCAGTTTGGACTAAGTTTGGATGTCAGTTTAAGGTTTGCTGTCAATACCGAAACAACCAACAACCGTTAACTAACCAGTTAATAAAAAATAAAAATAAAAATCACAAGAAATACATAAAGTCTGTCTTTATAGTCCAGCACTCCATTGACTTTGTGAGCTTTAGCAAAGCATGTACTGTCTTGCCTTTTATTTCATTTTCTGTTGGCTTTGGAAACAGACAGCCGGCTAACAATGTAAATATGCAAAAAAAGTGGTGCCCACTGACACCCTTGGGTCTCCGCTGATTTGTTAACATTAGCCTTGGCTGCTCTGCACTGTGCACCCTGTGGGTCACAATATGTTTTGCACCCAGGTCGGTCGGGAGCTAGCTTGGGGTGCTGCTTATTCAGCAATTACCGTTGCTGCAAAACATGGTGGCCACCCTGCTGGACACCACCAGGTAGCCTGGCTGAGTGAGCAGCTTCATTTTGATCTCCAAGCTCCTTTGGCACTGTTTACTATGTTAGCAGCACTAGCTGTGCTGACACAAGCCCCTTTTACACTGCCTGTTCAAGGCAGGAGTGTCACGTCGATATTCCACCTTGCCTTTTCTGAATGACAGGTACGTTAGCGGAATCAGAGGGACAGAGTTGTCTCACCTTTAAGCCAGCAGCAGAGGTAGTAAATGGTAAATAGACCTGCACTTGTATAGCACTTTTTATAGTCATTTTGACCACTCAAAGAGTTGGACACACACTGATGGAACAGCCAATAGGACTGGATCGAACCGCCAACTTTCTGTTTAGAGAACGATCTGCTCTACCTCTGAGCCACAGACGCCCCTTCACAGGTCTGAATTAACATATTTGTAAAAGGGAAAGTCTACAGGACGGGACCGTGGACAGGACGAGTGTAACATTTTGATGATGTGTGTGACCCACTGCTGGGAGATTTATGAAGTAGTAGCTAGCAGCTAACTCAAAGAGGGAGGACAATGAGGTCCAGAAGCGCCTTACACCCCGAGCAGAGGACTAGATCTGCCTGCATATAACAGGGACAGCAAATATTTGTTATAGCCATGTTATTCCATTGTTATTGTTCAGAAAGCGCTTCCTGAAGCACAGGTTAAATGTCACACTATAAGCTAACACTGCTGTGTTTAACTTAATCACGCCTCTTTTTCGGCAAGCAGTCTAACATAGCACACTTAAAAAAATAGAATAAAATAAAAAAATGTTGTAATTGGGATCTCTGTGTAAAAAGGGCATTTCTTTCCTTCCACCACAGTTACACCCTGGTCCTCCTCTGCTCTCACCCCTCCCCACCCCACCCCTCGCTCCTCACACGTCCTCTGCAGTCCTCTCTTGCTGCTCTCCTCCTCTCCCAGACTTGCCCTGCTTTTCTCCCCTGAAGAACTAACACCTCCTTCTCTCATTCAAGCAAGCCTCATTGACCTCGCCACACCTTTCACCCCTCTCAAACTTCGCCGTCTCTTCTCTACCTCTCACTTTTTTTCATCTCCCTTTATGTTTCATCTCAGATCTGAACTTCAAACAAGTCTGGATAAAGGAGCTTCTATGTTTCACTTCGACTTTTGGAGCAGCTAGTGTGTGTGTGTGTGTGTGTGTGTGTGTGTGTGTGTGTGTGTGTGTGTGTGTGTGTGTGTGTGTGTGTGTGTGTGTGTGTGTGTGTGTGTGTGTGTGTGTGACTCTGTTGAGTGTGTGTTTGTAACCTCCAAAACACTAGCAGAGCGTAACAAAGCGTCGGGTTAGTCTGACCTTTTCTGTGCCGTGGTGCGTGTGAAGCCATGCAGTGCTGGAAAGCAGCATGACCTCTGAAACGCATGCATCACACACACTGGCTTCTCTCCTAAAATCCTAATTCTCATGCCTGATGGACAACTGAATCACAAGCTTTGGTCACAGTGTCTGTTTTGCTCTGAACTATGGTATTAAAATTTGTCAGGTCAGGTCGTCAAGTTTGTCAGGGGGCATTTTCACGCTAGCGCGGCCAATCAGTTTCTAAATCAATAAGTGTATCTTGTCCTTTCTCCCTGCGTTCCTTGTCTACTACTTTCTTTTCTCAGAGCTATTTTGAACAATCTGCAACTTCTTCCTCTCTAACCTCTCCGTCCTCTCCTCTCCTCTCCGTCTTCGTCCTGCTGTTGCATACCAAGGAGTTTAGGACAGGACGTGCCTCATATCAGCAGCCAAACCCTGGACTCCTGTTCTGCAGCTCAACTCTTCCCCGCTCTGCCAAGGTGCCGGCGGTGTACTGAACGGCTGAATAAATCACCTTTTTAAGAACGATAACGATTAGGACGGAGGAATGCTTCAGAGCTGTCTGCCATCTCCGCAGAAAAGCTGATCTGTTCCTCCCCACGCAGGAATGCATCATATTTATGAAAGATAACCATGCAGCGTGAGAGGAAAGAAGGCTCACTATCAGACGTTTGGTTTCCTTCTCTAGGAGTCATACGCATCGACAGCAGGCAGGTTCAAGTGTAGATCTGATAGGGGGGCCAGGCAGGAAGCCAGAGCACAGAGATGCTTTTGCCAATCAATGTCATCATGAAACATACACACAGTCTCACACACACACGGAGACGGGCTGACATACAGTACAGTAATCCTGTGTGTGTGGAAGAGTAGTGAAATGATTTGTGCTGCTCTAGGTTTTGCAGCCCGGTGTTATCAAAGTTGTCAGGCAGGCAGATCTGCTGCACAGGAGAACGTGGCTGGGGTAGGAAAGAGACACACTGTCAGGATGAGAGCGTGTGTGTACTCTTTAAGATTCAATGCAAAACTCTTAAAAAGAGTTAGGATGGTTTGAAAATTGACAAGAAAATCTGCCTCAGAAGTTTCACAAGTCAGCAGCTTTACTTGAAAACAGATGCTATTTTGTGCTCGCCTTTCTTTGAAATCTAAGGTGCAAATGCTCAACAACAACCATGCTAACAACAATTCAATCTCCTCTGTGCATGGTGTTAAAATATCTAACTTTGGCGACTCCAAGAGGTGGCATCAAAAAATGACACAGTGGCAAACAGCAGTCCATGCTATAAACAAGACTAACACAGTGTCTATTTGACCTGCGTAGTAAAAGCAGCAGCAGTTTCAGCCCTGCGTCAGTGTCTACACAGGATGTGTTTATGCACAGTATTGTGTGTAGGTCACCTGCTTCTTGGAAATAGTTTGATTTCTAAAAAAAAATGTAAAAGCAGCCCAAAAGAAATTTAGTTTTCATTTGATTTAAAGGAACAGTTCATCCCAAAATCAAAAATACACATTTTTCCTCTTACCTGTAATGCTATTTATCAATCTAGATTGTTTTGATGTGAGTTGCTGAGTGCTAAAAACATTAGCAGTCAAGATGCCTTCTTTCTCTCCAGTATAATGGAACTTGTTGACTACTTAAAGCACCAAAAAATACACCTGAAAAACTCAACAGCAATGTCTCTTTCATAAAATCATGTTACTCAAGATAATCCCGAGAGCTTGTTGTAAGCAGTTAGGAGCTATTTTCCTTTAACCAGTTACACCCATCAACAGTATCACTACTCATGGGCAAGAGGCTCTTGCCTGTCAAGGTACGAAATCAAACATAAATGGCGTCCTCCTCAGCTAAGCTGTAATGTTAGCTACCTCAGAGGTGCTTGGTGTGATAGCAACAGATGCACACTTCCTTCTGCACGGTGGGTGTAGCTCAGTAGAAAGAAAATCAGCTGCTCAGCTAAACTATCACTTGAAACCGGTCTGCTTCCACTGTTAGGCTAACGTGTAGCCAAGATTTATGAGTTCTGCCCATACTTACTTAGAGTAATAAAATAAAAACATGCCTCCCACATTGTCAGCTGCAGCGAATACCGGCGTCACGTTCAAGTTTGTATTACTGTATTATCACAAAAAGTGTAATGAAAAATACATTTGTCACAAGAAAACCAAGAATTATTTTGGCCAGTCAAAAATATTCTTAGTGGGTTATTTTATCAACCAGTTTCTTGGCTGTTGAGACAAAAACTTAATTTCGGACAGTGCACTTAGTTCTATCATATTTAAGAGAAGGCAGACATCTCTACAGCTGATATCTCCAACACTGTCCAACTCACAGCAAAACAATCTATAGACTGATAAATAGCACTACAGGTAAGAGGAAAAATATGTGTTGCTCATTTGAGGGTGAATTGTACCTTTTAGGTGGTTGTGTGACCCCAAGCAGTCAATTCACTCAATGACAATCTAAAGCTAGCCCGGCTCTAACTGTTGGGTGACTATGTTGGAATCAGGAATGATAATGATCAATTGACAATCAATTAATCTGTCCTTAAGAATTTAATCAAACCTGAAATTAACTCAATAAGAGTAAGAGTAAGCTATGCAATATGACAGTGTATTCATATGTTGCTGTGAGCTTTGATTGAGTAAACACGCATTTGCTATTATTTGGTATAAGCAACATTTTTATGTTTTGTTTTGTTTTTTTAAACAACAAATAACCGATTGTTAATTTTACCAAAAACTGATGGAGGAAAGTCCTTAAAAATTTGCAACCCTAGTTGGAATACCCTTTGTCTATGAAGTGAGACTTTCATATTGTTTAGAATAAATTATTAAAATTGAGATTATATCACCTCCAAAGGTTGTTTCTGAACTAATGGCTGGACACTGAGCCATCTGACTGAACAGAAACAGGAAGTGCTAACCAGTGCACTTCCAGGCTGCCCAGCTGGACTTCCACCATTTGTTCTAAGTGGACTCAATTCCAAGCCACATGGAGGAGCATGGGATCACCTGTTTGTGCTACAAACAAAGGTCTTATTCTCATGTATTCAGTTCCAAAGAATCACACTGCAATGACTGTAAACTGGTCAGGAAATCCTGTTATACAATACGAAGTGCCGACAGATTTTTGCGAGCGGCCACCTGCTTACTACCACTGCCAGTTGGTCTTTGTTGAAAATCTAATTTCTTCTGTCTTAGTTTCAACACGGAGAGTGATCCAGGTAACTGCAAACTTCTGAAGACTTGGTTTCAGGTTGAGGACTGATCCTGAACTTTCTATGAACATATTTTCCTCTTCCTTTTACTCTCTCAGCATATGCCTCATCTACATCTGTTGATTCTTGACTTCCACTCAGCTGCTTTCTGCAACCTTGCATTTCCCAGTGGATATTATTCAAAATTCATTTCATCTCTCATCTACGGTATATCCTACACTGTGAATCTCTGGAGTATCTTTATGCCTCTAAACCTCCGTCTAGCATTTTGTTTTCACTCGGTGCCTTACAATTTATTGAAAAAAGAAGCTTGGCACAAAGGAAGGATTCATGCTTGAAGCCCTTCAGTGTTACTGTTATTGATATGATCCTACACAAGGATAAAGAGCGATGACATATCATATAGGCTCAGTTTTCCCCCTAAAGATCACACACTGTCTGGTAAACAGACATTTAAAGAACGTTTTCCACATGCATGCAATCCCAGGTGAGCTCTGACAATAAGGTTCATTGGTGCGAGATGAAGACGTGGGACGCAGCCTGAAGGAGAGATCCTGCCTGAAAGAATGAAACTGATTAGCTGTGTTGGGTGGGGATTGAAGAGCTATTTTACTTCTCTGGTTCTCAAGAGCTGAACGCACAGTTTCAAGCCTTTGTGTGTTTAACAGCATGAGAAGAGCTGATGAATGGCCTATTTAACAAAACCTCCCCAATGAGCAAAAGTGAAACCATGAGAATGTGAAAGAAAAAAAAAGAACCCAAACCAAGGTTCATGTATGTTATTTAAACGACCTTGGCTCGTTCAGACCATATCTGTGAATGTGAGCCTTTTGAAAGGAAGAAATTGACAGTTAAAGGTAACACTTTCTATGAAGACCACATCTATAATGTGGTATGAAGGCATTCATAGTTAATTATAATGCATCCATAATGTTTTATGCTCCATATAAAACATTATATACATGACTTATAATGATTTATAAGTGCCATGTGTTTTATGCATACTACTGACTTGTTATAAATTAGAGGTTGAACAATGGGGCTTATACTGCATTATAAATACCTATACTTACCTTCATCAACAACCATCTGTAGTAAGGACTAAATGTATACTATAACAGCCTTTGCAGTATCATAAGTAATCATTGTATGTATTAAGTGAGGTACATATTGATGCATTTAAAATGATGTATTATTAATTATAATGTTTCACTGTTGGTGTTACGAGTAACACCAACAATGAAAGACATTTTTAAGAATCTATGCTTCATCATAAGTGGCTAATGCTTACCATACTACTTTAAATACTTTGAAAATACATTTAACAGACTGAAGTCTGACCCATTTGCACCTAAAGACAATGTGTCAGAATCAGAGAGTTTTTAGTCACAGAATCTGATTTTGCAAAGAGTTGGGATCTTGCAGGATCAAGTAATGCATCATAAACCCCATCAGACAACCTCTACTTTGAAACTAGTCAAGAGCATCCATAAGTAACTCGACACTTAGAATTCATTATAAGTAACATCTATAATATTTCATGAATGTTGACATAGTGCATCAGTAAGCAAGTTATCAGTAATCTGTTCCGGACTGCTTTCTCCCTGTAATTTCTCTAATGCTTTTAACTTGATGTGTTATTTTAGTTACTGTGCTTTTATTTAGTCTGTTATTTTTTGTTTGTGTTTTACTCACCCTGTAAAGTGTCCATGAGTGTCTAGAAAGGTTCTTTTAAATAAAATGTATTACTATTATTATTATTATTATTGTTAAGCATTATGTGTGTTTATGAGTATAGTCATAAAGCACTATGAATGCATTACAATTCACTATGAATGCCCTCATAATGCATTATAGATGTGATTTTCATAGAAAGTGTTACAGAGTTAATGTAATCTCAATTAATGGGAATAATTTTCGTTCAGAGTTCAGTACAGCAGGAAAAGAAGAAAAAAATCTGTTTGCTTTCATTTATTTTGAGCAGACTCGGCTACATGTATCAACAACAGGCATAACCATCTTTCTGGACACTGAGAGTAGTTTGCCTAGCAACTGGCAACTTTGGTACATAACCAGCACTTGTGTATTACACTTTACAAACACTGAACAAACACTTTCCCAAAAGGCAACAGGTGATAATAGGCTATAAAACTTTAGTTCTATATTAAATGCATTAATGAAAAAAATGGCAGGCAAACCGGTGCCACCAATAAAAATGTTTCATGACACTTGATAGATTTTTTGGTCACATCTGCGACCAAAATGGTCTCAATCTGTAGCCCTGTGCCTGCGTGAGTGGAGACAGCAGAGAGAGAAGCTGCCTGCACTAATAACACCAACCATCTGTTGGACGCCAAAGAGGGCTCTGTCTCCACACCTCCCTCCTCCTCTCTGTGTCTCTTTCCCTCTGACTCTGTTTATCTTTCTTTATCCTGCTCCCTCTATATCTAATATCTCTCTGCCTCCGTCTGTTTTCTCTCTCTGTGTGGCTTCTTCTTTCTTTCCATCTCTCCCTCCTCTATTAATCTTTTTTCTCTCCATGCCTCTATGTTTGAGGCCAGCCAGAGAAAAAGGGTGGGGTTGAAAAAGAATAGAAAAGTGAAAGTGTAAAACAGAGGAATGTGCTGTACTTTGTTGATTCTGTCTCGCAGCTCATACGTTCAACAAATACTGAACTCTGCAAATTTAATTGCACAATAAGATATTAAGACATTGGTGTGTGAATGAGTGTGTGATCACGTTGTGTTTTGCTTACTAAGCACACCTGAGGACACCATCACAACCACTGCCACAATAAACCCATTGTGCGATGTATTGCAGTTGGTTTGCGGTTACATCTGAGTGTATGCATACATGTGCATAGATGTGTGTGTGTGTGTGTGTGTGTGTGTGAGAAAATGAACCACTCTGAGGGTTTGATTTCAAACTGATAGTGACTCCCGTCAATCTGTCAGCAGACAACAAGAGGAAGAGGTTAGGGCTGTTATGCATGTGTGTGTGTGTGTGTGTGTGTGTGTGTGTGTGTGTGTGTGTGTGTGTGTGTGTGTGTGTGTGTGTGTGTGTGTAGTTATAAGGAAGGGTGGTAGGTCGATGAGGGAAACAAGAGATCAAAACAATAACAGAGACTTTCAGTTCTCAGATTTAATCGACAGTGTCTCCATCCTTTTCCCAGTATCTCAGGTCTTTCTGGCTGTTAACAGCCTGTGTAAAAATGTCTGGCGCTATCTAGCATGTTTCTGTGGGTTTAACAACCTAAATACATATTTCTAAAAATGTTCTGGTGTTACGCTGCACCTCTCTGCCTCCACAAGTGAAAGAAACCAACAGAACTGAAGAGCAACCAGCAAGTTATGTGCATACTGACTAACAGGTGTCCTGTGATGCCTATAACCACGAGTATTATGGTCATGAGCATCTCAAACGCTAGTTGTAGTAAAAAGCGTTTGCTGTGTGATACATTGATTTGAAGTCAAATAAACAAGTCAATCAGCTTGAAAATATGGAATAAATTAAAATGATTTATTTCTTTAAGGTAGGGATAAGCCTAACTTCCATCTTTATGTAAAGTGTATCATCTTAACCAAATACTTGTCAATCAATCCAATAAAAATCCAACTGACTGGCTGACATAGCCATCCCTAGAGCCACGCCACTGCTAAAACTGGTGTCTGGATTCTAAATTCTAAATTTATAAAAAGTTTGGTTTCATTATGGGTTCTGTTTTACCGAAGAAATTCCTAACAATGACTTTTCAGTGGTGAAATCTGATCCTCTACGTTCTTCTGTCTATGCAGGCATCAGCATATATATGTATAGAAGACAACAGTCCAATGGCAACAAGTCAAAATAATAATAATCACTGCAACCATTTATGCAAGAGAAAGACTTTGACATGAGAGACATGTACTGCAGTGTGATATCACAAGCAGCATAGATGACATGCCCAGTCATTGTCTTTATGCTTTAACAACAGCTAATACCAGGCCAAAGCTAACCCATCCAGCATGTTAGAAAAGTGTGTTCACCAGTAGATTTTAGTCTTGGGCTTAACAAAACACTGGGGAACTAAATTAGTTATTTAATATGCTTTTCTATTCAAACGGATCACAAATTACACAAATTATGCTATATATTAAATTATGCTTTTTGTTTCTGTTCTTCCTCAGATAACATGGAAAGAATCAGAACTAGATCAATGCATGTTCACATGTCTCTGAATATATCATCTTCTCTCATCTGTTGCACAAGAAAGAGATTATAGACACCAGCTCAGGAAAGTTCACAGGTTGGTGTTACATTCTTTTTTCTTTTTTTTCCCACAAGTCTCTTGGTTAATAAGCCCAGCATTACAAAGCTGGGAGACGTAGCCACAAGGCAAAACTATAAATCAAAGTGACTTTCAGGAAATTATATTTATAACATGATGAAGGGTATGTTTATTTTAACATTACAGGATTGACAGTACCTGTCAGAAATTTCCCTATAATAATTAAGTGCCACAGGACTGCTGCTTTGTCAGCTGCTAATTTAAAAAAGGCACTGTAAATGAAGAGGCAGAGGTTGGCCTATTATAAAGCAGAGCCTACAATGTAAGAAGAGCAACAAAGGAGGCAGAAAGGGACTATGTTGCAATGCACAAACTGAAAAAAAAATGATGGTACTGCATTTCACTGGATTGTACCTTGTATGATTCCATGAGACAAATAAATAGTTTGATTGATTGAAAAGTTTAATATATTGTCTGGCTACTTCCAAAATCAAAAGCACTAGCTGATGAGCAGACTCAACAAAAACCTTTCTGAAAATTAATGCTATGTGTCAGCAACACAACAAAGGAAGGATATATTTGACATATCACTGCAGAAAAAAAGTGCATACACACTTGGACTGTTCATGAATAATCAATGTTAGAATGCAATTTGTAGGCCAGTCTTGTCTTGAAATGTTATTAGTGTGGCTGTGAAAATGAACTGGCTTTGCTTTGTGCAATCACAATGTGTCTTGTGTTTCGGGGAAAAAGTGGTAGCCTGTAATCTAGCTGTGCACTAGAGGGAACCATATGGATTTTACTTGGAAATGTTCCTATGACTCACAAGGTGTGGAAGAGTGTTACAGGGAGATATATAAATTCTATTAAAAACAACAAGTGTTTGATATTAAATAAATAAAGCTCAAATACATAATCATTATGCTTCTATTTCATGTAGCATCTTTCCTCAATAACACTTTCATGTCTATTTAAAGACATTGGTGTTGTCACCTCCCTCTTGCTTTCACCTTTTTCTATTTAGTTATCTTACTTTTCTAAAAGGCTAATTAGCTAGACTGGGATGTGAGTCTGATTTTCTACTCTGCTTCAAAGTAAGAAAACAGTGTTAATGCTAGCTGGATAAAAAAAGGTTCATGCTAAAAAGTCTTGCTCAAGTCTTAGATACAGTTTACATCCACATCTGACCAGACACATATGTAGCCATGACAGTTGACAAAGCTTCAAATATGGATGTTGCCTGAAAGAAGCCGCATATTCTAAAACGTTGACCAGGCAACACAAAAGATCTATGCAATCAGCATAGTTTCAACATTAGTGTCACCACTTCAGTATCTGACCAAATGTCTCCCCCTCTGTTTTTGAATTATGTGATTTGATTTTGCAGAAGTGATTTTGCAGAACATCATGATGACATAGTGAAGTTAACCTATTGGATTTATAATATCACCACTTCATCATTTTATTTTATTCTATTGCACATTTTTGTGAGTTTGTCATAATTAGCATACAAATTCTTAAGTTATGGCCAAAAGCACATTTTGTAAAGTCACGTGACCTTGACCTTTGACTTTCTACCCCCAAATTCGGATCATTTCATTCTTGCATCTACGTTGACATTTTTGCCTTGAAGCCTTCTTGAGATTTCTCATTCACAAGAATGAGAAAGATGAAAGTTCGCAGTGACCTTGACCTTTGAACAGTAAAATTTAATCAGTCGTCCAAGTGGATGTTTCTGTCAAATTTGGGTGAATTCCCACAAGGCCTTCTTGAGACATCTTGTTTAAGAAAAACATGGTTGTAAGGTCACAGTGACCTTGACCGTTCTTATCAATATATCTCAGAGTTCAATTGAATGTTTGTGTCAAGTTTGAGGAATGATGAGGATGATGACAAAAGGAATGCAAGGTCACAGTGACCTTGACCACCCTGACCTATGACCACCAAAACAAAATCAGTTTATTATTGAGTTCACGTTTGTGCCAAATTTAAGAGAAATTTTCTCAAGATATTCTTGAGATATTGTGTTCACAATAATGGGACAGATGGTCAGAAAACCTGAAAACATACATGACTTGAAAGCTAAAGACTTTTAGTTACTGTTTCAGTGTGTTTTTTTTTACAGCAGCAGCCTGGACTGGTTGATTATGACATTGTTGTTGCTCTAGCTAACTTACTGGCTAAAAGCAGTTGTTGAGCTTGCTATCTTAGGAGGCAAGGGGCGTGAGATTGGCTGAAAGTTGAGAGGGCAGTTTTTAATTTTTAATAAATAAAATTGACATGGTGAAATAAAAACAGATTTATTAATTTTTTATTATTTATTTATTTAATAGAGCTTATTGTATTATATTTAATAAAAGAGCCTGAGGTTGAATTATTTATTTATTTATTTCACATATATATTTTAAACTGTTTATTAAAGTGAATATGTTAATAACATAAAATTTCTTTCTTTTTTTAATATTGAACATTTTGTGGTTCCATATATTCAACTTCAGGTCTTTTAAACATGATTTATTAGCCAATGCAATTGATCATTCATTCATCAGCCATCCCAACTTTATTAATCTATAATAACTGCTTACATCGCCCCCATGCTATCTACACTATTTTACTCCATTGCTTTTGTCTTGGCTGAATAAAGAGAGAGCTCCACTTGTCTTGTCAGTGGGTGTAGTGAAGCAGCAATATCTTTTCATTCCAACATAATGCTTAAGTTATTTGTCACAGAGCAATTTCCAGTCATTCTATTTTCAGAGTGTAACATCATTTTACATGCCATAACTATAATTGAATGGAGTAATTTAACAGTTGACTTGGGAAATAATTTAAAATGTGCACCATGCAGCGGGCACATACACACACATACTTGCAAACCAAATGTACATCCAGCAAATCCAAAACTCAATATTTACAAAATGATTTCAAAAGCAGGAGGCCAACTATCTGTCTGTATAATCGCCTGGAGTGTGGTTTTGGTGAGAGGCCTAAACCACTGACCAGAGAACGGATGTGCAGGCGTGCAAACACACACACACACACACACACACATACACACATATCAGTGTGTCAAACAGAGGCCAGCCACAAGGTGTTAGAATGAGCAAAAGGAAAAGCAGCAAAAGCAACTGCAGGAGCCTAGCAATGGCCTGTCATCGGCTGCAAAACCAAACACACACATGCGCACGCACGCACGCACGCACGCACGCGCGCGCACACACACACACACACACACACACACACACACACAAGTCATCCTCCCTCCGTGCAGACTTATTATAAGTCCATTCCCACCCTCACCCTATATCTGACAAGTAAGTACTATAACACACTGTGCTGTCATCCTGCCACGGACACACCTACAACACACACACACACTGACTGGCACACACACACACACCACCTCTAATATAGTGAAGGTCAGGTTTCTCATCAGTGTCCTGTCTGAGTGTGTAGACCACAGTGAAAACCACACAGCATGGACACACTGTCCTGTCTGTGCAGCTGGAGGGACAGAGCTCGCCAATGTCACTGAGGGGAAACAGGCGATCAGCAGGAAAGGAAGGACCAGCAGTGATAACATTATACTGGTGGGATAGCACATGAATGAATATATGCTAACTAAACAAGTACTAGATCAATATACCATGATGACATTTTTAGAAAACCAATCTGGAAAATGTTGCAGAGTAGAGTGCGCCATATCGACTGCTTTTTGACCACGGTTTGAGTAATTACATGTGCAGGCTCAGAGGATTACTGGTACCCATTAATGTGGACTGTAATATGTCATCACATTTTTACAATCAAACATTTTTTTGTCACTATTGAACTTTACTACCATCTACTGGGTTTCAAGATGTTTGGCATTTATTCTACCAAGACCAAATGACCTATCTCACAATGTTGGCAAATGTGAAAATTAGTTTTATGAAAACTGGGTCAGTAGTTTTTCCGTAATCCTGCTGACAAACAAACTGAAAACATGACCTATGTGAAAGTAAAAATACAAAAAGAGAGTACATTAGAGGAAGAAGTGAAAAAATGCATGCTAAATCGTAGTTACAATATTAGTCTTGAAAAATGCAATTGGATTATTGTTCTGCTCCATTCAGCCTACTGATTTTTACTGTTGATTTTTTATGAGCGACTTGCTCCAAATACGAGAGGCCAAATACCAAATGTAACTGTTTTCAAATGTATTTATTTATTCATCTATTTTTTCAAATGTGTGTCCCTTTGTTTCACTCTGTTTCCCCTATCTAAATTTTGAGGTTTTTGCAGGTTACTGAACGTAAGGTGCAAGTGGAGCACTCCATGAGCTCTTTATTTTTCCTCTGCAACAGCTTGTGACTGCCAATCCCCTCAAAACCGATCACATCAGATCGATGGATAAGAGGAATTGCTGCTGCAAGTAACTTCACATTTTTAGACCCAGCAAAACAAATGGCTAAGTTTCAGTTTTAATGTGACTGACATTCTGCTGCTCCATCTGTGTCCAGAGCGAAGGACATTGCTTTCTAGGCCAACCCAATAGTTAGCATTGCCCTGGTTCCCCTGACAAAAAGCCTATGGGTTTTTTCTATTGGATTTTGGATGACTGCAGAAAATAAACACAATCATTTCTGATACTCACACTTTTTGTTCAGTGAGATTATGTCTACAAATGACCGCTTTCTTAACCCTAACCCTGTGTTTTGAAAAAAACAAAAATCTAACATTAGGCTATAAATGAACTCCACAGGCGCATGACTTCAACGTCACCACAACAGAAAGGCTGTAAACCCATGTTTGGCGTGACAACACTATAGTCTCATTGTGCAAACAACCACCTTTTTTAAGATACGAAAAGTTTCAAATTTTACAAGAATCTGGTATTCACTCGCATATTTTATGTTGTCGAACAATACATATAAGTCAAGCTTAACCATAGAGCTTTCTTAAGGCATCTAACCATATACCCATTCAAAAAACATTTACTTTGAGATGAGGGAACAGGAGGTACAAAAACGCCAACTTATTTGTGCATTTTAGAACTCATTCCTACACCACTCTATTGCCCAGCCCTAATGTGAAAATTACTGAGAGATTCTCCTGAAACTGACATCATGCGATCAGCGAGACGATGTCACTGGTAAAAAATACACATTTCACTTGGAGTTGCAGAATGGTGTGCAGAGTGATGTTTCATAACCGAACTGAAGTGACAAAGCACACTTTTTTCATACAATGTGTTGGGAACAGACATCAGAAAACAGAAAAAAGGCTAAAAATCTAAAATGTCATGGTATTCCTTTAAGCATAAAATGTCAGTGACACATTTCAGCAAAAATAACAAATTCTAAATGAATGGCTGCTTGAAAATGTCACTAAGTTCCTTTAATCAGCAATGCAGCCCCGCTGAACTTGGCTAAATTGCATACAAAAAATGAAAAAGAAGCTGAAAAGAAATGTCACATGTGTTTTTGAAAAACCCATTCACTTTCAACTTTAGGTACCTTTTTATGGCATTTTTTCCTCTATTATGTTGCTTTACCATCTCCTACACTTTTTAATTAACATAAATTGTTTTCATCAGAAACTTATACTCAGATGAGAATTGTCACATACTGTGCTCATTATAGCCACGCTGTTTTCCTGTCAACATGTGACAGCAGTGAATACTGTTTGACAGGTAAATAATTGCAAGCAATTTTTATTTTAAAGCTCTAATTTTATCTTTTTGCTTCTTTTTTCTAATAGTTATCCATCTCAAACTCTTTGTCATTTTGTCACTGTGTTGTATTGTGTTGGATAGGTCAATGTTGACAGTGTGTTGTAACAGGCATAAACACAAAAAGTTTTGTACAACCTCAAAAAAACTTTTCAGTATAGAATCTGAAGATGGTGCCCAGGATTATACTATTCTAATAATCTTTGTGTCTTTGCACACTAAAGAAGCCATAAACTGACTCTTGTGGTACTTTGCAATATTTCAGTTTTCCACTCAATTTTGAAAACCACAGAGGGCGTCAACATCACACCTGAGCTTTTCTCCTGCTAAGCTGACAGCCTGTGTCAAGGTTACACATGTGGTCACACAGTTTGGGCTTTGTAACACTGGAGGAAATACAGGCCTCCCTCCAGACGACAGGAATATGTAATAACCGACAACAATCCATTACCTCAAAATGCTCTTCCTGAGAGCGAGCGTAATGAATCACCTGCTGTACTAACACACCTGCAAAGTTCAAGCAGGACAAACTGTCTCGGACAAAAAAACACACACGCTCAGAGTCGCATATCACAGTGGTAACATGACACAACAACAGAGAGAAGTTTCACATTGTTATGTATCAGAGCGCACAGGTCAGTGCAGCTCTGTTGTATGAGCTGTATTTATTACAGTCAACATGCTCATAGCGCAGCTGTGTCAGACCATTCTTTGACAAACTCATGTAAAAATATGGAAAATACAACCAGTCTAGCTCTGGTTTTAAATTATCTTCAGTAACAAATGACCAGCTTTTTCATAAAATGTGTTCATTCTGTATATTTATGAACAACAAAAAAAGAATATACCTGAATATAACATTCACAATGATGCACTAGCCATGTCACCATACTTGTTTTGCCTTGGCTTTAAGAGCAGAGCAAAGTAAGGTAGAACAAACTTCAATGCTGGGTGATATTGGGAAGACATGTCAGTTTGTAACAGCCATGCCAGCATCGTCTTTGTCACTGGTTCCCAACCTGGGGGTCCTGACCCCCACTAGGGGTCATCAAAGCTCTACGAGGGGTCACGAGGTCCTTCTTGATTTTAAGGGGCGTACAGAAAGTTGGGGGGTTTTTTAATCCACAGTAGGCCTATATCACAGCATTCCATTTATTTCTGTTAAGAAATGAAATTGTTACAAGTTTAGATCATTTTGCAAGATGTGACAAAATAAATCTCAAAGGACAGGGGCACAGTGAAGACCTAAACGCAAGCTGTATTGACAGATGCTTCACTCTGTGCTAAAAAGCTTCTTACAGCATTTAGACAGGAAGCAGAAAACAACAAAAGAGCTAATGGAACAATGGTCAAGTGTCAGGAAGAAGAAAATAATGACTGTCAAAAATTAGAGGCCTATTTTAAAAAATAAATACAGACATAAAATCTATGCAAAGTTACAAAAAATAGCAGTAACATGCATTGCAGATGCAGTATTCAAGGATATATGCCACTCAAAATTCAGAGTCGGTGGATTCAAACCTCTGAAAAACAGAATAGAATATCTTGGAGGCTGAGCGATAATGCACAAAGAAAACAGGGGCCCTTCGAACTAGATTCAGAAGGCAACCTGACGGCTCACCAGGGTTTACACTGAATCCTGATGGAACAGCACACTGACTTCATTTGAGCTTCATCACCTCAAGTGGGAGCGTGTGTCAAACCAGGCTCTCCGACTGGAGCCACTGACAACACTCATTTCTGATTGGCTTGAATCAGTCTCCTAAAACTTAAACAAAATCCCAGAGAAAAAAAACCAAAACTATTGTTTATCATCAGCAAGGAGCATATGAAGGACAATTTTCTATTTCATTTGTAACTTAGAAGAATTGTTTCAAACTAATAACTTCTGTTTTTTTACATTTTCTAAAGAGGAAGATTCCTCCCTGCAAAAGATAACTTGTGAGAATGGTTCTTGAAGTGCTGTAAGCCATATGTAGTTTGATCATGTACAGCCATAGAATCATTAAGTGCCTCGCAGTAACTGACGGGCCTTAATTTAGCTCTAGCGCTGCAATAGAAATGGCCTTGATGGTCATTTAGCTGCTAAAGATTATGAGAATCCTTCATATAGCGCAAGTCTTTACATTCAGCAGGTCTGCCTCTCGGCTCCATACTGAATCTCAATTCTCTCTAACATTGAAAGGAAGATTGAAATCAGACGTAAAGCACTCGACAAAGCACACACAGTAAGTGTCAGACACACACCGATATCATGCACGCAAGCAGCAGAAGTTTTCTCTTCAGTCTAGACATGTGGGCAGAATAATGACAGAGGAAGGCAGAGGGAAAGTGACAAAGTGAGAAAAAGGGGGATCGAGACAGAGCGAGAGATAATGAGAATAAAAAAAAGGGAGTGAGACAGTGGCAAACCGAGAGGGAGGGAGGACTGAACAGACAGAGGTGGGTGGGAATGGACGGATAGGAGGGTAGAGCTCTCACAGCACAGTGACCTACGGCTATCGCATAGGAACATACTGAACCATACTGAGTGTGTGTGTGTGTGCGTGTGTGTGTGTGTTGTGTGCAGAGGTGCGGTCTTGTGCCAAAGAACTTGGACTTTAGTTCAACTCGAGTAAAGCTTCTGAAGACTTTTTCCTTGATAACATCAAAACCTCATAAAAACTTCATAACTCTCTCAGCCTACAGGTTAAAAATTATGCGATCAAAATTGCTCTTTCAGTGATGCAGACCTAATACATACTGAGTAAAAAAAAACACTTGAATTGGGTCCAAAATCATTCCCTCAGTCCTTTTTTCACTCAATGACTATTCCATAGTTAACAGACATTCAGTAGTTTACTCTGTAATCAGAAGTGCATTGAGATTTGGGACACTTAAAAATCATTATTTGCATCATCACTGACAGCGGTAGCATCGCACAATGGCAATTTTAAAATCTATAAAAATGTGATGCATTGAATTGTGGTACTGTTAGCAGAAAGTAGTGTCTATGCAGGTTTTAAAAAAGCTGTCTACTGAGGTATATTTAGCAACTTTTTTTCAGTCTAGCAACTTCTTCATATTTCTCTCCCTTTGCTGTAGAGAATCAAACACTTCACAACAGTGGTTTAAGCTTTCTGAAGAGGTGTTTGGAAGCTTGATTCAGACACTGCTGCTCCCCACCGTCTGTCAGAAACTGGACAGAGGAAAATCTTTTTTGGACAAAGGTTAGCATGCTTCTGTCAAGGTGAGGAGGGATGAGCGAGAGGCAACCAACATGTTATAATCATGAGTTGAGACGTCTGTCAGTCAAGCAAATCTACATCATAGCTGTCTTCTCTGCAACCAAGACACTGTTAAATTGTAAAATGAACGACTGCATTAAAGGGGACTTACTGTGCTCCTTTTTTAGGTTCATACACATATTTCAGGTTTTCTGCTAGAACATGTTTATTTGCTTTCATGGTCCAAAAACACTTTATTTTCTTTATGCTGTCTGTGCTAGAACACCTGCATTCACTTTGTCTGAAACACTCCATTTTAGCACCTGTCTCTTTAAGCCCCCTCACAAAAATGCCCACTCTTCTCTGATTGGTCAGTGATTCCGGGTCAACCTTATCTGTGCAGGAACAGAGAACCCCAGTAATAAGTCCTATAATCCCTTTTTAAAATTTTAGCACCTTCAGTTTCTTCGTCTCAAAGTCAGTGGGTTTTTTGAATGGGTTTTTGGTTGGAAGCCTTAAATAAGTTTTGTTCTCCAACACAAAATACATCAGTAAATTCCGCACTCGCAAACTTTGAAGCCTTCAAGTGTCTTAAAAAACATGGTTGCAAACAAGTGGCTAAATGAGACTACAAAACGTCATGTTCTCAACCCGCACAGAACACAGCTATACAGCCTTGTAGCGGTGGCAACAAGACCATAGTGTAGTTCATTTTAGCCTAACAATAGCTAAGATGGATCGACAGGACAGATACTTTATTTATCCCAGAGAATTCATGCAGTCAGCAGCTCACTCAGACGATAAAAATGTTAGAGCTTTATTATGTGCTGTTTTTGCAAAATTATGTTAAAGCATAATAAAATCAAAAAATTAAAAAAACATAATAATAATAAATATAATAAATAAAGTGCTGTCATGCAAATTGGGGTAAGACTCCCAACCCCTCATGAGTCATGTGGTTAGCTGCCCACATCTTTTGGTGATTGCATTTAGGCTTCAAAAATCCTGAAAGTGGTGTTCATTTGTGGAGATTATCCTGCTGAACAAAACCTGCAAGTTTCATAAATGCTTGTACACCACAGAGCTTATGTTTGGCAATTATCCAAAATCCAATGGAAAAGTCCCATAGGCCTTTTGACAAGGGAACCAGGATATTAGCTTCTGGGTTGGCCTACAGAAAATCATCATCCCTGGGGCACTCTATAAAGAAATCTGGTACACTGTGACCTCTGTACTTAACTGTAGTACAGAAAGTACTACTGTTTTAAACAGTAAGTAAGCAACTTTATGAGAAATATCCCACCTATTGCAAAAAAAATAGTAAAAGGTGACAAGAAAATTACTTGAAAAATAGTATATAAATGGGAGGAAATAAAAAAAAGAAGTAGGAAACAATTCTGTTTGCTCATTGTCTTCTCCCCATGTTTTTGTAAGAAAGCAAACAAATTTGCTCAGATTTCAAAGGGTTAAGTGACCGCCATCTTCCTCCCCTCTCCCGCCCCCAACACACCCATGGACAGGTGAGACAGACAATCAGACAGAGAATCAGCCAAACACAGTCAGAAGACAGTCAGACACAGTGAGAGATGTAGAAAGGCAGATATTCACTCAGTGCAGCGAAACATTTTGACATTTAGTAGATGTTGATTCGACAGCTTCACCCTCACCGAAGAGGTGCGTAACCATGGCATCAAAATCCATTAAGCAGGGACGTTGTTTGTAGCTATCTCCACCGCAACCTGCACTTGTCTTTCTGATTCAAGTTCAATGCAGCCGCTGTCTGTGACCGCTCTGTGCTTTAACTATACTGAAGCTGATGAACTCCCACATGAAGAAAAAGTTGTGTAGGAGATGGAAGCCTATTGAGTTAACATGACAGACTGTGTGATAAATATGCCGAAAGAGAAAGAGGAGGAGAAAAGTGCATTTGCTCCCAGACGAAAGCCAGCTTATAGCTTGTACGCACAATTTAACCCGGCTTATCTCTGCAGGCTTTGCATCTCTCCAATACACCCTCCACCCCCCACCCCAACACACACGCGTAACATTACACTCCTATTTACATGAAACGCCACAACAGGTTCCGGATGTGGTTAATGTTAGAGTCATTTCTACATCTGACTCCCCTGGAGCAAGGAAAGTAAAGCAGTAGTAGTGTGTTATGGTAGGGAGATAAGGGTGAGAGACAGAGCGAGGGAGGGAGAGAAAAAGGGAGAGGAGCAGAGAGGACAACATAGTGCTGCATTGCAGCAGCAGAGCCAACAAATGTTACTAGTTTGTTAAGCCAGGTTCCCCGTCTGCTGAGACGATCCTATCGGAGAGTTATCTAAAGGTCCCTTCCCTGTAAAGATAATCATGTATGACCCAGTGGAGGAAGAAGGACACTTGGTCAGACATATTATGGCCTCTTTATCAGCCCATAAGTCTGCGGTTGTATCTCAATGTCATTTATCTTGTCCTTTTACTCCGGAGGATAATAATGCACGAGTGAAAGGGGACAGAGAGACGAGTGTTTATGTGCTTTATGGGGCTATCTGACGCTATGAGCGCCGCGTCGCTTTCAACAGCGATGAAATGTGTTTTAATCTCGTCAGGGGCGATTTGAGCGTTGGAGGTGATAATGATAACTTTATTTGTATCGCGCTCTTCCGCAAACAAAGTTTACAGAGTGCTGAGGGGAGGGGAAAAAAAGGACACAGACTCAAGGTTAGACGAGTAAAGAAGAGCTTGACACAAAAAAAAAGACAATGCTGGACGTCTCCAGCTTGGATTTGAGCAACCACTGATTTTGATTCATATGCTGCACTGGTGAGACACTCAGCAGGGAGATGTTGTTTACTACCACATGGCCTGAAAAAACAGCATCACTAACAGCTTTTTTTTCTTTTTATAAAGTCAAATCATAAGTATTCTCTCTAATCCAGACCAACTTAGTGGTGCATTGCTGAGAAAGAGAGGGAGGGAGACAGACAGAGACAGGGAGGGAGGGAGGTGGAGAGAAGGGCATAGCTGTGGGGACACTGCTGCATCCAGTCAGTCAGCACAGACAGACAGACAGACAGTCAGTCAGTAGTCAGGCTACGGCTGTCAGTCAGTGTTGCTGCTGCAGAGTGGCGCAGTGCCACACTCTCTCTCTCTCTGTCTGCGCCGGTCTATCCATGCTCGCTCCCTCATTCTCAACATCCGTCCCTCCTCTACAGCCGTCTGTCCTCTCTGTCCAACTCTCTTCATCCCCTCTAAAAACTATCCATTGCTTTTCTTTTCTCCTGTAATTTACTTCCTCCATATTCATATCTTTTGTTTTCCTGTCCCATCTTCAACTCTTCTAATCTCAGCATTTGTTTTCCTTTCCTCTTCAGATCTACTTTCATCTCTAAAAAAATTCTTCCCATTTTGCTGTTCTGTCTTTTTCATATTCCCAGGTTTAAATCCAAACTCATTTCCTCCTGTCTCATCTGCCCTCCTCTACTCCTCTTGTCCTACACCCTTATATTTTTCTCACTACTTTTTTTTGTATCTCAATAATCTGACTGCAATTTCATTTTTGTCATTTTTCTAGCTGTGGCAGAAAGTCTCAATGTGGGAGGAGCTATTTTGGGTGCACCTGGTTCCAGGAAAAAAAAAAGTTTCATTTATTTTAGCCATAGACGATTTTGGGGTGAGTCATAGCTGGAGCGTGTCCAAGGCTTGAAGGAGACTGTAACTTCGCTTAAATTTATACACATAACACACAGAAATGTCAGATTTTTCCATAATTTTCCACATTTTTAATTGTTTGAGGTTTGACTGGTGCTCTTTAAATTACGTCACCTTGTAGTGTCATCTTCTTCTACGATGGTTTAATGGCACCTGACTGGAGAATTACTGTTTAAGCCATCTCTTAAGGTTGGCATAACACCAATAGATGGCATTTTCACTCAAGGTGGTAAAGGTGGTGAGAGGGTGGTAAAGATTAAGCTGCTGAGAAGACTGACAATAAGATCTGTAATTTCTGCTGATGCAGTTGAAGATTTTAGGTCAACTTTGTACGAATTCGACAACTATGGCACTGTGAAATTTACAAAACTGCAACAAGCATTCTGAATTTACTCTGTAGTTCAGATTCCACTCCTCTGCTCGACTCGACCCCCATTTTTTAATTTTCACTGCAAATACAGTAACAACCCATCAAAAGACAGAGCCCTCAGCTGATTGTCATAGCAACGCAGCGTGATACTACCCTGATATTATCTTAAATGCGACACAAACATAGCGTGATCTCTCACTGGATCCTTCAATCAGCAACCAAACCAATGAAAAGTACATATGTTCTTTGATCAGTTGACCACAGCATGGTTCTGCGGGACAACCTTTTGTGTGTGAGTGTGTGTGTGTGTGTGTGTGTGTGTGTGTGTGTGTGTGTGTGTGTGTGTGTGTGTGTGTGTGTGCGCGTGTGTGTTTTTATTGTAGTTGCTTGCCTATACTAAAAATGGCTGGTTTGTGCAGCGATTAGGCAGTGCCAGATCTAGCACATTCTGCGCCCCAAGCAAGCCACAAAAAACGAATTGTTTCTGCCAAAGCAATGCTCGGACATTGGTTTAAATAGTTGGCATCGGGTTTGAGAGAGAGACTGAATAAGTAAGAGGAATAAAAAGAAGTAACCACTGTAACATTTTTCACTGACCTCCACACTGTTTTTCACTGATCACTAATCTTTTATTTAGCATGACCGTGACATAGAACACATCAGTTAAATAAATAGGCTAAATAAGTGAAAAATAAACACATGCACAGACAGGCATACATGTCTGCTGCAATGCCGTGTACACTGCTCCAGTATAGTGGCAAAGGGAAATGTAAATACATGTAATCAACTAATTTTTTTTTTAGTTTTCCTGTGTTTAAAAAACCTGCATACGCTACCTAATTGTGGTGGAAAAGGGGTATATATGGCTCTCCACATGCAAGAGTAAATAAACAGAAATAAAAAATTGCCACACCCCTTCCGGGTGGCCCCCTTGTCCCCTACTGGAAAATCTGCCACTGTGTCTAGTGAAAAATCTCTCCGACCCACCTGGTGTCCGCAGTGTTTTTACTCAAACCTCTAATACTGACTCAGCTTGATTGAGACCTCGACCGAGGTGGTACCAAAAAGAGTACCACATACTATTCACTACTTTGGTAAAGCAGCTGGCTTGTTTTCCATAGCAACTGAGGCTCATGCAAATTAGCAAAATAGTTATGAATAATTTTATGTCAATCAATAAATAGACTAGTAATTTCAGCTTTATTTCAATCACAGATTAACATCAAAGATGCCTGTAATGAACCAGGATATCTTCCCTGCCCTCTGCCTATATTGTCTCCTCCATTATTTCCCTACTACTCTTTTTGTTGAACTCCTCTCTTATGCTACCTCCTCTTCCTCCTTTATCCCATCATCTTCCTCTCCCCTCCCCTAAAAGCTCTTCTTCCCACATTTCTTTTCATCTCATCTCCCCTCCAACTCTCTCTCATTCCTCTTCACATTTATTCTGCTGGAAATCTCCTCGTATCTCATACTTTGTTATTCTGTCCTCTCTCTGTCCATTCCCCCTTTTTCCCTCATGTCCTTTCTGCAACTCTTTTTTTTTTTTTTTTGCTTCCCTCCCCTCCTCTTCAGAGAGCCTCTCTCATCTCGTCTGCTGAAACACTCTCGTCTCTCCTCTCCTCTCCCAGGGCAGGGATCAACCACAGCCCATTTCACACATGACAGAGTGTGCTGTATGCCAGTGATGTATGTATGCTGCTAGAGGTGGCGCTACTGATGGGTAGCAATGGAGATAGGGTAATGAGCAGGGAGCCCTGTGTGTGTACGCAAAGTGTGCGTGAGTGTGTGTGTGTATGTGTGTCTCGATGACAGGCAACAGAGCTGACTGGAGTCTATCTGAATTTCAATTCGCTATGCCAAATAAACGCATTGAGATTCTACTCATACATTCAGAAATATTCTCAAGGAAAAAAAAAAAGATTCAGGAATTCTTCTCTCCTTTCTAGCTGAATTGAAACACCAGACAGAGCAGGCAGCTATCGATATGCTCATTTACCCCATGCCAGCAGGAGAGAGGGAAGAGTGAGTAAGGAGTCATAAAGCTATAAGAGAGAAGAGGGAAGAAAAAGAAAAGGAAAAAAGCAAGGGAGAGAAAACATTACATTTCTTATAAAGGGCAAGAGGTGAAGACAAAGGAGGTGAGACAATCACACATGAATCAAATGGATCAGTTCTGCTAAAGGGTGAAAAAACACCTTTGAATCTGTGTACGGGAGCAAGTTCAATGGCTGGAAAAGTGTAAGTGCATGTGATTGTAGTGGTGTGCGACATGACTGTAAAATGTGTTTGTGTTTGACAGTGTATGCAGTCAGTGTTGAACTATAAGATAGATTCTGTTCCTCTGTTGAGTGCAAAGACAAAGTCTTTGTGTTGGTGGTGAGAGAGGCCAGCAGTGATTTGACAGTGCCGACAATTCACTCAGGTCTTTTTACAGTAAGGAGTCCTTGAACTTGAGCTCATCTGCACACTGCACCATGTAACGGCTAAAAAGACTGGGTTCTTGCTGGCGCCTGTCCCGAACTATGTGTCAAGACCAAAATTGGTTTGTGCATGCTTTCCATGCGTCTCCAGCAGACATGAGAACACTTAGATTATGCTTCAATAAGGCTGGATCATAGAGCCAGAATTACGGCCCAAAATACATGGGCCATGGATTAGAGCCACAGGCAGGGTGGAGGGTTTTTTTTTTGTTTTTTGGGGGGTTTTTTTACCTGCTACACAGACTTCATATTTGTAGTGTGTGGTTGTATGCCAGCCTCACTGTGTGCATACTGAGTTTTGCCAAGCGATGATGCAGGTGGTTATGCAGAATTTTGAGGCGTATTCTATATTAATTAGTACTGAATCAATTACCTGGATCATTTTAAATACAGGTCCATGGAGGCATTGATTTGTATGATTTACTCTAATGTGAAATGTAAAAACACCTACAACGCTGCTCTGTCTCTGGTATAATGAATTATTTACTGGTATTTATATAATCTCTTTTTTTTTAGAATATATATTACTACATTTTTCATATGCAACACAGAACAAAACAACTTGGACATACATGAGAAAATGAGAAGCCAAAAATAAGACAACAGTGGCCATTATAACCATCCCCAACCACAACAACGTAGAGCAGAATCAAATAAATAAATAGGTTATTTCGACAAAAAGCGTGATTACAGCAAGTCTGATTTCGAGGAAACCATAGACTGGCTAAGTGGTTTAGGAAACCCTTTAGGCCCAATGTACTTTAAGTAAGGATCCCAAACTTGATAGGAGTAAACATATTGTATTTTTTGCCACGTAACAATACAGATGGGCTGTGCAGGTACTTGCATCTACCGTAGTTTAAAAGTTTTTGGTGGGGGCGGGACTTTAATGTACTTTGTCTCTACATTAACTAATGGGGGTGGGGCTTAGTGAACAGTCAGTATCAGTGAGAACAGTGTGATTTTTTTTTTTTTAAATCTGTATGACTCTCAGGCAGTCTATGCTCCTATGCAAATATTTATGTTGATTTCCAAGAGATGCAGCAGAATCATAAAATATGCTGATGACACCACACACCTCGCTTCAAATTTCACAGTGATAATATTAATGATACAGCAATATTGATAAAAGATCTAGAAAAACATACATCAAAAAATAGTAAAACTGTCTGCCACAGCAAGATTTCCCACACATTGATTTATTTGTGGCTAACTTCCATTTACAAAATCCATCCATGTGATCTAATTAGCTGTGAACAGATCGACAGATCAATTATTCACTCCACAAGTGACAAACTGCTGCTGAGGAAAAAAAAGACCTCATGGAGGGCTCTGGGTGCTGCGCTGTGTTTACAGATCTGCAAAAACATCCAAATTTAGTGAGAGATGATGCAAAGGGACACGACGGCATTCAAAAATGGTGCCAAAAACGAAATAAACAACCAGCTGCTGCCACACATACACTGTCGCTCTGTGGGAAACTCTACATAGTATATTCGCATCTTCAATACATCCTATAGTAGTATGGTGTAGGACTCTTCTGAGATGTCTGCTGATGTACAATTCAAGCTGAGATATATGCCACTGCCAGGTGATTATTAACCCCTTTAAAGTAGCTGAACTGCAATCAACTCTGTAGTTGGAACATGTTTCTCCAAAAGCATATCTATGCTTTACAGCCCAGTTATAACTGAGGAGGCAAATTTAAATACACAAGCAACACAGACAGGCCTGTTTATGCTCTGAAGAAACCCAGGGTGTGATCACAGCAGTAGGTTCACATTGGCTCATCACCAGGAAAACCAGGGATTGTAAACAAAAACACAAGCTCACAAATAACATGTTTACTATGGTGTCATACCAATCTAACAGCCAGTACGGTTGGCAGATATGGCCATCATGATCTAATTAAGAGTATTTTTCACGATAATACATCTATATTTCAAATGTTTTTATATCCAATATTTACCAAATCAAAGTTGTAGTGCTTCTCAGTGTAACAAAAACATACAGTGCAGCACATTTAATTTTTGTGTTACCATAATTCTTTTCTAAATACTGAAATCTTCAGTAGTAGCCACAGGTTAGTGATGAAACTGTGGTAATCGGGTACATTTTGTGTAGTTTTGTAGTTTTCTTTTCCATTCAGCTTGGATGGAAACCCAATTAAATCAGAGTCCACCAGCATACAGAGGAGCTTTGGCATGTGAAGAGGCGCTCTAGGAAAAAGAGGCCACCAGGCAGACAGGAAGAGCCAAGGTACGAGGATGGACCGGGCTGAGGATCTTGAGCAGCACAGTTGCTCTTCAGGGCCCAGTGAGCCGCCATCTGTCCCAGGGCTGGGGAGGCCAGGCCAGGAGACAAGCTCCCCTGACAGCATGTTACTGCCATATGCTGCTGGAGCATGTACACGCATAAACTGGCATGGCTGAGAATGGCATGGGATGGTATGGTCTGGTCTGCACCACACTGAGCTGACCTTATCTGGTGTGGTCTGATTTGCAGGACAGAAAACAACACTGACTGAAGAGATGAGCACACTGATTGATTTACTGTGCTCAAAGAAGCCTGACTACAAAGGGCTTTTACTGTTAAAGCTTTGATTGGGTCCTGCCTGAATGTGTATAATATTGCATCAAAATACCATTACACCATGTATAAGTGAACTAGACTGAGTGATATTAACAAAAAAATGTGATATTGAAACCCATTCAAACTGTAATTTTTGATCCTACAGCCATCAAAGCATAAAAACATGCATTATATTATTTCTTGGTGTCATCCTTGGAATTTGGAATTTCGACTATTATCCACCTTATGACTTTTTTTTTTAACCATATTTTAGCAAATGGAGAAAATACACAATATTTCCACTAGGTGCACTGTCACAATCAATGTTGCTGCAAATCATTGACATATCCCAGGCTGTGATAATCAAAAATAATAATAATCTACTTTGCATGTAGTATATTGAAAACAATTATTTTGGTGTATTTCTTATACAGGAACATAGTGGCATCATGACAAAAACCTGGAGGTGGGGTAAGTAAATGCTTTATTACATTTGAAACAAACTATTTTTAATCGAAGTATATGTAAAGCAAGATGTAAGTTAAGTCTAACAGGACAGGGTTTTTTATATGGTTGCCTTTCTTTTTGACATTGTAGATACGCAAATTTACACAATATGATAACTGTCCATTTTTAACTGCCCTGACTATCCTGCTGTGTTGATTTGAATGGGACTGTCTGTTCTCCCATTCTATATCTATGTGCAGTCAAAAACCAGGCGAGTACAAACAAATGTGATTCGTACAGACCCCTTGGTCTCCAAATTCCTGACTATAAATTTTCTTCCCAACTAACTTTTCACAGCCTGAAAGATGTAATGCCAAATATAATTCACCCTCATGAAACATGGCTTGTTAAAAACAGGTTTGCTGATCTGGCGGGGAGTCAGGACCATCCAGGATCAGACCCCTGGGACAAAAGGGATTGAATGCAGGTATAGTTTGAAGAAGTTTCAACGTTACGTTAGCTGGGTCAGTATCTTTAATACATACAGATACAGATACAGATACAGTACTGATATCCAGCCCTATAGGCTATAAAACAGAATCAGGCGCTTGGTTTCTTTATAAACATGTCAAAAAGAATGTTCATGCAAATTTCTGTCTTTGTGTGAACAGTTTTGTTCGTGAATCTCGACAGAGTTTTAGGCATCTGGTCCCTGGAGTTTGCCAAATAGCAATTAGAAGAGTTAATCACAATTTACACATGGCGGAAAACTATTGCTGCACTGCACTTGTCCGACTGGAGCAGAAAATGCTTCAGTCTACTGGAGCTCATCAGTGTTTTAAAACAGTGACTCCCACAAGGTGTAAAGGACAAAATCACTATTTTCAATGTCACTGACTGGGGTGTGGCTGGAAGGCAATGTGCTTGAGTGTTGCAACAGTTTTCTTTCCAATGTAAAGCTTGAAAATTCAAAAAAAATTCTGGTATCATGAGACAAAAAGAAAACTTTCACCACTGAATGTTCAGCTCTATGTAAAAAAAAAAAAAAAAGATAGCACTACATTATATATTACCTGGCAGATATAAACCGTGCAATGAAGCATGGCAGCATCATGCTATGGTAATGCCTCTGAGCTGCAGACTGGCCACATGTGAACAGAGCCGAAAAAATAAAGATCCTCAACAAAAAAACATGCGCTGGAGTCCACATGGACATAACTTAGTTTTCAGTACAGCAGCTGCATATAAAAACAGTGTCCAACAGTAGCAGAGACAAAGCCAAAATGTCTCCTCTGAGCAAAATATGAGAGTAAATATGATGTTCAAGATGCAGTCAGGTGAAGAAGAGGGACAGACACCAACAGGAGGGCAGAGAGAGAAGAGAGACACAGGGTAAACAGAAACAGAGGGACAGATGGACATGCAGACAGCTAGATTGGACGGAGAGTTTTGGAGGCAGGTAGACAAACAGACACATAAAGGGAGGTGACTGCCAGGTAAGCAGACTGCAGGTCTTATGATCTGCTCGCGTCACTCCCAGTGTGAGACAGGAAAACTGCCACTTGCCTGCTCTGCTGCTCCACCACTGCTGACGTACACATCATAAACAAATCTCTCCCTCCCTCCGACTCACTCCATCTTTCTTGGTTTATGTTTATAAAGCCATTGTCAGTGTGCTTTTTTACTTCACTTTTGAACTAAAGTGCATTCATAGCATCCAAGCGCTCCCCTGCTTTTACTTCAATTCTATTCAGCCTAACTAAATACCACAGATTTTCATCAACATCCTTCTTTTACCCATCTTATCCACTTTTCTCTCGGTCTAATCTGTTTTAACTATTTTTCATATTTTTCAATCTCGCCACAGCAATATTTCATCCCAGTCTGATGAACGCCCACATGTTTCTTCAGACGGATATTGTCTCCAAAACGCCTTTTTTTTTCCTTTGCTTTTTAAAGGAAACTGCTGCAGGCCTGTGGTTTGACAAAACATTACATTACATTGAGAATGCATGGCAGCATACTACCTAACATGTATAAAGATAAGGCCTTCAATCATTCACTCTAATTTGGTCTGAATCTGAAATCGTGTATAAAAAGTCATGTGTGACAGATGGACTGACAAATAGATCCTAATCCCTACACCATGGAGGAGAAATGTGACTAAGCTTCCATCTGCTGATGAAGTGACTAAACATACCCGACAATATGCACCAATTAATGGACACCTCAGCAGGGTCAGCAGCCGTTGGTGCCATGTTACGCCAACATTTGTGGCTACCGTACTGGACAAAGACTAACATTTTAGGGATGCACCGATTTATCGTTATTTGCCAATTTTTGCCTTGTCGACTGCCACAGGCCTTTTGGGGAAAAAATGGCATTCACTGATGGCAGTGGACGTTTTTCTGTTATGTCACATCAATTTTTTGTGGGTTAAAACAGCAAGGCTTAGAGACTAACATCCACAAATTTAGGTTACCGATCAGGAACATCAAGAAAACAATGACTATTTGGTAAAAGGGCTGCGTGATCTCACTATTATTTGATGAGATGGCTGCTGTTCTGTCGTCCTAGTGCTAGTTAATGTTAGCTGTAAGCAACCAGTGACTAACAGATAAGAGAGATTGCACTGAGTTACAATTAGGGCAGGGCAATATGGCTTTAAAATATTATTGTGATATTTTAAGGCTTTATCACGATAGACAATATATATCACCATATTTTTTAATTGTCCTTTAAACTATTTTTAACTTCTAAAATTAAAAAAAAAGAACTGAATTTACAATGAAATTAAATAAAGTAGCTACTTTCAAATAATTAAGGTGAAAACACTACTGTTATAATAACATTCAATAATACACAGTTATAAGGAAGTTAAATAAAGTCTTTTTTTTAATAAAATTTAAATTAAAAGTATTGTTATACATAGTGTGTGGAACAAGCCGCAATACATCAAGTACATTCAATATATCGCCCACTGCTAGTAACCATATGATGTATGGGGTAAATTAAAAGTTTCACATGATTTGTCCAGTGTTATCTAAAATGTAATTATTGGCAAGAAACTTAAATAAATACAGATGTTTGAAGGAGATACTTGGTGCTTTCTCAGCAATATTAAATACTGTGGATTTCCTTGTTTTTCTGGCACAAGAGGGGGAATAAATCACGACAAATTTAAAATAAACGACAACATAAAAACATCACTTTTGGCCAAACTGTTATTTCAGAAGTCAGAATTACTATTGGCCCAGAATTTCCAAATCGGTGCATTCCTATTACAGTTTAAGAACAGTTGAGACCTGTTCTTAAACTTTTGACTGACTGACACGTTTGACTATGCTGCTGTTTATAAGAATTCTTTTATCAGCAAAAACTTTTCTCACTCAAACAGACAAAAAAAAACTTTGAGGAAATTTGCCATTTCCTATCAGCTGTTACAATTTGATATAACATGATTTACATAATAATGCTTGGATGGAAACTCGGCTACAGAGACGGAGAGAAACAGACAGAGCTAAACAAAAAGATAAGATAGGCGAGAGAAACTGCAAAACAAAGACAGAAAGTCAGATGGCGAGTGTGAGTGTGTCTGCTTGTGAAGGATATTTCCAGAACTTGTATGTGCAGACAGAGACGTACACACACAGTTCCACGCGACAGATCGGCTTTTATAGTCCATGGGATTTTATAGTGCACACGCCGCTGAAGAGCACACACCCCCCTGGTGGCACTAAGCTCATTTCAGCCTCGCTGACAGATTTATGGCATTTCCATCACCTCATGTGTCTGAATGTGAGTGTGAGTGCGCGTGTGTGTGTTTGGTGTTCGTCTTGACGCCCCAGAAAGTACTGTCACAGTTGGCCAGGTGCCAACTTCAGAACAGTTGGCAAGACAAGACTGCAGTGCTCTGCACAAACCAGTGGTATCACACACACACACACACACACACACACACACACACACACAATGCAGAGGTGATAAGATTCTTGCTAAAGAACTGAGTAGTAACAGTAACTGTATTTTCATGTCTAAGCTACAACACAGTGATTCACTGCTGGTGATAGAGACAGCTTCCATTCAAACCTCCATCCATATGCAGGAATTCATACAATGTACAAATGTGCAAATTAATAGTTAAAATGTTTTTGGTAAATTAATTCATTTGCTTTCTTTCCGTAGTGAGATAAGAATGTCTATGTCAATCTTGTCTCTCTGCTTTTAACGATAAATTCAGTATTTTCATACCTGGATCCTATTTTCCATGTTTTTGTTGTCTAAGTGTCCAACTGAGACAACATTTTTTGAAACTGGTCCAGTATTAAGAGAGAGTGCTGCAGCCCGCAGTAGCAAAACAGGCTGCAGTGCAATCACATATGGCAACTGTGCACAGTCAAATTACATCCCCTGAAAGTCCTAGCTTTTGCCACTGACAGGCTCAGATTGTTATTATAGGTGTCTTACAACATTATGAAAAAGACCTTAATGAGAAATTAAACTTCTTTCTTTACCTTTCGCTGATCCAGTCTGTTTGTTAGTGTTTGTATCCAAGTCTGGCTCAAGGAGAAGCTTCATTCTGAAATTAAAATTGAAATATTCAGCCATGACATTGTAGAACTTTGCATAATACCAAGCCACGTTTTCCATACTCCATCACAACAAACTCTTCCCAGCACTCTTCACTACATTTCAACTCCTGCCTTTCTTAATTCCAGTTTCATTTCATTTTATATCTATTTTGCTTATTTGTTCATTTTATAAAGTTACTTTTATTTTCAGACTTTTATTTTACACTAATGACAATCTTGTTTGTTAACATGTATTTTATACTGACTTTTTTTACTAGATTAATTTTCATTTATCTCTATTTATTTTATCTATTTATTTATTTTATCTTTATTTATATGTTTATTGTATGAAGTTACTTTAATTGTCAGATTTCTATCATACTTTATTGACGTCTGCACTTTTTAGAATGTGTTATACTGGGATTCTTTTTTTCTTAAAAAACTGGTGCATTTGTTGACATATTCTATGATCTGTCGTGTTGTACAATTTTTTGCAAAATCATTTCTTGGTGTGACTTTTAAAGGGTTAAGTTAATGAGGACTTTATACCTACTTAATGTATTTTGTTTCTTTGCTTCAACAACTGTGACCCAAAAACAGAAAAGGGTGTCCATACTAACTATGCACCAGTGACTGTTAAAACTCACTGAGCACATAAAAGAGGTCGAAGTGTCAAGTTCAGTGCACTAAACCATACAATCTTGTCACTCAGGTTGAAGAGAGAACTCCTCACAGCAAGTATACCACTTTAAGGACTTAAATGAGTGGACTGCTGGCTGAAGGCTGATGAGGCAAAAAAAAAACAATTCAGCCAACGACACAAAAGACTGCCTGGAAATGTGAATCTCCTCCAGTACACTGTCATAATGACTTCAGAGTGCTGCTGAGCACACTACCCACCTGCCACCACCAAGTTAAGGATGTAAACACTCTTTGATAGGGCAAGAATGGAAAAAGGGGACATGAAAAGAAGGAGAGAGAGGGAGACTGGCCAAGAGACTAGAAGAAAGCGAGTGAGTTAGTGCCGTCCCTCGGTATTCACAAAGACTCCCAGCAATTAAAGCTGTGGATTCAGAGCCAGGGAAACTTCCTTGAAGGTCTTGGCAGTGACTCTGAGGCTATCCCTCCTCCACACCAACACACACCAACCCATAACCCAAAATAACCTCCTGCAGCTTCCACAACAACCACGTTATCTCACATTAACACACGCCGCCCTACCTGAGCCTACATCAGCCTACACTAAACCACAACGACTGACTCATTACACACCATTAGCAGACACAAAACTCACACTTCATTTAGCGCAGCTGCCTAGTAACAGGTAGGATATTTTTGTCTCCAGAGAAGCCTGAAGTCAGTGAGAAACAGAATCAACAGCTAGAGCTGCTAATTTCCATGCCAGTTTTTGGTGTTAATTTAATTTCAGTCAAATCCTTTGAAAAAAAATATCAATTTAGTAATTTTAGTCACAAGATATTCATTTAATTTACTCATTTATTCACTGGCAGAATCAGACTGTGATTTTGAAATAAGCTGATGGAAACATACTCAGCTAACCAGATAACCACTCAGCTGAACCTTGAGTGGGAGAAAAAAAACTGTCACCGCTGAGTCGAGATAACAATTACATACATTGCACATTCTCACAAATGGAAAGTCTTTTGAGACTAATGACGGAATTCATTATAGGTATCACGTCACTGCATTTAATAGCACATTGACTCATTGGATTTTATTCATCAGTAGCACATGTGTAGTAGCTGGTTTTGATCAGGTAAAACCTTTATTTAATTTTTTATTTTTTTTTTTTTTTAATTTTGAGAGCCATGTTTCCTTTTAGTGGGCTATGATACCAATTCATTTATCAACTTCATCTCCGAGATCTAGAGATACTGCAACATTACTACACCCTTAAGGCAAGAAACAAGCGGGGGATTGGACAGATTAACCGATGAAAGCTAAAGAAATTAGTGTGATTTCTTCCCCAAAAAATGGGAAGAAGGCAATAACCATCATAAGTAGAAAAGAGCCAAAAATTACCAAAATAAACATTAAAAAAATACGAGAAACTTACCTGCAAATTAGAAAAAAATATATATTAAAAAATATCTAATAATATATAGAGATGTCAAAAAAAACTTTAATCACATGATTCCAATTCAATTATTTTGCATTAAAAAAACAGTTAAGGAGTCCATATTGACAAGATAAAGCAGTTCTTACCAGCTTGTCTTGATTAGGAATTAAATGACAGCAAAAAGCTGCATGAAGTGGGTCATGAAGTGAGTATTTATGTAAAGGGGAGACTCACGGGTACCCATAGAGCCCATTTTCATTCAGATACCTTGAGGTCAGAGGTCAACAGACCCCTGTGAAATGGCTGTGCCATTTTTCCATCAGCAAAAGTAGGCCTAACTTTACTCCGCCTCCTTACTGAGTAGCTAGCATGGCATGGTTGGTACCATGGATTTCTCAGGTCTGCTAGTTTTTATATGATACCAGTATCATAGCTTCAAAACTGCCCAGTACAGCCTCTTACAGACAGAAATGTCAGCCAGCCATTAAAGCATTTTTTAACACATTAATTTCAGACCTTAATTGCATGAATGAATGCATTAACTCTGAAAACAATTTTTTTAACTTATAACTTCTTGTCAAATTTCTCACTGCTATTTCCCCATGTTTTCAAACAAAAGGTAACCAATTTGCTCAGAGTTTTAAGGTTTAAATACTTAAAAACTCTTATTTTTGCCATCATTATTTTGAAGAAGACAATATTAAGATTTGTACCTGATCAGTCCACTATGTCTGTTTTGCAAAAAATCTTTGACTTTCTGTATTTACCAAGAATAGCTCCCATACCACTTATATCTGAAAACATCTTTGGTCTATTTCAAATAGAGACTGGCTTAGCCAGAGGTATTGACTGGCTAAGCCAGTCAATAACTCCTGTCTTAACTTATTTTAAAGTTCCAGTCCACCCACTGAGGAGTTTTTTAGTTCAGTGTTGTAAAAATCGCATCAGGCAGTCAATTCCAGAATGATGTCTTGATACTTAGATAATAACTGAAGCACATTTATAAAGTAAAAAAAGCAGGTTTGAAAAAGTTTAGTTTCAGGAAACTTTTTCAGCAAGATTGGATGTGCTGAGGGAGTGTTGTTCAGAGGGCACTGAGGTCCGCTTGATCCTGGATGATGGACAACAGGTAGGTGTCAGAAACATTGGGGGGGTGTACGTAGCAGAGTGGAGTGTTTGACAGGAGTAAAATGCAAATAATTTGCAGTGGAAAAGGCATCCACCTCACAGCAGCAGACTAAAGAAAACACATCTGTCATCTTGCCACTTCTTACAACAAAACAGTGTCCAGGATAAGCAAAAACAGCACAAACTCTTACCTACTTTTAAAATTTAGGGCATTGTTCTTATATTATATCCCTTATTAACACCAGGGTGTGGGATTCATTACAGATTGCCAACGAGCAGATTTTTTTTCTTATTTAAAAATGTTGCTCCTGTCCTGAGGGCAAGGTGACGTCATGTGCTAATTTGCATTTATGAGGCATCAGCACCAATTTCTGAGTGTCTGCAAGTTTCTCTAAGTCAAAGAACTTCTTAATGCCTGCTAGAATTAAATAAACATAAGACCTCAAATCAGATTGGAAAAACAAGTCTTATCAGAGTTCAGATATGTATGATCTGTATGAAAAATCTGTGTGCCAAAAAAGTGTAACATTTCTAAGACTTACATTTGAGAACACAGAGCCATCTTTAGACATGATTCAAGTACTTACGTATATATATTTTAAAAAAGATGGTGCATAAATCATCTAAAGGTCATGTCAGAGGCACAGAGTGAATACAAAAAGCATGTCAACTGATTTAAGGGTATCTGTGTGCCACTGCGCAGTGTACTTGAAGCACAGTTGGAAACAGGGTGAGATTAGAAGCAATACATTACAATAGGTATGGTAATTGCTGGCAATAACGCTTGACCAGCCAAATAACCTTTTTCACTTTCCTTTAAAAGAGGTAAGTTCTCCATCACTTTTGTGTTGAAAGAAAATGTTCTAGAAAAATTCTGCCAAAGAGCTTTTTTCCCTGCAGGAAACTAATTGTACCTTGAAAATTCTAACAAAGCAGATGATTCTAACATAAAGAAAACTGCTGGCAAATGTGGCTAAAAGTTCAATGACAGCAGATAAAGACAGACATACTGGCAAACTAAAGCGCCAAGTATCTTAAGTTACACTGGAAAATGCGACATTTCACTTGTTCCTCCTTGAATTCTTTCTGTTAAATTTGGCCATTATTTATTCATAAAAACACTAGTAAGTCACCAAACTAGCATTATGACAATAATGTGCACCATGCACCTTCAAAGTGTTTGACATTACCAGAAAAACCCTCGACACCAAAGCACTTATTTCAGACACACTCCCCGCTGTGCCTCCCCTCCCCTCGTTTTTACAGTCAAGTTCACAGCAAGTGGTCAGAATGCAAGGCACAGGTGGATAAAAGCATTTGTGCAAATGAATTTGCTGTCACCCAAATAGAAGCAAAAGCCATTTATATATTTATTTATTTTCTGTTTTTGGTTTTTATTTGGACCAAAGTAAAGTGGGGGCCAGCCCTGTACACACAAAAGTTTTACACTGAGTGAGTGAGTGAGTGAGTGAGTGAGTGAGTGAGTGAGTGAGTGAGTGTTTAACTTTGTCGAGAGGAGTTAATGCAAACATGTGAACATGATTACTTTGCATACACACAGCACCTGTTCAGTGAACAATGTGATCTTGAAAGTAGGGTTAGGCCTGTGTAAACAGTTTCAAACCGGTTTGATATTTATCACAACACCAGTCCGATTCACCGAATTTTACCAGGAGTCACACTTGACTTATTACCGTCAGATTAACATAAAAGCTGCAGAGCTGCAAGGTGAAACATGCCTATGGTGAGAGAAATGTGCCTTTTAACGTTTCCACCTTCAGAAATCACTGTAATAAATGCATAATCTCAATTTTTAATGCTTATGCCCAACAGAAAATAAAGTCAGTTTGATAAAGCACAAAACACTGCGAGAGAGCCAATTCTAAGTTGCGGAGGAGATTCTTCTATCAGATCAGTCAATAAGAACTGTGATGTATTTCACCTTCTAAAAGAGGTTTAAAGAAACTACAGTCCCTCTCTATATTTACAATATTCCTTCATAACAACTGCATGATTTCATGAATGAACATCTAGCAAAATGCTTTACATACCTATTTACACATGCACACATACTTTTTACAGTGTAGAGCAGCCAAGGCTAACGGTTGCTAACCAATGCAGACTGGTGTTTTGACAGTGGGCACTATAAAATAAAATAAAGACATTTCCATCACAAAACATTGCAGTTGCACCACCTCTAAATATTTAGCAAGTTAAAATGCAGCGCTAAAGCAAACACTGTATGGTATCATTTGGTCAGGTCTATCCGATGTGAAATTTTTATTACATTAAAATGTCCTTTTACGGTATTCATTAGAGAATAAATCTTTTCATGCAGTCCTATTATCCACTTACAAAAACCCAAGTGCAGTTCAGCCCCTATCTAAGGCAGACTGTCTTAAACTTTTCCGGCCCATGAGCCAAATTTAATCATCTGAGTCTCGCCCTGGGACCCGAGCTCATTAAAATGTACTGGTAAACTTGTCCTGTCACCAGAATTAGGTCGTCTCTCAGCTCCTGGTTGAAGAAACCTCTGCGCTCGACCGTAGCCACAGAGGCCCCTGTCTCTACTGTCTCATGCTAAATTCCCTGCGAGTTCAGCCGGAGTTCACTGCACCTTCAGATTTTTTAAGTTGTAGCCTATGGCCTGCCGAGCCCAGTCACAGTCTGCATCAATAATGCAGAGACCACAGCCTGCTAACATCTCAGCCTTTAGTGTGAGGTCTTCTCGACAACACGGCGCTGAAACAAAGGCGGGCTGAGGACGTCTCAGACTAGCACCATGAGAACAAGAGCACTAACACCCGGGCTATTTTAGGCACAAACACACATTCACACATACACTCTGACAAAGACACACCGATGGAAGTACGGCTGAAGACACACTCTGCAGCTGTATAATACCCAGTTGTACACACTCTCAGATAAGCACACACAGATGAATGGATAAGTGTGCAGTATGTACACACACATGCAGGCACAATCAGGAGAGTGTGTGTGTGTGTGTGTGTGTGTGTGTGTGTGTGTGTGTGTGTGTGTGTGTGTGTGTGTGTGTGTTAAATGTGGTTCATGTTAACAGCCTCTGTAGCCAGTCTATTGAATTACAATACTAGAGCAGAGCAGCACTCTACAGCATTCCTCTGGAAGGTTACGTCTACCTCACACACATACACACACACACACACACAAAAAAAACACACACCCTGCTGTAACTCTTCTCATCAAACTACCAGGAAAAAATCTCTGCTGTCAGATGAAAATATCTCAAATTATTTAGGAATTGAGGACACCACTCATTCCCCTCTCTGATCAAGATTGTATTGTTAAAATACTTCTTTAGTTTTCAGTGAGATTCATAGTCTGCAGTGCTACGCATAAAGAGCATGTAAATCTTTCATTTAAGTAAAATGGAAAAACCTAAGAAGTGGTGTTTTTTGGGGCATCAATGTGAAAAGTGTGTGTGTCTCTCTCTTTCCAGTCTTTTCTCCCACGCCGGGACTTAACTGAATTATTAAACTGGTACTTAGACTTTGTGTTTAAATGAAGCTTTGCAAACAAAGACAAACTTTATTAAAAACACTCCAGCAGTAAGTTAATGCACTGTTTGACAAAACTGTTTGAACGATCTCTATGAAACACTCACTTGAAGAGTAAAACAATATCAAATTGCTGTCTCTAGCACTTTTTGCTTGTTTCAAGGGCTTCTTTAACTACTTAATCAACAACTTAATTCTGCAGTTTGTGGACTGCTTCTAATCAGTGTGGGAACTGTGGAGCCATTAGCCAAATGCTGGGGAGTTTCTCTTCTCTAAAGCTTGAGGGCTGTGAGATCTGGCAAGCGGGTTCCCAAAGAAGCAGAAGGCAAGATAAATGACGAGAGGGGAACGACTCCTGGTGGAAAAAGAACTGTGTTTTATTCATGATAACCGCTCTAAAGAAAGTAAAGCAACAGCAAACATGTCTTCATGAAAGATGTAGTCCCCCATCACAAAAACATATTAACGAAAGTGCCACCTGCTTTCAACTTATAGCTGGAGCATCTGCCTCAGTCAGTGTAATATGAAAACCTAGAACAACATGAGATATATCATTTACCCTGCTTTTGTCACAATCCAATTATTGGTATCTGAGCTACTGCATGTAAGACATGTCAAAACAAACGATGTAGCTCCCCCCATGGGTGAGTCAGAGTATTACTGAAATGTATGGGTGAGATGTATTAATCCCTCCAGATTTCATCAAAATATGAGCTACAGTAACAGAGATACCATGTGTGCCACAGAGAGAAACAAACAGTTACTGTAGCAGAAATAAAACACTGTCTATGGGAGAGGCCATAGATAAGATTTTTAAAATACTGAGGCCAAGAGAAATTTTTCAGTGGCCACTCACAATCCCCCTGCCACCACTAAATTCCACCTCTTATTTATTCATGTAACTGTTCAATTATGCAGTATATTCTCTAAACGTTATCTCCATGGTCTAAACATGGTTCTGCTATATATGTACTTCTGGTGTACATTTAATATATTTAGTTTTACTTTGTTTATTGGTTTAAACCTTTGAAACATGAGCAAATTGGCTCAGTTTCTTTAAACATGGGAAGACCACAAGAAACTTATAAACAAATGGCCCAAAAGTTAGCAATAAAGTAGAAAAAAAGTTACAAGAATATAAGCCAAAAAAGGAAGGTGAAAAACGAACACAAAAAACCATGAAACCAAGAAAATGACCTCCAGATAATAAAGAGAGATATAAATATAATTTTAAATATAGTTTTTAGTTTACTACAGCTTACTTTTAATATCACTAGTGCAGTGCCCGTTCATTATGTGCCAGTTCAGAATGGACTGTTTGCTTGCCCTCTGATAGTGTTGCCTGCAGCCTTTTTGAGAACCACTCATCCAAACAGCTTCACACTCGACTCTGTGTTTCCTTATGTCCTGAGCAATACACCTGCTGCCACATGCTACAGTAATGCTACAGGATATGCAAAGCACTTGGATGTAAAAGTTCACACGAACATTTATGGCCTCATTAAGGTCAAAGCCCAGCTATTTTTAGGTTCAAAAGCATTCACTCTGAAGGTTATATCATTGATGGTTGAAATGTTTAAATTTGGTACAATAAAATCTCTGGTCTCTCTCGCTTCATCTGTTCTTGAATGTTCTACAGCAAGCCAGCTTAGCACGCCGTTTGGTGGTATAATAACTAATAGTCCCTTTTCAATACACATAGTGTGTACTTCTGGCGATAGTAATGCACTACTAATAATTAAGTATGTAGATCTCAAGAGCTTTCACTTGACACTGCATTTATTTGGGTCCTCAGCATTACACCCTCTATGTGTGAAGTCGATCTGATCTGATTGTCGATCGAATTGAAGGACAGACATACATACAGAGGGACAGAGACTCCTTTCATTTTAGTTATGTATAAGCCCAAAATTGACCTCAGTGTCCTAAACTGTAGTTAAGGCCCTGGAGAAGTGTCCTGCTTTTGATAACAATCCAACAAAATACTCCACTCATTCAGAACAGTTCATAAAACTGTCAAGCACAAGAATCCTGTACTAAATGTCCAGCCAATTGCTGACTTTTATTTAGGCAAAGTTCTTGTACGGCTGCTGGAATTTAAACATTTAAAATATGCAAATTTAGAAAAAAAAAAGTTTTCATTAAATAACTTTCCCAAAGTCGATCGGCCACCAATCATGATGAGCAAGTTTCAGATGACTGATCTTATGTGAATTAACCTTGAGTAAATCTGATAAATACAAATGCCAACAATATTCAATGACTAAAATCATAACAAAATAGTTAGGGTTTTATTTAACTAAGACAAGACTAAATTATCCCAACTTTTGGTCAACTAAAACTTGACTGAAAACGCAATGAGGTTGATTAAATAGAATTAAAACTAATAAGGATATTTGACACAGGACTACGACTAAATGGGGGAAGAAAGCTGACAAAATAAACACTAGCTGCCGCAGTATGATTTACTGTGCTAATGCAGTGTGTTGCACATTAAGCTATTATTCAGATTTTTTTTTTTTTTTTTATAAAATTGTATTTATTTTGTAAGTAAGCTGCATTTGTTAGGCTCTACGCTGCACCCAATAACTAAACATAGACTGGTTTAAAAAAGAGACAACGGAAGACGTTGCACATTTTGCTTCCAAACAACAGTTGTCAACTCATGTTACTTTCTCATCTCTTCATCTTAATACTTGATAAAATAGCCCAAATATTTCTGGGGAAAAGATTTCTTTCCAAAAGTTACATTGCTGATGATTGAAATGTTTGAATTTGCTGCAATGTAACATCTCTGGTCTCTTCATCTCTTCTTAAATGCACGGTAGGGATGCTAATGTTTTTAAGGTGATAAAATTAATAAATAGTGCTACAAAATAAATGGAGGGCTTTAAATAGACCCCATGATTGGTGTCAGCCAATACTGAGCACCTACACTCAAACAGTGTTCTGTGTTCAGTGAATGAATGACATTAACTTTCACACAGGATCTGCACCTCAACGCTGTGACTTCTGCAGGGTGCCAGAGAAGAATATACCATGTTTTGGCACATAAGTTCTTTGATCAAACTGCCAACTGGGGTTAAAAATAAAACCACAGCTTTTCTCAGAGGCTTTCACGCAGCTCTTTGATCTGCCATTTGACTAGCACAACATTTTTGGATACATTCAGTCAGAACTGGGCGAGTTGGCCGAGAAGAAATGTTAAATATAGAGAAATTGGAATAAAAATGTTAAGAATGTTTTCCTTTTTTGGCTAGAATGTAAAAAAAATCTTGCTTGTCGTGCTTTCAAAGGATATTCTGCATCTCAAACATTGATTTTTGTTTTTTTTTAATGGTTTGCCAAATTACTTAAAAGAAACAGTGGTATCAAGCTGTTTTTCCAAAACCTTCTCAAGTTGTTGTAGAGAAGATTAGACTGAAAACAGAGCTAGTCGCATAAATATAATGAACTTTTCTTGATTAATTATACAGCAGCATGAACAATCAATTTTGGATGATTACATACAGAAATACAGCTCCAAGGAGAAAAAACATGAACAAACTGTGAATGAGATGTATTTGGTTTCGTCTGTGCACACCAGGCTACCGCTCCAGCTCTTCAGACTGTGATGCGTCTACACGATTTTTACATTATTTTCACTCCGTAAAATCACATAGACACCAACTACTGCATGTACACAATAACAGACAGTGCATTTGTACATACAAAGACAAATACTCCCATGAGCACAACCCAGACAAAGACACACACACTCTGGCGCAGGCTGGCACTCGTCTTGCGCCTTCGCTCAACTAGCACAATACTGTTGCATTTTGGCGTGTCACATGAGCTCAGAGAAAGACAAGGCTGCATTATCAGCAACTGGCTAGAGCTCAGGTCCTGCGTGTGTGTGTGTGTGTGTGTGTGTGTGTGTGTGTGTGTGTGTGTGTGTGTGTGTGTGCGTGCGTGCTGGAGAGCAGTGCTCTCAGACTTAAGTGTGTGTGTGAGAGAGGGAGAAGCAGTGTGAGAGTTCAGGTTAAGGCTGAGCCGTCAGCGGCAGACAAGCCCCGTCAAGTCTCCCTCCTCTGTCTCACACACACACTCGGCCTCTCGCCTCGGGAGGTGAGAAGCCGCTAATTGGCAAAGGGTGAAACACACATATGCGTGCTCATGGTACACACGCATGGACTGACAGTCAGTTACAGTCAAACACACACACACACGCACACACGAACAAGAGGCAGACAGAAACACAAACAGACAGATGGACACAGACGTCTGGCTCGGAGAGGCAGTGGTACAGTGAGCTGTGTGAAGCAGACACACAGTACAACCTGGTAGACAAGAACACATTACTGGAGCTAATAATACACACAGTCTGCTCACTGACTTTCTCCTCAACTTTCCCACTTAGTTATTATTTCACGTCCTGATGCTTTTATTCATTTATATATTAATAGACTCTATCTTGCAGTTTAGCCTGCGCACAGAGCTGACCTTAAAAAGCAAAAGCTTGCCCTCTGTTTGTTCTTTGGTTTAAATAAATGTTGAATTAAACAAAAGACTGCAGTTTCTGAGTTGCCTGTGAAATCTACGCAATGGATACAATTTTTATAGTATTTATCCGTACACAGAATTACCATGGACTATGTTTTATACACTGAAAAAAAACAGAATTGTTAACCAACCTAAACTAATTTCTTCAATCAGTTACACATAAATTATTTTTCTTTCAAATCAAGTTTATTAGCGTGTTATTGATTGAAGTACCATTTATGTGTTATTAATTTAAATAATTAATTTAAGTTGGTTAATAATTCTCTTTTTTTTCAGTGTATTTGCTGGAGTATACATCTATGTGGTGTTCATTTATCTTGGATTTAATATTCAAGTTTTGGGGTTTTTTTGCATTATTGCAACATTTTTACTTTAAGACTTGAAGTAAACTGTCCTTCTGTCTTTTCAGGTCCATGTTGTCATGGATAAGAAGCCTCAAAAGAGCCCAAAATAGTGAGGAGTTGAACACCTAAAGTTCCATGGCAACTGAGCAAACATCTACTAGCAAAAATCATGTGATACAGTCTAGATATTGTGTTCTATTTCATGTGTGTTACCCCATCTGATGAGCTTCACTGTAAAGTGCCCAAGGGATGACACTTTTCTTTGGGTCAATGTGGAAATTAGTGTCACCCTGGTTACCTTCAAAAAGTCTATGGGATCTTTCCATTACATTTTGTATTATTGTGGAAAATAAGCCCTAGATGTAACATGTCATAATGACTTGCCATTCTGGTATGCAGACATGTGGCAGCCACATCACTCGGGTCCCTTTTTAAAACTTGGTGTAATTGGAACCTTTAGCAAAAGAGGCTTATATGGTTTTTACAATCCATGTGCTTTTCTACCAATATAGTTATACTGTTTTGGTTTTTTTTGTTGTAGTTTTTTAATTCAAAGTAATGAGCATGAGAGAAAATTGTTCCTGTCAAGAATTAACTGATTAAAAAAAAGATTCTGGTACAATTTTAATTATTATAACTCCAAAAGAATGAATAATGCTTTCGTTAATGTGCATTTCTATTGATTTTACTTAGTTATCTGATGCTATAAAAAGCAGGTGTGACATCATGACAGCTATGTGTGTCCTTTGGTGTTCACGCAATCAACAGCACTGCTCGCGGTTGGGTCAGAGAGGTGTATGGGCGGGAACTCGACACCCAAGCTCCACTTCCCGGTTGCTACTGCACGGACCCTGGTTCTAAATGACATCACCAGTGCAAGGTGGCAGCGCCTGTGTCAAGACATGTAGCTGCAGCCACAATTCATTCAAAGCCTACGCAACATACCCCCTACGAACCACACCCACCACCAGCGCAAGACAAACCCTCTAATGTTACAGTTATTTGAACTCGGCTACAACACCACTTGTGGCAACGTAATAATATGAGGTCAAACATAGCAATAATCCAATTCATCCGTTTACTTTATTAACTATTCATTGACATATATTTGATATGACATTGACATTTGATTTACATTATAAGACCCTAATCTTACACTTCACTTCAGAAAACAGAACTGATCGTGGACTGATAGTGGACTGATAGTGGACTGATAGTGGGTGAGTCATGTAGCTGGTAAGGTAGCTGCTCCAGTCAAAACTATACCCACTCACCCATGTTCGGGGATATTTTCGTTTCATTTTCGTCAGTGGGAGGAAGTGGAGACATTCCATCCACCTTTATAATAAATATATATATATATGATCACTCTCACTGCAGATTGTCCATTTATATTGACATTTATATTGACATTTATATTGGGCGTATTTAAAGGCAAAATGTTTCTATATAAATGGCAGTTAGCAGGGCATTATGTAATCACTATAAATGTCAGTAGTTGATAAAAACCTTTGTCAACAACTTGTACAGTGTCATACTAGCAGACTGGTTCAATCAAACAAAAAGAAAATCTGAGAACAATCTCATCCTGAAAGGACTTACATATGAATGCACTTGACTTCAACTGAATAAAATCATTACAAATCATTCTCTTTTCCATTGTAATAAAAATCAAGATTTTTCTTCTATAATGAATGGCAACATCAAAGCCTAATGTTTGTCACATTGTACAAAAATAAATGCAAACAAGAAGACAGTACTGCCTATCAAAACACCACCAGAAATACTGCATAGAAACTTTTCAACATATAGATGACTGACACTTCAAGCAAACATCAGCATTATCCCTTAATACTTTAATTCCTTTAAGTCTTTAAAAGACATGTTGGCAATATATACCTGTCTCCATATTTTCTCATGTACATGCATCATCATCATTATCCACAGGCGCCCTCTCATTGAACCCCACCTGCACAACCTCAGCAGAGCTGCAGCATCAGCAGCCCATCAGAGGAAACAGGGAAAAGATATGCAGGCATACCTACACAACTCTGCAGCAACAGCCAACGGCTCTGACACAAAACTCCACAAAGCACTGGGTTGGATTTGTGTCACAACTGTGTAGAGTATGTACATGAAGGGAAAAAAAGATGCAAAAGAGAACTTGAGAGAGTGTGGGGGTCACAGGCAGGTAAACAGAGCGGATAGAGACAGAAAAAGGGCAGAGCAGAAATACAAAGACAATGATAAACAATGACTCAAAGCTTCAATAATTCCTCCTTATCTATACGTCATTTACTGAAACCTTCAGGACTAGCAGAAGGTAGGCAGGGAGAGGGCTAATGTACAGCCAAAAAAAAACAGACAAAGAAGAAAACACACCCTGAGCATGCACTTGATTCTCCCTGCCAGACCCAAACAGAGAAAAAAACCTGCCTCTCCTGCAGAGAACCAGAGAGCAGAGCTCAGTAATCAAATTAATGTAAACCCGATAAGTGGGCTGGCATACAGCGGCAAGTCAGAGAGACCAGTGCTCTGCTCTGCAGAGATCCATGTTTTTGTAGGACTGTCAGGGTCATGGGCCTGCAAAATGGCATCAGTAAGTTCATTTAATTCATCTTGAGAATGTTTTGAGTACAACATAAAAAGAGGATAATGTGTTTGTTGTAAGGTAGTTGATGTGGATTCAGAAGTTACACAGTAAGGGACTGTTCTTTACTTATCATCATCAGAGGAGTGTAGATTTTTTTGGTACTCCCAGAAACTACAAATATTTTTTTTCTTGAGCCTCCCTCCTCTATAAATTAGTTGTTAGATTTTAAAAACTCGCCCTTTGATGTTTGGAAGTTAAAAGTTGAAGACCAAATCCTGAACTTGATAAAGACCTTGGTTTTTCTCTCTTGTCGTACAGGCTGGTTAATGCAAACAGTTCATGTTTGTTTTTTTTATTTGTTTGTTTTTGACGGAAGTGTTTGTTCCACATAATGTCTTGAAGGACCGTTAGAAATTTAAAAATTGACAATAATTTCTGTTTTTGCACTTTCTGACCATGATAGATGATGTAATTTTGCCGATTTTGTATAGAGGACATGTGTTCTTTAAAAATCAGCAGTAATAGAAATTCTAAAGACAGCCATTTAAAGTAGGGATGCACAATATTGGATTTCTTGCCAATATCTGACATGCTGATACATAACAAGTCATTTGGCCAATAACCAATACTGATATCAATATATTCATATATTATGGAAAATGATGCAACTTTCTTCCCCAAATCATCTGACTGAATATTGTTTATTTGATATATAATTTAAAAAAGAAAAGAAAGAAAAAAGAAGAGCAGAAATCAGCATGTTTGTTTATTCTGCCTATATTGGCCGATAATGATGACGTTCTAATTTATTTGTGCATCACTAATTTAAAGTTGCGTTCCCCTGGTGCACCCAGTAGCTCAGTTGGTAGAGCAGGCACCCCAAAATCAGAGGTTGCATCCTCATTGCAGCTGTGGGTTTGCTTCCAGCCTCAGCCCTTTGCTTAATAGCATCCCCTCTTTTTCACACTTTAACTGTCCTATCATCATAAAATAAAATTTAAGAAAGGCCAAAAAAAAGTTGGATACCCCTCCACTAAGTCAAAATTTAAAAAAACGCAAGTCCCTCCCAAGTGCTTAAAACAATATTTAACATGCCTCCCCCTTTTGCACCACCCCCTCCCATCTTATAAATAATGAACAGTCCCCAAATCAAATTAACCTAACTTTGACACAACCATGTAAAATATCAGGGTCAGTTTTGGAACAGTGTATACAAATATGAATGATGTGCACTGTTAGTTTATCCCTCATCATCTTCGTCATCCCAAAGATGACGATGATGAGAGGATCACTTTTCTTTTCATTGGGAGGAAGAAAAATGTATAGTATGGTGGGTGTTTGGGCTCTTAGGATTCACAAAATAAGTATGACTTTGTAACCTGGTGAAAGGGTGTGTATGGATGGATGCTGACCCCTCAGTGTTTCTGTTCCCACTGGTGGCAGATGAAGCCACTCTTTGACACCACCTCATCGTATGCACCTCGTGTCTGATTTGCATAAGGACGCTGGGTAGCCCCTGGCCTAAAATATGAGTGACAGCTCAGGGTATTAGATTTCTAATCTAGCCTCCCAGCTAGCATGTTCATCAAATCAAACAGGGCAAGACAGCAGACGACACACACCAGACAGACAGGGAAAAACACACTTGTGCGTGTGTGTACTCGGGGTAATGAATGTCACAGTGAGCAGGGAGGTCAGTGGGAGAGGCAGCGTCAGACAGAGACATAGCGGGCTGGTGCTGTGGCCCCGGCGGATGGATGGGAGCCAGAGCTAGCCTGCTCTGCTGCTAACTTAGCCGTATTAGCTTAGCTGTGCTGTCTGGCGCAGCTTGGAAAGCAGCCCCAACTCTAAACAGCAACTTCAACCGTCTGGCCCAAAGTCAGACCCCACACCGGACAGCCTGACTAGCGCTTAGCCACAGCAGCTAGCTTAACCAGAACATTCCTCCAGCCGCCTACGACTACAACATTATGCATTTTAAAAAACACAACATACGCAGGAATAACTTGGAAAATGTCGCAGGCTTCCTACCTGGAAATGCAGTCGCTAACGTGCTAAGTCGCCGTGTCTCTCTTGCTTAAAGTCTGTGATGTTGTGTTGCTAGACGTCAAGTCCAACTGCACTACAGTGGTTTCCAGTCTGGGAAGCAAAATAAAGCTCAGCTGCCCTACTGTACTGTACATGCTGCTGACAGGCGCGCGCTACATGAGGCTTTGGCGACACCTGCAGGTCACAGTGCAAACTGCAGCCGGCTGGGCTTTAAGCGTGACACCTCATTATTTCCCAGGTCACAGGTCAGAATCGAATATGCAGCAGGAGCTCCAGTGATAGAAGCAGTTCAGTGAACATTTTATAAAGGTGATTCTCTACTTATCTGTTCAAAGGCACCTTAGTAAGGTACATGTTACTATGGAACTGCGCAACTAAACTTAATTTATTTGATGCCTTTCAGAACAAGATGCTTCAAAGGGGCACCAAAACTACACTACCATAAAATACAAGAATTTCAGGAAGCTGCAAAACATTTTTTAAAAATAAGATAAAAAAATTTAATTTAATTCAGAAGACAATCTCTGATCACACATACAAACACATGCATAAACATATCCCTTTGCTCTTTATAATCTGAGTACACTGACTTGATTTTTTTTTCAAAAACATGGTTGAAAGAGCAATGAAAGGACAGAAAAAAATAGCAAGAAATTAGTAATTATAAATAAATCAATTAATAATATATATTTTTTAAAAGCCCAAAAGAAGAAAAAGGAAATGACATGGAAAAGGGGCTTAAAAAAGAAACATAATTTTAAATATATAATTATGATAATTATGTCTGTATGTCTTATGTATGTATTTTTTTTCAGTAGAGATTTTCTCTTGCTTTTTTTGTCATGTTCTCAAGAACATTGCAACATCATGCTTCAGAGGTTTAAATACTTGTGAAAGGCATCAGCAGGCAACACAAGAAAAGTGATGTTGCACCAGGTTTCAAAGATTTACTCTTTACTCTCGCTCCTGAAGACGTCAGGGTTAGGCCCTAACCCAACCCTCAGGCTAATAAAAAAATTTACTTAGCATGTAGTATATTGAAAAAATAAATATTGTTTCATCTTAAAACACAGTAGCATCACGACAAAAACCTTGCATCTAAAGGACTGAAATTCTAAAAAAAACAAAAAAGTGAATAATTGGTCTTTATGAGTAGGGCTGATGTTGGTTAAAACATTCACTCAATGAGAGTAGAAAATAATATCAATGTATATTTTTTAAAGCCTGATTTTAACTACCACTACAGTCCTGACAACTATGATGGGGAAACAGTGAGGGAAATAAATACAAAGGTACTTGTAAACCATGTTTTTTAATTCTTTCATAAATATTTTTTTTCCCCAATAACTCCTCCTCAGACAGCAAAATGATGTGAAATTAAAAAATAGAGCAAAGCTATTTATCACAAAACTTTATTCAGAATGTGTACAAACAATATATTACATTATATACTATTTAAAGCATGTGCAAATTGTAAAACAAAATCTGTCAGAATAGCGGTCTGGGCATGTTAAAAGCAGCCCGTGACAACATACTGCCTTCATATTAAAACTCGCTCTACTGGCAGGAAATAATGCTCATTTCTAGTGTTTCTCATTTCCAAAAGTGTTGACACAATGTGTGGCATCTAACAGGTTAACAATGCATCCTTGATGAAGCTTACATTCATTTCCCTCCCATGCCATTCCAGTCCCAAAACAGATTACCAATGTGAATCCAATACCCCCCACCCCAAAGCAATTTTTGGCCATTTGCCCCAGAGCCAAAAGAGGAAAAGGGGAGCTAATTTTCTGTGACTGGGAGCGGTGATTAACACTGGTTTTGCCATGGTAACCATACTAAGCAGGCCTGGCAAGCTGCCGAACAAAAGCCCCACCAGAGGAAACTCTTTTAGCATGTAATAACAATCATTAAGCATCCTAATGTTGCTGTGAGCTGCACTGATCATGACTAAATTAAGTACATCTGGACCGTTTGGAACGAGTCTCGGAGGTTGCTGGGAAGTCGACACGTGGTGATGACAAAGACCGCTGTGCAGGTGGGCTCTGCACGATGATGAGCCATTTCCATAGAAACCACACCAGCACAGAAGACGAGGAAAATTTTATGAAATGTAGACTTAAATTTGAAAATGAGATACGTTTGGATTTTTTGTAGTGGAGTTGTATGAGGTACTTTGCCATAGTCGGTGTATCACATGTCAGTCAGCACATCCCCCAGTTTGGAGAAGCAGGCTGGAATCTTAATACTAAAAATCAGTAATGCACTGCTGAGGATTGGGGTCAGCAACAAAACTTATTGTAGCTGCATAAAAAATTCCCATCTCCAAAAAAAAATAAAAAAAAATATCAGTGTAAATGTAATTTAGAATATTTTCTACTTTACTATTCCATCAAACAGCCCATTCTGATGGTGAAGTACTTTATGGCCTCACTTCCCCATCCATGCTGTCATAAAAGCCACCAGACTTCATTGTTTTTGTTATTTTTATCATCATTATTATTATTTTCCTAAAGGCTGAGATGCACCATAATTAGGGGGATGGGGGAATAGGTTAGTAATTATATAGTTATTCTATGACAAATCCTAAAACAAGTTGTTTTCTATTATCTTATCGCTATGTTATTCTCATACAAAAAGGTTTTAAAAAAAACACCAGACTCCACTGGAAAAAAGTCATTTTAACCTGCTGAACACAGGACCTTCTGGTCTACCGCTGCCTCTATCAGTTAGTTGGTTTGTTATTCTGTGACTTTAGCGATTCCAAATGAACCATTTTCAACGCCAAAATCTCAAGATTGCACAAACTAACTAACTGAGACAGCGGCAGATCAGCAGCTCCTGTTTTCAGCGATGTTAAAATACTGTTTTTCTCAGTGGAGTCTGGCTTTGAAGAGAGTGATATAATGGCTTCATTTTCCCTTTGAAAATTGCTCTGACATTCCGGTGAGGCCTAAAAACTAGTATTTGCTTTTTTTAGGTGGCTTTTTTAGATCCATTTTGTTGCTGACTGCTTGCCTTTCCAAATTGCGGGCACGCTGACTGACGTCTACTATATGTAATGTACTGTCTATGAATAAGTACCCAACTTCAAAATTTCTGAGCAATTACATTAAATCTCCTGTAGTCTTGTTACAATCACAATCTAAAAGACATCTGGTTTGAGACAAAACAATGCCCTCATTTTTAGATTCTTAATGTGTAACATGGCAAAAAAACAAAACAAAACATGGTTTGACTTTTCCAAAAACAATAAAAAAAAAAATCCCCACAGCCATGTTACCGAACAAGACACAATGGCATTCCCGTGTGACCGACTCAAAGTAATCCCAACCGTATCCCTCGGACTGGTACTGTCAGACAGGGGCCATGGCAACAACAATGCTGCCTTGTGACATGACTCAGGGATAAGGCAAATACCAGATCCAGAGTGAAGTGACAAAAATCATTAGCTCTGTGAAATGTCAGAGTGCTGCAGACTAATTGTGAGCCTGTCAGACCAAATCATTCTGCTTCAGGCACAAACAAGCACAATCATTTTTTCATGGGCCAGCTGAGGACACCTGTGCCACATCCAGAGGCAGACGCGGCTGTGTTGGCTGTAAAGTCTCACTCGTCTCCACTTAATCAGCTACATGTCTCTAATTATATGATGACGAGGAAGGATTTAAGTCTGCGGTTGCTTTTATTTGATTTGTAGCATTTTTGCCTTCTCGTCTCTGCTCCTCTCGTCTGTCCCGTGACGAACAGTTACAGGGAAGAGCATCCACCCAAAGCCAGCCAGCCAGCATGAGGAGGTGGCGTAGGATGGTAGATTCAAGGCAATGCCTCACCGGTCAGCTGAATAACAAGACTTCCACTTGTTTCTGACTGGATGAGCAGCAAGCCAGCGTGTCTGCCTGCAGTACTGGGCTTGAACTGGACGGGTAGCTTCAGATAGTGCTGGGATCTAACAGGTGGGGAAGAAAAAAAATAACAGTTAATGGGTAGATAAATGACAATTATTTTAATTTAAAATGTTGAGCATGACTATGTAACACCTGCAGCAGCTCATATGCATGCATTTTCACATAAAAGTAAGTACAAAGGATTGCACTTTATGAAACATGACTGAATGGCAAAAAAAAGCAAAAGTATGAACGCACATTCTCTCAAAACTTGGAGCAGGTGCTAAACCAATAGAACAAAGGCAAAAAATGGCTTGCACACTGCAAGGCTCCAGTTATTACATACTAAATGCCCCAAAGTGATGTTTCGAGCAACACAGCTCTTCATCAGAAATACATTTGTGAACAGTCAGGTGACCAATCACGTGAACAATATGTTTAAAAATGCATGCCAATAAGTAAATAAATAATATCCCACAAAATACATGTGTAAATATATGTATGAATATTCATATTGTATGTACAGTGGTCCTTCATTCTTTGAATGGCAAAAATAGCTTAAAAAAACAAGTTCAAAAAGGAAAACTCCCACACTCAAAATGTCATGGCACACAGACAATAAATGAGGCAGCAGGGGAACATTACGTTCAGTGTGGATGTGGTGGAAATGGGAGTACATGACAAGAGCCACAACATGCTGGAGTCACCACAAGGCTAACACAAATCCACATACAGCGGTGCTCACATCAGCCCTACTGTGGGTCTGGTTCAGGTTGCTGCAACACATGGCAACATTGGAAATTTTAAAAAGTCATGACTTACAGTGGTATGTCTGACAACGCTTTATTTATGTTGAGGACATAAATAAAGGTCAATATGTGTTTTTTTAAAACATTTTTACATACTTTTTCTTATTTCAATAATACATAACATGTGTTGTGCCTGTTCTGAACACAGTCCCACATCAGCAGAGCACAGCTGGTACCTGTGGCCTGGCAACCCTTCCCAAAGGCCTTAGTTAGGCAAAACATCGGTACTTTTCGAGGCCTCAAGTGTGTACCGTATATAGTTACATCATCCTCCAGGTCCCAACATCTCACAGGACCTCCCACAGTGAGCATTTGCAGTGGGAAAATAACATTATACAGAGTCTAAGTTACATCACAGAGAATGTCTTTTATGGTTTTTGACTAAACATGACAGCAATCTATATAGAACTATCCCCTAAAATGGAAGTGCAGTAACAACAAACAGAGGTAAGCACTATTCATTAAAATAAAATTTAAACGTCTGATTCCCAATGTGTCCCCCAGCTACTATCAACAGTGCAGAGTTTCTGTCAGTGGTAATAACCATTGGACTCACCTCAGGGAATATTTGGAATGCTTGATGTGGAAGGGCTCCATAGGGTTTACAAATTTCAGCTGCAAGTCAATTAGAGAAGCCACACATCAAATATCAAATCCATGCAAAGCACAACAACAATTGTTAGGGGTTATTACGTTTACAGGCATGCTCTTTGTATTAGCAATATAAAGTGACAGTGTACACAATGTGAGCTAGTATCAGTACTATTAACGAAAGGGTAACTTTGGTATTTTTCAGACTGGACCATATTTTCCTATGTTTTTTTGTGTCAAAGTGACTAATGACAAATCTAGAGACCTGCAACCAGCACTGACAAAACAGGCTGCAATGTAACCACTCAGGGCATTGAGTACCATCAATTTACCTCCACTGAAAGTGCTTGTTGTTGCAACTGATAGACTCAGAATATTATTCTGTTTCTGACAACATTAAGGAGAGCATCCCTTCAGAGACAGACCTTTATGTTAAATAGTAAGATCCTTTGTCCTGTTTAACTAGCAACAGCCCTAATATTGCTATCACTAAACCCACTAGACTACATTTAAGGAAACCACAATTTTATCATTGAACAAAAAAAAACCTCACAAAAGTCATCTTGATTCCTCTTTCAGCTGTTTCAACAATCACCAATTCTGTTTTGGATTACATAAACCCTTCATTCAAACAATTAGAGGTGAAAATATACTGGCTCTATTTATGCTTAAATTACTGTTGATTTAAATGAAGTCTGGTGATTTTCAGGGGTTGTTTCTGGTTCAATAAAAAATTCTATCTCTGTGGGGATCGTTTCAATAATGTTGTCAAACACTTAGAATTAAAATCTGAGCCTGTCAGTGGCAAAAACAAACACTTTCAGTGGACTTAAGTTTATTGCGCACAAATGCTCTGAGTGGTTACATAACAGCCTGTTTGCTACACAGCTATGGTCAAGATCGGTACTGGAACAATTTCAAAAATTTCCCTATTCAGTTTCTGTTAGTTATTTAGACAGAAACATTGAAAATCAGGTCTAGGTTTAAAAATATCCAAGTCACTAACTTTCTGCCTCTGTTTGTCTGAGATAATGTCTCCTCTCCAGAAAACAAAAATAAAACAAAAACAGAAGACACATATTTTAAAAGCATCTTTTTAAGAGCCCATTGCTCTAAAACTGACAGCTTATCTTTGGAATAGATAGCACTACATATGTATATTGTATTTCAGCTTCTGAGGCAGTGAGTAAGATTTTTTTCTCCATCCTATGTCTTCATGAGAATCAGGCATGCCTCACCTCATGCGTGCTGGATGAGTTGTTGCGGATGTTGACCTTCAGAGTGCTGGACTCGCCCACTCGAGTGTCTGGGAAGGTGTAGAGATCCTGAGGAGAATACACTCCCCTCCACACAGCCTCCTCCTGACTGAGAAATACAAAAAAAAACTGTGCATGTTTAAATAGAAAACATACAAAAAGTTTTCGAAAGTATGTACATCAAGATGACAAAAAACAAGGTGCTGGACCAGAAATAATACAAAGAAGAAAAAACAAAGTCTAGATTATGCTCCCGTGAATATTAAATTACCACTGAGGTGATGTTTCAAGCTACATGCTCTTCATCAGACAAAAGTACAATGTGTGTCAAGTGTCTGCATTGTACTTTTGTCTGATGAACATGTAGCTTAAAATTAGCTTGGTGGTAATTCAGTTTAATTAAATATTGATGGGAGCGTAGTCTAGTGTGCAGACTCCATTTTTTTTGTCTCTTAAACAGAAAGCATAACCATCGTAACACTTTCAGCACCTGAAGATAACACCACTACTCTCAAACATAACCTGCACTACGTTAAACTCAGTCATAACTCAGTCATTTTATAAATCAAAACATGAATGACAGATACAGTATATTGAGCAATGAATGCTGGAATCTTTCTCCCCATTAAAACTAAGCTTACCTATGTGCACAATTCCATAACAATTAGTTTGGATCAATTTCTGGTTTTCCCTGTCTGGTCCAGTGTACTGGCTTAAACAGGTCTGATTTATGCAAACCAGGCGAAACAGCATTTGTGTCATGACGTCACATTCTGGCAATTTTAAAAGTGGCCTACCACAGCACTAAACCCAAGTTAAATTAGCTTAAGTAATAACAATATAGTATCATGTTTGTAATCTTACTAATGAAGAAAATGGGGTCATACAGGTTGTGTTTTAATTAACTACCAAGCGGAGGCAGCTGGTGTCAAAAATGAGAGAGATCAAATTTCAGTAGTGGGGGTAGAGTTTAGGACATGGAGTTATTGTCCTCAAAAGTACAAAAATTGCACTACAACGACAAAATTTTGGATTTAAAGCTGACAAAAGTGCTTTCCTTACTGGATGCAAACGCTGTAGTGAGCTGAACTTTCATAAGACACCTTGTTTCTAATTATTACTGTTGCTCGCTTTGAAAGCCCTGCAGTTGAAGAGGACCAGCTGATGTATGGAGTTGAAATGAGTGGATTTATTTATACAAAACTTCCTTTTCTTACTACAAAAACCGAAATACATGGCCAGCTGACTGGAGGGAGATCGCCAAGAAGCTGAAAATTTCTGATGAGGCAAATGGCCGCTGTTGGAAAACAAGGCTAATGTTACTTTCTGATTGCTATTTTATATAGAATTTCCAATAAATATCAAAATATAAAATCTGTGTTTTCGGCTTTTTAGAAGTAAAGTTTTAAAAGTAATTACATTGTCGAAATATAGTAAGTGGGCTACTCAGCCATCTTTTAATCGTTTAAGTTTCCAGTCTGATCTCAAGCGCACAGCTGATAGCTCCGTGGTTTGTTTACATTAAGTGACAGGGGTGCATATTTAATGGAATCAGTTTGGACACACAGCTCTTGTGTTTACTATAATACGTGATAGTTAGACACTCACTTTCTGTTGGGGAAACAGTGTAATTATATTCCACTTAGAATTGACTGCTGAATCATGTAGAACCCCAGGTAAAATTTGGTAAATAAGTTTGTTCCGCTGTTTGGCTTAATATCAAAGCAGTTTGAAAATTTTCACACCAGCCAAACACTAATAACCATACATTTTTTTTCATGTATACTGAGTATCTAACAAATTGAGCTTTTCATATTCTGGGGCATCATTATGCCTGACCCAGTGGAGAGTTGATAGGAAACAAAGGGTAAAAAAATTATGGTGAATGACAGGCAACAATATCTCGGCAAGACATTGCGGTTCATGGGCAGTGTCTTCAATCATTTCACAATTATTCTTACATTTACTTCACTGGCTAATGTGTTTTACTACAGAGATCCTGATGAGGGTAATATGATTAAGTTTTAGGTCTTACCTGGTTTTGCCTGCTGAGGCATCAGCTCTCTTCCTGGTTTTGACTGTGGCCTCTGTCTTCACCAGAGAGCAGTCTCCTTCCTGTGTTCCTTCTACTGGTCCAGATGTAATGCCCTTTAGACACACAGACAAAACTTTAGGATCTTGGCTGACAAGTGTAAAGAATAAAAAGAAAAAGCCACCTGTCATCTCCGTACTAATTCAAAACAAGCTGGTTAGTGTAACTAAACTTAGAATAAATACCCTCTAATATCTTTTCTTCACTTAATCTGCTACTAATCATGTGCAGACATGATAAAAAAAAAACTAAATGTGAAAAACATATTTAGCTCAACATCAGACTGTCAGGTAGTTTTCCAAATCAAAGTCTTGCAAACTGGAGTCTCAGATTAGCATTTAACACCACTGCAGGATTTAGCACTCCACTTTAACACTTTATCTAAGAAATAATGCAACAACAACAAAAGCCCTACCATCACAGCCACTTAACCTACTTACGTGGAGCCATCTATCTGACATCCCACTTGCTGTGTATGTATGCTCTTAAGTTAACTGGGTCTGTCACAACACTTCACATTAAAGCGGCACACACACGAAGCCTGCAGGCTCATCTCAGCAGGGTGGCTCTCCTTACCATCCCACAACCCACTTTTCTCATTTGTTAATTCTGTCACTAACACTACAAAGCCAGAGTCAGGGTACTACAGCAGCACACATAGTGTTTTTACTCTTTAAACTGATTACGGTAATGACACATCTAACACTTTAAAGTGAGCATTTTCCATTGTGAGCAATTGTCATGTACACATGGTTTGGTCTGAGAGTGAAACAAGTTAATTTGTGAATGAAGCACTGTTTGTTGTACGCAAGGTCTGATAAACACGGTAGATAAAACTCTAATGTAGATTCAGACATTTGTTTCTGATTTAATAATGGGAGAGAACTGTTCAACACTGCAAAAGCACAAGGGATGTACTTCATTACGTTTAGATATAGCACCATTAAGCAGAGCAAATTAGAAAACAGTGATGACACTATAACAAAACGTGCAATTGAAGTGTCTCCTTGGCTAATCAGTTATGGTATATGAGTAAAAGGCATTGACAATGAAAAATAAATAAATAAAAAAAGATAAAGCCTTGAGTGTATTTCTTTTTGAATTGGTTTTCATAATAACTGTATCCTAAGGAAAAGTAAACCTGTAACATTAAGTGAACATTATCTTTTCAAGTATAACTCATTTACAAAAGCACATTTGCACTATATAGTGTAGTGTTTAAACTGAACACAAAATTAATAAATAAATCCTCACAGTGCCACAGAGTTGGAAGCGGATTCTGGTTTTGTGCTGGGGCTCAGACACTGGGTGGCACTCCAAGTCCCAAAACTGGGCATAGTCTCCTCTGTCCCTGGGCAGGAAAGTAATAGGCACCTGAGAGAGCAAGAAAAACATTAGAGGAAACAGTGTGAATTGATTTAACCCTACCCACTCATGTTCTTGGAGGCTACCTCTGAGAAAATCAAAATCGTCAATTGCCTCATGACTCAAAATAGTTTAACTGCTGCAAAGTTTTCAAGTGGATATACAGAAAGTACAGCTTAGCACATAAAATCAATCAACCAACAAAATGTTTGAAAAGAATTAAGTTGATAAGTTAACTTAATAACCAAAAACAGTGACTTAAATGGTCATGGATAGACTAGTTTAGAAAAAGACTGAAAGATTAAGTTTCACAGCAGTATTTTTTCCACAACAAAGCCTGTGTACAGGGTCAACGCTGTTTTGCCTGAATTTCTTGAGGCATTAGTTCAACAAGGTGCTGTATAGTTTCCATAGGTAGTGTCCACAGACAACACTGGATTTGCTGTAGTTCTGTTCCTCTGGGAGAAAACACCAGAGGCTCAGTTCTACAGACTTTCTCACAGTTAACATGTAAAGTTGCCTGTTACAGTAATGACTGCATTCTATTCAGATGTATCACTTCCAAGATCCTGTATTGTTCACAGAAACTATAAAAGAGGGAAAGGTCATTAAATCCTTGCGTGATGCGTGGACAGACATTTGTGCAAATCAATTTTTCTCCTAACAGCAGGTATTTCTGTACATGTATTTATCAATAACTAACTGGCATTCAGCTTGTTTATATTTAATATTCAGGAGGGGCTAACATTAGCCAGCTCATCAATGAACTAAGAAACTGAAATGCATTTGCACTTTGTTTAGCCAACATTGCTGGCTGCATCTCCTTCGGGACGTCCTACATTAATTAGGAGATAACACTCTTAATGTTAGGAAGAAATAATCCTTGTGTAAGTGTAGAAGACAAAACAAGTGGGACTTTCCATTCCCAGTCCATTAACTTCAAAGGAAGAGTCACCAAAGTCTGGTAGCAATGCAAATTCTGAATGCTGTCACTGATATCATGACTCTTCCGTTTTTAAAAAGTTTCCCTGGTATAATTTCAACCGACACCGTAGCATGCTGACTGCAACACCTGAATGAAAAAGAAGCATTAATGTTATTGCTGTACCTGTGCTTTTCCTTCCATGGCAGATAAAAAGGTTGTTAAAAGGGACTATGTTTGATGGTGTCCCAAGCAAATCAAGGCTTTACAGTACATTGAGATAATATTGTTTTTTATCACAAAATTGTGATTGAAAAAGTAATGGGATTCAGCTAGATGCAACAAAAATATTAAAAAGAGAAGATAGCAAAGGGGAATAATTAAACTGAACATGCAGTTTTATCATTCCCAAGGCCTTAATTAAAAGATAAGGAATACTTAAAGTCTTTTACTTGTAAAGTGATCCAGGCTATAAAATTAAGCATGTTTGTTTGTTTTATTCAGCTATAAAACACAAACTGTAAAAATGTATCAATATGAGCAATATAGAAGCTTTTAACAAAAAAAAAGCTTATTTTTTGCTACAGAGGTTGGACCAACAGCTGTCAAAAAAACATTATAACTATAAAAACTAGATATACCACCCTGCGGTTGTACGCCTCCATGCACTCATCAAATTTCATTTACAGTTTACATCCAAGTCTGTGAAAACATGGATGCTTTTCATCTTCCCCCTGGCAGCACAATAGATCTGTACAATCACAATTTAAAGGTGGGTACCCACGGTTCTAGAATTATGGCCCAAAAAATATTTTTGAGGTCACTGTGACCTTGACCTTTGACCAACAGATTGTAACCAGTTCATTCTTGAGTCCAAGTGGACATTTGTTCCAAATTTGAGGAAACTACCTTGAGGCCATCTTCAGATATTGCATTCATAAAAATAAGACAGATAAAGGTAAAGTGACCTTGACCTTTGTACAACAAATTCCAAAGAAATCATTTTTGAGTCCTAGTAAGTGTTTGTCTCGAATCAGTAGAATTTCACCACATTCTTCAGATATCACGTTCACAAGAATGTGCCAGAAGTACAGATGTGACAACCCGAAAACATTTCGCCTCTGGCCTCAGCTATCACCAGCACGGAGGCATGAAAAAAGTGACCATCTATCTGCAAAAAGCACTATTTTTAACCATACATGCCCTGAAAATTGTGTAAAAACACAGAATTCTTTTTTTTGAACCATTAGTCCAAGCATAACCTCATCAATGGACCATGAGTTAGTGTTGGTCCTTCTCAGCCAAGGATGGCCAGTATTACAAGATTCTTTTCCCAGTAACCCAATATATATGCAGTAAATCTTTTAAAGTTTGTTTTGGATTTCGCCATAATTCTGATAGGACAGCTTAAGTGTGAAATTGGGAGAGAGAGGGGATGACACGCAGCAAAGGATTGGGGCCAGAATCGAAACTGCGGCCACTGCGGCGAGGACTTAGCCTTTGTACATGGGGCGCCAGCTTTACCAACAGAGCTGCTGGCGACCCCCATATGTACTAAGTCTTGTCAAATCCCATTACTACAACTTGCTCTAAATATTACTTTTACTTCTACTGTAGTGGGATGTTAGAGCCTACCTGCATCTTCTCCTGGGCTCCCAGAGTGCCCGAGACCCCGGCGCATCTAAACGCAGTGTAAGTGGCCCGGTAAACATCTCCAGTGTTGTCAACCCCCTGAGGAGAGAGAAGGGACCAAAGCTTGACCTGAGTCACTGCTGTCACTCAACGGCCAGTAACAACACAAAACAAGATTAAATCAAAAACACTCTGAATGTGACCCTACAGAATAAAATCATTGCTAGTCATGAGACAGAAGAATTTAATTTACAGAGTGAGAAACTAAGAGAAAAACTTTAGAGGAACTTTAAAACAAAAGCATTTGATTCCCAAGAGGAATATAAAAAGAACAACAGTCAACAGAATGAAAGAGTTGACAGAAGAAAGAGATAATAATAAAAAAAAATATATATATATAAGAAAAAAAGCACCTTGACATATGGAGGAGCAAATGATGACAGGTACCACCTCACTTCCACTTCCCCATTCTGCACCTCCAGCTGGGCCTCTGAAGTAGAGGAGCAACAGAGTTTTAGTCTCCCACAGGAATATATATGTATATATGTACATATATAGACAGACACACACACACACACACACACACACACACACACACACACAATGTGCTGCCTAGAGAGTTTAAGACTAACTACATCAGTCTTACGATGAAAAGATTTTTTCTGAAACATTATCAGGTTTTTTGAATAATCTTTTAAAAGGGTACCTTTGCGAGTTTCCATCTGGAAACCAATTTTCTCATTTTTTTGTGTATAAGTGACTTTCTGGCAATTTCTGAAATTGGTCCAGAATTGAGTGAGAGTGCCTCATCCAGCAGCCACAAAGCAGGCTGCAGTGTAAAGTTAATGGGCAATTGTGTACCGAAAATTTTCGACCACCAAAAGTGTTTTTGCCACTGATCGGCTCAGATTTTAGAGAAAGATCCTTTTTGTTTAACCAGAAACAGCCCTGAAACACCATCCCCAATTCCATCAGACTACACTAAAACAAGCATGTTTTAGCATGTGAAAAGCTAGAAAATTTTAGCATCTAACTAGATGAATTACGGGGTTATTTCAACCTAACCAAAGTTGGTACAGTAAGAAAATGAACCAAGAAGGTTTTAGTGAGTTTTATTTTGTTTCTGTAGTGTTTCACAAGGATAAAAATACAGTTATTTAAATAACAGAATTGGCACTAGCAATCTGGGGGCTGTTTCTGGTTATCTAAAAGGATGTTAGTGTGAATAAAAAAGGTACTTCTCCGTAGGGATCCTTGCTATATTTCATCAGGCACGTGAAATAATAATCTGAGCCTGTCAATGGCAAAAGCAAACCCTTTTGTGGATGTTAATCGCTGCCTTTTTTTTTGATAGTGTGCTATGCATTGTACTTCTGGGGGCATTTTGGTTCCAACATTTTGTTGCAGAGTGAGTGTTCTTGACTCTTACACAACTCTTTAGTACAATCAGCTGCGGACATGTAGGCAACAGCACAGAGGGAGAGACAGAGACCTAAATATAAGGAGAAGAAGTGGTGAATTTACCACTCACAGCAAGTTAATATGATAAAGTCTCTGGCTTTTTCTTTCTTTTTCTTTTTGTGCCGGCAAAAAAAGTTGCACAATTGCGATTTGTTGTATGCGTTGTTCGCTTGTTTACTTTATCACACGAGTGCCGCTGTCAAGCCAGAAGCGCCAAATTTTGGTATTGAACTGCAGAACCTGATTTGACATTATTTTGAGTCCGGTACAGCCCTACTTACAACGCAGCCTGTTTCGCTGCTGCTGTTGTTGTTCTCATTATTCACTCAGACACAAAAACATGGAACAATCGGGTCATGGTTGAAAAGTAATGAACAAACACTATAAGGCTGCTCAGACCACAAAGTACTGCTGTATTGTACATCCCGAATTTAGCTGAACAGAGGGACTTCTGTCCTCTGGTGTGTTACCTCCCTACCTGATGTTTCCCCTGATGGAGTGATAGGGAACATGATGGTCTTGTTGCTGATCTCCAACAGAGCTTGAGGTGCTTGCTGGGTCTGCAGGGATAGCGAAGGCCTGGCAGTGAGCCTGGCCACAGGCAGCACTGGGGTGGCAGCCTGAGGAGGCAGGGCTGACAGAGTCGAGTCTGCTGGGGCTGCGGACACATCCAGAGCCAAGTCCCCTCGAATCTGGACCTTAATAAACTGAACCAGTGGTCAAAATGCACACATTAAGCTCTTGTTAATTTCTTACAGCACAAAATTTCATAATTGACTTGTTCTAAATGTTCCATACCTTCTGTTGACTGTCACACTGGACATAAATCTGTCCACTCCATGGCAGCAGGGTAGATTTAGTCGCTAGTGAAGGGTTGGGGCTGATCAAAATCTGTAGGTGGCACCTTGTTTGACATTAATAAAGAAATAAGACACACATTAGGTCTTAACCATCTTGTAACTGTTAATTTAGTGAAGATATGAAAGGCCTGCATTGGCACTATTACATGCATATACCTAAAATTAAATTGTCAAGTAAATGCAAATGAAACAAGACATAAACAAGAAGACATCCAGAAACCTTATGTTGGTTTTTATAACCAAAAAGCTTTGACTTTACTATAATCAATGCATTTAATGAACAAACAAGTGCATTCTTACTGAGGTTCGATAACGCCATGCTGAGGGGTGATGGTGAGGCAGTGAGCAGGCCACGACAAGTCAAAGCTCAGCTCTCTGGATGTGTTGTTCCGGATCTGAACCTGACTGGTGGTGGCGGCACCATCTTCAAAAACAAAAACAACAAAAGATGTGTGCCTTTGCAGAGTCATTCAACTATGCTTTGAAGGTAATCGCTTCACCGACCATACTCAAAATCTGTAGTGAAATTCAAAGCTAAGGTGATAAAAATTCACATAATAATCTGCTTTTAAAATCTAGATTCTGCTCACTGATGGTGGGGGCTGCAAGGACAAGTTGTTCTGGATGGATGCTCCAGGACTCAGACTGTCTGTGTAATGGCTCTGATGCCTGAGAGGACAAAAAAAAAGAAACATTCTGCATTGAATATGAATAATTTTTTTTTAAATTTCAAATACAGTGAAACAAATGTTTTCATCTCATCCAGTAGAAACAGCACAAAAATAATCAACCCTCGCGTCATCATCACTCAACACGAGAAACCAATAAAGTCCATTACAGAGGGCTTATGGTACCTTTAAAGAGGGCTCCGTTACTCTCAGTGCTGGACCTTGGGGACCTTTCACCGGCAGTACGTCCAGAGACACATTACCGTTTGCCAGACCACTGGGAATTACACAACATTAAACTGTACATTCTGTCCTACATGGTGTATTTCAACTAAACATGTTCACTATGAACAATGTGGATCAATAGTATAGGCAGACAGTATTGCTTTTCCCAAATCAGTGTGTGCTTATATTAAGCAGATTTTACACTAATGCATTTCCATGCACAATTTTCAAACTGATTAGATTCATGTGAAATGCATTACAATGCTAATAAATGTTAAGCTGACTGTTAAGCAATCTTTTTTTTTAAATTTCTTTTTGTGTTTACTGTATCCGTTGTTGTTGTTGTATATTACAGTATGTTAGAAATAACTCTGACAGTACCTCTCTGTCTCTGAAGTGTGTCTTGCAGAGGGCAGCAGCAGCTCCATGTGGTCACTCTGCTCATAGTCTGTGCTCTTTGTACTTCCCAGCAATGACACCACCACCTTACTCATGTTTCCATAGAAGATGTGAGCTTCATTTGGCCGTTGGGGCAGATCGTAAGCTACAGAAAAGGTAAATCATTAGAGAAGGCCACCAATATTTTAGACATGTATTCCAATAACCTTTTTAAATTCAATCTGCTGTTTTTATTATTTTATTTGTACCTTTATAATTGTTTTTTGTTTTTGTTTTTTTAAACACCTCAGTGAACAGAACATCACACAAAGAAGCTTTGATGAACTGACTACAGGGTACAAAAATCACTATCAGTCAGCTATAGAGTAGCAAAGTGAAATGTGAAAACACTAACGATTATTACTTTCAACAGTATCTACTAAAAGGTCTATTTGAGCAGATTTTCTGTCTCTGCTTTTGTTTTTTTTTCACTTGTAATATAATGTCATCTTACGTTCTGTAACAATTTCTTCTCCCAGGAACTTCTCATTGAAGTTGATGTTTTTCAGCAGACTGTTTTCAGACAGAGATTTGCGCACAGCCTCTGGTTTGCTCTGAAGCAATCTGAAAAGACAAAACACAAACAGCTTTCTCAAAAAAGCACAGCCATATGGAATTGGATCTATATACTTGCACCTCTTTTAAAGATTCAAAAACAATGTATGTGTATCTAAATCTATAGTCCCGCATACAAATCATCTGTAGGGAGGAGCATCACACAAATATTGCTTTGTGTATAATGCTGACTAAACACAATTATCTTTTTGATCTTATTGTGGAAGTAAGAAAATAAAGAAATTGCTGGTATTATAAATGTCAACAGTTTTCCTGCATTATTCTTATGGTATGCATCAGTAAAATCACTTTACAAGTGCATATAGCTTTGTAATGAAACAAAAACTTTACAAAGCAGTGAGGTTAATTTACATGTGCCATGACTGCACAGAACATGCTGAGGCAAAGAGAAACTGGTACAATACAAGGGAAACGTTCTTACATCACAGCTTGGTATTAAACTTTTCCTTAAGAAAGTTCAGATTTAATATCAGCAATGCACGAGGGTTGCACAGCTCCTGAAATATTAATTAGAATCACGGTTTGGGCTCTGTTGGTTCAATAAATGAACATGATTGACTGTGATATTGACCTTGAAAATGCGTGCTTCACTCATGGAAAAATTTGCTGCACTTTAAATCAAGCACTTCCTTAACGAAAAGCCATGGCAGCAGCTATGCGGCTGCGTGCGCAGCCTGCAGCAACCTGTAAAAGACTTTCCTGAATGTTGTGGCTGCAGTCCAGAGTAGAAGAGCAGACAGGAAAAACAAAAATCAAATGTCTGGAGCAGAAGGTGAAGAGCTCCCTCGAAACAGACCATCATCCACTGTTTGGAAGAATTCTGGATTTAGGGCAAGTGATATTAAGCAAGAACAAATCGACAATAAAGAGCAACATAAGTAACTTATTCAACCACCTGAAGAAACACTACAAACTGCAAGCCAAGAACAACATCGCCCCGTTCTTGTCCGACATAAACTCAGACATCATTACAATGACGCTGTTCTCCTGCTTCTAGGAGTCTCACTGAAATCAGTGGTTTTAGGTCTTATTTTGAAGCAAAGATTTGATAGTTAGCAAAAATAAAACAAAATGTGAAAGCAAAGCCAGTGCTCTGTTGATTTAATTTTGGGTAAAAAGTTTTAGTACAACTTTATTTATATTTTGTGTCTAAGGCATGCACTGTGATTAAGGCCAAGTCTTATTTTAATGCAAACATTTGTACATTAGCAGAAATGTAGCAAAACGTGGAAGTGTGAGCAGTGGTCTGTTTGTGTAAAAGTCAATATGCAATAAAAAATATTTTTTTCCCTCAAAACCAGTGAATAACTGTGATAAATAACTGGGATCTCAATATTGATAACAGTAATCATGATTACCATTTTGGCCATAGTCCCAGAGCCCTGCTACCCCCTTTTAACTCTCATACATACCAACATCACTACTTAAATAGCATACTAAATTTTGGAAAGTCTCACCTCCTATACTGCTGCCTAGAGACTTCATCTCCACAAAATAGACAGACAGTGGCCAGCAGTGCATTGTCTGACTGACACAAGGCCTGTTCTCTTTGGGTGGACTTCATCAGCACAGTGATAACCTGAAAACACACACAAATATTAGTAACAATATCCATGGTCCAGCATATGCACGATAGGTAGCAAGAGGAATAAGATATCTGATAAAGAAAAATACCAAGTAAAGCTATAAGAATAAACTAATGGCAGCCTTTATTTACCTTCAATTGTTGTATAATTTGTTGTATTTTTATAACCATTAATTCTAGTGTATTGTGAAAGAAACCTTTTTGTGTGTTTTTTTCTGAACTAGAGTGTAGCTCATATCAGTTGTGTCATCTCTCCTACCTCTTGTGTCCTCTCCTTGAGTACAAACTGTGACGGGGCGAGGCTGATGACAGAGGGCTCCAAAACTGATCGTGTCTGCACATCAGCAAAGGCCACGGCTTTGATGAAAGCTGCTCTGGAGCCAGTGTTCCTCACGCACAGACACACTTTGCTAACACGACCGACAGCTATGTCAGTCAGTGCTGCCACATAGCCGTCCGCCTGCTTTCTCTGGTCCTCCAGGATGATGTTGCTCGTCCCGCCGTAGCCCGACAGAGGAATCTGAAATAGGAACTAAACTTAAATGAAGCCCAAGTTTTTCTAAAGAAAATAAGAAACATTGCAAAGATACTTTAAATAAAATGAAGCAGGAAAGGAAGAGAGCATGTAAAGGGGATAAGTGAGAGAAATGCAAAGTGACAGATGAGTACAGAGAAAGAAACCAGAGTGCACGACAGAGCCAAAACAGTTGCATCCTCACAGTGAATTTGATCCCTGGCTGCGAAGGCCGCACTCCGGACTGTTTGATCTCCAGCTTGGCCAACATGCAAGCCACCCTGGTGGGAGCAAAGAGCAGGTGGACGGTCACATCCTCTTTGGGACGAATGGACAGCTCCCCATGTCGGGTTAAACGCTCTTCAGGACTGAACATACTCTGGAGCTGAGGGAGAAATAAGTATGTATACTTCACATATCAAAAAATGAAGACATTCATTAAGCAATTAGTCAAATGATCTACAGTGTCAATTATCAATACAATTCTGGTCACCAAAGAAGAGCAATTTCATTTGCCTCTCTTCTTGCCTGTTGCCTAAATTGCTAAATTGGAGGCCAAAAAAATCTACCATCTTTTAAACAATAGATTGAGGATGTGACTTCAATGAAAACTTTGTACATATTATACACAAAACCTTGAATACACCACCTTGTATGGGTTTTAGCCATGCTGTGAAATTTTATATAAATAGCCATTTTTTGTTGAATTTGCACTTCACCATTTTGTCCTGGTTACAGTGACAGTTAGCTAGCAGATAGTTGATCCTCTGCTCTGAGTATCCCGGCTACACGTAAAATAAAAGTATTGTTGTTTCCACTATCCTGATCAGAGCAAAGTTAATGCGAGCCATTATTTAAACCCTGGCTTTGTGTAATGTCGACACCATGTTTTGACAAGGAAAAATAATGCAAGGAATAAAAAAAGACATTATCTCTAGTTCTGCTGTATGGAATACAGACTTAGTTGTCTATCATAACAAATAAATTCATTAATTCATTGATGAGTGCTATGGGAGTGCAACGCTAAATCTGTGGATTATTCCTTTAATGCCATATTACTGCATTTATCTTAGGCCTTTCCTCTATCTGGTTTCAGCCACATGTATTTATGCAGTTCAAATGGTTGTATGATAAAAATCTGATGAAATAAAACCACTTTTGGTTATTAACATTTGCAGTACACTGCTGATTAAAAACACAAGACACTGTGGAAATGAAAAACTCTGCAGGTGATTCCTAGCAGGATGTAAGAAAACACAAAGACATGATGTGAGGATACTCTGAACAAGGAAGAATAGAAATGAGATGAGATCAATTTTCAAACATAGCACTCTACCTGAAAACAGTCCTGGTCTTGACCACGAATAAGCAGCCGTAGCTGCTGTGTGGTGGTGGTGGAGTTGTTTCTTAGAACCAGCTTCTGTTGGCTGAAAAACAATGGCAGCTGTTAGTTGTTTGGTAACGATTAGTGTACGGGAGTTCAGTGTCTAATGTTATATCTTTGATTTAAGAACATTATCTAAATGTCCTAATTTGAGTAGAAGTCAAACCTGGATCCAGCTAAACCTTTAAAGAATGCATCTGTTCTTTGGGGGATTTCTTATTGCTGTCTGTACTTTACCTCCACTCAATGAGTATAAATAAATTGCGCATTATGTTGAAATAGCTTCAGAGAAACAACACTCCCTTTAGACACCCTCTGTCCCTTCTCATGAATAAGATTATACAAGCCTTAATAGAATAAGGTGGACCATTGGGCATTGAGGTTTTTTTATTGATTACTTGCCAATGAATAATTGATACCTATAAAAGTGTATTTTTTTCTGAACAATAATGAAATGATTGAAAAACTGAAAAGTTGCTTACACAGCTCGTCCCAGAGTGACCCCTCCCCAGGCCACGAACTGTTTATTAGAGAGGATCGGTGGAACATCACTGGCCACACCAGGACCAAAGACAGCAGCGGAGGGAATGGCAGGTTTCCCAGAGTCCTCTGGGACAACTTCTCCTTTCAGGGTTACCTCATACTGAGGCCCTGATGGCAGCACCAAGATGGTGAGAAGGCTGCAACACAACAAGCGCAACCAAGTTAATCCTTGTTAGAGAGCCAAGATGTGAACTTGTGACATGTTGTGGGATATTAAAGGATATAACCCAAAACTAAACAGTTCCTTTAAGCATACCAAGTGTATTATATCAAAATGTATTTGTCTGATTAAATCTGGTATGGAAAAAAACAGCAAAGCATATCTGTAAATGCCAAAACATTACATTGTCACACAAACAGATAAGAAGCATGCAACTGGGGATGGAAATAGGTGTACACATTTGCATGTACTGAAGTGACTTTGTTACTTTAATCCCCACAACAGGACTGTTACGGTGCTTTTTTGGTAGAATTTGGACTGATGTGGAGGTGACAGCCTAAGTTAAGGTTACTTCATTTGTAGCCATAGGTAAATTTGGTTTGCTGTGAAAGACAAGGCATCAACCTTTCTTGACACATTTTGCAAACAAAATAGACAAAAGACAAACGTGATAAAAGTAATGAGGCTTGAAAAATCCTGACAAAAATAACAACTGCTTCTACAGTAGTGATAGAGCACATGAAGCATTTTTTTCCCTTAAAGTATGCATAAAGGTTCTCATTTATACAAAAATACTATTCAACTCTGTAAACAAGAATAGTTGTACTTTTGAAAGGTCTTATTTTGGTGTCACTTTCAGTTTTGTTTGGTCTCTGGGTGCAAGGATGTGACATTAAAAGTTAATGGCTTTCCTTTCTCAAAAATATTTTGTCATAAGTCTGTCATACATATGGGCACATTTAAATTTAAAGTGTGGTAACAAATTTAAAAAAGGGCTCTCCCAAATGTGGTTTTCTTACATTTTGAGCTTCTACTGAGGTTTTTGAATGAAGCTTTAAATGTCTCCTGTCTTATTTTTTGATGCCATCGCCCTGGAAAATATATTTAAAAATCCTCTAACAAAATTAAAGAATAAATGTAATTTATGGTGCTGTTAGACCTCCCTGTTAATGTGGTTGCATGCCTGCCTTTGTGTGCGGCAAGCACAAGAGCAAACAGTTCTTTAACTGCTGTGTGAATGTTAGTTTTTAAAGGCTAAATGCCAACAAATAGAAAATATAGAATAATATTTTGTTACAACAAAAACAAATAATACATTTAGGGAATTATTTACTTTGTTTTCTCTATAAATTTTGACTTTTGAACTTTGCTCTGGAGTTATTTGAAATGTTTGAATTACATGAGTAGTAAACAATTCTACGCAGCCACCACTGGAATCTGATTCTACAAAAAGTCGAACAGTCATAATATTTATTAAATATCAAATCTTTATGGGCAACTGTGGAGGAAAACACAGTGTATAGGATGAATAGACATGCAAAAAAAGCTGAGCAGTCTAATGTTGAAACTCAAAAATTTGATTGGTAATTGGTAAAGCCCTGCATACAGATGATCAAAGTTTGAGGTTCCCCATGCCGTGTTAACTAGTTTTCTCTGATCATCTTACTCCTAACATAGAGTGGATGGATACAGCTGTGGTTTGTATACCTTTCTCGGTATTTCCTGCTGCCCTGTGCTTTGAAGGAGACCTCGATGCCTTGCTCCTCTCCTATTCTCAGAAGCAGTTCATCAGGTGTCACAGAGAAACTTTCCTCGGCATCACTGATCTATAGACAGAAATCAAAGACAGACATGAGGGGGAATATGAGTGAAAAGAAAAGGCAAAGGTAGGTATGAGATGGTAGAACAACAGTAAGTTAAATGTTGGAAGACAAAAAGGAGAAAGAGATGGTGAAGAAATTGAAAGTAGAGACACAAAGGAAAAAAAACCCAAGAAAAACAGGAGCAAAATATCATTGAATCCCCACTGTGTGTGCCACAGTCAGAGCCCAAAATGTCACAGAGGCTTAGCCAAGCCCCAGATCTAATAAGAAAAGTAAATGTCAGAATTACCTTGAGTTTTAGCTGCACATCAATGTTTCCTGCATTCTTTAATGGCAGCATCTGTTGACTGGATTTACCCAGCGGAGCAGACAGGCTGACAGTCTGAAAAGTAGCACAAAAAACAGAAGACTGGCAACTCTTCGGAGGCCGAGAAAAGTTGAACAAGGAATGAAGCACCATAAAAAGACATGAAACTTTGTCAAATGCAACTGAATTTATTTATAATTAATCTAACAATTTCATTTCTGAAAGAATTTTGACATGATATAAGGCAAGATCTGATTTTAATCTACAGATAGACTGCTACATACACTTTAAATACAGTCTCTGACATCAGATAACAAAGCAAGAAAGGCTTAAAAGTAGTCTGCAAGTTCATGACTCATCCTTCATCTGCCTGCCTGCAGCTGTTTGCTCACATTATCACCATTTTGGCTCTGACGAATTCAGAATTAGCCTTTTGTATATTTGTATGAGTCATTGTTTTACAATTACAAGATGTTCCCTCTCTACAGCCAAGACCGTCTCACCTTTAAGACTGAACCGACTAATCTGGAAATTGTTGGAGTTAGAGGCTCACTGAACTTAACACAGAAATCCAAAGTAACTGATCAGCATTATTGCCCAAGTCAGTGACTGATAATCAGAATAGTCCCTGTGTGGGCTTCGCTGAGACCAATTACTATTCCATCTACTATCTTTTTACCTCTTTCTTTTTTTTAAGATTGTGCTGGTACATGGATTTCTTATTGCAACAAACTTACTTGTCACAAGACATACATAACAATGTCTTTGCAATGTGGTGGTATGCAGAGCTACAATATCAGTCTGAAAAAAGTAAAATGGTAGTTTGAATACCTGCAAGTCTTTAGGAGCATGTACCCTTGCAGTTCCCGACCTGGCCCTGAGGGGTATACTCCTGATCACATGACTAGGACCCGGTGAGTCCACTTCAATGTCCACCCGAGCATTGTACTCATCAGCTGGACCAAGCTCTCCTGACAAGCACAAAGAGTTAGGGTGAGCACAAATGTAATAATCCCAATCACTAAGATTATTGATGTTTCTGCTGGCAGAGTTTGGCCAAATATTTGCCAACACAGAAAAAGAAAAGAAAAAAAACCAACTAATAAATAACTAAATAAAATAAAATGAGGAAAACAGTAGTTATTGGCTGTAACTTTAGTTCCATGAGTATTAAAACTGCAAGTAGAGGAAAAGGGACTGAGACAGCACTTCAAGGCAGGCAGGAGATGTGATCAGAAAGTGTAACTTGTGTGTTCAATCCAGGTCATTTACCTGAAGAGACTGTGTACTTCTCTGGGGCCTTGAAATTAACCCAGACCATGAAACCTTGTGGATTCTGAAAAAAAAAAAAGTGAAAAACGTATCATTTTTATCATGCACTTCATGGGCTGAAAATGCAAAGCAAAATAATCATAAAAGTGACCAAGATGATCAATAAGGTTGTAATGAATTTGGGAAATCTAACCTCTCCGTAGCTAGCATGCATCACATGATTCATCACTGAGGGAGAGGACACTGGTGCCATGTGTCCAGCCTGCTGTGTGGCCTCAGATGTAATGGTAGGATGCTTGGAAAAGGTGAAGCATCGCCATGCTGTAGCATTCTAGAGGGAGAAGATGAAAAATGTAAACTATAGAGATAAAGGCTGTTATACCCACTGCTGTGTTAATGCTGTTTTGCATGGTAAAACAAGGCAAGGATAAGTTTTCAGATAGCTATTTCATTTTCTCCCAAGACCACCCTCAAAGTTAAGAAACATGTAGACCAGATTTATCCTGGATTTAGGACCAATTGCATCCAGTGTTTGGATAACTCTAAATGTCTCTTTAAACATTGCCACTGTAGGAAGAGATCACTCAATGATATTGTGTTCTTGTTTTTTAACTTATTCTATGTGAGGTCAAGACACAAATAATACTAACTTTTTGTCATTAGTAGGGTTGGGTATTACTTGGATTTTAATGATTCTCAGTTGCAATTTTTTGAGGTGTGGGGTTAAAACAGGTCACATGCTTATTTCACATAAAAAACTATTATTCCTTGACATTTTCAGAAAGTTTCACACAGTTTCATTTGGTTATTGTTATGAAAAAATATGATGCATTCGCTGAACTGGCTAAGTTAACTGAGAAAAATGCTTGACTCACAATTTAATGAGCAGAATCAGATCAAACGATTCCTTTGGAAACACAATTTTGAAACCAGTTTTCTCTAGAACTGGTCCTTGTTGCCCAACCTTAGCCATTGACTTTGATGAAGCTTAGAAATGAACCCTAGCTAAGAAAGTATTCTGTACCAAAGTTCACACGGTGTCTTCAACCCTGCTGCACACACTTTAGAAGCCACATTTTAAATCACAGTCACAGTTGTAACCTGCAGGGACCACACAGCTGCCACTGGAGGGCAGTGTAGCACTGCTGTAGATCAGTACAGTGAGCTTGTAGGTGGTCTAAGAATATGTAGAAATGTCTGTTGACTCACTGCGCTGATGACCAGACGGATGGGCACTGTAGCATGAGTCCTGTTGAGCAGTTTGAGAGGAAGAGATTTGGCACTACCTGCTGGAAGGTCTCCAAAATCAAGACAGCCAGATTTGCTTACTTCAACCTGAGAATCAAAGATGAATGAGATCCTGTCTTACATATAATGCAACATATTTTATTTCATTTATTGGTCACTGAGAAAAGGTGGGACTAAGACAGTATGACAAGGAACTTCACTTCTACATATGCGGTAAAACACAAAGGTTCTCATTCATAAAACATGAGCAGAACGATGTGTGTGTTCTGGCATTCATCAATATGTTAGTAGCTCTGATCTGTACTAAGGTAAGGTACTAACGAAATCTATACCTACACCACTCATAGAGCTTGTGTCCATAACGAATGTACATAAATACTGCTTGTCATTATTAGAAATTACAATTTTAAATTGTATTTTGCTGTTATGTTCACAATATACCCAGATGTATTTAAAACATGCAAGTTAAACATGACAAACGAGTAGAAATATAACACATTTAGCTGACATGGGAGATGATATATATCTATCAAACTATCTTATATTATTTAGAATATATGTTGAAATTTACATATATTGATTTACTGTCACACCACTGTGCTACTAACAGATGAAAATAAAATATTTTTCTCAACTCCACCCAAAATAACTTCAATCCCAGCCTTAGGAAAAGTTTTTCTTTCTCCCTCTCTCTTTCCTTGTTTGCAGTATGTTCGCAGGCGACAGGATGCACCATCCAAAGTCATTTCCATTTCCTTATATGGATATTCATGGGTTGGGATGTATGCAAATATATGACTATTGGGAGCGCACTGGCACTTTACGACTGATTGGCTTTCGTGAACTTACACACGAGCCTACGATCAAATTGAAGTTTTCCGCAGCGCTCATGAATCCAGGGTAGGTTTTCAGTTCATGGTGTTTTATGTGCAAATCTGCTGACAGATTTACTCACATTTCTTCAACAAGACCCTATGCTGATACATGAATCTCATACCAAAAGTATTTTACTTTGCCTTATTTCTTATGCTATTTTTGGTTAAAGAGTAACTTCGGTTATCCTAAACCCTTTTATTTGTGACTAATGGAGGCAACAAATTGTATTGAGAGAGAGTGCTGCAGCCGGTAGCCCAAAAACAGGTCTCAATGTAACCACTTGGAGTATTTGCGCACCATCAGCTTACTTCCACAAATGTGCTTGTTTTGCCTCTGATATCACATTAGAATTCTAAATGTTTGACACCTTTAAGGAAACGAACCTACTACGATGTTGTCTCCATTAATCAGTTCCACTGAAAAGCATGGAAAAATAATGTCCAGCTTAAACAATACCAAAGTTTTAATAGTGTGAATGATCTTTGCACTCGAAGCCCTTACCTCTAGTGCAGGATTCTCTGCTATGGCAACCAGCACCACCCTTTTAGCAAAGATGTTAGCTCTAGCAGCAACCTCTGTCTCTGCAGATGCAGGCCAGGAGCAAACGCTGAAGACACACTGGTAGACACCAGCCTGTGGAGGGATGAACAACACCTTCTGCTCCTCTGTACTCTTGGGGGCAATGATTGTCTTGTTTTTCACTATGAGCCACTGGTACGGCAAGCAATCCACCTGTAGGGAAGAAAAGCGATGATTAAATGAGTACTGGTTTGGGGAGATATTTTATGATCGCTCATGTTTAACATTAGTCGTCATTCTGTTTGCTGACCTTCTCTCCATCAATGGCCAGGCTGGTGACAGTGATTGACACTTGCTGCCATCTCTCAGAGGGGTTGAAGAGGCTGAGGGAGGTCTGTGAAGCGATGCCCACACAGCAGGTGTGAGGAAACCGCAGTTCTTCCGGCACCACCACTTGGCCTGAAGATGACAGTAGAATAGTAATATCTGATACAAGAAATAATGTCCCTCCATGCAGAAAGTGGTAAGTATACTGTAAGAGTACACTGTTTGTTGCAATTTTCTGATGAAAAGGATTTTGTCTCTTTGTAGGGGCCACCTGATCACATATATTATACCTGGTAAAAAAAGTTTGTATTGGTATATGACATATAATATCGGTTCTAATTTTATTTAGGTTTACATAACAGTTTCTGTATATTCTGAATGGTGTATAGTAGTACATATTATAATATTTCTGTTAGAATGCAGGCTAAACTGCGTACCACAGCTATGATGCTGTAAGGCAGTTTAGAGCACATTACAAATGAGGATGGGATGATGTGGTGCTAGAAGATGACAAGAAGTCTGCTTAGGTGCAGATTGAAATGAGTTTTTGACTGTGCTTTATCGTGTAGGAACGTTTCTTTTAACTGTTTTATGTGAGGAATGAGACACCAAGTCAGTAGTGGACCAGAAGAGATGTAATTATGGAAGGACCTTGCCTGCTGTATTTTTCTGTATTCTTCTAAGTTCTACACAATGGAGCTGGAACACAAGTCAAAACTGAGACACCTTGCAGACTAAGTGGCCTTGGAACTATGGTATGTTGACACGACCACTGTACCCTGTACTTAAACTGCTGCCCACATATATGATTACCCAATGTATACCAAAGAATATTAATGAAACAACAGTCATATCAAATACTTTCCATAATTTAAAGAGTGTACTCTGTATATTAAAATGGGTAGAGGAATTTAACTTTTTTAACAACACCCATAACACTGCTACCTCTCAGTTCCTCAAGACCACCTGCCACCAGGGGCTCTGCACCATATTGACCGAAAGGCTTTCCCATCATCCCCATGTCCTGCTGGCCCTGATGGGGTCTAGGGAGGTGATGGCACCCAGCCGACCCAGAAATTCCCAGAGGACCTGATGTGGGATGGACATGTCTCACTGTGAGATCACTGTTGGGTATGCCTTGAAAAGAAAATGGAAGAGAAGGCGGAAGTATTTTTATAGGTTTCACCCTCATGTTGCATCATTATCAGTATGTTTCTGGGTATTTATTGTTTAGTAATACACAACACAGCACCTTTACTTGTGAAAGGAAAAGACAAAAAATACATACCTGTAGAGGACACACCAAACAGACCGTTTCCTGTTGGTCCTACATTATAAGCAGCAGGATGCAATGGAGCTTCAGGTGCCAAATACTGCTGAGCCAGATGGGGGTTGAAAAGAGAACGTCCAGTGAGGAGGGACTGCATATCTGCTTGGTGCGGAAGGTCAATCAAGCCGGCACATTGGGGCTTAAAGCTGGGGATGGGCACATAGTGAAGCCCCTCTGATGAGTAGGACGGAGGCATGCTGAGGCTATTAGCATACATCGACGATGACACTGAGCTTGCAGCTCCCCACTGCTGGGAGCTCTGAGGAGCTGCAGTGCTGCTGGTTTGCTGAATGTTCACATTACTGCAGTAGCCTGAGTCGACTTTAGTGAGCTGCCGGACATTGGACTCAGATTGGTGCTTGTGGCTCCTGCAGCCTGCTGAAACATCACCAGTCCTGTCTCCGGGGTGATGGTAGTTACACTCACTTTGGCTGCGAGAACAGCTCAGACCAGAGGCACTACGTGGGGGCTCCGGGCTTTTACACTGCTGTGCTGGTAGTGGGTCCAGACTTTTTGAATGCTGTGGTTGCACCTGGTCTAGGCTTTTGGCCAGGCCAAGAATGTTGAGGTCAGACTGTGTATCTGCTTCCACAGGTGGAGTTGGACTGATTCTGACGATGGTGGTGCTCAGTGCCATGCTACAGTTATTCTGTGGATTGCAAAAAAAAAGAACAAACTGAGACAATAAATGCCACAATCAGGATCAACACACAACTACAACCATTTCACCAGTAACACAAAAACAAAATGAACTGTTTTATCTGTTTAGGTCAGAGAAAGCATGTTCTCCTCAATACATCTTCAACATTTGATTCTGCACTATAATAACCAGTGATGCAGAGGTCAGTGTTTTTTGTAAAACCTGCACCAACCCGGCCCATTATGAGAGCCAATCTGTAGATTTTCCTGCTAAAAAGCTGAATAACGGAAAGCTTGAGAGTGGTAGCGCTAATGGAAATCCAACTTTTCAAGAATAGTGCCCCCATGACAGTATCCTCACTTTGCAACATTAATTTTACAAAGCAAAGACCTTTGTCTCATGCAACAATAATAGAACTTTCAGTGGTTTTGCAGCCAAGTTTAGCTATGGTTAACTTTTTCCTACCGTACCTTGTGCCTCTCAGGAGTAGGTACGACAGTGCAGTCATTCATTGAGATGTATGTGAGCCTGCTGAGACTCGGGCTGGAGCAGGTAGACTGAGGCGAGAGGTCAAAACCTGGACGCTTGTCAACAACACCGCTACTAGACGACACAGGCGACACCATTCTGGGAAGACAACACAATAATGAATAATGACTCAAAACACTAATGTCCCATGTCTGTCAATAGTAATGTCTATCAACTAAACAACAGAAACCTAAATTATACCAGACCAGACAACAAAATAAATATTTAAAATCAATGACAGTTCTGGTCATGTAACAATTTTATCAATTTTGGTTGAATTAAAATTGAAGCCAGAAAAAGATTGCCATTTGATTTAAAAACAAAAACCAACACAACTAATATTCAATACTTTTGATATATTGAGTATGTGATACCATACCCATCAGCACTGGGAATGGAGGTCTGACTTGGAGAGGAGTGAGTAAGCGGAGAAGTGGACGGTCTGAAGTTACACTGCGTCTCCTCCACACAAGGTTCAGAAAAACCCTTCAGCAGTTCTGAGAAACAAAGTTATTGTTAACATCCACATTTATGATGTCGTCTTATTATTCTCACAGGGGCAACACTTTCTACTACTTCGTGCAATATGGTGGTTATAATTCTCTACTGTTGTGTAAATAAGGAGAATTACTGTCCAGATAACTGGTGCATATGTACTATTTAAATCAGAAGCCCAATATTTCTGCTTGTTACTCACCAGATGCAGGGTCTAGTGAAGTCTGGGTGTTTTGAGAAGAGAAGCCAACATGCTTCTCCACAGAGCTTCGAGGTAGCGGGGTAGTCATGATTTTCCTGGGTGGTGGTTTCTTCTCTGGAGAGTTACTCTGTCCATCCTGCTGCTGCTGCTGCTGCTGCTGACATGTACTCTTCACCCTCTGTGGCGCAGAAGGCAGACCTGACTGCCCTTTTCTCAGGCCTGGTGAGGTTTTTGGAAAGCCGGGTGAGGCAGTGGAACGTTTATCACTCTGTGATGGTTCTAAGGACGACCTTAAGTTGTCTGATGCTTGTTCTCCTGGCTTGACTCCATTTTCTGTCAGGGTCCTACCCAGGGAACCACAAGTGTTTGTAGTAAAAGAGAGAGACTTATCACATGCTGACATTTTGTCTGCAGGAGGTGCGAGAGAGGAAGACTGCCCTGAGCCCACAGATCTTCTGGTAGAGCTTGAAGATGTACGAGGACGAGGAATAGAGCTTCTTTTTGAGTCACTCTTATGACAAGAAGATAATGCATTTGGAGGAGGCATTGCAGACGAGCTAGTGTTTAAAGTTGTCTCCCTTCCTCCGTCTTTCTCCTCAGGTTTTGTCCTTGTGGGCCTCTGTAGAGTCTCACTATCTGCTTGCTGGGCTAAGCTCGCCTGCTCCTCAGGATATCCTGCCTGAGGGTTCCTCTGCGAGCTGCTGAGGTTGTCAGCCCAGCCGGTAAGGTCAAAGGTAGTTTGTGCCACAGAGGCATCAGTGCTGCCTGACACATCAGTCTTTTTCAGGTATTTCTCCATGTCGAAGGCACTCAGCTCTCCGACACAAGTGCTTCTCTGCAGTGTGTCCAGTATGATGCTCTGATCTTCCTCAGGGAGGATCTATGTAGGGGGCAAAACATTATTTTTTATTTAAAATCTCCCTCAAGATGAACATTTAGAAAGAGAAATTAAGAAGTCCCACTTTCACTGTTGCCGATCCCTGCATCACCTATACAGATAATTCTTTAGGTACTTTACTCGAATCACACACAAAAAATAACATTTTAGTCATAAAGCTCTACAGAAGGAGAGGGATTATATTAAAATGAATTTTAAGTATGTTTTTTGGTTTGTTCCAGTTAGATCTTTTTACCAAAAATTAGATGAAGGATCAATATTTTTCAGGATATGAAATGTTGGAGCATTAGTCTTGGGTCAAGCCATTTGATTTTTCTGCTCTAACTCCACAGAAACCAAAACATAAACTCAGATTGAGGGCATTTTTTTGCTGCATGGTAATGACCAAATTAAGGTAAATACTATCAAAAAGAAGCCTAACATTTGAAAAAAAAAATTCCAAAGCCTTACATGTTCAACTGTGTGTGGTTCCTCTGTGCAGTTAACAGTGGGACCAACAGGTCCTGTGGACTCAGGTCGTTTCCTTGTCCTATTCCTCTTTGACAGCTCCATGATCATAGCAGCCAGCTGCGATGGGTTGGTGCTGATGGACGCATCAGCAATGGCTGAAGCAATTGTGCTGATACTCAGCATTAGATTGCTGCTGTTGTTGTTGGGGGACGCACAGCTTTGGTTACCTAAGCTTGACTCAGAGCCAGAGGCCTCACTGTGGTCTGGCAGTGCAGCTCTACCAGTATGGTCCTAAAGAGGAGAGGTGATTTTATGTCAGAAAGCCATTCTGCTGTGCATGTTAACCTACATGGAGATATTGAAATACAAACATAATCAAAAAGTCCCTGTACCTCCTGTTCACATGGTTCTGGATCAGGATGACCTTTTGGCGATATCCGTTCACCTGGTGCCTCAAGAGTTTTGTCCAGGTCCTCTGCAGGGAAGAGTCAGAAAAGCACAGTGTAAATCATTTTAAAAGAGGACAAACAGAAAACATCAGGTGCTGCTGTGTGAGTGTACAAAGTGATACTTCAGCATCTGCAGTCGTGTGAACACACCTGGGTTGAGTGTTTTGTCTGCTTCACTGAGCTCCACAGTGTCATTGTGAGGAGAGTCTGTTGCTGAGAACTCTGACGGATCAAGAAGGGGAAATGGCTCCCTTTTCTCTGGAGAGGTAATGATGTAACCGAAGGATGGCTAGAGGAACAAAGACAACATTTTAATTAATATCACAGTTAAAAGGACTTTAAAAGCTAAGACAAAGGCACAAGTAAATGCAACCTAAACTTTACACCATTAGTCTGTTAGAATTTGACTAAAAATGAGCTGAGATACAGTCTTCTTTAGTGCTGTCATAGTTATTCAAGCTGATTTCTGCAAACGAAAAAAACACTGGCAGTTAGACCTTGTCAATGATCATACACTACCTGTATATTCCTTCTACGATTTTATGTATAATCGAAATACCCCACAGAGACTGAAAGAAAGCACATTTTTAGTTTCTGTACCAACTGAAGAAAGAAACCAACTTTTACTGACCCTTTTGACCCCATCCACATCCTCAGTGCTGCCCAGACAGCCCAGGGCTTCAGAGCGTTGTCCAAAAAATTGACCGAAAGTCAGACGCAGGTAACTTTGGTCTGCCTGGTTAAACTCTGAGGAGACCTGGGAGGCCCTCATCAGGATGTGGCTTGTAGTGGGGACCTTCCAAGAGGAGTCGCTGTTAAAGGTGTTGTTGCTGCAGGCTGGCTCAATCTTCTCCTCCTGTGTGAACAGCAGTACTCACAATAAACCACAAGAGGCCGTGCTTTACAAAAGATAGTGTGGCTAAGACTTTTAGGGGTATCTTAGTGTCTTCTCTTACAATATGGAGGTAATATTCATTGGATTATCTTCTTATGCACTGTATCTACAATATAACTACTTGATTTTTTATCCAGTGATCTATGATACATGTGTGCAACATAAGTGTTGAATTTTGCACCTTGCACATAGATAAGGCACTTTGCACGGTGCACTTTATGCCATACAGTTTACATTGCCACTGTTACTGCATTTCTGTCCTCTGTATGAATTGTTGCTGTTTTTGTTTTTTTTTTTCATTTCATTTTTTCCTTAATATTTCTATTGCTCTTACCTGCCAAGGGACTACAGATGTAAATTAGCAGTCCTGCTAACTCCAGCATACTGACATTAATATTTTATGCTGATGTTCATTAATATGTTGTGTCTCTTTTAAATAAGCATTAATTAAATTTAAACTTAATTCTGATACACAATATATCCCAAGTGAATTTTTGTAATATTTTAGTGTGCGGTAACTGTAGTTTCTTTCAATGTGACTTGGACCTGAAAAGCTGTTGTCTAAAAAGTAAAAAAATGAGAAAAAAAATCAAAACAAGAACAGTAAAAGGGCACAATCGTGTACCTGCATGAATTGGTGCTCCTTTTCAAATTCCTCTTGATCCTTAGCTATCTTTTCCATAGCATTACCTGCAAAAAAGGAAAATTAACCCAAAGCATATTTATACATGGTATTTTACAAAAACATAAAAACTATGTAACAGCAATTTTAAAGTTACAATAGAGCTGTGGACTTAGTACATACAGGCAGGAACAAAGTCCTCTGTCTGAAACTGGTTGACATTCTCTGACGTCTTCCCATCAACCTCCTTCTCAAAGGAGGAGTAATACGCCAGATCTGTCACCCACTGCCCTTCTTCATTCTGATACACCACACCATGAGTAGCATCAGCACCTGAAGAGACAAGCAATGCAGTTAACATATCACACCATGCAACAACATGTATGAGTACCTACTATCAGCTCAGTAAATGTCTCATCTAACCATCAAAGAAAGCGCCAACCTTGTTGAAACTCAAGCTCCAGGTTGTCTGGGCAGTGGTTCCAGCCATCATCGGAATCGTCTTGTTCCTGGTGGAAGCTCTGGGAGAAATACTTTGGTTCCAGGGAGGTGGAAAGGGGACAGTTGTCGTCCTCACTGGTGCTGTCTGAGACATCTGCAGGAGTCAATTCACCACAAGGCCCTCCCCTTAAGCCCAAGGTAGGTCTGGCACCATCAGGCACATCTATTCCATCATCCTCATCATCATCATCATCCTCGTCATTGTCACCACATTCTGGTAGCAGCACCTAATGGTGGGTGACGTGACAAATGTATATATGCTGCATAACACTGAAACTTTGCTTGATATTTGTACTTGATAGCTTTAAAAAAAAAAAGTGCACAGAGACATGTTACATCCGTTACAGCGAAGACTTTACAATGGGGCCGTCACACTCAGAAAGTAATGTTGATGAGGTCTAGGTAATACTCCATTCTGTTAGACTGTATTTTCAAGATTGCCTTCTCCATGCACTTTGCCAGTAGGTGAAGATTTGCCAAAGCCCAAACCAGCCATGAGACTTCCCATATTCTTTTTTCTTTGCACATGAATGAATGAATGAATGAATAGCTATATACAGTACTGTGCAAAAGTCTTGGACACTTTGAACTTTATTTTAGCAAGGTTATAATGACCATACATATTTATTTCTCAGTAGTCTTTTCACTAGAATACAACCAGTAATACAATATTAAAAATGCTAATATTTCAGAGCAAAACAATCTCATTAGGCTGCAGATATTTACTGTGACCTCAATTTCCACTTAGCATGTCTTGAACTCTCTTAGGCAATATGAGATTTAAAATACTAATCTAGTGTATTTATACCAGGTAGCATTCAAGACATGTCCAAAGCTCAATATTGATTGTTTGAGCTACCTTTTGTTATGGTTGTATGATTCCATGTTTCACACTAAATATTGACTTCAGTCTGAAGAAGCCATTTTGTTTTGACTTTTTTGCTGTTTTAAAAACATCGTATATGTTCTCTGTATTCTTCTTATCTTTATAAAGAGACTAAGCAATAAATGTACATATTATGTCCCCATTACAACTTCTCTAAACAAAAAATGTATGGTGGCCTAAGATTTTTGCACACAACTGTATGTATTATAAATTGTACCTGGGAGAGGTGGAAGCTCCCCTGGGTGCCTTGAAGGTGGGAGAAATTTGGGTTTGCCGATTCCTGAGGTCTTCTGAGTCCAGCTCCACTTCTCAGGTAGACTGAGTCCAACAGTCGGTCAACAGTGGGCCCAGACTCTGTGCTCTCCATGGCATCCTGGCATTCAAATCAGAACCACATTAACAAACAGAACCTTATATTATTAGTATTTTTATCTTTGCAGCTTTTAATTTAGTCGACTTTTTTATTACTGTGTTCTACTGTTAATCGAGTTATCACTCACATGAAGTAGCAAAAGCATATATGGTTTGTATTACAACATAGTTAAAATCATTGGGGTTTATGTTACTCAGTAAAAAACAGGCACACAAACTATAACAGCACATAAACAACAACAGGCCGTTTTTGATTTAGGAACAATATTTTTTAGAAGTGATACTTTACCCCAAATCTAACATTGAAATCATAAAGATCTATCTCACTCATTAGGTGGACTGTAGCTAGTCTACATATTTACTCCATTTCCCTTAAAATAAAAGCAAAGTATCACCTACACTCACTGAAAGTAATAAAAATAGAAGAGGAACATCATGACATTTTTTTTTTAAATAAATGAGTTTACAGCGTAAACCATATGGCGTAAACAGATTCAAATGCCCACCAGCCGGGCTATTGCAGTTACATTAGAGCTGTCATGCATCTGTGCTCACCAGTGCTTCCTGTCGGTCCAGGACCATGCTCCAGTTGATGGGAGAAAGTCTTTGAGTCGCCCCTGATGCTCCAAAAGAAGAGCTGGCTTCTCCTGTTCCTACAGGACCCACACGGTCGCCCATCTGGAAAACATTGTGTAAATCAAGCAAAAACTATACAATATCCACTTAATGAGTGCAAACACAGAGTATGTGTGGTATAAAAAAATGAATATTTGCACTAAATTGTGTGTGATTTTAAAAAGAAAGGAAAGCTGGATGGAGTATATTATAGCTTTATATTCTTCATTTATTTAAAGTGAATTTATTTAATTTTATTCTAATTCTTTTTATGGTTTTCACATCCTTGTCTGTAAACTGACTAAAGCATCATGAAGACATGCCCCAACATCCTGGTTTTATTTATGAAGTCTGTTTTTTTCCTTTTTAAAATGTGTTTTTCTATGTTTAAATCTTTACTTATTTGAACTTTCTTGGTCCTTTTTGGCTTTTGTTGTATCTGTGGTTTGCAGAAGGTGTGGACAAATAAGGCTATTAATGAGAACTATCTGTTTGGACCTTGTCACAGCTAAAAAATATATAATTAAAAAAATAATTATAGTAATAATAAATTGTTCATGAAATCTCAAAAACTGCAAAAATAAACTCACTGCAGATTAAGCCAAGTTGTCATTAGCGATACCTCTGTTCCTATTGCTCTGATGAGCCACCTCGCTGCTAGATGAAATGGAGCCAATATTGTCAGTTACACCTGTATTAGTCAAAGTACCAGTAGTGATCCTCATTCTTACCTCAGTATGTCTGGAAAGACTTTTCCTGCCATGTGCTGGCAGATCCAGATCACCATCTTCATCCTCACCAACAGCACTGCTCCCCACAATCCCCAGCCCACGCAGGACATCATAGGTGGTCTGGACGCCAGTCGTTGGTAAAGGGATGGTCGAGACTCCTCCGTCATTTCCACTTTCCTCACTTCCACTGCTCCCATCTCCACCTCCTCCATCCCCTGAGTTACACAATGACACAAAACAAACAAGAAGTTACCTGAAGATCTGAGACAGACTCGAATGGTTGGCCAGCTGTATAGTCTGTAATAATAGTAATAATAATAATAATAATAATAACTTTATTTAGTTTCTGCAGAGAAAACATAACAGTAAGAGTAACAATAATGCCAAACTAAGGCCAGACAAAATCAATAGTACCATTAAACAAGAGAAAAACAACTTCAAAACAAAATAACAATAACAACCCATACTAAAAGGAGTATATACAATTCAAAGATAAAAGCAGTAGACACACAGATAATACCACTTATAACCGAATCAAATACAATCAAGACAGAATAAATTAAAAGATAAATTAAAAGACAACAAAAATAGATGAACTGAAATAAACAATATCACATAAAAACAAGTCTATGAAGTAAATTTTATAAAGTAAAGTCTGTAAGTGAATTTAGGTTCCCTCAAAACTACCAAAAATACCCACTTTGAAATATGCAGAAAGCAGGAAAAGCAGCCAGAGAACTAAAAAGAAAAAAGAAATAAACATGTACCTGTGACTGGAGGGTTAATGACTTGTCCTTCAGCAGATCGTCTGTGTTCAATCCCAGACAGAGATGGACCGCCGCGGTTGCTGGAAGCCTCATCATCAGAACTGCCTCCCTCTAAGCCCGGCCTAAAACTGGGACGATTACTCTCTCCAACCTGTGCCCACATGTAGATAAACAAAAACATTTAAAAAAAACAAACAATAAATGAAGCAAAACTATTGTACAGCACATGATAGACCTACTACTCAATGTGGAATTTTGAGGCTGATACTCATAACTATATTTGACAGTCTTAATAACTAGTTTTTTTTTTCAGACCAGTTGTCTGGAGGTGCTGGGCAGCAGCCGTGTCCTGGTAGCACTGCTGTTCCTTCTAGCAGACTCCAGCTCATCCTCTGTGTCTTCATCACTGGCAGGACAGGAGTCCATACCTGTAGCAGCAAGACGCACATCAGGCATCCGGAAGTCCTCCTGAAGAAAAGGTACAAAGGATACGGTAAAAAAAAAACAAAAAAAAAACATTTATTTATTTATTTATTTATTTAAGTTTAACAGTTATCTAGATTTGAGTCATATATATTATTCACAACAGTTTGGCGAGATGATGGCTTTGGATTTCAAAAAGAGCAATTAGATTCTCTTGCCAAACCCCTAATTTCCAGGACATGGTCACAAAGCAGTAAGTGTAAATGTGCTCACCTGATTGTACTCATCAAGGAACTGGTGTCTATACTGTTCCAGATCTGTAGAACTTGTGTTTGATATGTTGTCAGCAGCACCTTGCAGTCCCTGTGAACAATGAAATATATTAATGGGGACACTGAGACAAACAGATTAAGTGAATGAGAATTGAATGAAAGTAACATTACAATTTTATAATGGCTCACTAATGCTGGTAAAGTGGGAGAGACCAAGTCAGAAAAAGATATCAAAGTGGAGAAGAGTCTTACCGTAGCAGGGATCTCCTGGCCCTCCACTCTGCCTCTCTGCATGGCAGGAGGCACCAGCTTATTGAAATACAGCTCCAGCTCATCATCAGGCAGGTTGTTCGAATCAATGTCATCATCTGGGAATCAAACACATGTTCACAACCTGACTCAAGCTTTGACAACATGTTGGAAATCTGTTCATTTTCTGCTATTAAATTATTAAGGATGTAGGAACCTGTGATATCGCTGTTCATGCTGTCCACTGACATGAGCTTCTCGTTTGCCAGGAAGCTGGAGTTACTGCCGCTGAAATGGTCACTGTCCACTCCCTCACTCTGCACACTGTCCTCCTCAGCTGTAACTGGTAGGGGCTGAACCTGTGGGACATGTCCAGGAAAATGTATTTGCAGACACCTGCTCAAAGTTTTGTTGGAGGAAAAGGCATTATGCACTGGAATATTTTTATAAAACTCAAAACTACAACTCATATTTGAAAATATTGGATGTAACGTTTTTCTTCCTATTTTTCCTGTAAGAAACTGGGGTTGAAAGACAAATTTATTTTTAATCTTTTATAAAAAATAAATTCAAAAAGTTTAAAGATGCCAAATAGTAAGAAATTGAACTGAAATTAAGCAAAATACAGGGTCCTCAACTACACAAGTTAAGCCCTGTGGCTTTCCGATGTACACATAAAAAAGGTTGACATTTTTATGAGCCAGAGATAACTATATTATTACTTCATGGTCAAGTACATAAATTACTGCAAAAGAGCAATCAAGGATAAAAAGCAAGACTGCCACCTGGTCAAGAGTAATCAAAATGAGTACCTTTGCATCTGTACTATCTTTATGTCCAAACTGGGCAAATGTCAGAAGCCCTGTTGACAGCTCTGTCAAAAGAGACAAGAAAAACAAAGTGCATTAGTATCATTCAAAGAAAAGGTGTCTCATTCTAATAATTAGAATCATTTCCTTTCAATATATCAGAAAGGACAAGTTTACATCCATGTAGTATCAAGACTGGGGTTACGGATTCTGAGGCTGGGCAGTTCATTGCATCATTGCATAGTGTTATGAAGCTGAACACATGCAACAGCATTTACCTGTTCCAAGTTCTGTGGGCCGGCCATTGACTGAGCACATCTGTGTTGAAGGAAGCCCCGGCACGTAGCCTTGGTTTTGAGATGCGCTTTCATCCAAATTAATCTTCACCAGCATGTCTGAAAGGCGGTGGGCTGCGATAAAGTCATCCGCATTGTCCCTGTAACGCAAGCGGGTATGTCAACAATGAGGACCTCATAAAAAGGACATGGCAAAAGAACAAGTCACTATAGTAAGACATTATGAATGTCCATCACATGCGCTGGACATTCACACATGCCCACACACGTGTGCACGTGCGCGCGCGCACACGCACGCACGCACGCACGCACGCACGCACGCACGCACGCACGCACGCACGCACGCACGCACGCACGCACACACACACACACACACACACACACACACACACACACACACACACACACACACAAAACCCTACCCATCTCACTGATCTTGCTATATTGATATATGTTGCTCTTGTTCGTCTGTGTTTTTCATTTACAAACCTGCCATGTCTTGCCTGTTCTCACCTGTTTTTTCTTGCTTCACTAAATTAAAACAAATGTATGATGCATATGAAATGTAGAAAATAATAAATAATTACCATCTCGTCATAGCAATGCAGGAAACATAAAACATATATTTATGTATCAAATTAGGCATATTTAGTCATTTAGTGAGATTGACTATAACTGAACTCATCTCTGCCTGATGTACATAACTGTAAAAGTAATCAGTAAAATCATTCAACATATATGGGTTGCCTCACAAAAAAATAAATATACTTTGAGATACACATATTATATTTCATAGCATGGCCTATAATTTTAGGTGGCAATCTTCAGTACTGCTTTAAATAATGCAAACATTAATCAAAAATTATTGCATAAACAACAGTTTTACAGAAAACTTTGCAACTGCAAAACAATTCCAGGAATTAGAACCTAAAGCTATTTTTCTCTACTGTAAACATAAACATAAATCAGCAGTGCGAACCATGCACAGTTTATACTCACAAGTCATCTTTGAAGCTGAGGGCAAAGTTGGGCTGTTCTCTAGCAGATGACTGTGTGTTTGCCTGCTGTAGCTCTCTGCCCTCCAGATAGGACGCCTCAACAGGATCTCCTCTGTAAAGCAAGAGTGCATAACACTGCTTTAACAAAAACAACCAATTGTTCATGTATTAAACAACTCTACAGAGTAGTTTGTGTTCTAAAATTAAAAGATAAAATCTAGCCACTGAATATTGGCTCAGTATGAACATCCCTGGGGCTGTTCCTGTTACTTTGTTGGAAATTTCAGAAACCAAAAAGGGCTGCAGCAACTTGTTATTAACAAACAGTGTCTATATGTGGTTCTATATTTAGCAGACAAATCTTAATGTTTGTTTACTTTTGCATATCATTATTTCCTATTTTCAGTAGCATTTAATTGCTACAATTAGCACAAACACAAACCTCCAAAACAGGAATTGGAATATTTTCATTGTCCACTGTCACACTAGGCAAATAGCTTGTGTGATGATTCAGAGGAAGATGCATGAGATCTTTTCCACAACAAGTCACATCTGTCCAAAGCATAGCATGCCCCCACCTGTTGTCAGTCCCGGGTTTAATTTTAGCCACAGTAGAGGCAGCCACTGGAAGTCCCGGGCCTGAACCCAATGTCACATTCCCCAGTGTGGCACGGCCACTGGTGCTGTCCAGAGACTTGCAGAGGAAACTGGGAAAGGCTTCATCTTCCAGCTTGTAAAAACTGTCAGCCATGGTTTTGAATGGAGCAGGGGGACAGCCAAATGTGGCTTGATTTTAGTTCAGGTGAGGACCATCTGTAATGTCTAGGAAAAACAAATGGGATAAGTAAACATCAGGATAGAATCAGAATCAAAAATACTATATTGATCCTAAGGGGGAAAGTGGAGTTCATTCTTTACAGTCGCTCTGACACAGTACAAGCACAAATAGTAACCAATTAGTACAATACGTAAACATTTAAATATTTTCAAAAACAAAGTATGTATAATATGTTGAGTATGTAAGTGTGTAAAAATATAAATGCAAGGAAATACAGTAATAGACAATTAGCACTTTTATGTGAATACTTAAATTACATTATGGATAACATGCTGAGTGTGTCAAGTGTGTAAAATATAAAAAGTATGTACAATATAAAACTGTGCCTTATGCTACAGAGCAATATATAAATCTAGTAAATTTAAAATATAAAAACATAAATGTGTGTGCAATGCTACAATGAACAACAGAGACATGCAGTAAGTAAAAATTACATTAAAAATATACACAATATATACAACGTGTGTCACATGCTAAATATAGCCTCCATTCAAGACTTGGAAGATTATATTGCACATTTGAATAATTGCACAGAGGATTGTTGTAGTAGAAATATTGCACTAATTATTGCAGTGAGAATTCATTGAAAGCATGAAACACATCAAAAAGCTTATGCAAACTTTTCAAGTCACTGGTACGGATGGAACTATAAACATAGTGTGTCTGTAAAGAAATGGTCAACTTGTTGATGCCACATTTCAACTGTGAAAAACATTTAAAAACATATATATAACATAAGTTATTCATAAGTTTTTAGAAATTTTTGTGTGTATGTTGTTCGGCGGCTGTAAAGTTTGGCCTAGCATTTGCTAATTATAAAACAAACTAAGAACAATTAGCCGATTATGCTAGGTACGCTAACTTTTAACGCTAGCTAGTTTACTTGCTAAAAACAAGTGGTTTGTCTAAATCACCAGCACGCTCCAAATTTGAGCTACTTACTCCACCATCTTCGTTTATTGACTTAAAGAAGTGTATCACCAACTTAAGTTACAGAAAACACAATAATAAGCGAAAAATGATTGCTACAGTCACCCAAACCTTTAGACTAACCCATTTCAGCAAGAAAATTAATCATAACGTTAGTTGGTCTTCAACTCACATTCACTCCAAAAGAGGGGCCGAGAGGCCACGGTTCCTCTCCAACTCGACTTTTGTCTTCGTAAACTGGTGCAGACACGTTCCGAGGTGAAGATAAGTTCCAAAAGTAACTTCCCAAACACTTACATGTTTTATTATTTCTTAAATTCAGCCACAACAAACCAGCCGCACAACAGTTTGGAGGTCTGAGCAGCGCCCAGATACCACAGGAAGCCCGCGTGAGCGTCATGTCACATGGGCGGGACTTTGGCCATTTTAAAGCATCTTGATTGGACAACAAAACCAAAAGGAATAAAATCGTCGATTGTGATTGGATTGGATTCATGTCGTTCAGTGTAACTTGGTCACTTTGGGCTGTTTGGAAAATAGCCAATTGATGCATCAATCGTGTGTTTGTCCGTACAAGATGAATGAAAGAAGCGGCGTTGCTTATTTTTAGATTCCAACCATAATGCACTGGCAATATAAATCACTACAATAAAGAAATAAAACAAACGGTAAAAATAAACGATGAATGATGATAGGATTTAACATCAACAAGTAGTTTTAATACAGCTCCTCGGTTAACCCTTTGAGCAAATTGTCTTTTTTTCTTTCAAAACCTTGGTAAGAAGGCAGTGAGCAACTAAAGACAAAATGACAAAAAACATGAGCAAGAAATTAGTAAAAAAAAAAAAAAGTACGTATAATAACATGAAAATTAGCCTTAAAAGACAAAAAAAGAAAAGAAAAAAACCCCAATAATATTACCTGAAAATTACAAAAAAAAGAAATAAAGTAAAAAAAAATGGAAATAAATTTTAAAAATGGAAGTGACATGGAAAAATGTGCTTAACATAATATTAATTCAACAGGATCTCCTCATCAATTTGTGTCCTAATTCTTGCCAAGTTGCTCACTGCTCCCATTTAGATACTTGTAAGGGTTTCTGAACTCAGCACAAGAAAAGTGATGTTGATCCATGTTTCAAAGGGTTAAATCTGTAATTATGATAATTGTGCATATAGTTTTTCCCAAGCTATTTTTCCCTAGCTTTTTACAATCTGTGGAATATATCTTACTAGTTTGCCAATTGCCTTTTCCCATGTTTTTCAAAGAAATTGCTTGGGGTGCAAAGTCATCTGAAGGCAGTACACGAAAAGTGATGTTGCTCCAGGTTTCAAAGGGTTAAAGTTACACAAATCATTTTTTTCTACCATACACAAGGACATGAAAGCAGAGTTGCACAGTGACTGGCCAAGGGTGGAGTTTGTTGTATCAAGTGTTCTGCTTAACAGCTGCAAGAGTGCCTTGGTTAGCAGACAGCTGCATCCTATATGCATTCCAGCTTTCCCAGAGGCAGCTACATGAGTGAACCATGAAATGAAATGCCATCCTCCCTGTCAAAACAAATGGCATACTCTTTATTTCCCTAATTTTAGAGTAAATCATCATCATATTTGCATATTCTTTATAGGGTTCCCACTCATTTTCATGGACAAAACTATAAAACTTTTCTATAACTTTTCAAGGTCCCATAGTAAAATGTTTACTACAAACATCGTTCAATCGATCTCAAATATGCAATTAAATTTAAAAGTGGGGCATAACATTCATAAGGAACCTTTGTGATTCATGATCCAAGATGTTCAATCACACTGCCACAACATTATTTTGCTCCTCTTAAAACATTCAAACTAAATATGCATTATCAAACTATTCAAACATAGAGAGAGAGATAGAACGTTAGGAGAAAATGTATGAGATGAAATGTATGTGATGAAAACAAAATGTTACACATCACATATTAGAGTTACATTAAGTTACATTTTTTTGAAAATATTGCTGTTGGGACTTGCTCAGACACAATAGCTGAATCTGAATAGAACTGTTTCACATTTTTCACTTTCATAAAATGGGTCAAAATTAGTTGACAGCCAGAGAACTATACCAGTTCAAAGTTTAAGAGTATAAAGTGTCAAGAATAACAATGAATTTCACACCCAACTCAACATTCAAAAAACAGTGGATCATTTTCCAGTGAATCATGTGCTATTTTCATAGACCACATGGCAGCAAGCCTTTCATGCATGCTGCCAGTTTCCTATTGTGTGCACAAAGGGTAAAATAGCCAAAAATACCATTCTTTATATATGTTTTGGTTTATTCTGACTTCCAACATGTAATTTTAAACCTCCACGAGCACTGAGTGATAGCATTTCCTCTGCAGGCACTGATAGTTGAGTCCTTCAGAAAAAATTATCAGCAGACACAGACGTTGTCTAATAACTGATAAACAGGACAAAATGTGCTTTTTATTGCACATACAAAACTAAATGTCGTAAATTGTTTTATTCACAAATTTTTATATTCATCATCACACTATTTAAATGCTTATCAAAATGGCCAAAATTACTGGCAATATAATGCAAATTTAAAAAAAAAAAAATCTTCACAAACTCTTCCAATTCCCCTTTCTAATCTGAGAACAAGAAAAAAAAACCCAAAACGATAGAGAACAGATAGATAAATCAAATTCTTTATTAGAAATAAATGGCAGTGTTGTGGTTCATTCCTAATCCCCCTACCCTACCCCGTCTTATTTCAGCTAAATCATCCCAAAAATCACTGTCCTTCAGCCTCTGGTAAGGTCAGCAGTGCTCTAGAGGAGCGTCTGTGAGAAAGAGCCTGTTGCTGAGGCTGCATGGGCTCAGCGTCACAGTGCTCTATGAGAGAGGAGGGAGGCAGCAGGTGGCCATACCTGGTCCCCGCTCTGGGAGGATCCAGAGGCGGGAAGAAATACCTGAAGCAACACATAAATGGATGGGGACGAAGAAGACAAATACACGGACAGAGGAGAAGACGACGACAGTGGAATACAGAGGGGAAAACATGTCAAAGGAAGTAGGAACTGCCAGATGAAAAGGAGAAAGGATGCAGAAAGAAAAAGAGAGGAGGATGGCAGACAGAGTAGTGATCAAGGTTTGTTTTCTAAAATGTGTACGTGCAATGTTATTGGAAGTAGTGAACCATTTGGAAACATCGTGTTGGAATCAAAAAAAAAAAAGTGGAAGCTGTGGAGAATAGAGCCATGCGGTTTTCATCCTAAAGCTCTTAATCAGTGATACCTAAGTAAGGAGCCAGGACATGACTCACACAGGTCAAATGTATTAACACAAGGGCGAATGGGAGGAGGCGCAGAGGAGACATTAGTAATATGCAGGATGCTGGTATATCTTTGGAGAGGTCAGCTGCCGCAGGGGAGGGGCAAAGGGAGCTCTCTTGCCAATCCTGCATGCAATAAGCAGTACAATACACATTACTTCAACAACCCCACTTCTCACTCATCTTTGTCAACAAGGAATTTCAGAACGCAAGAAAGCATTTATGCAAGTTAATTTCACAGAATCAAATTTGGTTAAATGGTTTTGGTTGAAAAGTTAATATAACATTGAATGTCATACAGTAAACAGACCTTGTGTTACTCAGGTTAGGGGAGACTCAAGAGTTAAGAACTACAAAAAATTGTAAATACAGAGGTTTTTCTAAGTTAGAGGTTATTAAAAGGGCAGTTCATCCCATTATCAAAAATAAATGTTTTTCCTCTTACCTCAGTCTATATTTTTTTGGTGGGAGATGCCCAGTGTGGGACATCTTGGCCGTGGAGATGCCAGTTTAGACTAAGGCCATGTTTTGACCAGAAGGGTCCCACTAAAAATGAATGTCTTTCCTTTACGTTTAAAAAAAAATTGAGAACTTCGAGAACTGACATTGTGAAAATGATTATCCACAAAAGCAATGTAATGTAACTTTGTAATGACACACCACAGAAGAACATCACGCAACAGCACGACATGCAGCCGTGGCGTCACCGTTCTCACAGTCCGTGCACTGCCAGTTTACACAGTGACAGTAGGTTACGTGTTTTCAAATACTACAATCTGGAGCCTTGTTTCAAAAGTTTGCATTTTCAGGTCTCCGTAACGCTGATGTTGTGTGAACAAATGGCCAAACCACAACAAAACTTTAATGCAAGAACCGTTGTCATGTAAACCACCCTTATGAATAGCATTACAGGTAAGAGGAAAAATATGTATTTTTGATTTTTGGGTGAACTCTCCCTTTAAGTTGAACATAAATACAGCCACATACCAACACTGATAAAACAAGTGTTGGCTCAGAACACAATTAGCCTACTGAAGATTTTACTTGTTTCATGTAACATTAAATAATAATAGTTGCTCATTTATATCTAAATTTTTAAGCAGTAGCATTTGCTGAATAGCGACCACTGTGGCTACAAGTGCCAGTTACAGCATAATAGTGAATGACAAACGGTGAAGTTGTAGCATATGAAGAGTAGAGTCAGAAACTCAGCAAGAAATTAGGCAGTGAAAGCTACCGGTCAAACCAGACCAAGTCAGGCTGGAGCAACAAAACCTGAGTGCACTGAACTGAGAAAGGTTGAGATTTACTGCTCATATAGTCAATGTTTAATCTATAAACGAAAGGTTGCATTATCTATTTGTTCAAAATGTAAAGCCATAAATGTCAGTGGCTGTATTCATACCCACACCGCATGTGTTCATACTACTTTCTGATGTTATTACATGTGGTTAATGAGGTTCAATCAAACTGTCCTCCTGCTCAGCAAAGAGTTTGGCAATACTCGCTCAAGGATACATTCATATTGAAAAGTGAAATGGAGCTTTGATTTAATTGCTCATCTCAAAATGGAAATATTCGCAATGTTGGATTTCAAGATGTAAAGTAACTAAATTTCTCAGTATTTACAAAATAATTTCACCCAACAACACAATGGTTCTGCTGTACATCCCCATAAAATAGACTGAAATGATCATCACATATCAAATTTATATAAAACAGATTTATTTTAGATTTTATATTCAAGAATACGGTTAGCCCCTAACACTGACATTGCAAAGTGGACGCTACTCTTGCATGCATCTGTACAAATCAGGAGGAAATCGCTTTTTTAAAAATAACACCACAACACATCCAACTCCACAGGCTTGATACCGGCAGCCTGTAACGCTGGAAGCCAAGCTCTTTGCATGAGTGCAACATTAGGTCAGTGTGGGCCCGGGGAAGTTTGTCAGTGAGCAGCTGCAGTCCCAGTCAGTGTGAGGCACAGTAAAAGTTGTCAGTTCTGACTGGCTCGGCTGAGGCTGGGTGAGTGGCGTCAGACGCACCACACCACCTACCTTCCTGCAGACATCCCGTTCAGGGCATTCTGGGAGGTCTGAACGGAGGAACCCACGACGGTGCTCATGGCTGTGGGCTGACCAGACGAGCCTGTGAGCGGGCTGCCGTCTCCTTTTAGAATGCCGGTGCACTTCCAGTTGTCCATGTAGTTTGCTGCAGGGGAAGCAGGAGATAAAATCAGTGCTGCTTGTAACATGATCAACAAGTGACTCAGTTTGTTTGTTATTAAGATCCCCATTAGCTTCTGTATTAAACAGTAACTACTCTTCCTGGGATCTCCATTATTTTCATCAACTAGATTACATAAATGAACATCAATAACACTCATTTTCAAAGTACAACGAAACACATAACAACAACAATACAACACAAACTCAAAGACCATCTAGTACATACAATAGCTCTACATAATGACTCTTCTCTTCAATAACTGAGAAAACAGAGTACCTGGAAACTTATTCACTAAATCACAAGAAAGACCATCAAAAGTATATATCATATAGTAATATATAGAGTAATATATAGTAACAAATACAATCTGAACTTTTTGTGAAAACATATTGTATTACTTACAGAAATCAAAAGGCTTGGAAATGAATACCATGCCACCGTTGCTCAATAATGCAAGGTCCCCTGTATAAAACTAGTTCTACAGGGACGCACTGTCGAGTAGAGTAATGATGTCTGTCCGAAAAAAAGGCAGTTGACTATAAAGTATTTCATTTTTTAGTTGTGATGATGTCTCTAATAAAACTCACTAAAGAATAATGCAACCTAATTTTCACACTTAACCAGGTCAAACCATTATTCATTATAGTTACTCCTTTTCTGTAAGGGCAACAAAGAACAATGTGTGCTGCTTTGATCAGTGCTACTTGCAGTCTGTTCCTTCTAGTCTTCCTGCAGTGCGTTACAGCAGCCGTGCTTCTGCCCATTTTTATCACCATTCGATTAATTTGGCTGTTGCTGGACATTTTACTATCAACAGTAATCCAGATAACTTTGAATCTGTTACTCAAAGTCCATTATTTTCTACAAACTTCAGCAAAGTGGAAAAGCTGACAGAAAAAATTGACCACAGCTGAACTTTGCACCCGAATACATTATCTATTTACTTCATTCAGTCTGAATTTCTCAACTTTATGTGTATCACCACTGCACGCAGCAGCCCCCAACAAAACAAAGTAAAAGTGTGGCTCTTTACTCCACTACACCAACTTTATGCACAGGGTTCTAGTTTTGCCAGACCAGCACACTTCTCCTGAATGTGAAATTCACTTGGTGAGGAATATAAATACCTATATTAATTGAAAACTGACATAACTTATATCACTTGGGTGTAAAGGGGATTGCTAACAATAAGTGCAGCGAGATATATCACCCACATCTGCAATTCTTCTTAGTTCCATGAAGCTTCTTAGGAACTTTTAGCTTCTTGTTTTGTCTTTTTCCTTTATTTTTTATTATTTTTGGTTTTGGCACACAACTTGACTGTTTTGGTTCCTTCTTATAGCGTCATTACTTGCTGCAGTGAGCAGGTGTTTTGTTTTGTCTGTTCTGCAGGAGAAAGATTTGTTTTCCATCTGATAGTAAATACTATCCAGGACACAAAGACCCAAAATAAAGGTAAGACAGTGGGCTGGAAACAACCACAAAGTCTGGTACAACATGGGAGAGCTGAAAACTTGTTTTAAATATGCTTCTAAAACAAAATATATTAGTACCACTTGCTTTGGAAACACTTCAAGTGGACAACTAGAATGTGAAGTAGATGTGATGGAGCCATGGCACAACCACAACTTGATGCTGCTGAATCTTGTGACATCTGGGTTTAAAGCCATCATAGCTTCTCTATTCTCATCTCTCTCTCTCTCTCTTTTATTTTACAAACTCCAGGATTTGACATCACCCTCAGAGGAGTTGCCAGTATCTATTGTTGGTGGTCAATAGATTTTCTACACATTCATTTATTTGTGGCAGGTCACCACATAAATACATTAAGTGCCTGTAACACCACCAATGGTTGGTCAAAAGAAGAGTTTTCTGCTTTCAGTACAGACTAAAATTAAAGGGAGACAGATGTGTCGTCATTGAAAGAAGCTTAAAAATAACGTCCCACCTTTCCAGAGGCGAACACAGCCATCATCACCAGAGGAGGCCAGCAGGGTGCTGGTGATGTTCCAGCTCACACGCCACACCTGGGAGTTATGGTTGTCAAACTGAGCCACAATCTGTACCTCCAACTTGGTGGGTCCCGTAGAGGTGCTTTCCTTCCTGTCACATGCATCCAAATTACAAAAAAATAATTCACACAGTGGTAGGTCATTTAACACTGTTTAAAACAACTGCAGCTGCAGAAGAGCAACTGTTTTATATCGGCAAACACAAGATGTCTATGAAGTCATTACAATGTGACATGTAGGATTTGAGTGACTACACTAATCCCTGTACACTGAATATGTCACATGAAAACTGACAAAACAGAGGGAAAATAACAGAATAAATCACCTCATAGGAACAAGCTTGAAGATCCTGACATCTTTTGTTGCGATGGCGAGCACATGGAACGATCTCCCCAGGTTCGGAGCAAATGCGATGTCATGGACTGCATCAGTTACAGTCATCAGCGTCTCTGCTTTAGCATATTTCCTTTTTAACAGTGGTGAAAACAAAATTTTAACAATCATTAAAAAAAACATTAAACTACTTGGAATTTGCCATTGTATATGTTTTTAATAAAAGAGTGACACTCACAACACTTCAGGAACACCTACCTTGTGTTCTCGTTATACTCATAGATCTGAACTTTCCCACCATACGTCACGTTACTGTCATCGCTCCCCACTGCAAACATTGGTGGGTGGGCACGAGAGCTGGGTGATAGGAAGGAAAAACAACAAAAGATTAGACTGACAGGCAGTAAGGTTTAACGATCTATCAGGCTGCTGGGAGGTCACAGTTCATAGCTTCAAATCTCAGCAGCAAAGAAGCTTGCATTTCAAAAGGTCAGTAAAAGAACGTCTTCAATGTAACACCGACCTAACAGAATGTTAGAAACTGCCCAGTGCAGTGACTGTTACATATGTGTTTTCCTTTTTAATGTGAAGAAGACAAAAGATTACACTCAAACTCCAGAAATGCACAGCAAAAAAAGCTAGAAAATACAAATCACTGATCATTCCCAGCAGACATTTTAGCTTGTCATAGTAGAAAAAAAAGGGATGACTAAGTGTTCCAATAAACCATGCCAGTGTGACACTGAGGTAGCATGCACAATACCAACAACCTTAAACTAAAGCAGCTGAATGGAATTCAGCTATTATTACTTTAAATATTTAAACCTGTGCTTTTCCTGCTCTGACATGCTAAAATCTCCTCCGGGAAAAAGGCCTTTTGTTCAGTATCGGAGGAAGTGAATGAGACTGTGCAGAGTGGGGGTTTTTTCCAGTAGAGTGGAGCATAAGAAGATTGAGAAAAGATTACTCAGGACGAAATAATAGAAACATTAGTCTGTATAATGCAATACAATTTAACAACACCAAAAACTGCTTCCCCAAAATGATCATATAGTTGAATCAACATGTCTCTAAAACAGTTTGAACCAAATAACATCAATAAAAAGCACGATTTATGGCAGGACTGTTGTACAGTATGAGACTGCATTCATTTTATCTAGCTGTACCTAGATAAAAGTGACTATGTTCTGTCTTACTTACTCAACAGTGACTCTATTATATTTTTCTATTATATTAGACAAAGTATCTGTATAATATTTTGGGGACTGTCCATCCTATCTTGATGACAATGTGTGTTATAGCAATATTAAGATTTAGCTTGCGTTTTCATAAATAGTTAAGTAGAAATTTTAAAAAATATCAGTTTTCTTTTATTGCTTAAAAACATCCGTTCCATTGAAACTAATTATTTTCATAATTGAGAACCATCAATGTTTGTCATTTTTCCTGAAAAAATGACTTAAACAATTTATGAACTATCACAGTAATTGTTTATAAATTGGACTGATCATTGCAGATCCAACTCCTGTAACTAGGTTTTACTGCGTAGACAGATGCAGTACAGATAGGACTGGAAATGAAGAAAAGCTGTAAACCTTCAGTATATTTCAATGTCACAACTAGGGTTGCAAATTGTCAGCACCTACTTTAATCGATTATTGGTAAAATTAATGATCAGTTAATTGTTTATTATATAAAACTCCATAAAAACATTTGCTTATTTCAAACAATACCAAATGCATTTTTTCTCAATCAAAGCTCACTGCGTCATATTGCATTTACTTGTACAGCACTGCATAGGTTATTGATTGATCAATTCAATTTTGCATGTTCGATTAAATTCCTTATTGTTATCAAGCCTAGTTATATATAGCCCAAGATAAATCTTAAAACTGTAGTCTAACCTTGAGGGGTTCCAAGAGATGCAGCTGCAGCTGAGCTTGCAGGAGATTTCATGCTGCAGGGACCACTGACTCAGATTCATCACATCAGGAGCCTCATAGATCCTCACCACTCCGTCCGCAGAGCAAGTGGTCAACATCAGACCCATGTGTTTAGGGGCAAACTTCACATCTGTCACTGAGGTCCTGCTGTCCACTAGTGTGGTCCTCTTTATCTAAAGCAAAACAACATAAAACAAGTGGGTCAGATCTTGTATACAACTAAAGACTGTGGCAGAGTGAATATCAGCAGCGAGCTGCAATGCCTAAAAGGGAAATGACAGAAGACCTGCTATAGCATTCCATGTTAGTAGGGTTAACTATAATGACATCTTATAAACATAATTCTGAACACTGCTGAAGCCACTGAACTGAAGAGGTTTAGATTCTATGATTAAGAAATAAATACGTGCTCTGTTAGTTTAGTAGGATGTTTAAGTTGTACTAACCCAGTGGCTCAGTCCTCTCTGCTTATCGTTGGACTCCCCTACAATTTCTTCCCAGACAGCAGCTGTCCTGTCGAAGGAGCAGGAGGCCAGAACCTGCCCAAATTCTGGATGAGCCCAGGTCACTCTCCACACTGATCCACTGTGTGTCTGCACAGGAGAAAAGAGCTTTTGTCAAATCAATAAACACAAACACAAGTTTAAGTTAGATTTTAAAATGTGTACATGACGTACACATTAAACATAAGTATGTAATGCAATATGCTGTTGTGAGAGCAATGTTGCTGACAAATTAGGATTTTACCAGGAACATTTTCTAGCAGTTCAAACGAATCAGACAGCAGGTGGCTTACCTTCCAGCTGGCTGTGCAGTGCCATTCTCCATTCTCACTTTTGTCCCAAACCTAAGAGAAAAACAGGTGTGTAACATAGTAAATTCACTGAAATATTGGTGATATGAAGGTGTTTACATACACTTGTGAATCTGATAATATAGTACTTTAATCATTCGTTGACAAATCAAAGTTAGTGTTAGATTACACCATCAATATCGACGGACTGCTAAGGATTTACATGCTGTGCGCTTCATATATACTTTGTTGCTATCAGCCAGCTGCCGTGTTTACATTAAAACTGTGCTACACAGCTCACCCACAGCTAACCTAGCTTGAATGATAAACTGACTACTGTTAGCTAAAAAAGAAGCTAAATTCAGTAAAGTAGAGCTGTCTTCGATAGTCAGAATTAGCAGTCGATTTATCAGGATACCTTGCGTTACTTCAGTCAACCTATTGAATAAATTCATTAAGGAGGTAAACGTGTTGTTAATGTGGGTGATGCTAACAAGATAGCTATGACAGCTAACGCTAACATTAGCCAACTGATGAATACTCAACGCTAACTTCCGTTACCTTGACACTTTGGTCACTGGAGCAAGTTGCCATTCTCCGGCCGTGAAAATCATACGACACATCGTGAATTAGGTCTTTGTGGTCTGCTGCGATACTACGCGCTACAAACATGATTACAGCTAGGCTACAATACACCGGTTGCCTAGCAGGCCTGTCATGTGTCCTCTTGTGTGTGTTTGGCGGGTCCTCGTAGCGTATGCAGTGTGTGTACACCGGAATTGACCACAGGGGGGCGGATTTACACCAGTTTTAAAATATGTTTTGAGGTACTTCGTGATAAAGTTTATGTTGAAACTTGTCATGTCAAACAGAACACTATATGATCAGAAAAATATTGGTAAAATATTTACATTGATACTCATATTGAACACTTTCAAACTTTCAGGAGTGTGGAGAGAAATATTTGCTAAATCTATATTTTGTATTGTGCGCTACTTTATTTATATTCAAAACTTGCCTTCTCTACAAAATGAATTTTAAAAATCGTTTAAAAAAATGTTATTTAGCCTATGTGATTCAGCTTATCTCCTAAAATTCAGTCAACTTAAACATTTCAGGCAGCCCAGAAACTAACTTTTTTAGTTTAAAATAAATTGCTAAAAGTGTATTTTATCGCCATTTAAAAAAGAAAAGAAAAAAGAAAAAATACGTTTCATTTCAAAATTGGTTAAAAATAAATAAATAAATAAAACACTTTAACTAACAAGAGTGAAGAAAAAAGGCTTATTTCGACTCCAGGATTTATTGTTCAACTTTTAATTTTCAGACATCAAATGGTAAGATTTGAAAATGTTATTATATATGTTATTATAATTTTAGAGGGAAGATTATACATTTTACACCAGTTACTCAGGGAGGTTCAAAGAAAAATATTTGTGGCTTTTGGGAGCGTCAAGTTAAATAAATAAATAAATAAATAAATAAATAAATAAATAAATAGAGCAATAAATAAAGTCAAATCCCAGGCACCTCCTCCCCTGACAAGTAAAGAACAGACACATATTGTTACATATTTGCTCATATGCCCTCCTCCTGTCCTGGGTTGCCAGGTTTGGTTGATTTTTTTGTTTTTTGTTTTTTTGTTATTTTAACACTCATATTGAACACTTTCAGGCTTGAGGAGTGCGGACAGAAATATTTTTAATATGCTTATTTTGTATTACATGCTACTTTATTCATTATTCTAATACTGCCTTTTATATGATTAAAAAAAATAATGACAATAATTTGGGGTAGGTTCAACCAATTCGCTTTCAAAATTAAAATTCAGTCAACTGCAAGGGTCAATGTTGATATATATCTATAAATGTAATAAAATACCCACAAAGCAGTTATGTGACTGGAATTATTGCTCCTGGTAGGCTGACAAAAGCACGTAACTGGCAACCCGACGTGCATGCAGTATTGTGCAGGAGCAGCAGACTCCCCGCAGGGATCCCCAGGGTTACACACACTGCTGTTTAGATGGCTAACAGAAAGGAGTAAGTTAGTGAACGGTGCTGCAAACACTCTGTGATCATCCAGCGAGTGTCTCGGGGCACTTATTACGAAAAAATGGAGCAAGAATTTGAAGATATTGATTCGTCCGGGAGATGGCAAAACCTTTACAATGTAAGTCGGGACACTGGGCCTCTCGTGTTTCTATGACGATCGGTTGCTAACTTACTTGGCTAGGCTAATTTTATAGCTAGCCCGTTGGACACCTTGCACAGTATTTGGTTACTTTTAGTCCTCTGTGCGACTCGTGTCATTGTGTTTACTTATAGACTCTATTACATTGTGTCGGGGTGATGTATAGTACTATGTCCTAAGTGAAGACGAGTGAGAAACTAGCATTTGGCGCTAGTAGTGGCTGATTTCCGTAGCTAGAAAGCTTGTAGCTAGAAAACGTGCAGCGGCACAGTCTTCATAGTTGAGCTCAGTTAGCTAATGCTGGATGACGCTAGCAGACGTCAGCTGCAGTTTCTGAGAACTCATCAGGACTTCCAGAGAAAAGCGCATGTGTTTTACCACCAGCTGTCTAAAGAGAGCCCAGCATTTAGTTTATAATAATTCTGTTCCGGTTGGACTTTGGTTATGACCGTGTAATAAGTAGCTGCTAACCGGAGGATAACATGTTACTGGAGATGTTTTGGAGCAAACAGGCACCCTATTTAGAAGTTACAGAGAAACAGCCAAACTCAAAATATCAGTTTTACACCACAACAATTTATAGTTAAAAATAAACGCGTATAAATGTTGTCATAATAAGTAGCTATAGCTAGATAAATTGCCCATGGCTTGCATAGGGAAAATACATTTTTCATAAAACTTTGTTTTGTCTTAGTTTTACTGAAAATTAAAGGTCCTATACTATGCACATATTCAGGTTCATATTTGTATGTTGGCTTTTCTACTAAAACATGTCAACATGCTTTAATGTTCGAAAAACACATTATTTTATATAATATATAATCACCCTCTGTCTGAAACGCTCTGTTTTTCTATCTTTAAAGAAGGTTTCACTGGAATTACATCACTTGGTAACAGCTTGGGTTAATGTCTGCTTCCTGTCAACTGATGTCATTCATGTATATGACATGCAAAACATTTCAACAAGGAATACAAAAGGACCTATTTTCCGTGTTGTATCAAATGGTCTATATAGTATATTTGTAACATCAGAAATTCACATAAATGGTGGCTCATTTAAAGGGTCAGTTTCTGCACAAACTGCGTGCATTTCTCTGTGGACTAAGCAAACAGTAAAAAAAACTTCCTGTTGTTTCATGACTGTAAAAGAAAGATAAACTTATTGTCCTGCAGGAGCATGACACATGACAGTGCAGCACTGTAATTGTACAGATAACAATCAGAACAGGGCAATGCATTCATATATGACAGTTCCAGTGAATTAAGCACAGAACACATGCTGTGTTATCTCTGTGTTTAGTATTTGCATGAATGTTGCCACAGCTTTGGCAAGCCAGGTGCAGGTGATTGTCATATGTTTGCACCAGTTTGTGACACTCTCTGTCTCCCATTGCTGTGATGCTCCTAACTTCCTAATTGTCTTTTTGTCTCCGACAGGAAATTCGTAACCAAGCCAGTGAATATCCTTACAAAGTGGCAAAACTTCCAGTGAATCGTAATTTGAACCGCTACAGAGATGTGAGCCCATGTGAGTCTTATGACAAAGAAGGTTGTTAATGGAAATTTGAATTATTGCAAATGACGTTCATGTGATTTCTAATTGCTTTTTCATCTGCTTTCAGATGATCACAGTCGGGTAAAACTTGAAAACTCTGAAAATGACTACATCAATGCAAGTTTAGTCACCGTGGAAGAAGCCCAAAGATCTTACATTCTTTCTCAGGTACAGTGTAGTTCAAGCAATATCCATTTCTGCATAAATATGTTGGATAAATCTGGTGAACATTTGTAGAAGAATGTACAGGATTTTACTTTGATGTTTTGGAGCTTTTGACGATGACAGGATTAATTTTTTATTTCTTTCTTGCCTTTGCTTCCACAGGGGCCTTTGAGGAATACCTGTGGTCATTTCTGGCTGATGATTTGGGAGCAGTGTTCCAAAGCTGTTATAATGCTCAACAGAGTGATCGAAAAGGGATCTGTGAGTACTGTACACTTAAGCACCTGCTGAACACTGATTTCCTTGCTGTGTGTTTTAAAATGTCATACCTTGATGGTTTTAACTGTAGATGTTCTTGCTACACACAGAGCACTTTTCATACATGTCAGTTTGACTGTCATTTTCATGTCCATTGGAACAAAATCCGTATCGAAATGGTATATGTATTTGCTGGGAGAAGTTAGATTGTATAATAAATGTGGGGTTTTTTGTGTTAAAATTGGTAAAACAAAGTTAATTTTGCCATTAAATAATATACTAAGGGGATCTGGAAGGTTTAAATCTATGTGCTAGTAGTTTGTTTGACTCATGCATTCAACAACATATTGTATCACACCTTTTCTTTTTTAAAGACAAAATGGAATTTGATCTTGCCCAGTGGAAAATGAGGAAACATTGGCTGAGTTGTGAAGTTAACAAGTGTATCTGATTCACCAGTCAGCACTGATTCTAGTGACAAATGTTAACTTTTGAAATGGTTCTCTCATTCAAACGGTTTTCTCCAGAGTTAAAAAAAAAATTGGTTCCAGCCACCATACAAATGCTGGTAAAATCTGCAAGTGGCTGCTATATTTGCTTCACTCACCAGCCCAAAAAAACCCCATAAAAGCAATGGTAATCTTTTGAGTGGCTCGTACATTTTGGAAACCACCAGCTACAGTGGCAAGTGGATAAAAAAGTTAATTTCCAAACTGGATGTCCTCCAATGAAAACAGAGGAGCTAACCATTAGAGGCTGGCAGAGTAAGCTGAGGCGATGAAATCCATAATGTAAAGTTTGTACACAAATATAGTTTATCTTCATGAATTATATTGATGATGAATTAACAAGAATACTGTTGACACATGAGGCCTTTTTTCTTGTTTCTAAAGTTATGTATTTTTTGCAGACATATAAGGAATTAGTAATATGTCATATTTCATAAAGAGAGTTTGGCAATATGTTATTCTTCAGAAGCAGGATGAGAAATAATCTCAAAAGAAATCTAGTTGTAGTCTTGCAAAAGGTGATGCTGCAAGATCCTGTGTCTATGTGACTAAAAACTCTTAAGATGTGAGAAAGTGTCAGACTTTAGTCTTTGAAAAGTCTTTTCAAAGTCTTTTAGTGTATGGTTGGCATAAGTTACATGTGCCAAAACTAGATGTGACGTTGCAAAATTCTGCACATACATACAAGAGTTAAACTAAGAGTTAGGGTGAGCACTTTGAAACTTTATCCCTTCAGTAGAAATGTGAAATCAAACTCGGCACGTACATCATTCTGCCGTGAAGCTCAAACATCCAAGTGATAGAACACTGATAACACTAAAATATTTAACATGTTTTAGGCTTGAAGTTGCCCCATAACTTATATACAGTCTGATGAGGGTTGAAGATCGAAGTCAGCTAGATGTTTTGCAATACTTTTGTGGGAACTGCATGTTTATAACTTGTGGAAACAAGCTGCCAAGTCCTATAGAGTTGTGTATCTCAGTACTGTTGATGATAATGACCCTGAGGGTGAGTAACATAATCAAAAGTGTTGTTTGTACACAGCACATTCCGTCACAGTGGTAGTGGTATTTCTTGGTAAAGAAGGAATCCCTGAATTCATGGAATCTCCTACAAATAATATCTGTGAACACTTAGTGATGGTTCCTCAATCACTGTGCATTTATCCAGCAAGACTTCATCCATCCTTCAGCCTGTGAACATGTGGCCTCCTATCCAAGACTAAATCATCTTTTTTTTTTTTTGTCTTTACAGGAAAAGTGTGCACAGTACTGGCCCACCACAGAGGAGCTACAGATGTCTTTCACTGACACGGGGTTTGTTGTCAGGCTACTTTCAGAGGAGGACCAATCCTATTACACAATCCGAGTGCTAGAACTGCAAAACACAATGGTGAGCACGAGAGGCACACTATTAGATCATCTTTTTTTGTATGTGGAGTAGTGCAATTTTAGAGATATTTTACGAGGTGAAAACTGCAATTTTTACTTCAGGACAATTGCACTCCATTACTGTATAAAGAATCTGTTTTTTTCATTTGCTTGTGTTACATGATCCAGACTCTTTTCAGGGCAGTTACTGGCTCTGAAATTACTTAACCTGTCTGAACTTGTATTCTCTTGAGTGACTGAAACTATTGTGAGAACCGACATGTAAGTCTGGAGATGATAAATGCAGTTATTTCATGGGCTGTGTGATGTTTTCCGAGTAAAAAATCAGCCTAGTCATGCAGAACTCTGTCTATACAATGCTCTAATCATCACGTCTCCTGACGCAGACAGGCGAGTCGAGGGAGATCTACCACTTTCACTACACCACGTGGCCTGACTTTGGTGTCCCAGAATCTCCGGCCTCCTTCCTCAACTTCCTCTTCAAGGTGCGGGAATCTGGCTCGTTGGGACCGGAGCACGGGCCCTCTGTGGTGCACTGCAGCGCTGGGATCGGACGTTCAGGGACCCTCGCCTTGGTGGACACCTGCCTGGTGCTGGTAAGAACAGAGAGGGAGGGATGTTACTAAATGAAGTCAGTGTTGAGGGGAATGTTTTCTTCCTTAAAGCTGAAAGCAAAGAGTTAAACATTGCACAAGATTCTAGCTTTGGCAGAAGAGTAAGATGAGATGTGCCCATTAGTTGCAAAGGGAGAAGTTTTGGCATGTTGGTATTATACTTAAATGCATACATCACTTTTCAGTGGTTTATGCATTGATGAAGAAAAGGATGAGATTCCTTGACTGGAAAAGTTCTTAAATTGTTTGGAATTAACAGAATGTTTTGGAAAAGTTTTGAACATATATCGTTTTGTATTGTTTAAAATATGTACATAAAAATTCCTAAACATGTCAAGCGTTACACAAAATACGTCCCTTGTATTAATCAGTTAAGATATAGTGCTGCACTGTGTGTGATTGCTGAAATATCACTGTTATCACGTGATACACATAGATCAGACCTGTGTCACCATCGTCAAGGCTTTGCCCACTTTGGGGGGTAAAGAAATTAGCCGTCACAGGAGAGAAATGGGAAAATGCCAAAAAGCTGTTGCTAAGCAGTTTAACTGAGGCTTTCGCATTGAGATTTGATTCGGTAAATCGCTAACTGACAACTAACGTCAGCTTTAGTGGAATGCTGCTGCAGTACATTCATAGAATTTAGGTTAGCTGTTTTATCTAACACCATTAGATGATGACAGACTTAAAAGGGAAAAAAAGAGGCTGTCTGACTGTTTCAGTATCAAGTGAAAACATGGGCTTAACTGCAGAGCCTTTTCATCTGTATTCTAAACATGTTAATCTGTTTTGCAGATGGCCAAGAGGAAGAACCCGTCATCGGTGGACATACAGAAGGTGCTACTGGATATGAGGGAATACCGTATGGGCCTGATCCAGACCCCTGACCAGCTCCGTTTCTCCTACATGGCTGTCATTGAGGGAGCCAAACTCATCCTGTCAGCCAACTCAGCAGACCAGGTAGCTCAGTATCAAGGCTGGAGTGTAACACTGTGCTTTTAAAATGTCTCAGGCTCATGCTCGGGCTTTTGTGAGATTTATACAATGTTTGTAAACTCCAGTCAAACTCTGACATCTGAGACGAGGCAGGTGACTGCCAAAGTTTGCAACTTGATCCATGAAATACAGGGTTCTACTTAACCCATTGTGCTGTCTGTAGTTTTAAGTTTTATTTAATGGTCTTAAACGGGCATTGTTTGAGTTTCAAGTTTTGGCTTTACTTAAAAACCATTGTCAGGAGCAGGTAGAGTTGTCTGGAATCACAGTTTAGGCTTCTGATATCATCAGCTTAATGCAGGCCTGATGTAACAGAAATCAGCTGACACATCTGGTATTTATATAGTTTCCTCACACCTCTACTTGCTCCCATTAATCGTTTGAAAGTAAAACTAACAACTTGAAACTGCAACTATGCCTCAGTCCTTTTATGAAATTACAGCCCCTCGGTAAGTGTTTGACCAAAATTTGAAGTCCACAACTGTTACAAAAAAGCCGGTCTGCTGTTTGAATGTGGTTTTAATGTCTAGGGCTGTCAAATGATTTTTTTTTATTGCACAATTTTATTATTTTTCCAGTTGTTTTTTAATCGCATGTTTTTTACTACATTATTTCACATTCCATAACAGTTACAAAAAAACAACAAAAAATTGCATGGCACTAAGGTAAAGTAGGCATGTCTGTAAAGGGGAGACTCATGGGTACCCACAGAACCCATTTCATTTTCATTCAGATATCTTGAGTTCAGAGGTTAACGGACCCCTGTGAAATGGCCATGTTTTTTTTCCATCTGCAAATCTAGCCTAACTTTGGAGCAATATTCAGTTCCCTTCCTGACAAACTAGCATGACATGGTTGGTCTTCTAGTTTCATATGACAACAGTCATCATTGCCCCTAAAACTCACTTAACGTGAATTAAAAGATTAACGCATTATATACATTATATATTATATAACACGTTAATGCTGACAGCCCTAGCTTGCCAACAAAAATCTGCCTTTGAGACAGTCCACATAAAGCACAACAACAAAGAAAACCCAAATGGTTGCTAGAGCTGGCAAGCTTTAAATGTTTTTGAAAAGCAGTGTAATGTAATATAAGCTATTTTTACACTCGCATTCGTGTTTTGATAATTTTTCGTTGCATCTCTAGAAGTTTAGGTTAGCATTTTTGTTCTGTATGAACACAGAGGTCTTGTTGGCCAATTTTGGGCGACATCCGTACAAATAAGTTTATTCTAAAACGACCAACTATGGGGTTACTTTTTAGTCTGAACAGGTGGAAACACATACCTTTGAAAATGATGACGCATACAGTCACATTCACTTCCCTGTTGGGTGTTATTAGTCATGACATTTTAAGCCAAAGCATTTTTTCTAGGTCGACATGATTTTATTCTTCCTGTGCAGGTATTCCTTTCCCATTGCGATGGCCTCCTCTGGTGCTGGATAATGCTCCCGCCACTGCTCTATATTGCCGAATTTATTTTGCAACAACCCTCAGTTTTTACCCCCCAATACTCATGTGTTACCTTCAGTTACAGTTCCAACTTGTCATCAGTCCAAGCACAAAAATCTATGGTCTTACTTTCCGGTTTTCGATTGTTTCTGTTTTAAAATGATAACATAATAGTTTAGATGTAGCCTTGGGCAGTCCCAAATTATTTCCTCAGCTTACCTTTTGTCACAAGATGGGAGAAGGCTTAACTATTCCATGTATGCTGTGTCTTTGTGTCTCGTCTCCTTTAGCAGATCAAGCAGACAGTGATGTCAAGAGATAGCTCGGAGCCAGATCTGCCCCCTCCACCACCTCCCCCCAGACCGCACCTCAACGACAGCAGGCCCAACGGTCAGCCAGGACCCTGTCTGGAGCCGCAGGCCACCTCAGGAGACCAACCGCCAGTAGGAGAGCCAGACAGCCAAGACCACAACGTGGCAGAGAACTCGGGGCAGTAAGTAGCAGCTCAGGACTTCTTAAAGTGAATTTTGTCAGGTGCATTATGAAGAAAGGACTCGGCTGTAAAGACATTAAAATGTATTTGCTTTGGACTCCACAATGTGAAAGTGTCCAAGCTCAGTGTCATGCTTTTGTTTGAAACTAGGCAGCCACATTCTGATCTCTAACGCTGGGTTCATACTGGATGCAGAATGCTGCAATACGCTAATTGTCACGCAGCTCCTGCAGTCCCTGTCTCTCTGTCCATGCTTGTGTGTGTGTGTGTCTGTCTGTCTGTGAGTGTGTCTGTGTCTCTGTGTGTCTGCATGGCTCTCTCCCTCTCTGTAGACACAATTGACAAGCATAGGAGAAGCACTGGAAGCATCTTTTATCATTTATCATGAGCGAATTATTTATATCATATTCAATATAGCGTTTATATAGTTCATAATAGAGTATTTAGTGTGTTTTCCTGCCAAATTCGCTCACGGCTCGCAGAAAAAAAAGCCACAATTTGACCCAAACTTCCTGGGACTTCACGGACAACTTTTCAAGGAACTAAAAAGGCTCCATCAGCTCATTATCTATCTTTCCACCGTCAATGGTCAACGGTCATCGGTCATTAGATACCCTGAAAGTTGCTGTACTTTCAAAAAGTACTACCCCCAATCTTCTGGGGCCAAAAGAATGTCCTCGGAACTTAATTTAGACTCTGGTCCCTGTGGCCAAAATGTAATAAGTTACTCAAAAGGTCACTAGTCCTTGGGAAAAGTTCCTGTGGTCGGAAAAAGGGGCTATTGATGGGATTTCCATACTGTTATTTGCTGACTACTTACTGTAACTGACTCTTGTTTCAGCGTAAGAAAGCGACACCGTGAGGAGAAGATGGCCAGCATCTCGCAGAAGGTCCAGCAGATGAAACAGAGACTGATCGACTCGGAGAGGAAACGAGACAGGTGGCTGTACTGGAGACCCATCCTGCTCAACGTGGGTGCCGGGGCAGCTGTGGCCATCGGCCTGCTGGTGTGCTGGATGTACGCCCAGTGAAATCTCTGGGTCACTTAAAACTGACTCCTATTTTGCACCAGTACCTAGGAGTAGGTACTTCTCTAAGTAGATGTAGATGGTATTATGTGCATAACTGAGGGTATTTATTTCTTAAGGTCAAATGTGGGAGCGCTAGATCAAAATGATTGTGTGTATATTTTTCATTAAGATCTTAACAAAAATAGTAACATCTCAGGATCTTGGTGCCAGCACGATGATTTCATTTCCTTTCCTTCTTGTCACTGTTGATGAATGTACTGTATCATAGCAAATGGCTTTGAAAGAAACTTACTAAAGGTGCAGTACAAAGCAAAAAAAAAAAGAAAAATCCGACAGGTTTGTTTTTGCATTCTTTATTTGTAATGGTCAGATGTGTTTTGATCCTCTCTGGTTTTACATTTTGCATTTCAAAATGACTTGTGTTGATCCTACCACAAATACGTAGGTCAGCTGTGGGGATTTTTTGTTTTTCTGTCATGAAAGTTGCATATCATGCATGCATTTAGAGGTTTTCCAGAGCACCGCTCGTTCTTCCATTCACACTCAGCAGAGCATCCCGATACGGCCAGATATATATTTTTGTGTGACTGGACACTTCATGGGGAGCCGCCTCGCTGATGTCTCAAACTCTGCTAGAATGTTAGCCGTTTCTCTTAAACGAGCACCTTTTTTCATAGGTTTTGGTTGGATCATACAAGCTGTCAGCTCCCTCACCGCTTACTGCGTGTTTTTACCCACTGGATGGGTTCATGTGTGTGTTTTCAAGTTGTCCCACTGTTTGTTTTTGAGGAAACCAAAGCAAAGCTGTCCGTTTTTTGGAACGCCTGGCAATGACAAAACCCTGTACCCCAATTGTGTGGAATGTATTCTCCATTCTGACATAACTGACAACTGCATTACAAAGTGATAGTCATAGTAGCTTCGTGTTGCTTTTGACTAATTAATTTGAATCACCAAATTGGTTTTCAATTGACTGGGACCAATCTAAAGCGATAATAATGCAATTTAGACGCCGGGAACAGAGCATATTGGATTCAATTCTAGTAAGGAGAGAATCTAGCATACATGTTTGTATCTGTTTGCAGGTTGAGATAGCTTTTCATGTGCCTTGAAGTGAATTAAATGGCAAAATATGTGCTCCACTAGCATCATCAGTACTGATCAAGGTTTATACGAGCTGTTCCCACATAATGTGTTTGCACTGCATCACTTGGTTTGTAGTAACTGGAGTTGTGATACAGCAGATTTGTATCAGAGTTCACTGTGCATCAAATGTATCATTGGCATGTACTGAGATGAAACGGTGCATTGCTGATTGGCAAGTTCCCACTGTCGGACACAGCTTTTTTTACTGAGTTCTCATTTAACCCGGAAGAGACACGTTTGACCGTAACATTCCATTCATTCTTGTTTTTCCACATAAGATTTCAGGGGAGTTTTGTACGCTACTGAGCTGCAGTGAGAACATGACGGATGGCGTTTTGAGAAAAAAAAAAAGCAAAACATGAAATACTTCTTAAAATAAAACATTCATCTTTTTTCTACCAAATGCTCCTTGTCTCCCTTTGTTTTTTGTCAGTGAAGCAGCTTTACCATGTGCATCCACAGTTCTGTCTGTCCCCGTCCCTGCACTGCTGTGCTGTGTTACAGTCATAATTTCATTCTGACTATGAGCTAAATCAATGCAGGCAGACTGGTGGCCTCTCACTGTGGATTCCAGGAATTGATTCAATATTTCAAGAAGAGGCCTTGCTCATATTGACTGCTGTAGTAATTTCATTTTCTCATGTCTGTGGGATGGCTTTGGCGTGTGAGGAGAGGGGACTACTGTCTTTGTTGTATAATCCCCTCACACAGAATGCATTGCAATGCATTGTTTTTTCCTTGAGTCTTATTAACAGAAAATCATAAAATGTTGTTTAGTTTAAGTAGAGAGTAAAATTATTAAAAAATGTCTTAATAATATACAACTGGTGTTTTTGATATGAACAAAATGGTAACATAGATACAAAAAGATGTAACAGGGTTTCACCATAGATGTAAAACTACAATTGGACTACAAAAGGGTTCTTCAGTGGTTGTCGCAGATCACACGGCAATAGGGCAACCGGTACAGTGCCTGAATAAAATAGAAAATATTTCATCAAACTAAAATAAATACAAATAAATTAAACGTACCCTGAAATAAAGAAGCTCACCAGTGTAATCCTACTATTTGATAAATCGTTTTAGACAGTATTATTAAATACCTCAACAAATTTGGCCGGACATTGCCAGGCATCAGCGGAGCCACGTTCCCGCTTGCTTTTCCGCCACAGTTTAAACTGGCAGTTGTTGTTATCATCCACCGGCTGATATAGAAATGTAATTATGTTACAGACGACAAATGTTTGCAAATATTACTGAAATACACGTTTGGCGTTCCTGGAATTACCCTAATAATAACGTATCTTTCCTAAAAGTTGCTAGAGCGCCTCAGCTGCCATGTCTTTGCCTCCAGAAAAAGCTTCGGAGCTGAAGCAAATCATTCACAACCATCTGCTCAAGGTGAGCAAATTACGCAGCTTTTAATTCTCTTCGTTTGCGTTGGGGAAACATTGTCCTGTTCTTAAGTCTCGTGGTTTATAGTTACATATTACGAACGTGTTTATCTGTATGGAGACTCGCAACGTTAAGCTAAATGCTAGGCAAACATTTAGCAAATTAATGTTTACTTCCTTATTGACATAAGTGCGCACACATATTTCATATTATACGATCTGGGACCCTCTACACTCTGTGTTTTATTAGGTTCGACTGGACTAGATATGTTTTTAATGATATAATTTATTTGTTTGGTCTTACTATTCTAGGCCACATAAGGATTTTCCTGTCTAGCCCGCAGAGGTCTATAGGCTGCTCACTCAGTGAAGTAAGGTTACTGTACAAATAGGTCAGTAGCAGAGTAGCAGTAGCAGTGGGCAGAGATCCATTTATACTTCAAACTGAAAGTATTGTCAGCATCTAAGTTTGATGGTTAGGGGATATACTGGAGTGTGTTAGAAACCATCGAGGAGACATGAGTCCAAGTTCAGAGTTCAAAGCAGAGGAATTTTATTTCATTTTCATTTCCTAGTAGTTTTCTTACGCTTTTTCTTTTTTCGTATGTGAGGAAGAGAAAACAAAAGAGAAACAAAGTATTGATTTAACATTACAGTCAGTAAATAAAAATAATGTGCATTGTTAGGTAAACAAAGTAGAACACATATCAAATGAAGAATTCTGCGAACAGGATGCACAGAACATGGCTGGGGTGAAAAATACAGAACAAAGGGAGGAAGACCATATTTAATGCCTCTGATTAGGCTGTCCATACAGCTGAAAGAGTTTTATTCATATGATGTAACTTTTGCCAACTCTGTGAACCAGAGAATCGGTAAAAGAGGGCTCACCTGATTTCAGTTTTATTGATTGTTGATTTCCTGTGGGTTGAGGAAAACCAAAGATAAACAATTAATTTTAAGTGACAAGGAGTCATAACAAGATCATCAGATATTTCAAAGACCACTTGTGATGTAGTTTTTATCCTGCCTCTTTTGTTTATCAGATGGACATCCATGGGAAGATCCGAGAGGTGCTGGCTGAAACTATGAGGAATGACCAAGGCTCTACACATCGATCTCTGTCTGAGGCAGATTTCCTGCATGCTCTACAGCGCAGGGGTATCATTGACGATGTGATGAAGGATCTACATTTTATCCAGGTAGTGTACACTTAACAGGTAATTTTCAGATTTACTTACTTGACAACTAAGCTGACAGCCGTCACTTAAATTATTTAGATTCAAAATTGAAAATTGACATCTTAACTGACTGTATATCACAAATTTCTTAAATAATTTCCGTGGTATGAAACCAAATAGAGATAAAAGTTTCTGCATTGTATGAATTCAGTCAACAGCTGACTATTCTCATGTTGGTCTTCTTTGGCAGGAAGTACCCACAGATGCAGAAACAGGATCTCCTCCAAAGCCGGCGACTCACTTTGACAAGAATATCACTCAGCTGAAAAAAAGTAAGAAACATCATTTACAACCCCAAATAAACCAACATGATAGCATGACCTTTTTTCTTTCTCTCAAGTTGTCCTTGTTAAAGGTTGTAACGGATCTTTCTTTTTATTCTCTCAGCCAATATTGACCCGTCCAGGCGGTACCTGTATCTCCAAGTGCTCGGTGGTAAGGCTTTTCTGGAGCACCTCCAGGAGCCGGAGCCTCTACCTGGTCAGGTGTGTTCTACATTTACGCTCTACCTGCACTTCCGCAGCCAGAGGTTCCGCTCCAAGCCAGTGCCATGTGCCTGCGAACCTGACCTGAAGGAAGGCTTCCTCTTAGAAATCCACAAAGACGGCACAGGTATGTGCAGATTATCACTGTGGTGTCAGTCAGTCGTACTGCATTCTCTTCATGTTGCTTACTATATTATCTAAACTGAGTTTTTTATTTCCTGATTACTTCTGACTCTGCAGGAGAAGGCAGTAAAATGGCGGACGCAACCACCATGCTGTCTTTGTGTGACCCAGTTCACTTGGTGCTGATCAAGACGGACACCTCGAGTGAGACAACACTGGTCTCATCCTATTTCTTGGACTGGAGGACAGTCCTCAGCTCGCCCAGTGGGAGGACCTGCTTTGCTGTGGAACTGATGGGAGTCGGTGAGAAAGAGTGATTCTGCTGCGCTGCATACTAGAGTGATATCATTTACCAAATTACTGATCTTTTCATTTTTAAAAAGGTAACTTCTCTATGGCTAAGAGTAAAGTATGATTAACCCTTTGAAACCTGGATTGATATCACTTTTCTTGTGTTACTTGCAGATGCCTTTCACAAGTATTTAAACCTTTTAACTCTAAGCAAAACTCTTAACTCTTTTTCTTCAGTTTTCAAAGGGTTATTGCAGTTCATTGGTAGAATAGAGTATTGTAGAGGAGTAGTTAGTATTGTGTTATAACATTAAATTCCAAACATGAATCTCTCCTCTCCCATACTTTACATGTAAGATCTGCCTCAGATGCACTTTTTGCATGCAGAAACATGAAAATAATAACATTAACAAAGTCTCAGCCTATGTAAACATATGACAACCATATCAACTGTGAATGAATATTAAAGATAGCCTGTCTTAGAAGAGGACAAGGGACTGGGTTTGCCTCCTTCACACCCAGTCTGTAAACAAGAAATAACAAAGCCATTTTGTATGCTGCACCTGCATCTGAGAGACTGTTTCTAACTTTGGTTGATGCTGAACACTATTTACTGTGAGCTTTTCAAGCAATACCAAACACGGTTTTAATGATAATTTAAATTTTAAATTTAAATTTTTTAAACAGTAATACTAACGAATTTTAACATGGTTCACCGTGAAACTCTTAACAGTTTTATCCTTAGTATTTACAATGAAGATTACAGAAAAGTAGTAAAAAAAAAAAAACCTTAATATGAGAAGCAAAAAAAAAATTCTACTTTTTCTTCCCATTTAAGGAGCAATGTGTAAGATTTAGGGAGATTGAGTGGCATCTAGCAGTGAGGATTGCAGATTTCAACCAGCTGAAAGTTCACCAGATTAAAATTCTTTCAGTGTTCATTGTTTCTGATGTTTATAGGGAGCTGATTTATCCACAGCGGTCTCCTCCTCTTAACGGTTTCACGTTTAAACATTTTTTTCTCTACGCTGCTCATCTTGGAGGGGCTTCTAACTATGGTGGCCAATGCAAAAACATGAATGTCCCTATCTAGAGTCAGTGTTTGGTTTGTCAGTTCTGGGCTACTCTAGAGACGGATCAGACTGTAATTGAGGACCCGCTCCTACGCAGATATAAACAGCTCATTCTAAAGTACGGAAAACTTAGCAATGGTTATTTTCAAGTGATTATACACTCAAGAAAACCAAACTTATTATATTCTATTCTGTTTATGCCAATATATTCCTTTAAGTCCTGCACACAGGACCTTTAATGATGTTGTGAATCTATGGAGGGGTTTAAGCTCCTAGACTGGAAACCAGTGCTGTTCAATATTAATAGTTATGTTTGTGTACTAACAGTAGATTAGTAAGCAACTGCCAGAAATGCATGGTTTTTAAAAAGCATTTGCAGTTATGTCTCTTCCCAGCTTTAAGTGATGTGGCAAACAGCTTTTAGTAGCATGTATTTATCTATGTGTGTCTCCAGGAAGTGAGAGTAAAGTCCCAGCTGGTGTTTTGACTGTCAGTCTGGAGCTCTATCCTCCGCTCACAGAGACTCTGAGCACCGACATCATCAGCACACAGGTCAGACCACTGGAGTGTCTTTATCTCCCCGTCTGTTGATTCACAGCTTCATTATTCATGAATAAAGTAGTACTGTGAACTGATAGTGAATCATTACAACAGATTTCCATGAATGCTGTTAAGAATCAGTCTTCCTCAGAATGAATATGAAGGCAGCACTGTAACAGAAAACATTAAAGCTGTTAATGTACTAACTGACGTCAGTGTGTGTTTCTCATTCAGCAATCACTGGAGAGGCAGAGGACGGCAGAGAAGGAGAGACTCTTCCTGGTTTATGCCAAACAGTGGTGGAGGGAGTTCCTAGAGATACGTCCGTCCCACCAGTCCAAAATGGTCAAGATCTTTGCACAGGTTCGTCTACATTCGCAGAGGTTTTGGGGAAAACCTTTATATACTAGAGTTTTGCTTACTTTAAAGTATATTTATTCCTTAGACAGGCAGCTCCTTGACTCATTGTTTAGTTTGGTTTAGTGTAGTTTAGTTTAGTTGCACACAGTTAAAAATGTGTGCCCCCCTTCCACACACACACACACACACACACACACACACACACCCTTAACTGCAAAAACAACAAACAAGAATAAAACAAACTAAACCCCTAAATTTTACAGAAAAATAAACAAAGAGCACATTGAGCAGAAAAAGTAGCCAGTAGACAGTTCACATGAATCCACATTAATAAACATTAATAAACATGCAGTATGAATGCAAAAACTAATCACTTAAAACAACCTAACCCATTTGCTGCCAATCATACACTGGTTTAGTGTGTTAGTGGTTTGGGGAAAGGACTTCTCGTATTCCTAACCAATTTAGCGATTATTGAATCCTGAACTCCTCCAATTCATATCTGTTCCAAGCTGTCCCATAACCTCCAGGAGTGTCTCTGTGCTCTCTGCAGGATGAGAATGGCGTTAACCGGCCAGTGTGTTCTTACGTGCGTGTCCTGCGTGCGGGCCGGCTGCTGGAGAGCCCTCGACAGGCGGCCCGCTTCGTCAGCCTGCTGGCACACGAGAAGGCCCCGGTGGTGGGAGGAGGAGGAGGCAAGCAGGAGCAGTGGTGCACATTAATGGCTTTCCTGTGCAGAGGGAAGGTAAGGAGAACTGTCGGTGTTCTTGGTAACTGACTCATTTTTCAGCTGACAATGCACTTACAGTTCTGCTAGATACATGTCGTCAAAAACGGGGACAATGGCAGATTTACAGGTTTATTTACAGCAAAATTCCTGTTGAATTATCATTATCCATTATTTATTTATTTAGTTATTTTAAATGAACCTAGCTTTATACCTGGACTTAATATTAGCATTTATTTTATTCATCTATTACACATTAGACATCAATTCCATAGATCTGAGGATGAAAGACAACTTTCTTTTTTCATGTTGTGTCAACTGTACTTTTTGTTGGTTAGTATGGTTGGTAGTAAATATGATAATAAAAATGAAAAGACCTGGAAAAAAGTCCTTAAAAATATATAATAATTCTGCAGCATAATTCTATGACATAATTTAAGATATATTATTATGTTAATTAGTTATATATATAGTTTTTTACATTGACTAATTTCTTGCAGTTTGTGAAATATTTCTTACTAAGTTGCACATTTTTTTATGTGTTTATGAAAGAAATCGCACCAATTTGCTCCAGGTTGAAAGGTTTAAATACTTGTGAAAGGCATTTCAAAGCAGCACAAGAAAAGTGATGTTGCGCCAGGTTTCAAAGGGTTAAAAGTGAAATGATTTGAAATTGTGATTAATGGATAACTGCATCACAATTGAGAAAAAATGCATCAAATCAATGGAGGAGAAGTGTAATTTGTTTTTTTCCTAGAAGACCTTATTTTCATATAACCTCAGTCTGGCCCCTCTAACAATAATACATGATTTGTATTCATTTTGCAAATTTCTTTTCCAGTCTTAGAAGTTTTGTTATGAAAGAGAACAGAAAGAAAGCTTCACATGAACTCGGTACAGCTGCGTTTACATTGACTCCATTTCTGAGCACAGCTGATTGTGTCATTTCTGAGAAAGAAGGGTTTGTGCGGAGTCGACTGACTGATGCATTTTCATCTCTACTAGATAGCGGGGAATTTCCCAGACCACCACAGGATAAATGTTCCCTGCCTCTCCTCTGCGAGCGGCTGGCAAGACAGACACAACACAACTCTCACAAAGTGGCCCTTGTCAGCTGTGATTTATGACTTTCATTCCAGGGAAAATTAATTTAGCCTCATCAGTCCCCAGCCTGTTCTGATGCTGCCGTCCATATTAGCACTTCTGGGGAACATCTATCATTCTGACTTGCCCGTAGCCCGAGCCAGCACACAGCACACGGCAGCAGCAACACAAGTCCCCAGCTCAACCCAGGCCTCTTTACTGGAAAAGTTGTACGAGTGAAATAAGAGTTGCTTACTGTCACGGACAATTTGATGACTTGAGAGCTTATTTCCTCTTCAGCAGGCTCTTCTTTTGTGTGTTCAACACTTCTGAGAAAAGGCTAGCAGTGGAGTGAAAACAGGATATCGTATTTCTGTTTAAACACACTGTGGTAGTGACATGATGAATTAGACAAGCAACAGTGATGGGATGAAGACGGCAGTAAATGTCTTCAAATCTGTCCAAACATAGGGACTTAGAATCCATCTGTTTATTTCTTTAGGGGAGCTGAATATTTTAAGATTAAAGTAGATATATTTAAGATAAAAGTAACTTTTTTTCAAGATAAAAATTACTATATGTCAAGAATCAAGATAGAATATTTTGAGATAAATGCTGTTTTATTTTTAGATAAAAGGTGTAATTTTTGAGATAAAAGTTGTTATATTTTTAGACAAAATTTGTAATATTTCGAGATAAAAGATTTATTGGTTGTCAGATTAAAAAAAACCCCAATTAATTATATTTTGAGTTCAAATATGTAATATTTAAAGATAACATTTGCTTTATTTCAAGATAAAAGATATAATATAGATGAAGATATAAATATATCATATGTTGAGATAAGATTTGTGATTTAATATGAAAAACATTTATTTTGAGGTCAAATAAAATGTTGATATTTTGAGATAAATGCTGTAATATTTAGAGACAAAGGTTGTTATATTTCAAGATAAAAGATGTAATATTTTGAGAATAAGCTTGACATATTCCGTAAATAAATGTGTAATTTTTCAAGATAAAATTGTAATATTATGAGAGTAAAGATATAATTGTTTGGGTAGATCATTTGTAGTATAAAATCTGAGAATTTTATGACAGAAGCTGTAATATTTTGAGATGTTAATATTCTAATACTTCCAGCGTAGCCTCCAAAAAACAGGGTCTTATTTGAGCATGGAAGTTCATTCTTGACCTGAGAAGAGGTTATGTAACTGAATAAGTTAAGGTGAAAGGTTTATGTTTGGAGCTTTTAACCGTATCTCGTAATGCTCTGTGAATAAGAGTGGTCAAGGCTCATTGTTTGGAGATTGTCACAGCCGAGTTAAAATAATCTGTTATTACTTTGTAGCAGGCAGGAGGTGCATGGGTAGTACTGAAGCGGGGAAAAAAAGTCCAGTAATTCTTGAAGTGCAATTGACTTTAAGGTCAAAAATGAAAGTGCATTGGCCTTTTATTGAGGTTAAGAGAGCTTTAAACATCAAACATGTTAGTAATAATGAAGTGTCCACATTTCAAACTTGCCACCTGAACTCACCACTCTCTGTCCTCCCCAGGGGGACTGTGAGGACCACGCCACCCTGCTGTGCAGCCTCCTGCTGGGCTTTGGCCTGGATGCGTACGTGTGTGTGGGCACCAAAGCCAAGGGAACGCCCCACACATGGGTCCTCACCCGCGGTACTGATGGGAGCATCACCTTCTGGGAGAGTCTGACAGCACATAGGTGGGTTCTTGTTTTGTTTGTTTGTTTTTCAGACAGCTTAAAACTTATTTACCACAGCTGTATTTACTGCTCACCTGTTACTATGTATCTGTTGCATGCATTTTAACTCAGTTTTAGCAAAAGATGTGTGCATATTTGTGGAAATATTTTTTTTAAAAAAACTCCTCCAATATTTAACATTTTGGGTTTTTCTGTAACTGCTAACATTTGGTGGCCAGGCTGTGGGCCAAGGAACAATTGATTAGATTTTGGTGGTTATCCGGTTCTGGGATTTTGTCCAACAATTATTGTTTCGGCCATAACTCACTGATGTGATATCCCTTGTCAGTTTACAGTAAGTCAGTGATTGGAACTAGGCCTTTGCTACAGCAAGAAATGTCTTTGAGGAGCTTTTTTATCATATATCTTTCATTTGAATCTTTATTCATTCCTCACTCATTAACTGGAACCATATTTTTCTGCCAATTTCCCACCATGAAGCTTTGGGCTGATTTTAAAATAGAATAGGACAGATGGAGTCTATTTTATGGCTTCTTAAAGGGCAACTTCAGTATTTTTCAACCCGAACAATAATTTCCCATATTTTTGTGTGGAAATGGCTAACAGGAACAGTGAAATTAGTTTAGTATTGAGCAACAAGGCTGCAGCTGCAAAACAGGCTGCAATGTGACCAGTCAGGTCAATTATCCACTGTCAATTTACGTCCACCTAAAGTGTTTGTTTTTGCCACTGACAGGCTCGGATTGTTAAAAGTGTCTGTTGACATTATGGAAAGGATCCCTACAGAAAAAAAACCTTTTTGTTGAAAATTAAGATCCTTTTTGTTTAACCAAAAACACTCCCATATTGTCAAACACATCAAACTCAATTTAAATAAACAGTAATTTTAGTGTGTATAGAGCAGCATATTTTCACATTTAACCTGGCGAATGAAGGGTTCATTTCAACCAAACCAGAGATGGGCATTGCTAAAACAGTGAAAATATGAACCAAGACATCTTTTGTAAGTTTTCTTTTTTCACATTTGTTGACTTTGAATAAAGTGTGTTATATGATGATTAAATTACTGTTGATTTAAATGGACTCTGGTGAGTTTGGCGATAGCAATTTTGGGGCTGTTTCTGGTTAAAAAAGGATCTTACTCATTAATAAAGGTCTATCTATGTATATATCCTCCCCAAAAGTTGTCAGACACTTAAAATATGAGCCTGTCAGCAGCAAAAACAATCACTTTTAGTGGGTGTGAATTGATGGTGCATATTGCCCAAGTGATTATATTGTAGCCTGTTTCGGCGCTGTAGCCCTGTCACTTAATACTAGACCAACTTTAGAAACTGTTGTTCCCATCAATCACTTAGACACAAAAACATGGGAAAACAGGTCCATGTAAAAAAAATATCAAAAGTTGCCTATTAAGTGATGCCCATAAAATGGCACAACTTAATGAGTAAATTTGTAAATAAGAAGTTTCTATCAGTTTTGTCACTGTGTTTTTAATGACACTGACTACCCATGGTCCCACTGGTCAGATACCTGCACCAGGCTATAGATCCAGATGCCCCGCCCCTGGCCCCACAGCCGAAACCCTCTTCCCCCTACCGCACTGTGGGCTGTGTCTTCAACCACCAGACCTTCCTCGCCAACTGCCAGCCCACTGATGCTGTGGAGCTCTGCGTCTTTGACTTCGAGGTAAGAGAAGGCTGTCCCTCACAGTTCCCCCACAGATTAAATTCATCTGTTTCACTGGCAGGTTGTGTGTTAATACTCAGGGACAGGGTTTAGTAAAATGTTTCTATATAAAAATCTTTATTAATACTGCGTATGAAAGAGGCCAGAGAAGATCTCATCAAATGGACAGTGGTGATTTGAAGTGAGACACAGGTAGCCTTGAGGGTGGTGGGCTTGTGACCAGATGGTTGCCTGGGAAATTGAACTTGCAACACTTCAGTTCATTAGCAATTCCTTTTCCGTCATGTTATCCTAAAGGAAGGTGGCAAATCCCTAGCAGCTTAAGGGTAGCGGTTCTTTTGTGTGACCAGAAAAAGTAAGCCTCAATAAAAGCAGTTTTTTTGCTCCTTCTTTCCTTCAGAATCAGTCCCGGTGGAAGACGATGAGCGAAGAGGCTCTGAAGTCTGTCTGCGCCCCAGGCTCCACCACCTCTTTGCCCCCTCTGCCCCCACTCTGTGCCCCGTCTTTGGATCCTGCTGCTGCCAGCAACCAGCTGGAGCTCGAGATGCGCTACCTGGTTTCTGAGCACAGGAAGGTAAAACACAGTGCTGGACTTGATACTAACCCTCAAAGTTTGAGAGTTTTAGCTTAGGTTTAAGTCGCCTGTGCTGTCCTGAGAAATAAAGATGCCTTTATGACAAGTGACAGCTAGGGCTCACAGGGTTTGTATGTTTATTTTCAATTTTCACATGAAAAAACCTGAGTGGAAATGTGGAAATTCTAAAAAGAAAAAAACTGTCAAAAAAATTAAATAGCACAAAAAAAGAAACATCACAATGAAAAAAAGATTTGAAATAAACAAATAACACGAATACATATGGCTGAGGTGTAAAATTTTGCGTACTGGAAGGAATAAAATGTGACAGAGTGCAATGGCTGCAGACTTAGTGAATAAATCATGACATACATAAAGCAGGTCTCTGTGGACCAATGAGGAGACTGTGACCTTATTCAAATTAATCCAGAAAACAAACAGAGAAGCCATACTTCCATTGTTTTCCTTTGTTTGAAGTTCGGCTGGTGCTTTTTGATATATGTCATGTCACTGCACACAACAATGGTGGATGGAAATGCAGATTAATTTTAATTTTCTTTTGCAGATTTTCTGAAAAATTAGTCACTACATTTGGATGTAAACTTGACTAATGGCCCAGATATAATGAGATTTATTTGAATAAGATCATGATGTGTATTTCAGAATTGCATTATAAGATAAACTCTGGGTAAGCTATTTATATTTTAATGTTATTCTGTTTTAGACTGTAGAAAGACTAAAAATAGCTAATTTATATTTTAAGATCACTGGTTGAATGTATATGCGTTTACTTGCTCAATATGAAACAGCAAGGCTACACATCATTTTGGTAAAATAAAGTGTGTGTGTGTGTGTGTGTGTGTGCCATCTTAAAATGCCATTGATCAATGACAGGCCAGCTGTTGAGTCCTAATATTTAATGTAAGTATTACTGAACTCTGTGGCGCCCTCTCCTATAGGACCTGGAACTTGCGACAGTATGGGACGACCACCTGTCTTACCTGCTGTCCTCGGCACTCTCAGCCTATGAGCTGGAGCGCTGCACCGGCGTCTCCTGTGGCAACGAGGAGTTCCAGGATGCAGTGAGGAGGGCGGTGCCAGACGGACACACCTTCAAAGGCTTCCCCATCCACTTCCTGCACCGCAATGCTCGTAGAGCTTTTGCCACCTGCCTCAAGTAAGCTACTGGGTAAGGGGGTGAATGTGTGGTTAAAAAAATCCATCGATCTGTTGCTGAGTGTAACTTCAAGTACGCAAGCATATGTTCTATTTGAGTGTCATTCACTATAGCATCAGTACACTACTCAAATAATTCTGTCAATATACTTGAAGCAACTTTAGGTTTGTTTTCCATATCTAGTGAAGAAGGTTGCAAATCATGTCTAGCCATTTTCCCATTGAAACTTTTTTTTTCACCGTACCTCAGACAGCAGTTCTTACCAGCTGCAGTGTATTGTAGAGGATCTTGAACTCAGACCTCTCTGCAGAGGGTTTAAAGCCTCCTGCAGACTGTGAGATTTTTGCAATCTTTTAAATTTAGTGCAAGCTACACTGTCCATAAACTTGGGTACGACATCAAGTTTGATGCATTCAACTTGTGTAATGACACCACCTACTGAAACACAGGCTACAACCTACGTCCATCAACGTCAGTATGTGAGAATAAAACATCATTGGTGTGCATCATCCATCTATGCCGCTGTCGTGGTAAGAGCAAAATGTAAACAAACAAATCAAGTCGTTGTCTATAGTGGCATTTATGTACGTTGAAAAAAGTCTGAAGAAGAGGATGAGGAGAATGTGGATGTGGTCATGGCTGGGCAATGTTGCAATGAGAGCTTGAAGTAAGTATTTGCATCTTCCAGCATTTAACAGTGTCACGCTGATCAGTTCATCATTCATGCTGCATTTCTGTTGGTTGGTCCGTAGACAAAGGTGGAAACAGCAGTCACACAGTGAGATGTTCATCCCAAATTTCTGACACTGTGCAATGTTTGATCACCGTTTTAGAGCCACAGCCAAAGATATCGCCAACTTTTTTTCACAATGGTCATCTTTCATCTGGTACAGCCTAAAATCTCATGTATGCAGGGATTAAGAGAGAGGAAAATCTCCCTATAGGGACCCACAGCACCATGTCTCTGTTAAAAATCTTGCTAGGACAAAACACACAGTGCTCAGCTGTGTCCTGAGCTGCTGGCAGATGGCATTAGGCTAACATCATTGATTGAAATCCAGCTTAAAAGTCATCCCTTTCCTGTCTTTATCATGCATTCATAGTTTATCTGTGCATATGTTGGCAAAGGTTCCTGATAGGGTTTGAAAGTTCCAGGAATATAGCCTATAGCCTAAATAAATGTTTCACAATAATAAATTAATAGAAATAGATTATTGAAAACTCCTCAGTTATTATGCTCCATCAAGCTATAACCCACATGGTAACAGCAAGCTACCAACAACTAGCAGATGGTTGTTTAATTATAAACAGTTGCTTGCCTGCTTTAGGCTACTGTCTGCTGGTCAACTGAAATAAAAAATCTAACATATATTCACTCCAGTAATATAAAAACATATATACTTAAATGAAAGCTTGAAGTCCTTTGGCGCAGGTAGTGTGGTAGTTTGGGCTGAACATGTGATGGGAGAATGCCAGAGCGTGCAATAAGACCTAGTATTGCTTATGTATGTGTATATTCTCCCTAAAGAAATTTACTTGTAAAAACTATGATTTTTATATTGAAACAGTGCAAAATGTCTGAGTTTGACTTCCCTTAGATGATTTTTCTGTAAATTTACTGACCATTTGCAACCCTTGTACCAAAACAAAGCCATCAGTTTTGGCTGTTTGAGTTTTTCAAATATTCAAGTTTTGCTTTTAGGGAAAAAGAATCTTCCCTATGTGAATTTGAATGTGTTTTTTTCTAAAAGATTTTACAGTACTCATATTCCATACACTGTGTCTCTTGTCACTTCCTGTGCAGGTCTCCATTTTGTGAGGAGATTGTATGTTGTCGTGGTGACCATGTGAGGCTTGCGGTCCGCGTCCGTGTGTTTGCCTATCCTGAGAATGCGTGTGCGGTGTGGCTCATGTTTGCATGTAAATACCGCTCCGTACTCTGACCATCGGACAGGAGGTACCCAAAAACAGTTTATGTTGCACATGGATCCTGGACAATATTTTATATCTATGGAACAACACCACAGACCTGGTTATACTGGGACCCACAATGAGACTGGGTTGTGCTCAGTGACGTGAGCACAGACCTTTATTTTCATGTCCAATAGACTCTTTATATGTACAGACATTTACACTCAAAATTGTATTTATATATCTATTTTTGTAAATAAATGGAACCTTTTTAATCTTACTGTGTAGTTTTTAGAGGACTCATTGAAGACATTTCCCAAGAATAATAGTTTACAAGATTCATTTAAATAGCAATAACGCTAATTTAACTCTTCTAGATATTCCTTTAATGTAATTGCAAAAATAGTAACATTTAGGCACCAAAATCTGACAAAATAAAAAGCTATTGTATGTATAATTATTATATGTTTATTATGTATTCATTTGTAATACACTTACAGAGCACTAGATGGCGTGTTAGGACAAATATTGGCTCATTGGGTGCCGCTGCAGCTCTCTGTTTGATGCAATACAGTAGACCGGAATGTTTACAGCCTTGAGGAGCATCTTTAAATACAGATGTTATAACCTGACTTCACTGGTCCACTCCAGCACTCACTGTCTGATTAGATCAAGGTAAAATCAGTGTTATTAAACAATAGAGATGCATAACAAATGGAACAATCATTAAGAAAACCTCCAGTGTAGGAAAATTGATTTTATTTAAGATATTTTTCACTTTACACAGGCCACAGTAAAGCCATCACTCTGGCTCGAGAGCCACTGAAACACCAAAGGCGAACACTGACTCCTAATTTGAGACTGACTGATTGTGAAATTGCAGAGAGGGCCAAGTGACAGCTGCTTGGCTGAGTGAGTTATTGTGCGGTTAGGAGAAGTCAGCTCGGAAAGTTTCGCCCTGATTGAAGTGCTCTATTAATTGACACACAGAGGGTAGTTTTGTTGTTCCGGAGTGCTTTGCTCTGCTCCTTTTGTTTTGTTTTTTTGAGGGTTTTTTTCCGCTCCGTGCCATATTGCACAGCGCTATTTGGAGTTCTGGGGGAATCGTTGACACATCAGCCCCAAACTTTGACAAGAAGCCTGTGAGGATGGCCAATTAATTCGATTTTTCTGGGAGCTAATTTGCAATTCTGCATTTGCCCCAGAGTTGTTGAACACGAGGATCAGGAGGGAGGCTGAAAGAGCGAAATGGAGAGCTAATGAATAATTCCTCCCTTTTTCTGAATGTCTCACACACACTCACACACTTGCACGCGCGCGCGCACACACACACACATACACACACACACACACACACACACACACACACACACACACACACACACAGGCACACACACACACACACAGGCACACAGGCACACCTCCACTCCACTCATTACTGTATACCACAGGAAGAATGTACAGCTAAGGAAGTGTTTGATGCTGGGAACTCAGGTATGTTTTCAGCCCATATTAAACAGTAGCACTCAGGTGTAATTGACTAATAGGTCCTTTGGGAGAGGAGCTGCTGTATGAAACAGGACGAGAAGAGAAGGGATGCTGGGTTTTCTAGCAAATGTAACAAAACCATCACTCACACCTTGAAAGTCAGCACTGCTGCAGTGTTTGCATTCAGGTGAGAGTTTCAAATGAAATATTTCTGTATCAACTGTCATGTGTTAATGTCACCTTCAGTCACATGTGCAAGAGTAAAGAGAATGTACATTTTTTATCATAAACAAAACAATGAATAATGACTAAGAAATCAGTTTCACAGTATAAATAGCTTGGCAGGCTGTGTTATGATAATTACTAATAGTTCTAAACTTGATATAGATGGAACGAACCTGCAGGTGGAAATTATCTTCCAATTTCATTTGCTTTATCGAGCATACACTTTATTTTTCACACATACTGTATAATAATATCATCTTCCTCTTCGGAGGTGGCACAAACTGCTAATGAGTGTTTTCCAGCCGTTGACGATTCACCTGCAAGTGTTGTCAATAACTGCATCATCAGTTGTTATAGTGGTGTTGATTGGGAGAAATATATTGTAGCTCGCAGCCAACTTTAGCACATTACTGCAGCGTGTTTGTTTATTATGCCTCGCAGTCAAATGAGAATTTTCATTGAGAAATAATTCATGTCAGAAAAACAGCTTATATGATGATAATTATTTGAAAAATATCACACACTGATGTCTTTACAAAACTGCTATGTGTGTGTTTTCTGTAGCTTGTTGTAAGCACTTGAGATGTCTCTTGTTGCAGCATTTTACTCGTCGTATTTCCCAAAGACTTTAAGGGTGCTGGTTTGGCACTGCCGCTGTTTTCGCAATTTGGTTAACAGTTAATAAAAACAAGCTTCTTCATGCATGAATAAGAACAAAATATTATATTAAAAATGCATTTAAATTAGTTAAAACAAATCAGTGTTTTGCACCTTATGTGCTTACTATTCTTAAACTTAATTAAACTCAGTTTTACATCACAACATGTACAGTAACTATGTGTTGTCTATCAGTTTCCACAAGAATACACAAACTTGAACTTTTCAAGTATGGTCAATCACCAGCAATTACTGTGAGGTGAAAATGCCACAGCCACAAACACAGAAATTGTTCAATCACAAAAGAGGGCTGAAATGTGCTGAGATTTCAGATTTTGCAGACTAAAACACAAAAAGCACATAGTTCATTTTCAAATTCAAACAAGAGTATAATTACTTAGTAACCCATTATTACAATATCCACTGCAGATGCACACAGGATGTCTGCAGGTCCTTAAAACGTCTTTAGTTTTGTTTTATAAATATTTGGCCTTAAAAGTCATTAAATAGCCTTAAAGTCTTAAATTGGAAATTGTGAGGTCTTTACGGCCTTAATTTGTTTTTTCTCAAAATGAATCTTCTGTGAGAAAGTTCAAATTTCTCATGTTACAAATCTTTAAATTACCTTTTTACTTAATTAAATTAGTCTTTTTACTTAATACTGGCACTGACATGTTTGCAAAATAAAATTGAACTCCCTCTAATAACCATATTCCCAGTGTTGAGGTGTAACTAGTTACATGTCACAACAGAAGTTATGTAATTAAATTACTAAATACATGTTATTGTAATCTGTTCCAGTTGATGAAAATCAAATCCAAATTAAATCATAGTTACCAATCAAAATGTTGGTTGTTACATCCAAATACATTCTTTTGAGTATGAAGCTTTGTATAACATTCACTCTGTTACTTAGTATCTTTTTTCCATGCAGGAATTTCGTCTTTCAGCAAAGCCGGACAAATTTGAGTACCGCATCATCAATGGTGGGATGGTTAAAGTCTGTCTAAATGTCCAGACAGACTCTTTTCGTGCAGCAGTATTTTCTTAAATATCAAGCATTGTTTTTGATTAGCTCTCTCGTTTGAATTTGCATTGTCTTTCGCCTGTCAGTCAAATCAACGTGCATTCTTTAAAGTCTGTTTAGAATCTGTACAGAGCCTGCTGTGCCGGCCACCAGGCAGGGGGCCACGTTGTTGGACGAGAACATCTTTAGTGCTGGATATGTAATAGTGTTTTCCTTCTGAAATCAGAAAATGGCTCTAACATTACTGTACAGTGTAAGGCTTGTCAGCGATTAACCCTTTGAAACCTGGAATGACATCACTTTCCTTGTGCTGCTTTCAGATGCCTTTCACAAGCATTTAAACCATTGAACTCAAAAACATGGAGGAAAAGGCAACAAGCATCTTAAGAAATTTTCCACAAAATATCAAAATTTAGACAATTATTTTAAAAAAGAAAAAAGCTAGGGAAAAACAATATTTATAGCTATAATTAGATATTTAAAATTATGTTACAAAAATATTATAAACTTTTACGCATTTTTCCCCAAGTCCTTTTTGGCCTGTTAAGTTTTTTCCCCTTTCTTTTTCTTTTATATTTGTTTGTTTTTTTGTTTGTTGTTGTTACTTGATGTCAAACCTAAAGAAACAGATAATATAACAGAAAACAGATAATGAAAAAATAATGTAACCTCAATCAGTCACATAAAAAAGTAATCAATATGTTACAACATAGATGTATTTGTCATTTTTTTCCAAACAAAGTTTAAAAAACGAAATTAAAATTTGTCCTTGATGCTGTTACATCTTGGAGTTGAAGGTTGAGTTGACTAAATTCACCAGCTCCTATGAAGATTTCATCACTTTGATGAAACATATGAAATAGTGACATTAATACATTTTGTAATTAGTGATATGTCAAATATTTAATCCCAAAATTAACCTTTCCGACTCTACATGTTCCAGTATCAAACCTACCTCTGCACCAGACCACATACATACTACTTATCTTTATTCTTAACCTGCAATACATTAATAAGAAACAGATGATTTGTCTTGAATTAGGTGTAAAATGGTCTAACAAAGCATTAAATTTGAGTGTCTGATACATGTAGAAACCTTGGTTCATTTACATATGAACAAGAGTGTACATATCCATACATATAGTTTTCAATAAAAGAAAGGCCAAATTCAAGTGTTAACCAAACTGAAATAATCCGAATGTATGTATTATACTGCTAAACCTTGCTAACAGTCCGTGTTAGAGTACAGTTGTATCACACAAGAAGACAGTCCTCAAGGCCAGTCTGTAAGTTGCAGAAGCAGCTCATTATTTTGTTGTCACGAGATGAACCTAATTCAATGTACAGGCCTTGGGCTCTGTTAGAGTTTGTCAAGTAAATGAGAAGACTAATGGCGCATCTCCTTATCAGTGGTGTTTTTCAATTGCGGTAATATATCTGCTGACAGACACTGATGTATCAACTAATTACCGCGTTTTAGCCATTAGAAGAGGAGCATTTAGACATTGAGCTCTGCAGTAATTTTCACTGCCGAAACAGTGTGTGTGTGTATTTGTGTGTGTGTGTGTGTGCCATCTTTGACAGACACAGGTGCTAATTAATCAAACATATTTAAATAACAGAATGGATGTGACAAAAATTTTTAAAAAAACCACATAGTCCTTGTTTTACCTCCAGATATGGTGATGATACTCTTTCTTTTTTTTTTTTTGGAGACTCTCTTTCTCTCTCTCACACACACACACACACACACACTTCTTATACATAAATGACTGGAAGCTAATTGTTAAAGTAGTCATTAGGGCGTACCTGTAACTCCATATCTGTTCAATTATTATATATCTGGTAATATCTCCCTGCCACCCATCGCCTGGTCTCGGCGCCTCACTTTCTCTCTTGTCTATTTCTATTTTCGAAATGTAAAAATTCCTGCAGGGGGTAAAAGAAGGAGCGGGAGAGAGATAGCAAGAGGAGCGTTGGGCATTGGAAAGAAATGTGTTGCATGGCCCGGAGCCTAACGGGTAATAAAGTCATTAATTCAGCTGATTAAGTTGGCCTTTGGGTTAAAGAAAAATCATATCCGTCTCCCTTTGAGATGTGACTGGGGAAGCACAGAAGAGGGAGAAGCCAGCTAATTAGTGCTGAAAAACAGGAGGGGGCAGAGAGGGAGATGGGAGATGGAGGGAGAAGCAGAAAGAGAAAGAAACTGTCTGTGTGTGTGCATGTTTGTGTGTGTAATGGGAGGGAGGAGGGGGTGCAGATAGGTGTTTCGACTGAACTACTAATGAGGCATGTTTGGGGTGAGGGAGTGACAAGCTCATCAAAACGCCGCTTGCCAAGCGAGCCATTTCTCTCAAAGAGTTTGCCCGGCTACCTTTGAGCCCGATGCTGCCACTTAATGATGTGAAACAAGAGAGAGAGGGAGAAGTTGGGGTGAAATGTCAGTTTGCTTGCAGTTTAATGAGCTTGTTGTTGGATGCAGAAGAAGAAAGCACAGGGAAAAGAGCAACAGGAGATGCAGCCAGGATCTTCAACCCCCACATCCTCCTCTGAGCGATGACTTGCACCGCGATGAATGCATTAACTTTTGACACTCCAGTTTTGTAATGTTCCATGACTGTGGGATGTGAGTTTAAAAGTATTTACTACTTTTCATCTCAAACTTTGTTATTCACATGATATTTCTCTTTAATTTAAAAAGTGAAGAGCAGCTCCATTGAATTCTTCATAGTTCTTTGATAAACTTATTTTTGTCACTAAGTAAAATTTAGAAACACCCCTGCATAAAACACAGAGAGATAATAATAAATAGTAATAATAATATGTTTTATTTATAGAGCACTTTCCACATTACTCAAAGATGCTTAACAGAAACAAAAACAATGTCAGTCAAAGTCAATAGATCATACAGAATAAATAAAATCACAATCAGTAAAAGCAAGACAGACAGACAGACAAGCAAGACATTTGCATAAATCAAACATTTAAAGCAGATTTAAAAAGATCGGACAAGTGTGTCCCACTCATTACCAGGTTCTTGTGTTAAAAATGGAATTTCATGTATTCTTCTTTAACAAGATTGGCATATACAAGCAAATCTCTAGAAGACAGTAGGTTCAACCCAATATTCATAAACAATTTTGGCTCTGAACATTGCATAAATAAGTTACATTTGCATTTTGTAATGTAAAACAATGTTTCCCAACTGCTCCACTCATGAAGTCCAGATTTCTCCTCAGTCATGAGATCAAGGTCCACACATTAGATAAATTATCACATATTCAATTTTATTTCACAAAATGTAAACAACACGGCTTAGAACATGAAGAGATAAAACAAACTGCAAGAATAAGTGAAAAGGGCACCTCAAAATAAAAGCTCTGGACCAGAAATTCACTGTACTTCAAAATAAAGTGTCGTTTTTGTTTTGGTTTTTTTTGCAAATTTGACACGCTCTAGAGTCACTTGCTGCAACTTTTGGACGGCAACTCACCAGTTAGGAGCCATTTATGTAAAGGATATGATGAAACTTCACACTTTAACAATTCTGTGGTTAAGTTTAGGAATTAAAAACACTTAGGCCTAGTTAAGGTTAGGAAAAGATCATGCTTCTTTGTTGTATAGGGTTAGGGTTAAAAAACTGATAGAAAAACAAGGAGGGGACCCTACACAGCCTACACAGCTGCTGCAAACACAGCAATGACAATATGTACAAAAAGTATAAATGAAATGTATTGGTAGTTTGCCTCAACATATACGTACAATGCCAACATTTTTTTCTGGCAAATGGCCAGGTAGGCTTGTGAGCAGAGGGATGCTCGTCAAAATCTAGGAGGGTCTAATGCAAGAATAATTTTTTGCTTTGTGGTTTTAGATCTGAAAGCCAGTGACCCACGGTGCCAGAACATCAAAACTGCAGAAATCACGAGACTAATGATGTTTGAAACATCGGTCATGTTCTGCTGAGGGACCCATGGGTGATTTGAAATTGGTCTGTTGGGCGCCTTTTCCTTATAATGTTCAGTGAGTCACACACACAGAGTTTGGGGGTCATAGTGTCATGTAATGTGGAGCAGGTGGAGCAAATGCAGGAGACGACAGAAACTCAACAAGATCACTCTGTAATCAAGAGAAAAAGAAACTGAACATCACACGACCAAATCAATATCCAACGAAGACTGCACTGAAAACCAGGACTTAAATGCAGACTAGACTGACGAGGGGATGAAGTGCAGATAGAGAAAAAGGGCAGAGAAGCTCAGATGAGGGGAATCAGGTGATGAGGCAGAAGAACAGGCAGGGAGCTGATTGGCTGAGAGACACTGAGGAGCAGGAGGGACCAACGAGGCTGATGCAGAGCAGGTGTGTAGATGGTAAATGAGGGAGAGGCAGCACAGGAACACAGGAGGAGAAAAACACAGTTAACTGAAACCCAAAAACCAAGAAAACACAATCATCTCAATAATAATCTGACCAAGCAAAAAAAAAAAACAAAAACACAAATTTACTAATAAAAGCATTTGAAAAGAGTATTATACACTAGACCAGTCTTCCCAAAAAATCTGAAGAAATCAGAAATCAGGTGACAAGCAGTAATATATTGTATCTGTCCAAAAGGCATTATACTGGTATCAATATCGTGATATGACATTAGATATCTTTCTCTAGCTTATATTGTAACGGGTTGTATATATAACTGGGCTTGTTGTCCATATTGTAGCGGGTTGTATATTAAATTTGGGAAATCGTTTATGTGAATTAGTGTGTACTTCTCCCTACTCCTTTTGGAACATGTGATATTTAGGTTTGAGTGGCTCGAGTATTTGTTATTAACATTGATGTAAGGGGTTTGTATAGGCCTTTTTCTTTTTGGTCACTGAACTGGACTGTAAGGCTTGTTTGCTTTTATTTATTTATTTATTTTTTTGTTTATATGTATTTGCATAGTGTAGTATATTAAGTCGATAGGAAAATAGTGTTTTATAAGAAGCTGGAAATCCTTACTACTTCAGAAAGCTGCTTCTACTTTTTTTTTTTTCTGTTCTTCATTCTTACTACATAGTGCAAAGCTGTAATTGCTTGAACAAAAGAAAAGAGAATAGATTTCCCAGTCCACCAATAAAAGACCCAAATGTAACAACTGTTTTAAATACTCCCTGGTCAAAACCACTTGGCTAATGTTGAACGGGTAGAACATAAAACGATCAATTTAATTTGCCATCAATGTTCACGACATTAGGTTTTCATTCAGTCTTTAAAATGCACAATAAATTTATATTATCATTTTTAGGCTATAGTTCTTTTTACCAGGAATGGAAGGAAAACAACACAAAAAAGAAGCTGTTGCTTCCTTACTCCCTCCCGCTGTTCAACTTGGTACAATCCAGATTGTCAAGTGGCGCTCAGAAAACACATTAGATATCAAAGCAAAGGAGAAACCAAAGGAACATTATTGAAAACATCCTAAAAAGAGCAAATGTATTAATCAATCTAACTGGAATCAACATAAAAAAAAATTAAAGACCAAAAGCAAGACATCAAACTAAAGTAATCAATGTATTAAAAAGGGGAATTGTTTCATTAAAATATTCCTGGATAAATAAGTGATGTGAAAATGACCCCTTGGGGTGCTGCTGTTTGATTAACTCCATTTATATATGCCTGAAAGAACATTAAGCGCACACAAACAAAACACATTTGTAGATTGTTGTTTAGAGAAAAGCTGAAATTCAACCTGTCAAGAATTTCAGTAATTAGAAATAACTTCCAACGGCAGTGTCTCAGTGCTGCCGTATCTCTCTCACATAAAGACCCATCATCATTTCCTGCTCCCCTGTTGGCCAGAGAGAAAACACTCCCGCTCCTCTCACATGGGAGCCGCTGACCCCTGCATGACTTCATTCCAACTCTGGATTGTTTTCTATTGTGTTCATCAAGCAACAGGGATACAGGAGCTGCACTGTGAGCTGCCGGCACCAGTCAAGCCTTTAATACTGAGCTGGATTATAAGAAGTGAGGAAGAAAGTGATTCCTAATGGAACAAATGATGATGCCTTAAAAAGTGGGATTATTCCCTGTCTTTTATCTCTGCATGACTCATTTAGCAATTACTGCTGGTTATGTGCTTTGAGGAGGTTATATGAATAGCTTTACATTTTGAAAACAATGTTGGATTTTGAAAGGAGGGAAATGTATGAGGGCGCTAATTAAAATGTATGTATTCATACCAGTGGTGCATGATACCTGTAAGTGCCAATGTAACACATTTAGGAAAAAAAAGAATTATCTTATTTTAACCCTTTAACACCTGGATCAACATCTTTTTCTGCTCTGTGGATTTCTTTTGAAAACATGAGAAAAAAAACATAATGAGCTACTTGGCAAGAAGTATTTGGTTAGAAACTTGACAAGAAATTAGTTCAAGATGACCAAATGACTAGAAAATGAGGTAGGGGTGATTATTTGATGTCATCCAAAAGCAGTGAAAAATGCCCAAAAAACTACATTCATATGCCATTTTTGTTTCTTATTTTAATTTTCTTGTACATTTTAGCTCTTTTCTTGCAATTGTTGTTTGGCTTACTTTCAGATAATTTCCTTGTAACTTTTTACTAATTTCTTGCAAATTTTGGGCCACTTGTCTTCTTCCTCTGTTTTATTTTGACAGAAAACAAGACAGTTTTTTTGCCAGTTTTTGGTTGTAGCTATTATCTGCTGTCAGCTCAGTAGCATTTGACTTTTGGAACGTAGTGCATTAAAAAAATGCACATTAAACACCAGAGGCATAGGCACCAAATTCTGGGCCCTGTACATAAGCACTCTCTGTGGGCCCCAAGCCTTCCTCTATTGATCCATGGCTCTCTCATACACCTTTTGAATTTTTAATTTTTTTTTTCATGTTTACAATATTAGTTTATATTCTTTCCCTTTGCTTTTTCACCTTTTTTGGGACCACGTTTCCTTTTTTTAGGGACAGACATGACAGTGCACATTGGTACTTCAGCACCATAAACCCACTCATCTTCAGCTGCATGTAGAGATAAATCCTGATGCCAGGGCAGACTAAACCATTTTGCACCTTTAAGAGGTAAGTGACCCCTGGTTTCTGGCTGCAGTATAGGTCATAAAGTTCGCCCCTCCATGCTAGTGAATGGGACATAGGCCAAACTAAAAGCTCAAATTTTTCCCAAAGATGGTTTCTGTCACTGAAGGTAGTTCTCGTCACCCTGATGTTTGCTCAAGTGATAGTTTTTACGATGTTTGGTTTTTGTGAAATATTAAATTCCACCATGATTGACAGTCCACACACTTGCATTAAATGGGGCTGCTCGTGATTGGTAGGATGGTTGTTTTGGCGGGAACTCTCCCACTGCAGATATCGTTACTGTGCAGACTCCAGCTCCGAATGATGTCACCACTGCAAGATGGCAGCGGCCATATCTTTATCTAAAGTCTATGGTGCCACCAATGATCCTGCCCTGCCAGCTATTCTGTTTATACAGAGACCAGCGGTTACTACCTCCCATAGCGGTTCAAAGCAAGACAACTCTGTCTCACCAGTCTGTGATCGTACCTTATTTGCAGAACGCTATGGCGGCACAACGGCATAACATTTTCACCTTGAAAAGGCAGTGTAAAAGGGGCTTGTGTTTCAAAATCTCTAACCAAATTGTTTTTATGCCTAAACCAAACCTTAACCAAAGCATTACCAAATCATAAAACATAATTATTTAATGACAGTTATTTGTAACAGTTTGAAAGGCATTGACAAGCACTGTTGTCCTGCTGATGGGACTGTCAGATCAGAATATACTTATATGATCATTTTTGAACAACCTATTTGTTACTTAACTTGGAGGACTTGTTTGGACACACCAACGTCAAATAGCTTATTTCATTCTCATGATTTCTTTTTTGTATCACAACTAAACATTGTTGGAAAGTGAATTGAGGTGCAATTTACTGACATCACTTTACACGCTCTGTGTTTGCTGAGGATCAGGTTAGTAGTCACCTCTCACTGCTGTTTGGAGCTGCCAATATGCAAAGCTGGCAAGTGTAGCTTTAACGTCCTATAGCAGTAGGAACATAAGGGCTTCCAGGGGTTAGCATCCTGTCTGCAGCCTGGATACATCTGGTCCCATGGCAAACACAGAGAGACTCCTTTGTCAGTGGTTACAAAGGCAGAGAAGGAGAGAGGAAAGAGAGAAAGAGGGACTCTGCTGGCCTTCTTTTTAAAACCAATTCAAAAGGACTCTCTCTTCTGGAGTCCATTAGAATAGCAGAGTGTCTTCTTCAGTTGCAGAGAGGGACAAACAAATGTGCTCTGTGGCGGCTGCCAAATAACCTTGGCCACTGCTATTGAAATGGTGGTCAATCAAAAGAAAGGGAGAGAGATTTTGGAGAGGAGAGAAAGCTGTGAAGCAGAGGGGAGCTATTGCAATGGTGGAAAAAGACGGAATAAAGAAAATATAAAACATCTTAAGGAGAAGGCAAGGGTGTAAGAAATAGAAATCCAAGTAAAACCCTGAAATATAAGCAAGAAAGCAATGTATAAATCATTTTTTTTTAAAAAACAAAAAACCCAACAACAAAAAAAATGGTCAAAGGTGAGTCTCCTGTGGGGTGACAGTGAGTACATTTTCAAGCATAAAATAGTCTATTTTTTTCCTTTATTCTGAAAAAATATGACATCTCTACCAAGCTGTTTACATGTCTAATGAAACAAGAATATTCCACTAACACTCCTGTTCACATACAGCTCTCTGATTAGCATTTTGCACTCTGCACAGCACTCTGATTAGCATGTCCTAATGTATCGTTCACCACATCACCACATGTTTCTTTGCATCAAAATAGTGTTTTACATAGTTTCCAGACTTCTTGGACTCTGACTTTCTTTCCTTCACCTTCTCGAAAAGGTAACTGCTGCACATATTCAGAAACCTGTTGATATTTAAGTTTCATAAAGAAGCAGCAAAAGCAGCTGTGTTTCTTCCTCTGACCAGAAATGTGGTCTTTTCTTTTGCATGCATCTCTACACCAACTTTGCAAACTGTTGGCCAGTTGGTTTGTGTACAATGTATTCGTGACTGGCATATCCCTCATGTCTCACTCACAAAATGTTAAATTTGGACTAAAATGGAATATTTAAACATCTGCTGTTTATATGACCCACAACAAATTCAGAATATTATGCTATTTGGAATGATAGAGGAATATTGGTTTATTTGTAAGCGTAGCCACTGACTGAAAATCACACGACCGAATCGAGGATCCAACAAAGCAGAACTAAAAACCAGGACTTAAATAAGATAATCCTTTATTAGTCTCACATATTTGCAGTATTGCAGCAGCAAGGTGTGTGCAAGATAAGCAAGCAAAAGAACAATATACATAGTAAAAAACAAGGTGCAAACTCAACAGTTAAAAAATATTTACATCAGTTGCACATGGAAGACAAGTAGTAGTAAATACAAGTGCAGAGGATCAAGTTCAGCTGGAGAACAAAGGCAAAGAAGCTCAGGTGAGGGGAATCAGGTTATGAGGTAGAAGAACAGGCAGGGATCTGATTGGCTGAGAGAAACTGAGGAGCAGGGAGGACTAACGAGGCTGATGCAGAGCAGGTGTGTAGATGGGTATAGGAGGGCGAGGCAGAACAGTGAACTGAAACCCAAAAAACAAAAAAATACAATCTCCCTTTAATAACCTGGTAAAGTAAAAACAAACACAGACCTACTAATAATGGAAACTTAAATGAATCTTATACACTTAGTCCAGTCTTCTCAAAATCTATTATGCATTGAGGGCATTGAACACATCAAACCTTTGGTCAGAGGGCGGAACAAAATACAGAAACTTAATCAGAGGGATGCCTTTTTGATCCATCAGCTGGATGTTTTAATGAGGACATTGATTTCATATGTTTCCTGGGATTTGTCTTTTTTATTTTTTTTTTCATTCGCAATCTGTGTTTTATGGATTTATATACACATTTACATATTGTTTTGTGGTTCATTTGATTTCTTTATGTTTTGCTATTATGGTTTGTTATTCATCCAGTTTTTACCTGCACCATGTGGTTACGTGATCATTTCCTATTGTTCCCTGCCGCTGGAGGCTGGTGGAGCCATGTTCATAATGCAAATATTCCTGAAGCCCTGACGAAGACCGGTAGTGGTTGAAACATGTTGGCTTTTTTAAGGATTTAGCCACTATAAAAAAGGCTTTTTAATGTAATAGTAAAATGTACTCTTTTTTACACTTGTGTGTTGCGCCTGGATTTCCCTCTTGTTTGAGGCGTATTTTATATTTGCAGTTTCAGTTTGCACAATTTAAGGGTTAATGGAAACCCACATTCTTTCCGGACTTCATGTGACAAAACAGCCCAAACTGCATCCGTTTTACAACTAAACATGCGACTGTTAGTAACAGACTAAACATTGTTTTCATGTTGCTAGTCTGTTAATTTAACACATTTTGTGCCCACCACTACATTGTTTGTTCGAATTTGTTGAGATTTCTGTGACAATGTGTTGGAATTTGTTAAATTGCTAAGCAGGGCTGTTGTAAAAGGTGGAGAAAAAAAGCCTAAACATACAACAAACAAACATTGGTAGGGTTACAGGGCTGCTCCACTCATGGTACCACAGAAGTTGGCAGTGTGTCTCCTAGATGAGGAGAAAAGAAGACATAGATGTGTGTAGAATCTAAATGGAAAAAGCGGTGGCACTCAGCTGTAAACAGGTGACAGTGCTGGTGAGGGGCCAGACATGTGCCAGCCTCAAAAAAGGGTCAACGCAGCAGGGACAGAAAATCTCCCTGTGGTCCTGTTTACTGAGACAGAAAGGGAGAGAGAGACATAGAAAGAGACAGAGGGGGTACCGGCCCAGACGATCAATAGATGCCCTGAAAGAAGTTCTAACAGCATCAGAGATTTGAACCTGTAATGGGAGCCTTAAAAGGATTGGCTGCAGAATAAAGGAGCAGATGGAGAAAAAGAGACAGAGAAAATGCATTGAAAGGAAAGAAGCAGTCGAATTAAGAGAAATAAGAAAAAAAAAGAAAGAAGCTGGGATTGTTGAGGAAAGTGAAATTTGAAAGTGTTCTGTACCATCCGCCTTCCCTCCGCTCGCCCACTTCCTGGCCCTGTGGCAGAGGGGAAGAAATGAAAAAAAAAACCCTTAATGGATGAAAGCTTTCAAATGAACCTGTTACAGCAAAGTTGTTTTGCTCGGCCCGGTTTATATCCTCCTCGCCGTCCCTGTAAGAGTTTACTACGGCAATTAGGGATTTATATTTTCAGGGGAATTTTAATGCCATTTCAAAGGAAGAATTAATTAACAGTCAGCTTTAGCGTTTTTACACCAATTTCACACACCTTCAGTGGCAGTAATTGCTTCAGGGTTATATGAGAAATGTTCAAAGTACAATATCTTGTCATGCAATTAAAAAGGAATCTATTTTAGTGTTCGGGTATGCAAACTATTTATTTATTTATTTTTTGTGGCAGATGTTTGTTCCGTGTATTTATTTATGTGGTAGTGGCAAAGCACTGACCTCTGCTTCCTTATCAGCAACACAGAGAAAAATCAATCCCATCCTTTCCAATCTTGTTTTCTTTACACAGTAGCTGCTCAAATAAATAATATAGACCTGCAGTCATTTATGATTTATTACATGACATCATTAAAAACATTAAGAAAAATACACCAAAGAACTTCATCAGAGATACATGCACTAAACCAATATTCTCTTGTAGTCTTTTTAAGGTTGCAATCAAACAGAGGGATCACCACTTCGGCAGCTTCTTGCATATACATTACAATTGAAAAAAAAAGGCCTATGACTCTACACAGACCATACCTACCTTCCATACTATTTTTACCAATGATAAAAAATGACTATATTCCGTAATACAACCTTTCTACCTTGGAAATACAACATTTTGTGTATTACAAATCTTGTGTCTTGAGAAAAATAAACTATAGTCCTAGTCATTTAAATGAAGGGCTTGTTCTTAAATGTTATTTCATGGAATAGCAAAATCTATTATAGAAAAGATCCTGATAAAATGGAGTTTTGAAAAACTTCTAATACACCAGTACTTTAAACTCTAACCTTTAAACCTAATGCTAAAATACGGATTGGTCTTCAATTGAAAGTGACTTAGAAGTTGTAGAATACCGCCGCTTTTGCAGAGCTTTCAGTGTGAGACAGCGCCAAAAGCTGCTTTTTGTGTCCACACGATACGCCCCTGGACGGTGTCACATTGAAACCATGTACCCATGTTGCCTTATCCTAAAACCATCCCTGCCAGCATGTGCTTTTGTTTATGTCCCAGTGTTGGTTGCCATGTGCTTTTGTTGCATAAACATAACCATGCTTGGCAGATTTTGTCACCTGTAGATAAAGGCTAGCTGTTCCCCAGCTTGTGTTAAGGTGAACTAACTGGCTGCTTACTCTAGCTTTACATTTAATAGACGGACACAAGAGTGCTATTAATTTTCTTCTCTAACTTCTCTCAAGAAAGCACATACACTATTCAAAGACACACATGGACCCAAGTGATCTGGGTTTAAACATTTTACATCATGTACACAAAAGGACATCCTACTTAAAGAAGCATACGTGTTTAAAATATCAGTGGCTCTCATGATTTGTGAGTCTGAGTTATAATATTGCAATAAGTATATATTTCAGCATCAAGCCTAATTATTACAAAAATAATCTAATTTCTTATCACAAATTTTTACCACAATCCAAACGTTTATCTATCTTTTAGGTTATCATCTTTCTTTCTCTTGGTCCTGTTGTTTGGAGACAGTTAATAGGACATTTTTTTTGTTCTGATCATCCCTGAAGAATCCAATTACAGCGCTGTTTGGAGATCAGCGAGATTACAGTGTATCTAAGAAAAACAATCAGAGCCTATCTGATTCCCAGCTTTAGCAGGAGACACATCCCTGTAATGAAGTCTCTTATTTCTCCTCTTTCTCCCCCATCTCTCTTCTTTCCTTTATCTCCTTGCTGGCTCCTTTCCGCTTTATTTTGTCTTTCCGCGTCTGTCTCTGTCTTTTCTTCCTGTATTGGATTTCCGTTCCCTTTTTTAGTTCCCCTTTTGGTCCTTCTTTTTTCTTTTACTCTTTTTCTCTTATTCACTATTAATTCCTATTTATTTCCCTTCCTTTCTGTACTCCTTGCATTTTGTCTTTTACTTTCTTTAACCAACATGGGTCCACACACATCCCAAACTCATCCCTCTTCCTCTCCCCTGCATCATGCCTACCACACAGTATTGCCACTGGGGATTACTGTGGCAGGCCTGAAGGTGGTGCACATACACAGAGAGCTGACTGTGCCAGAGCGGGACTTTTTTTTTTTCTTTCCACCTCAATAATGAAAATATCACAGGAGACCCAGTGGGTGGCGATGACCTTTGAAGAGCGCTGCATTTTCGCCTCGCTTGCTCGCTCTTTCGTAAAATGCCCGGCCACCCGTCTCACCCACCCCCTTCCTCCGCCCCTGGGCAATGTGGCTCAGCAACTGCAACGCACTGAGAGCTTGTAGATCCATACTCAGTGTAAATAATTTATTGCTGGCTGAAAAGGGGAGCAGGAGGGAGAGCAATGCAGTGCAAAGAATGGTGACGATGATGGAATAAGTGAGTAAACCACGACAAGATAATAGGTTTACTGGAGATAAAAATGTGTCATAGATGTCAATAAAGTCTTAGTAATGTCACTTTAAAGAGCTTCAACCCTTTGACACCTGAGCAAATTGGCTTTAGTTCCTTAAAAAAAACATGGGAGGAAGGCTATGAGCAAGGAATAAGAAATGACCCAAAATTAGCAAGAAATTAGTAAAAATAAATAAATAAAAAAATAAGATAAATGACCTGAAAAAAACAACAAAGTCAAAACAAAGCAAAAAAAGAAAAGTAAGAGTAAAACAAAAGTGTTTCAAAAAATATAGTAATTCTGTCACATAATTTAAGATTTGTAATGTAAACATGTTTTTTCCCTAGCTTTTTAAAATTATTTTTCCCATTTTTTTTTTAATTTTCTGAATCTACTAACTTCTTGAAATTTGTGACACATTTCATACCAAGTTGCTCATTGCCCTGTTCCCCATGGTTTTTCTTTTCTTTTTTTAAAGAAAGAACACTATTTTTCTCAAATTTCAGAGGGTTAAATACCTGTGAAAAGTGTCTGAAAGCAGCAAAGGAAAAGTGATGTCCCCCCAGGTTTCAAAGGGTTAAACTATAAAACCCATATCGTATCTTTCTACCTTTTTTTTTTTTTTTCAATTCTCGTTGTATCCAAATGCTAAAAGTCAAACGTTCTCCATCAAAAAATACAGCAGCGGTGTGAGGTACATATCATGACATCGCGTGACATCACATCACCGCTGACTGCTGGTCCATAAACAGCGAACAGATGAATGCATTATTGGCACCATTATGTTGAAATGTCAGCGTCTCTGTGCGCCGTACAAAAAGGAAACCTGTCCTGTCAGCTCTCTGCAGGTAATTAATTGTCTCTACAGTTCAGATGTGTCACCAGGGTGGCACCATTTATATACTGATCCATGAAGTTTCTGTGGATATTTATGTTCCTCTATGTATCTGATAATCTTTCACTGTCTGAGTCAGTGTTTCCACTTTATTTCATATTACTTCTTGACTGAGAGCAGATTTGACTTTGGTTGTATAATATTTTGACGTATTGCAAACCACACAATAATCTGAAAGACTTGATGGACATAAGATGTCCTCACAGTTGACAACACAATAAGTTAAAACTGATATATTTTAGCTTGAGTGAGTACTTTATGTACTTGGAAAAAAAAAAGATGCCATGTTGGTTTGCACAACAGAATATGAAATAGAGATACAGACAAATTAATATTTGAAACCTGGATAGACATTAGTTTTTCTTGTGCTTGTACTTTTAACAAACATTTAAACCTTTGAACCCTAAGAAAAAAGGTTTATTCTCGATAAATAACAGGGGAAAAGGTAATTAGCAATTGCAACAAAATGGTAAAGGGTGATGAGAAAACCACATGAAAAGAAATATTAAAAAAGGAGAGGGAGAGAGAAAGAAAAATATGAAAAATTATCAAAGAAAGAAAAAAGGGGGAAATGTCCCAGAAACTATATTTATAATTATTAGTATTATATACTGAAAATATATTACCCAATTTATAATATATATATATATATTTTTAGGGACATTGTTTTTCATTTTCATTTTTTGCCCATTTTAAGGAAATTTCCCTGTAGTTATTTTGTAATTTGTTGCAAATTTTGGGGTAATTTCTTCTTAAATTGCTCAATGCCTTTGTCCCATGTTCTTGAAAGAAATCAAACCGTTTTGCTCAGTTTTCAAAGGGTTAAACTGGGTTTAAAAAATATCTCCAAAAAAAGTATAAAGATAGAAAGCATGTGCAAGATGATCTAATCTGCTGATTATTTTCTATTTTTATAGATAATTCTTTGGCCCATAAAATGGCAAAATAAAAGAGGTTACTATACATTTTCATGGACAGAATTTCAAAAATTTTCCATGACTTCTCAAGGACCCATAATGCTTTTTTCCCCCACTTTTTTTTCCCCTAGCCCCATCTGCCTGGCATTTTTCAAACATCGGACTCAAATTCTTTTCACATATATTTCAGTGAGCTGCCATACATGAAGGAATAGATGGGACATGGGAAAAAAATAAAGAAACGTGATTGTAAACAAAACACTGTCACACATCAATGCATATTAGAACTACGTTATCGGCTTTAAGATATTAATTTGCTGTACTTTTACATTAAGTGGATGGTTATCCTGGGAATATCATAGTAACAATTTCATTACAGACTACAAAATTCTATGATTTTTTCCAAAACTTTCAGTGATTTTTACTAAATCCATGACTTTTTCAGGCCTGGATAATGTGACTGTGAAATTCCATGACTTTTACAGGTTTTCCATGACAGTAGGAACCCTGAAAAAAAAAAGGCTATCACAGTTTCTGTTGCCTGAGCAGTCCAAACCCAAAGGTATCTAATTTTGAAGACTAGCATATGTGCACATAATTTTTTGGCACACTAGAATTCTTTATAGAACAATTTGAATTGCTTATTCACTCTTTTGCCAATTAATTTTCAGCTACAAACCATAACTTTAATTTCCTTTTGGCCAAGGGCAGAGGTTTCGTTTAAAAATTTGAGGTAAAACATGTGTAATAAGTCTGGAAATTGCTAAATTGTAATTTTTGCATTAAATTATTGTAGAAATGTCTTTAATATTTCCAGAAATAAAACTGTAATGTTTTTACTGGGCAGAGGACAAATGTACAGATTCTTAATCCTGCTCTTCCCTGCCCCCAATCCCCTGAAATCTGCACCTATGCTTTTGGCATACATTCTATACATTATGAAGTAATTGCACAATAAGATTACACCCGAAGTTCAAGTAAAATGCAGTTTTTCTCTTTCAAACTACAGTACCTTGTGCATACAAAAATCTCACCTTTTCTGTTATCACAGCCCTTCATATAATTACTTGATTTTAGTAATGTTAATAAATCAGCACTGCACCAATCTTTTTTAATCCAATTTGCCATAATCCTGTTACATGCAATCTGTTTCTGCCCAACCTCCGTGACCTATAGAGATTGATTGCCATATTGATGCCTGGCTCTTCTCTGCTGATCAATGGGCTGTAATGTTGATCAGTGGGCTCCATCAGCGATAAAGGTCAGAGGTGGAGGATAGTTGTCAATGGGAGCTGATAGAGATGAAAAAAATCTTGACAAGATTTTCTCTTCTTCTCTAATCCTCTTCTTTCCTTTCTCCTTTTCTTTTTTCTATTTTCTCCAATTTTCTCCTCTCCTCTTGTTCTTTTTTTATTTTCTCTACTCTTTTCTTCCTCAGCCCCACAAGAAAAAAGGACATAACATACTTGTAATTTTGCATTATTTTTTTTAAAATTGTGAACCCATTTCTTTAATTTCATAATTTGAAAAGTGCCCTTTTTAAAGCAACTCATAGTGAGAAACCTAATTCATAACGACATCATAGTTTACTCCAACATAATATAAGCATTTCACCCAAATCAAATATACAAGAATCTTTGTAAATATACAGACTCTTATTTAATGTCTGCATGCCGCTGTCTTGAATCCCACTCTGACTGTACAGCAAAACATATTGTGTGATGCCGGGCTTTATCCCTGGGTAGTTATCCTCCATTACTATGTAATGATATTCATGAGCTGGGCCCACCATACGGCCGTGTGAGTGTTGTATGTGTTTCATGCTATAGATCCAGCCAGCGTCTCCTCAGGGCCATTAGGCTGAGGCCTAATGACCGAGGCCGAGCTAATCCCCTGGAGGAACACGCACCACGCTCTCCTTTGTAGGTGAAAGGCTCTGATGAGGCCTTTGAAGGAATGTCACACTGGTGTCTCACTGTATGTCGCCTCTGGCTCACCCCTCACACACACACACACACACACACACACACGGCCTGCCCTGCAGACATATAGACGGAAATGCACACAAACATGGAGGTGAACATCCCTCTATCTGCATCATTCATAGATAAACACACATACACACATACACACACACACACACACACAGAGGGGCCCTCACAGTAGGGGCCGCAGTAATAGGCACCCTGCCATCTGGAGACCCTGTCCAGGGGGCCGTAAACAATAGAGCCAACTCAATATGGCAGAAGACATCATCAGTGTACACGAATGTGTGTGTGTGTGTGTGTGTGTGTGTGTGTGTGTGTGTGTGTGTGTGCTTTTAATATAATGGGAGGACGGCACCGGATCTTCCCCACCTAAACCAATGTTTTCTCACCCCCTGCATCCACCCCGAGGCTGTTAGGTACTGCTGCTCTTAATAGGACAATTCTGAATAATGTAGAAACTCATTTATTCAATACTTGGAGCTGGACAGTGTGTGTGTGTGTGTGTGTGTGTGAGAAAGAGCATCTGTGTCCAAAACATACGCTTCTCTCTGTGTATAATATGTACTGGTACACCATCTTTCTCACTGTAAAACCTGACCTGATTCTGCTTAACAAATCTAGGAAACTGATCGCCTTGAAAAAAAAATCTAAGTAAATATATCAATTAGTCTTAATTTATGTTAACTTTATTAAAATTGAGTCATTTTACTTAATTTTGTGAAGTTGTTGCAACTTAAAAATAACAAGTTTAATGAAATCGATCTCTCTAGGTTTGAGCATTTTCAGTAAACCCAAGATTACCATGTTATATTCTGCTGGTTGCAAACTAGTCAGTCATATTTGTATTTTCTTAAAGAACTCGCAGATCTCCTAACTTCATCATTTGCAATAATTCAGTTTGTCATGATTAAATTACTTTTCTCATACTTAGAAAGAATATGGTAATTCCAAGTGGCATTTTTAAATTGCAGCAACTTCACCAAATTAAGTAAATACAGCATTTTTTTTAGTAAACTTAAAACATAGATATAAAGTAAACATACATTAATTATAATTGTTATATTAATCCTTTTTCAAGGCAATCGTATTCCAAGATTATTTTATGCAAGATCAAATTGTCAGATTTCACCCTTTAAGCCTGTCTCGTTTTTACGGTGTTACAGTTGATTTTAATATTTAGCATATTCATTTGATTTTCACTGTTTTCTGTACAGTCTGTTTTTAAATGTCTGATATGGATTCGGTGAGGAGCGCTGCACTTGCAACCATGGTAGCCACTAATTGAAACAAAAGAAGCCTTCTTCAGGAGACCAATATTGAAGAGAGCCAGATGCAGACTCAATCAGTTCTCCATGGAAAAACACCCACTTTGTGTTGCTCGGCTCTTGTCTAATATGGATATATAGCAACTTGAAATTTTATATCATTTTTTATATTTTCTAAAATACATAAACCTGCAGTATTTCATGACTGTTTCCTTATCAAATCTAATGTTTTATTTCCCAAGTGCCCCATTCAACTGTGCAATAACCCCTCCTGTTAGCCGCCATGTCTCGACATCTTGACATGTATTCAAAAAAGCAGCGGCGTGTTTTTATTTTTCAGAATCAAGAGCAGGATCTTTTGGTGATTTTCTTTAAGGTGCAGAATACTAATAACCATTTATCCTTTGTCCCTGTTCCATATATGAAAAATAATTGTCATAACCAAACCCCCCCTTCCCCCCGAGCCTTTTATGAAAATCAGATCTAGAGAGCGCCTAATTAGGCGTGATTCACGGTAAAGGAAGGGGAAAGAGAGGAATGTGAATAAATTGAGACCGGGAGGAGGAGAGAAAGGAGCGACAGACTGGTGATTAATGTGAAGGCTGTGATGCACGTCAACGGGGAGACAAATGAAAGGAAGGGGAGAGATTTTCTTTGAAAAGGAAAAGAGGACACAAGCTAGTAAAATTTTAGCCTCCAATCTGGCCAAAACCACACATAAACACAGTGCCCGAACGTCAGATTCTAATAGATTTCAGATCATATTATATTTGATGTTCTACATGTATTTTTAGTTTGCAATATGCAATACTTTTTTCAGTATTTGCATATATTACTGAGTAATCGTCTTCATCTGAAAGGTCCAGGATCTGGGGGGATATTTTGCCAGACATGAAACATAATAAAATAATGTTTTCCTTAGTGTGTAATCACCTGAAAATAAGAATCATTGTGAGTTTGTTTCCTTTCCTTGTTTCTCTCAGTATGGCCATTCGCATTTTCACTTCAGCCAATGTAGTTAGAAGCCCATCTGCAACGAGCAGTGTCAGGAAAACACTGTGTTGCAATATGAAACTGCTTTATTTATTTAGGGTTTTTTTTTTTTTTTTTTACCAATTTTATTTCACCTGGTCTGCTTGTTTTGGATATAAAGAGACCTCTGCAGATGATTCAGCCTTTAGTAAAAACCTACTGAACAGTAAACACTGAAGGAATTCTAAGCAGTAGAAGTTTCAGCTGGTTGCATATCTGCAATCCTCTCAGACAGACACAACTACATCTCCCTAAATCTGACAAATTAACCTTTAAATTGGAACATTGCTAGCGGTTTTTCACCTTTTTGACTCCTAAAAAAGATCATTTTTTTAATAGGTTAAATATGCTCGTGTGTTCTGACCAGCTCAACCAAAGAGCATTTCTTTAAACTGAATCATCTTTAGAGGCCTGAAAATGTAAAATTATCCATTCATAAATGATTTTAATTTTGTGAAACATTATTTTTTATGCATTCTTATGCTTTTATTCAGCTCACAGAACACATGAGCACATTTTTCTTGTGAGCGCTTAGTGGGATCCTAACACCCATCACAAGATGTATTTTGTAGATTACATTGTTATCTACTTTACTGTTCAGGACACCATCTAAAGAAACACACAGAGCACATAGGAAAGGATAAATTCAAGGTATCCTATTGTGAGCTGCATCAGAGGACTAACTGACCAGCTCTTATGAACCTCCCTAGTGACCATGTCACGAGCTGTCCTGCTGACTGACCAGCTGAATATAACCACTGTAAATGCTTTGCTTTGTCGTGAGTGCACTTTGCATGCTTTCTAACCCGGGAATGGCTTTTTGTTGCCTGCTGGATCAAAGTAACTCAGTAACTGAGCTGCTGCTGTATCTACTGACTGAACAACTGACTGGCTGCTTTGCTGGCTGCTTGCAGCTCCTTCAGTAATCAGCAGTGCTGCTCTGGTTCGCCTGCAGTACTAATTGACGGAGGAATCGCAGGAGTCCTCTCCCCCACCACTAATGGGAGTCTCTCTCTTTCTCTGTCTGATTCACCTCATTATAAAGGGAACGTTCAGGTTTCACACAGCACAACCTTAACTATTGTTTCCCAAGAACTGCTTTTGCAGTTCTTGTGGGAAACAATAGTTTTCAACCTTAACAATAGTTAAGGTTGAAAACTATTATATGGGAAACTATTCTTGATTTTAGATAAAGCTTAAAAGTAATCTTTAAATGTAGCCTTTGAAGACAATATTTTAGAGCAGAAATTGTCTAATGTGTCATTTGTAAATGACAGATTTACTGATATTCAGTCCATGTTGTCACATTATATACAGTCCTTTCTCACTCTGAACTCGTCAAATAGCTCAGCTTTCTCAGTGCTGTTGGCGTATGAGCGTGACACCAAAAGCCACCTTGCACTTCCAACTGGAATATGGCTGGACAATGTCAGGTGAGAACGCACTTGGACAGATCCAGTGGCGTTGTTATTAAACGCCGGCGGATGGCCGGATGGCCAGATGGCACTGGTCGCATGCACATGTAACACTGAGAAACAGCATCAGGCGATAATGCTGCTGGTAACCATGTAATATACGGAACTCAAGTGCGCTTATAGGGCGGGCAGGAGGAGGATGGGTCCAACAACCAAATGACATTTTAATGTGGGATTCCAGTGCTTCCCCTAAGGATGTGTGTCTCTGTATGTGTGTCTTGGGTTCGTCTATGCTTTACCATAAACCTCTTTTGCATGAACCATTGTGACAGTCTGCATGTGCTGTTGTGTAAACAAAAGGACTGTGCTGCTTTATCCCAACATGTCATCCAAGCATTTGTTGACATCACTGTAACGGGCTGGTCATCCCCACCATGGCGTCATCCCACCATGATGTCATCCCCACATGTGCAATCATGTTGAAATCACGTTAACGGCATCACAGAGCATAAACAGCTGGCGCTGAAGGATAAGTAAAACGTCATAAGTAGACGCAGAAGGTCACTGACAGAGCTGCACCATGTGACGAGTTGGGATGAGAACGTGTTGTTATATCCCAGTGGCAAGGTGGTTGTTGGTTGGAGTGAGACATCCTGGTGGGCTGCTACTGTTTGCAAATACAAGTTAACCTCGTCGTAGGCTGAGCAGACAGAAGAGTGCATGTTCATATCCATGTTTAAACACACATTTCTTAGATTATAAGCAAATCCACAATAAGGCAGTAAACAAGCTGCCCTTTCCCAAAGTGGTACAGTCCAACTTGACCTGACCTGTGGAGAGATAGTTAGCATAGATACTGATGCAGGATGCTGCCCAGTGCACTGAATTCATAATGTGGCTGTGAGCAGTGGAAGTGAAAATGAAGTTGTCACAAAATGCTAAATTATCAAACATTTTGCGACTGCTACATTTTAAACACACTAGACTTTCTCATAAATTCGCACTGTAAGTCCAGAATAGTCTTGGTGTCTGAAAAACACCAAACAGCCTAGTGGGACAGTGGGATAAGACAAGGCAGGAAGACAGAGAGACGGATACATTTATTTTTCAAGATTTTCTCGTAACACTTTACTTTAATCCACGATTAAGCTTTTATAGACATTATTAAAACATTTAATAAATGGTTTATAACACACCATAGTGTAGGTGTTAGTCACTGTAAGTGTTTATTAACTTTGTTTTAACAACTTCAACTCCTTCAGTTGGCGTATGATAAATGACAGAATTACTATTGCATTACTATTGCAACAACACATCATCAGTAGGGTAAAACTAACCTGTCTCACGACGGTCTAAACCCAGCTCACGTTCCCTATTAGTGGGTGAACAATCCAACACTTGGTGAATTCTGCTTCACAATGATAGGAGGAGCCGACGTCATTTGTCAATTTGTCAAATCAATGTATTTTTAAAATGGGTTTGTGGTTAGAAACCTGAAATAATGTCTGTGGTTAACACAAGCTTAAGAGACTTTTATGTTTTGTTATACAATTTAAGTATGTCAGCAAATACCCGACTCGTGAGTTTTGAAGCCTTAATCTGTCTCAAAGTGGCTAAAATGTCTGGCTGGCTGGCTGGCTGGTAATTACAAATGGGTGCTTTAAAAAGTGCTTATATCAGCTTACACACTAATTACTAAATGCATACATTGTAATCTGTTATAAACCATTTTTAAATGTCATATAGTGCATATATTTGCTGTGTATGCAGATTTTGTTAAGGTAGCAGACGGTATGGAATTCATGTAAGATTATGTGTTGTTTTTAATTGATTATTCAGATGTTTTTTTGGGTTGCCCCTGCTACATCCTGTCAGGTTATGGCCACCTCTTTCCCTGTGATGACTCAGCACACTAAGGTTAAAACTGTCACATGGCATCAAACATTTTTCAGTTTTATGAATAGTAGACCATTTGATCAACACCTCTTTATTCAAAGAAAGCAGTCCGTAGTAACTCACTGCGTCTCTTCTTCTTTAGTACTTTAGGGTCACATTCATGGCTCCTCATCCCGCATACCCACAATGCCTCTGTTTCCTCTGATCAGCAGCAGGCTTCAGCCGCGTGCGTTCGTTAGAAGTGCCGTCAACTCCGGGGAGTGATCAGTGTTCCTTTTCTAGGTCACTGGTTATGCGATGCGTCGAGCCACTGGGATCCACTCACACTCCTCTTCTCCCTCCGCTGGAGAAGCCAGCCACATCTCCAATTAAACCACCCTCCACTGGCTACACCCATCCGCCATCGGATCTGGAGCAGTCATCTTGCATTCAGACGTCTTCCCTCACACTCTGCAACCCGAGTCCCTGAAGATGCCGGGGAGAGACAAGGAAAGATTGTTTCCTGATTGCCGGCAAGAGGAAAAAGGGGGAAGGTTTTTGAAATATTTAACAGCGAAGCGGTCTCGCTGGAACGTTGAGGATTTGTTTTGTTTTATATTTGATGTTGGTAAACTTTGGAGGTACACCGGTCTTCCATTTAAATCACAGAGATGTCACAGTCAATGAGAATTCACTGTGACTCCACGCATGACTTTTTCAACGCTGCTGCGACTTGGGAAAGACAGGGGGAATGTTTACATGGCATCTGCTCATGAGGGAGAAGTCTAATTTATGCAGCAAGTTACTGTTTAATTCAAAGGATTAGAGCTTTCTAACTTCTAGAAACTGTAGTTAAGGATTGACAGTGTTTACCAGACCATAGAGCTATTATATAGTCCACTAAACCTTTTTGTGATAATGACACAAATAATTATAGTTAATTTTTCGATAGCTTTTTTAGTGTAATATAATCTCAGGTTGTGCAGTCAACCTGAAACAGCAGGGCTTCTTTCTAGGCTCAGTCTTAAATTGACAATATTCACAGAGGGAAAATGCATCAAGTGCAGTCATAGCTGCTGCCATGAAGGTTTCACCATACAGAGGAACGCTCCAAACCCCTTAGTGGGAGGTGGTAAACCCTCTGTGTGTGACTCTGTGTCAGTGCTGATATATTAGGCCTCGTTTAGACAAGAATGACCCTTCTAAAATCAGAAAAGTCTTTCCTTTGCATTAAAAAAAAGCATGATAACTGATAATAACTGATGATAACATTATGAAAACAATCCTTGCATCCATGGATCCGCGAAAACAACCAAATTCACTGTAGTGTGCATGCCAGGCCAGTAGTTGGTGGTGTAAGTTTCTTAATGACACACCACAGAAGAACACTACATGCCTGCACATTATTTTCTGCAGAACAGTGAATATAAAGAAACCCATGCTGATCACAGTAGTGGTGCAAAAAATCTACACTTTGCAGGATTAGCGTTAATATACTCAGTAGAGTCAGCAGCACGAACACAGCTTGGTAATCCGCCGTTGTTGTTATTGTTGTCCTCCTACTTGTGCGTGGCTATTTGTAATGCGAAAGGGAAGTGCAGCCGTGATGTCACTGTTCTCCTAGGATTCGTGCATTGCTAGTTTACACGTTGACAGTGGGGGTGGCGTTTTCAAAAGATTACACTCTGGAGCTCAGTATCAAAAGTTTGCATTTAAGGCCCCCAAAATGCCGTTATTGTTTGAACAAAAGGGCAAACTGCAATAAAAGTCAAACATTTCATGCAAAAATCGTTGTCGTGTAAGCAGCCTCTTATATTTCACTATCTGTAATTTCTGTCCTGCTACATTCTTAAACCTACATTAACTGAATGTTTTAGGCCACTCGGAGATGTAATATCAAAGTTGTCTGCTTGTGTTATCGTACTCCAACAGAGCTTGTTGGATGGTTGACTAGATTTGCACTGTAAACTCCCTCCCCCAGACCTTTCTGACATCAGATTAGGGGGGCTGTGTTGGTCGCAGTTTTCAGCACACGGTTATTGTTGTGAAACAGTCACAGTTGCACCAAAACGACACGGTTAGGGTGCGACAAAATTTATTGGTTAGATTTAGATAAAAAACACAATGGTTTGAAGTAAAATAATGTATGTTAACAAGGCAAAGAAATGCGACATATTGCAAGAGACATACATCATGTGTGCCCAAAAGTAGTGCAATTGTTATAATTTTATCGAATCTGTCTATAAAGTAATCACCATGTGTAGATCTTTAACTGTAAAATGACCCTCCCCCACATACCCACATACAATACAAAGGAAGTGACCTCAGTGGTAGCCATGATTATGTGTTTTATTCAAATTAAACCAAAGGGGAATGTATCACTTTGTCCTTGAAGTCATCTGATTTAAACTCATATAGATTATATATACACTCATCAATTCAAGTCAAGTTATTAAAAAAACAAAACAAAACAAAAAAAAAACACAACAGCTGCATGAGTGAGGCGTCTCTTGGTAACCATAGCAATGGCTGTTCCCTGATGAAGATAAAGAGAGTTTGCAGACTGTACCTGCTAATTTATTCCCTGCTCCCTTATACGGAGGGTCCTCCACAGCTGTGAGAGTGACTTGTTGTTGTTGACACTGTATGTTTTTATCTATCAAACATAACATCACATTGTTGTTACTGGAAATTTCTGTCTGAAAAGTTCATATTGGTCTTTTCAGGGTTACTGAAAATGTGTTCTGGCAATCAAACATCTGTAGACACTGTGTATCACTTATCATTTGATGCATTGTCTGCTTGTTTTAATTTAACAATATTTTTATTGAAGTTTTAAGTGCACATCAAAACACACACATAAGTATGGAAATATATATCCCCTCACACAGTCACACACTCCCACAGACAAGAAAAACAAAAAAACAATGACAGTAACAATTATAATACTAATAATGATATCAGATTACAACTCAACTGAAATACATGAATAATGAATTAGATTAAATAAATAACAATAATAAAAAAATAATGCCATAAAAAATAAAAAATGAATATAATAAAATAGAAGTGAATAAAAAATAAAAATTAAATAGATAGTATAAATAGATAGATAATATAACAAACATCAAAGTAATACAATAAAGTGAGATAAAATATAGTAAATAAGATAAAAGTAAGGATCAATACTTTCATGTTATCCATATAAAATCTCCCTTTCAGTCAGTGATACATGCCTCATTGGTCAAGAAGGAAATAAATGAGTTCCAAATACAAACAAACTTCTTTTGGTTACCTTTAACAATAAATGTCAACCTCTCAAGCCCAGGACATGTAATCAACTCCTTTTTCCACGTTCCATGCGATGGTAATTCTACATTTTTAAAACATAGTGCAATCATTCTTCTTGCACGGGGAAGTCTAAAATCAATCATTTTAATTTGCCTTATTGTTCTGTTAAAGTCTTTGGGATATATTCCAAGTATATACATTTTTGGCCTTAATGGAATATTACTTTTAACCATCTGTGATAAAAAATTAACTACATTTTCCCGAAATACTGATGATGCTTTGTCTATTTAGTGTTTTTACACTGTTATCACTTTAAAAACTGTAATAAGTGTAAAGGTGGCCTCGTGCACACAGTCAGGCCCTGGGAAAGATGTGAAACACGAGTGTCAACATCTCTGTTGTTCCATCCGGGAATTTCGTCTCTATCCTATTTTCACCTCAGCTAACCTGCAGGAACAGATGTCTCTCCTACACACCATTTGGAATGGGACACTTTTTTTTCAAATCACCTAATTGTTATTCATTTTGGAAAGGCTTCAGATGTTTGCTCAGCTTCAATTCCCTCAGACTACCTGCACTCCAATAAGTCGACTCAACAGTGTTTGACAAAGCCTCAGGACTCTCTGCTGTCTGCGGCAAACTTTCTCCTTTGAACTTACGCTCTGTTAAAGTCACACAGGGAAACATTTGTGTGTAGCTCTGATTGGTGCACTGCTCATTTTACAGAAACACCTCAGTGTGTTAATATAATTGAACTGCCTTTGGGTAACCGACACATTTATGTATATTTATGAATTTATGAATTTAAGTCATCTTCTCTTCAGTACATGTGTATGCTCTTAATACAGTACAAGTGAGTGCAGAAAATATTCACATTGTAAATCAAAACCAAGAAAATGCGGGCTGTTGTTTTACATATATTATTTAACCTTATGTATTAATAACGCTGAAACACAGTTCATTGCGCTGATCCCTAAATTTGATGACTTTATATTGTGATATATGTCCACATGTAAAGAAAAAATAATCAAATTCTGCTCTATTATACTATATTATGAGTAGTGGTGGAAAGTAACTTACAGCTACATTTACTGCAGTTTTAGGTACATTACTTGAGTATGCCCATGTCATGCTACTTTTTAATTTCTATTTCCAAGATGAGATTTCAGAGGTAATTATTGTATTGTTTTGACACTATTTGATGGCTATGATACTAGAACTTTGTAGTTTCAGATTTCACACACTCTTTACACAGCAAAAAAATACATTTTACCAAGTTTTTTTATTTATCTATTTATTTGTTTGTCTGTGATTGCATACTAAAAGTTGGATTTGGATTTTTTTGCATAAATATTGGGTATAATATATTTTAATCAATGCCTTAGGAACATCTCAGCAAGGTGTTATGTCATCTACTTTGGGCCAGTTATCCACAGGAATTTAAAAAACAACAAAAAAACACCCACACACAGCAAAGTGAACCCATGAATAAGAGGCACATTTGTGGAGCTTTTAACAGAACAGAATTCCTGCGTGGCGCCACGTTATAGCTGCACTACAAACAGCCTGAATCCTGGTCTACACTATTAGAGAGGCTGCACGGCTGTGGCAGCAGCAGAGATGAAGGGCCATCAGGGGAATTCATCCCTCCATCCAACCCTATTGGGGGGAGGCTGCTTTTACTAACAGCCTCTGAAGCAAGAGCAGGGGGTTCTCATCTAAATATTAATAATGCCTCAGTGGTGCACCCACATATACAAAGAAAAAAATCAAGAGGGGACAAGACAGGGTGGAAGGGCAGAATCTAATTAATAAAAGCTGGCTAATAACTTCAGCATTGTGTTATCATCGTGATGTGACAGCCTCGGCCATGACGGCTCCGAAACAGTTCTGTATAGGAAAGAAAGAAACCCAGGAGTGCCCCGCATCACATGATGAATGGACTGAAATTGAGAGCAATCTTGCATTCATAAACACTTATAGCAAGCATAGAATTGCAGCTCTGATTTGTTTGGAAGCAGGTGAAAAAATCATTTTTTCCCTAAAACTAGATAATGGCTTTTTCCATTTGTGAGCGGCGTATTATGCTAATATGATATGGCTGTATCTGTCATTTACTTGGAGTGTTTGTCTTTGTACTTGGCAGTCTTTGTGTGTTTGTCAGCAGTGTGCGTGACTGTGTACATGCAGAGGTGAATGCATGTGTGTGTGTGAGTTGTTTTTGTGCTGTGTGTAGGTTGCATACCCAGTTTCAGTCTTGTTTTGGGGCCATTGATAATTCCTCCATTTACTAACTGGAAAATAGCTAATTAAAACCCACTTCAACTAACAGGCTGTCTGGGACACCGCTAATGTCGCTGTGTGCTAATGCCTGCTTGCCATTTCCGCTCCCTTACACCATAATCAGTGACTGTTTCCCACCTCCCCGCGCTGCACATAATCATTCAGATGCAGGGAATACTGCACTGTAAGTACATACAGTAACAGGGAGTCCTTTGTCACTTTATTCCATCATGCTTCTGCCCGCTATTTTTGCTGCTTGTCACCATAATCAGAGTTTCTTGTGTTTCACTGCTTGCATCAGGAATGCAGACGCACAATACGACACTTGTTTTGTTCTAGTGTTGGTTCTTCTAAAGATTCTCTGCTCTTTAAGCTAGTAAAAGATGTCCAAAGGGCTATATTTATACTTATCATAAAATTATGCTGAAAATTATTTCTCTAAATTATTATAATTTTTAAGCAGTTTTTTAATGTCCTTTCATTGTGGTTTTATTTTATTTTATTGCTAATTTTTTAGATAATCTGTTTGTAATTTTTACTAATTTCTTGCAAATTTTTGGGTCATTTCCTCTTTTTGTGCTCAATGCTTTCTTCCCGTGTTTTTGAAAGAAATCGAGCCACTCTGTTTGTTGAAACAGGTATGCATCAGCTTTCTGTCTACAGACGTCACCACCACTGACACATTTCCTCTGAACAGTAACATTTAAAAAAGTTTTTCCAAATTTTACTAATTTTCTGCAATTTGTGGGACATTTCTTTCCAAGTTGCTCATTGCCATATTTCTCATATTTCAAAAGTTTAAACTCTTGTGAAAGGCATCGGAATGCAGTTCAAGAAAAGTGATGTTGATCCAGGTTTCAAAGGGTTAACCATTCTGGCTCCACACAGGTTTGCATTCATGATAAGTGTGTGAGGGGCAAAAGATATAATGAAAAAATTATGTTTTGATATCCCATCAGGTCAGTCGACATTGGTTAGGATACAGATGTCATGTCCTAAAATAAGTGGCACACAATTTATCTAAATTATTGATTAGTAAGATTGTCTTATTTTGACAATAGTTTGTAAAAATATAATATAAATAAGAAAATCTCATAGAAATGAAAGATTTTATTTGAATTAGGGCCTAAACCAGGGTACAGAGACCCTTACTGTTGTGATTCCCAATATGGTTGAGAGAAAATTGTGTTTATTGTTTCAGACTTATTGTCTGCTGTGTCCTGATTTCTTCAGACTTTTGGTAAGAGTGGACGTTTTTCCACTTGGTGGGCTTATTGTTTGTAAGATTGTGGGTTTTTGGGGTTTTTTTTGGGTTGCAGTTTACTGTTTTTTTTCTCCTGTGTTCCTGTGCTGCCTTTCCCTGATTACCACATTTACACTCCTGCTCTGCATCAGCCTCGTTAGTCCTCCCTGCTCCTCAGTTTCTCTCAGCCAATCAGCTCCCTGCCTGTTCTTCTGCCTCATCACCTTATTCTCCTCACCTGAGCTTCTCTGCCTTTGTTCTCCAGCTGCACTTCATCCCCTTATCAGTCTAGCTTGTATTTAAGTCCTGGTTTTTAGTTCAGTCCTTGTTGCATCGTTGATTTGGTTGTGTAACATTCATTTAGTGTTTCTTTGGATTAAAGCATGGGCCTTTTGAGGTCTTGTTGCATTCACACGTGTTCTGCATTTCATGACACTTTTATCTTGTGAAATGCTGTGTATTTTCACCTCTATTGGGGTTTCTTAAAAGCATTCTATGACACAATCTGAGAAGTTAAAATCATTCTGTAGTTGAACTGCTCGAGACTCATGGCCACTTTTAGCCAAAACTTGTGATGAAGGGTCACAAGTGGGTGATGCTTCATTCCAGCAGTTTCTTACAGCACCTCCATAAAAATGTTGGAGGACTCAGTGAAAAAATTAAGCAGCATGAACTTAGATATCTTGACCTAATTCCTTGATATGGGAAACACTGGATCCCACATATCCCCTGTTATGCAAAAGCATCTTTCATTAGACCCTTCTTTTCTTGAGAATGGAAATCCTATCTCCCTGAAATGATGCTTGTATGTTAGAGTTTTCCTCATAACACTATTGTGGCAATAAATGTAAAAAATAAAGTAATAATATATAAATGAAATAATATATTAAAATATATAATAATAAAATAAATATGTTACCCATACACACATACATACATCGTGTCTTATTTGGGGAACAAAATTAGTGAAATGAGATGCTGATACATTTCCCATTTATCTCACTGAATGAGAGAATTAATTGTCAACTTGTTGCTATCATATCACGTGTGTACTGAAGGTGAAAATTTCCCATATAGACAAAACGGTATAGCTGTGGAGCTCATACTGAGAGAAACATATGGTATCTCACTAATTTCCTTCAGAGAATACAATATTTAGGTACCGTCTCTGCACAATCAAGCTGGATTCCAGCCTGATTTCACTCAGCAAATTGAAAATCCTCATTAAAATAATCCTACATGAACATACACAAATGCAACTGCTCGGAGAATAGATAATTTGTTTGAAAAGTCAGGTATTGTTTTCTGGCATTTCCCTGTTATCACGGCTTGGCCCCCAGAGGCTGTGGGAGGAAATGCACAGAGCCTGCGCTGCTTTTGTTAATTAAAGCTGTCAATCAATTCCTTTTTTTGGTTTGTTTTTCTCTCTCCGGATCTGTTTGTGTCACTCTGATCAAAGCTGTGATGAAAAGAGAAGCCCATTTCTTCAAGTAAACAACAGAATTTTTCATGTCTTTTTAATGCAAGACTCTTTAATGCAAACTTTTGCTGTGTTCAAAGTTTTTTTGTTTTTCATCTCTGTGTTATTGTATCTTCATCTTTTATTCATCTCTTTTTCTCTCAGTAGGTTCAGCCACTAGCAAAAAAACATTTGGGTTCATTGCACAGTACTTGTAACACAAAGGAATATTGTTTTCTCCATTTGAGATGGAGAAAGTTGTTGAATCTGTGATTCATGAGACAATACGCTCCCCTTCCAGCCAGAACTACCTTTAGTCTAAATGTTTTGAATAGAACACATTTGATATCTTAAAAAAATACCAGTGCAGTTTCAATTTAATGCATTTGTGACCATTGTGGACTGTAGAGATTGATCACTATTATTTAACATCATTAAATTACATAAATCAACCACAAAAACATTCCATGTTTGGGTGTGACTATCACTCTTCGCTCTATTGTTCAGTAGATTGCTACTGAGAAAAGAGAAATGAAGCAAAAGATTGCTGAGTAAACACGAGAGCAGACCAAGAGAGAAAACACACTGCACCTTAGAAAAATGACCTTACTATAGAAGAGAAGGAAAAAGTGCCCTCAGGTGTGCACATGCATATAAATGTAGATGTACATTTGTTTAAAAAAAATGCACACCGTTCTGTGGGTTGGTACAACATGTGCAGATACTGTGATTTACATGTTTTGTTTGTGTGAAAGCATGTACACGCAAAAAAACAGTTTATTTTGTATTTGTGAGAGCATGTCTGTGTATTTATATAAATAGGTTTGTGTGTAGGTACATATTAGAGAGATACATATGTATGTATAGAGTGTGTACTAATGCTATTTGTTCCTATTGGATGGGAGTAGTGGGTCAGCTCTGAGGAAGGATAGATGGGCAGTCCGGTCTCATATCCAAGGAGTCAAAAATGCCGCCTGGGGTTGTCCTGGTAGCTCATCACACAGAACACGTACCATTAAGACTGACCCAGCTAGCAGTTCTTGGTTCTACAAATGTTCAGAAAATGGTAAAGTGCAACCAATGCAGTGCTTTAGTAATGTTTTCAGCAGCAAGTTTTCTTTTAGTTCCCAGAATGTTCTTCTTGAACTTAGGATAAAATTCTCTTCAAACAAAAAAAAATAAATTTTTTACATTAAATTTTCATTTAAAAAATGTTATGTAATCTGACACATCTCATTCTATAGGATAAAATAATGAATGGTTGTGAAACATTTTGTCATGAGTTATAGATTGTAACCGCATTGTCACCAAATCAACCATCAGTCCTGTATGGATTACATAGTATTTGATGGTGAATCCTTCTTGTTTCCATTACAAAAGATATATGGTTGATGCATACCAGACCACCTCCACAAATGGTTTGCGTGATCAGATCAAAACGTATCTTTGTGGTCATTAACACCTGTATTTAGTGCTGGTGGATCACCCAAAACACATGTTAATACCAGGTGCAAACAGGGCCTATGAGATACAACAGGCTTTCAGTAAACTCTACTGTAAACCCATCACTGTTATTATTAGATATTGAGAGCAAAGGACTGTGGTAGAAAGAGCAAGAGAGTCCACTCAGGGTTGGTGGGTCCAACAAGCACAGGAATTTGACCCAGGAGACCAGTGTTTGTGTCCCATATGCAACTAAAAGTTAGCATTGAGTTATTTTGTCATACAGGCATTAGTTATGAGTCACATGAATCAACTGATTTGAAGAACATCAACCACAGTCTTTTCCTAACACTAACCGAGTAATTTTTATGCCTAAAACTAACCACTGACCCCTTATTCGTCAGGATATGACTCAAAAGGCTAAAGTCAAAATGTGAGATCACGTTAAGATGGGAAAGGAAATATGTATTTACTATCTGATGAATATGGTTTCCACTGTCTCACATGGTTGTACACTTAAATTTGAATATATTTCTGGGAAAAATTAATGACAACATTATCTTAAAGTAGGAGAAAGGGTCATTGTGGTTGTGGTTTAAACTGACCATGGGAAGATTTTCATATCCAAATTATAAGGACATCCATGGGATAGATTTTTCTTGTCAATTACACAAAGAACAGTCTCTATCCTGATGTAAGGACTGATTGAAAGGGTATGATGAGGAAAGTGTAGTTGGGAGGTAAGTGTCTGTTGAAATGATGTGTCTCTGAGGTCCCATGAGACTGTCTGTGTGTCTGTCTTTGTCTGTCTCATGTTCGACAGACAGCAGAGAGTCCAGGCCCCAGAGAGCAGCTCGACATGGCTGTTCGATTAGAGTGGGAGAGGAAACCAGCAGGTGTGTGTGTGTGTGTGTGTGCGTCTGTGAGAGGAAGCATAGGAGGGCTAATCTCCATCCGCACAATCATCTTCAGTGCACCGAGGCAGCTTCTAGTGATTATCTGCTCAACTCTGTGTCTGTGTGAACCCCAGTGAAGTTCCCAGGACTCCAATCAGACAGTTAGTTTTTCCTCATCCTATTGTCTCTGCTCATTGCTATACAGTCTATATAGGAAACTCAGGCAATTTTGAGAGAAATTTTGAGATCGCTAATAACAACGTTTTGTTAAACTTTTGTGATTTAAAGGAACAATTTAACTGCAAGATGACCAATTTGTATATCAAAATACTTCACTCTTGTTACCTTAAATTTGTGAAAAAAATGTTTTTGCCACCGGGGAATTGAATTGAAGTAAATGGGACAGCAAAAAATATCGTAACATCTGTTTACAAACTCTCACATAACTCATGCTACATAATCCAAGTCCCATTTCAGTACTTTCAAAACACATGCATTTTCACACACAAAACATGCATTTTCATGTACATGCCTTACAAAAACACGTCAATACAAGGAGTCTGACATGTGAAAGAATAGGGCTGGATACTTGTAGGCAGCGTTTTATATTTATAAAAACTGACAAAAATCAGCTTAGGAAGTTGGTCAAGGTGGTGAATATGTCTAAAAAACACATGTTCATGTTCCTTGTGAAACCAAAAGTCCAAGCTAAGTTATTTTTACTATGTTTCTAATTGCCTAACTGTGCCACATGATCTATGTGACATATAGAAGAAAATGACGTCATCATTTGGAAAATAGTAGGTGGGTCAACCAATACACATTAACCTAAAAAAAAAGAGAAAAAAAGATTAACTTAAATTATTGCTGAGGTTTTTAAGATTGTAGATATTATCTGTATTTTTATCAAAAGGGAAGAGAATGCTGACATTTGCAGCTCTGTTGCCTGACAATGAGATTATTTCCACAACTTGTTAGGAAATGTATGAAACAGCAGGCTAATTCAAATTGCTCTTTTTAATTCAGTGTCAAGAAGGAGTGGACAATACATGCACCTAATGTCACTTGCACTGTGTGTCAAACGGCTACATTCAAAGTATTCTTTCAGTTTCCTGATAAATGCGAGCGTTTGCAGTGCCGGAGCAGAGATAAGGATTGAGGAATGGCTTCGAGTGAGAATCTGCGATGAGGCAGGAAAAGGCCAGAGAAATGCCAACTCAGGCTTCTGTCTCTGAGTGTCTGATTGTTCAGCGAGACCCTTTTCTAAGAGTCTGCCAGGGCCGCTCTGAATGGATGCCAATTATCACGCCCAACAATGTTTCTCAACAATACTTTAACGATGTGCCGTTTTGTTGAAAAGCCACTAAGCTCTCAGGAGTTAATTGGTTTTTAAAAAGCAATATAAAATCCCATCGCAATAATCAGTTCTCATAGACTCTTTTCTCTCTGCCATCAAACAAAGCCGCTAATTGTTTTAAGACCGACTGTGAGCGTTTCATGTGAAATTACCTAGAGTCTGTGTCGTAATATGCACAGCTTGGGTGTTTGGCAGGAGAGAGGCGAGACGGATTTCTGGCTTTCTTTTTACCATGTAGTTTCATTGTTTACATAGAAAAAGTTTGAGGTTGGAAAAATTTTGATGAGGACAGTTTTGTGTCTGGGAGAGAGTTAGTTAGCAATAAGGGACCGTATGAAAGGTGATTTTGGTGTAGAGGGAGAGTGAAATTTATTGTTCACCTTAAAAAAAAGCAAGGACCTCACAAACTTAAGTAAAAATTTAAATCAACACTACGCTTGACTTAGAAAGCGAAGTTTTAACATAATTGCACAGTTTGGTTTTGACAAATGTAGGTATTTTTTTTCTTACATATTATCATATGTAATGCATGAAATTCTGTATTGAATTTATACAGTTTTACTTTTTATTTTTGTGAGATGTATTTTTCTTGACACCATTAGAAATCAGAGCTCGCTCTCAATGATCCATCGATACTAAATAAAGATTGAATGAATGAATGATCGTCCTTGAGCATGTGGTTTAATTTTGATTGGCCAACAATGATCAAAACCCTGCATACAATTCAATCATATGTATACGTTGCTCTCCCTACACATTCTGTTTTGTTGTCTCAAAATTTTAAAAAAAAGACCCCTGCTCTTCCAACTATTTCAGATTATTCTTTTTTCTGCAAGAAGAAGAAAAATAAATAAATAAATAAAAATAAATACATAATATTTGTGTACACTCCCTAACCTCTTGGTCATTCTGCAGCATTACATTAATACAGTAGGATCATTTTTATTTCACTGTTAAAAGAGCTCAAAGGCGTTAAAAACATCTATATAAAACTGAAAAAATAATAAATCACCTGACACGTAATTTGAAGCTGGCATGTTAAAACAAAAGCCGGTCGTGTCCTACAACCTATTCCACAGACCACTGATAACGCGCATTGAAACGTTTCCCGAGCCACTGACCTCCATAATAAGCCTTGTTCTGCCATACAACCCCAGCCTGCTGTTAATGCTCATTTCCACTTTAGGGTGAAGGAGGCTGCAGCCGTGATTGTGTTTCCTGACATGTGACATACAGGGGGGTTAAAGGGATACAATAGCTCCATCATGTAAGGAAGTCACAGAGACTGGCGGAGAAATATAAAGGGGAGAAGTGGGGCTCGGCTTTAATGCTCGGCACGTACTTTATATCTCTGAGCCTGATCCTTTTTTTTTTTTCCTTGTCCTCTGTCCTTCAGCAACAACAGTCCAATTACATTTCTGATGATAATGGAAGCCCTTGCACAAAGCCAAATGCATGCTGTAGGGGAGGGCGGCTTTGTTTTTGTGATGTGACATCTTTCAGTCAGCCATCAATGTCACTGAAAAGGTAGCACTTTCTGCAGGAAATTAAAAAAAATCCAACACAGAAGGCTAAATCAATATCCACAGTGTTTACTAAAATAAAATAATCAAATGTCACACAGAAATCCACAGTGTATTGTGATTTAGTTTCCTTTTTCTTTTTGTTTTTTTTTGGAAAAACACAGCAAGATATATCTTTCTCAGTCTGTGGTCCTTGAAATCAATTCGTCAGATATGAGCAGAATTAGCTCTGGATCAGACCGAATTTAGCCTGATGAAAAGGCGTCTTGTGCTGTCGCCACAGGAGCGCCGATGCATGCTAGAGGAGTGAGAGAGAAACAATAGAAAATGCATAATGCTCAGAACAGTGGGATCCCTGCTCCCTCTCCACCTGGGACTCAGTGTGGAGGATCCCCTCTGACCACAGCCCAATTAAATCCTGCACACACACACACCTACACACACATACAGCTCCACGTGGAGTGACCCGCTTCGATCATGAATATGGATGTTGTCGGAAGAATGCAAATAAACCCTGGCCGGCTGCAGACAGACAGACAGAGAGACAGACAGACAGAGAGACAGACAGATGAAGCAGAGAGACAGTCAGCAGCACAACAAAGAGGTGGTAGGAAATGAGAACAAAGGAGCAGCTCGGGTTGAAACAGCACAGATGCCTTCACTTCCAGCTTTGTCACAACCAGGGAGTCTGGATATCTGCCACAATAAAAGCCTTACTGTAATATATGACATTATTGGTGCTTTTGATACAGTTTGCATGCTTATATGTGTTTCATCCACAACAATAAAAAACCATCAGAGCATTAAACTCACAACTCACTCAATCTCCCCCTCCAGTGCCTCTGGATGTCTCGTCATTTAGCGATACAGAAGCTGAAGGGAGGCAGAGCCAAAGACGAATGTGATGCTAAATGAATCATTCTAATATGTTTTGTAAATATCTGCTTGCGCTCAGAAATCCGGGAGTCAGTCAGCAGCATATAGACACCATAAATATTAGATGAAGCAGGGGGAGAGGGCTACCCAGAAGACACTGATGATCCCAGTTTGCACCCATTGAAAATAGCTGTGAGAGTGTAGAGAGCATTAGGGAGCATTCTGGTCTGTTAAATGATTGTTTTTTCAAATGGGGTTTTATATAGAGAAAAAAAAGCATCGTCATAGCTGGTTATTCTCATAAAAAACGGCCTTGTTAAAATGGAGTAACTGCTGGCCCTGGATGTTAGAATTCCATATGAAGTGTATGGGGCGATGCAACAGATTTTCCACAGTGCTTAAATAGAATAAGCAATAAAACGGATGGCCTCATAGATAGTGACATTTAATGCAGGAGAAGTGCCAAGCCAGACGTGGTGTACAGGGGTCTGCTTGTAAATAATTAATCTTTGCTCTTCATGTCTTCTTGTCAGTACAGACGAGGGGCTTGTATCCTGGCAACGCGCCATGGTTCCCACATGCTGCAGGGAGGGAGAGGCCCTCAGGGGGGAGACAATCTTCAACCTGCCTGCAGCAACCACACGCACACACACACATAAACAAACACACATCCGTGCAGCAATCTGCTACACACAGGCATGCATGTGTATACTAGAAATGATACTAACTAGATGTTTGCACATGTACATACTAAATACACACACATGCGTGCAAGCGTTGGTACACATGCACCACAGACACACACAAAATGAATTGTATGCATGCACAAACACACATGAGCCAGACAGCATAAGGCCAGATTTACCTTTACACACAAAAACATATGCGAGGATTCATGCATGCATACTGTATACAGAGTAGCCACTGAGGAGACAAAGTGAGGCTCTCATTGCACACTCACACACTCACACACATTCCTCTTTAGTAGGCCTATTAGGGATGCTCTGATTGGTGCCTCCAACTCCAGACAGCTTCACTGAAGGTCCTAATGTTTCATACCTCTTTATCTGAGGATGCTACAAAGGTTACAAAGTGTGTTTGGGAATTTAAGTTAGTAGTTGAACTGGAATATGACCTGCTTTTGCATGTTAGGATGACATCATGCAAATCTTAAGTGAAACTAATATGTTTTCATTTTAAAATGCACAATTATTACTCAATTTACAACTAGACCATTGAAAATGTGCTGAGGTAGTTTTAGTTTGAAAACTCTAAGTTTGCATTTTAGTCTGGATGGGCAGAAACAAAGACTTTAGAAAAAATTGATGCAGACTCCCACGTTCGCTTCCCAATCAGTCAGGAGGTGTCAAGGGATTTTATCTCTCATGTGTGGGTACCCTAACATTACTTCTTTCCCATTGTTTAGGTTTCCTCTGACAATGGATAATACCCCAGTTACTGCACTGATACAGTACATGGCAATGTGTTTTCCAACACCTTGATTGCCTTTTACTCATGATACTTTCAGTACCACTCTCACCTTGTCATTGGTCCAAGCAAAGACAGCTTTTGCCATCTCCATCGTTTACTATGATACCAACTTCAGAGTAGATAGTGTGTTCACAGTTTACACCGGCACATGCCCAGTGTGCGTGAAAAATCATGTGATATGTTGTTCGTATGGACAGAGATAATTTCTGAAACAGTGCTAAAACGCTCATGTATACAGAGATTCTTTTTATTTTAAAACAAAATATTAATCATCACTGTATTAGATTCATTAGATGTCAGTTGGCATGCACAAGTTTGGAGAAAAAGGCAGGAGTACTACCACAAATAATGCAATAGAAAGCAATGCAAACTAAAAGAAAAGCTGATGTGATACATATGAAACATGCAAAATGTAGCATATTTGCGGTTTGCAGAAATATACAATGCTAACATTTTCTTCCGGCATCTGGGTGGATCACCATGTTTCACCATGTTTCTTTTCCAAAACCTTTTGAAGGTATCTTTACATTCACGCGGTGCAATTTCATAGAATATCCTTTTAAGTGTTGTGTGCATTTTCCTAGGATATCATATCTTTCAATAAGAACATGTTAAGTCAGACATCCTCAGAGCCAAAGTCTGACAAGGACTTGCAATGATATTGACCTCACTGTGGAGGCTGCTCGTGGATTTTTAACACTATGGCGTCATTTCTGTAAGCTCTAGCTGCACATACAAGAGAATAAAGCTACATGTAAGTGAACGTGATTCTCTGATAAAGGTGTGGTTTGTGTCTATTGCTGTTCATACAGCACTAACAGGGTTCTGGTCTCTGCGATACTCAAACAAAGCTAATTATTGGTGATTATTTTTGCCTTCAATGTGAATAATCACCACCCAGGCCAGAGATTTGTACATTAATACCATAATGAGCCTGGAAATTGGGCACATTAGCACATATCTGCTAAAAGCATGTGACACCCATTTTTCATCCCATTTGCCAGAAGTGCATTTTGCCAGTATGGAGTACTATTAGTTCAGCAATTTCAGGGAAAAAAAAAGAAAAAAACATCATGCATAGTAATTTCAGAGTAATTTCAGGGAGATTTTCTGACAAGTCATGCTACATTTTCTTACATTCTCTTCAGTCCCCTTCCTAAACTGCAACACCGCCAAAAGGTTTCACGCTTGGTGCTTTTTCTTGCAACAGACACACACACACACACACGCACACACACAGAACACTCAAGCCCACCTGGGCAAAAATGAAAACCCCAGAAAACTTGTTTGTGCAGATTGATGGCAGCGACATATCTGGCTAATGGAATTACATATGTGTTGGCCTCCCTCTCTCTTTCTTTTTCTCTCTTTCTCTCTCTCTCTCTCAGTCGGTAAAGTGTGTGTGTGTGTGTGTGTGTGTGTGTGTGTGTGTGTGTGTGTGTGTGTGCCTTCAGGCTAGTGTAGAGCTGACGAAGGCCTTCCCTCTCTGGTGGGTCAGGCTAATTATTATTCTAATGGCCTCTCAGTCAGATGCAAATAGCTCTAATGGCAAAGCTAGAGAGAGAGGGAGGGGAGGCGTGGGGAGTTAAGCAAGGAAAGGAGAGATGGAAGTGCACAAAATTAGATTTGCATTTTTGTTAGAGAAATATGCGAGTGTTTGCAAGAGGAGGGGGGAACGCTTTATTTTGAGTATGTGTGTGTGTGCATGTGTGTGTGTGCTTGTGTGCATGTGTGTGATTCCTCAGGGTCTACTTGAGTGGTTTATATTTCCCCTCAGTCTAAACTCTTCAGTTCAGTACCACAAACAGCTTAGACGTATAGAAAAACATACAATACTTGCAGATAAAATCAGTTGGGGATTTTGTGGTTGTCAAATATCTTGTCTTTTGCATTTTTTTCCAATAACAATTACTGAAATGTAACAATAATTTCTCTATATAATCATAGTTTTTTAAATAGCCTTTAAATGGGAAAGGCAGAATGTAACTCTTACATTTGCTCAAGTACATTATTACAGTTTTGAGGGATGTGTAACAACTGAGTGAAAAGTTTAATATCCCCAAGGGGATTAATGAAGTATTTCTTCTTCTTCCTCTAAAACACAAATGTATATTAATTCCTCCACAACCAGCCACAACAGCAAAATGCTGTTGACACAGTAATGCAACAGTATTGACAATCTAATAATATCATATGAGCCACAGCTGACATTTCTTTTTCGCAGAATGAGTAGTTTTATTTTTTTACTTTAAGTACATTAGGTTTATGAGATGTCTGTAATTCTGTACCCCTATTATATCAATATTAATGCACGTATGCAGGTTTGTTGACCACAGGGAAACCTGCTAAAAATAAGCTATATGTGTTCCCATTGCCAGTAGACCGGAGCTGTGTACACGGCTCTCCAACAAATGAGTATGCTTCTCTGTGTGTGTGTTTTGCATGTGTTGTTGTTTTTTTTCTGATCTCATGTTCAACATCACCGACGGGCTGTAAAACAAGTTAGTAAACAGGTTAGAAAGCAGCCTGGAGGACAATGAAAACATTATGGTGGTGATGTCTTCTATTTTTTTTCTCGTAACTATTCACCCTATTACTGAGCGCAAACTAACTTAAGAACTGAATTGTAATTGGTGGCAGCGTGCCAATGCATCTCGCTGTCAAAAGGGCTAAAATAAGTGTTTTCACCCAGGTGTTGTGTTTCCATTGAAGCCGATTGTAATTAGATTCAACAGGAGAGAATGCTGATTCTAACCTTTCCAATTGCATTGACAGCCTCACATTAAAGGGTGTTAGCAGTTTTTTTTTTTGTGTGTTTTTTTTGTGTCGTGATAAAGGCACTTTAGTTTAGTGTTATTTTGAAAGCAGGACTTATACTTGTAACTTAAAAAAAAAGTTTATGTTATAAATTTTCTGAAGTAAGAAGTAAGAAGTAAAAAATTATTTCAATAGATTATCTCTATCATTATATCGTGTTATTTTGCAGTCTGGAGTTACTCGAGAATAAAAACAAATTCATCAAAACCATCACATATATTTACTTCCTCCTTGAGACTCGGCAATAAACACACACATGTTGAGCTCATGCCTAATTGTGAATTCTATCACTCACTAACACATTTTGGTACAAAGCCTGACATTCAGCAGCAGCGCTGTAATTGTTAGTAGGTGGAGGGCATTGTAGGGAAATGACCTTGCCAGGCTATTAAAGCTGAGAAAGACGACGTCTCTCCAGCAGAATGCACCAAGGCCGCTCCCAGACAAAATAAGATGGAGACTGTGCGCTGCAATGTTTCCATGCCCTCTAATTCCCTCATCATCCCTGAGGTTTGTGAACTTTCCAAGCTGGTTAGACATTGTAGATCACCAAGGTCTTCTGGGTGCCAGGGCATTGTTGGTCTCCCACAGTATTGTGCTATTAAATGAGATCACTGCTGAGGAATGTGAGGGTTTGGTCATTATCATAAGAAGAGGACAGGGAGAGAAGACGACTACAAGCAAAACATATGTGGGTTAGAACCGAAGTTCAATTGTGGAAGTATTTCAACAGAGTGACTCAAGGTTTTTAAATAATTTGGTGTCAAGGCAGATGGAAGAAAGGAACTATTCTACTTTAGAGACATACAAGAGGCTGCGGGGATTGTAGGTCATGTAGGAAAAAAGAAGATCCAGGGCACTCTATGATCTTAAAGTTCAATCATCAAGTTTTCATTCTTTTTGGACAGTTTTGAAGATTTAATTTCAGTTACACTATAGAATGAAAGCCTTAACCCTGGATGTACATAGAAGGAAACAATCAACTAGTGCATGTGTTGTTTTTTTTTGCTTGTGATGTTATTTATTGTGTAGAGTATTTTCAAATGCGGCATATCCCTAAAATCTGTACACCTTGTGCTTAACGGTTACTTCAGTTAATAAAAAATAATAATTGATCAAATGATTGAAATCTGAAACATTTTCTCATAGAATTTGAAAGAATGAAAAAAAAATACTGATCAAAACTATTCTAAATGTAGGGACATGATGAAAATATTTCTTAACACTCCATACATGATTTGACCTCTTGTGATATGTATATTTTTCAAATTTTTAGGTTCTTTATTTTCTTTTTAATGAGCTAAGTGTCAAGCTGTTTTGATAGTACGACTGCAGTGGAAATATTTTCCCAGTGCCTAGATTAGTATTTTTTTGGTATTTCATATCCCAAAAATCTGTACAGCCTCAAAGCTACAAGGCACGTAAATGAAACCATAATAATTCATGAAAATATTTAAACTGTGTCATAAATAAAAAAAAAAATTACAAAAGACATTCTTAATGACCTGCCTATCTGAGGCACAACATGATGACATTGAAAAAAGAATGAAAGCTCTAGCTTTTGTGGTTCTGTTTATTTTAGATCAATTTTAAATGACATTTTGAGTGTCTTTCATCCAGAAATTCAAAATTTTCATTAAAATAAATGGGTAATAGTGACTCCAACAAATGCATTTTGATCATGTTTATTTCAACAGGTTTTTGCATTTCCTAGTGGAATCCTAATTACTTCATTTAAAAGGCTGATGTTGACGTTAAAAAGTGATTATTAATGTGGAGGATTTAATTTAATTAATGTCACTGTTGGCAATTATGTCAGTGAATTGATGGTGGATCGACTCTGCACCTGCATTTCGTCTTTTCATAATTTTGCATGCCTTGAAAAAAATAAATGTTTCTGATTTAATCAGGGGGTGAATTTAAATGAGTGAATTCTTAAATGCACATTGGTGCAGCCTTTTGGAGAACCTCTAAGTGCTCTTATTCACCTCTGTGTAAAATGTGATCCCAGCAGATTCCCAGTAACCATGGTGAGATGGAGGATGGGAAGCAGCATTCCTTTAGGAAGTGGGATGGGAAGCTCTCGCCACAGAGGGACGATTGTTTATTCAAGTTTAGACCCGATGCAGAATGAGCTTTTGAAAAGAGGAAGGAAGGGGAGATATTGGGAAAAAGAGAGAGAAAAGAGTTTCTGAGGGAGAGCGATTGGAAAGAGTGATAGCGATAGTGTGTGGTTGAGGTAGGCAGCGTGTGAGTAACTGAATATCAGAGCAGCCAGTTTTGGTTTCACATCAAGTCCTCTCACAGCGTGCCGTCCTTAAGTAAAAAGCATATCTCCCTCTGCCAGCTCCTCACCATTGAACTCTCTGTGGCAGAATTCAAGTCCCCAGGCTGTGACAGCTGTGGGCCCTGAAGTGGCGTTTCCCAGAGAGCCGGCCAAACATTCCTCCCTGCTTTGTGACTTACAATGGGCACAAAAACTTCAGCAACAGCACGGCATCAGCCGTCGAGAGGAAGAGGAGAAGTGGTGGCTTGTTTTCCGAGAGTGTCAATTATCTGGCCAGCTATATAGCTTCTTTTTTTTCCACTCTCTTTTTCCTTTCTTTCTCCACTTTCCCTTTTTTGCTTTGACTGCATCGCCTCACATTTGAGAAACATTATATGGTTTGAAATACAACGCTTTCCACTTTGTCATGTGCTTGGCAGCGCTGCCCACGCATTGTGTAGGAGCTTAATTTCCATCCACTCTCTACTTAAGTGCAGCTCAATTCATCTGGAGAGGATGTTAAGGCTCGCTCCGAGAGTTGAAAGAATACTACTAAATGAGCGCTGACAAAGACTACGGCTGCATCAACACAACCTGCTGAATAGAGAGAGACTTCAAACTGTTTTGCACTTTTTTTTTTCACTGCTTTGACTGGGTGTTAGCCAATGCGCTCGCACATATCCTGTTCCCCCACTTCAGATCACGTATCAAGCCCAAACATATTTTCTCACATTCCGACTGACTTTGAAATATCCATCCTATCCTGTGCAGGATGTGCTCACTACGCACAACTCATTAATATATAAAAGCCTCCTTTTTCTTATCATAGCTTCTCTCTGTTCCGTGACCTCCTCACACGACCCCTCGCAGCTCAGTTGGGATGTTTAGGCCTCGCCTCATAAAAACAACTTGGCCTTTTGTGCAGAATCCCTTCTTTATACCTGCAGCATGCTAATTTGTCTCCGGGTAACAGGGCTTTTAGAAAGCACGAGGCAGAGCGCGAGGCAATTTATTAGTCTAATTTAAAATGTCTGTCAGCAAAACGCTATGGGAGGTGGTAACTGGCTCCGTGATGACAGCGCTGTGAATGGAGGATGTCATGTTATAAAGTGGATACATACAGCCACTGTTTATTATGCTAGGTTTAAGACACTGACCTGTGTGTGGGGGAGGGGTGGGGGTGCTCGTATATACAAATTCATATAGATGTAAAAACACACACAAACACATGCACACCAGCTGAGTGGATTGATCACAACAGACTAATTTATTATCCGGGGCACCCTGACCTTAACTGGAATGGGCCTCATGCACATTCTCTTCATTTTGTGTGTTTGTGTAACGCCACCAGTGTTCCTCTGTGAAGTGACTCCACAATATTCCAATATAGCCTTTCTAACATTCACCTCTAATTTCTAGATGCATATTTATTCATCTGCTGCTGCAGGATGTTGTGATGTAGAGATAGCAACTGTTAACACAAATTCAACCAATACTCCTTGCAATTTCTTTTTTTTGTGTGTGTGTCACTGCACCTCTTCTGAAAATTTGACCAATCATTGCTTCATGCGAGTTTCACCAATCATAACAGTCCTCTGCATAAATGCCACCAAACTCACCTCCTTGTTTCAGGTTGTGAAGATAAAGACATGTGCAACACAAATATCTCACATTTACCAACAAAAAAATGACTGCTTAAGACCGTGCACGTCAATCCACCGATGTTCTGCATGAAAGTAGGGGAAATGGTTTTGCACTGTTTGCAACGCTGTGGTGGAACGCAAAATGACACTGACTGACAAACACTCACTACTCCAAAACACACTGAGTTAGATTAAATATGCATGGTTTTTGGAACCCATGCATATTTAATCTAAACACAGATCTTATATCAAGCATCATACCAAAAACCCACTGACTTCGAGACAAGGGAAGCGGGACTGCTGAAATGCTAACTCATTTACAGGTTACAGGACTCCTGGGACACTCTATGATCAGATGTTTGTGATCAAAGGGCTTCTTGGGGGTCAGAGTTAAAAATTTAAGGGATTTATATAACATAAGTGTAGGCTTTGTCTTCGCAGTTTTGTGTTTTAAGTACGTTGCTACCAACCTGTTCCTCCCCACTGTTCTGCATTTTCAAACTCGCTCAAGGATGCATCAATGCCGACATGGCTGCCCTGCATGGGCATCTGTGTTGGTTATCTGGCCAGGAGTGTGTACATGACGGTGCGTGTGTGTAAGTACGCTGTATGCCTGTGTGTAGCTCTCTCTTTCAGCTGGTGGGTGGCAGGGCTGAGCAGGACCAGCTGGCCAGCTGTACAGGGCACCATGGTGAACTCTGACCGCCGGCTGGTGGGGGATCCGGGCCAATGGTGGCACGGCCATAAATCCACGGACATAGAGCATGTGGAGGCATTCAGGAGGCAGACACATCACCTGCTGCCTGCCAGCACGCCGCCTCCCTCACTGCCCTCCTCCACCGCAGCGCCTTTGCTCTCTGTCAAGTGCAAATTGTTCCCATGGAAATAGAGAGAAACACAGTGCTTTTGTTAAACAGGAGAGTTTAAAACAATAGAGTTCACATTGTTGGAGTCAGGCGCCATTTTCTGTCAATTTTCTACACACTTGTGGTGTATGCACACATGCTTTAACGTTCTATCCTGGAAAAATTACCATATTTTGTTCCCCACAGTGAAACCACAATGATAGAAAAGAGAACTAATGAATGACTGGCATCCAATCCATAGCAATACTCCAAAAAAAAGAAATCATCAGGAGAACAAATGAGCAAACACCCCCCATGAGGCACATTTCTATTTGTCAAATGTGTCACACACAAATCCAAGACTCTGCTGATTGGATTTTGATGAAACTTGGGATAATGATGCATTTCACAACAGCATTCCAGCACTTTCCAAATCATCATTATTTCAGACACTACTGACTGGATTTTGATCCTAAAAAATTGCAGGAATGATATTTTTTCACCATTTCACTCCAGCAGTGTCAAAATGACATGGATCACTGCAAAAATATCACTATAAATACACTAAATCTTGCAAAAACTGAAGAAAATGTACCATATTGAAAATAATCAGGCCTTTCCATCTGAGGACAAAACTACAGACTATGGAACAACTTAGGCTGTCAGATTCAAGCAAAAACAAAACATTTAATGCCCAAATGTCAGCTGCCCTGCTCATTACATGACATTTCAGAGAGCACCCTTTAAATGTCTTGTCTAATTCTGGTATTTGGTGGAGTAAACAAACACAACGCTGTGTAATTACAGACTTAATTAACTCAAGTGCTTGACTGGAAGACGGGGACAGAGAGACCAGAGGCAGAGACGTCCTCCTCTCCATTGATTCCCTATCAGAACACAGGGGCAGCTCAGTAACTCTGGGAGTGCGTGTGTGTGTGTGTGTGTGTGTTTGTGTGTGTGTGTATAAACGGAGATGCACCCTTATGAGCAGCTTTGTCCTTGGTTAAAAGATGTTCACTCCCTGAATAAAATCTAGTATTTAGGACATTTAGTAGACATTGTTTATTAATTTATGCCGGTCTTATCCTCGTTTTAGTATCTTGGTCAGTTGGCTTGGGCACAATTCTCACTGAAAGGCAGCAGGGTGGCACACAGTACAGACCAGAATTATGTTCAGCCTCCCTCCCCTTCACCTGCAAAGTTGGTAAATGTTTACACTATATATAACAGCAAAATATTGGCTGTCAACATATTTCATTTGTTTTCCCTGCAGTATCTGCTTGTGGCAGTTAAAAGAAGATTAACATGTTTAGGCACAGCTTTTGGTCAATTCGAAACATTGTGGCCTTTGCTAAATATTAACAAAGTCAACAGTGACTTGAAGCACAATGTGAAAACCGCAACCTTTCCCTTACCTCATCCAGCAGAGCAAAGGTTAACCATGTGCATGGCACACATTTTCTCCAAACTGCTAGGAATCACATATGTTCCAAAATGTTTATGGCAAAACCATTTAATAGTATATGTAAAATTAAGTTTTGGGAAAGGCGCTGAAGAGGCAACATCATCTCACTTGTCATATTTTGACACTTGGGCCATCATGATGTCATCATAGTGACGCTCAGGGCAGCCTTTTGCTTCGTGTCTTGATGCAGGGGGGCGGCAGCTAGGTTAAGGCTACAAAAGTACTTGTTTCAGGTGAAGAAAAGATTGTGATTGACTAATAAGTGATCAAGACCTGACGAGACAAAATAACTCAACGTCAGCTTAGTTTTACATGGGACACAAACACTGGTCTCCTGGTTTAAAATTCTATACTTGTTGGAGCCAGCCACCTTAGTAGACTCGGAGCATCTAGTAATGACATGGAAAGGTTGACTCTGGAGTTTGTTGAAAGCCCAATGTGTCCAAAGCCTGCTACACACTGTGCGATTTTGGGCCCAGATTAAAGATGACCATTGTGATAGAAATGTGGTGATATCTTTAGTCATGGCCCTAGGACGGTGGGTCTATGTTGTACAGTGACAGAGGTTCAATGATGGTCATGCGATCAAAGACAGCCTGGGCCTCTTTTTTCCAGCCATGACCGCATCCAAATTCTCCTCCTCATTCTCTTCTTGCCACTACAGTGAGGGCTTGATTCATGTTTGTTTAAATTTTGCTCTCATCACTACAGTGGTGTAGATGGATGATGCATGCCGATGATGTTTTGTTCTTGTGTATTGACGTCAATGGACACAGGCTGTCACCTGCAGTCAAAGGGTGGTGTCATCACACAATCTGCAAACTCAATGTCATACCCAAGTTTATTAAGATCCATGTCACAGAGTGTAGAGTGCACTAAACTTATAAGACTGGTCAAATGCCTTGTGTTTTCATATCTGATGGCACGAGCCACTGACCAAACGATAGTTTTTGTCACCCCGGGAGTGAGACCAAACTTTAAGAGCACAGAGACAAACTACATCCATCTAGGGATGAGTTTAAAAAAATATGAAAAATGGCAGTGTGCATGACTCCAAAAATCATAAACAAATACTAGGGCGCACCATTGTGTTGAGGATCCAAAAACAAAACACCAGGTACACCAGATAAATTTACTGTTTGGGCAAAATGCAGCCACAAAGCCACCATCAGCGTGTTGATGATAGCTTTTGTAGCTGAAACGCATCCACTTCTGCCCATGTTAAATGACTCAATTTATCTGTGAGTGGCAGTGTTCTGTTTGTTTTTGAGTTCAAAATAAAACATCTGTTTCCGATAAATATCTAGGTTTATTCTCAATACCCAGGTTACATAAACTGAAATGTTAGTAGACCTTCAGACAGAATCAGTCCTCATAGCCACATGTGTAGTCGTAGTCACAAAAAGAGGTCCTGTTGTGTGTTTCATGTGTTTAAATAATGTTTACAAAGGACAACAAAATACCCGAAGAACAAGTTATTATTAAGGCTTTTCTGTTTTCTACCTCCCCTGAATACACTGTCCTGTCTTAAGCTCTTTTTATGGCTCACTTGCACCAGTTTGCTTGATGACGGCCTTTTACACAGCTGGCATTTTGACTTATCATAATTTTAACTTCTCACAAAAGCCCATCAGTGATGAATCAGTTAACAGGTATTGTGTATTTCTTACATTTCACTTGCTTGTGATTTTTAAAAACTAGCCAATTGCTGAAAGCCATTTTCTCACACTGTAAAGCTCCAGTGTGTCTGCCGGAGGAAGTGTTACACTAAATAAAAGCCCCCTTTTTAAATTAAAGTTTAGTTCAGGAAGAAAGGGTTTCTCTGTACCTTTAATAATCCATTTCTACGCTTGGAATCCATAATATTAGTTTTTGGAGTATACTGCAGATGTCTCAGTATAGACCTTTTTGAGGTCAGATATTTTGCCACAGCAGGGAAGGCACAGACAGGTGTAACTAATAACATTAACGATGGCACAGTTCCATTTGAAGGTCCTACTGAGGCATTTTATATTATTAATTACACCTGTGGTTTCCCAGCTTGGACAAATGTCAAAATGTCTACAGTCGAAAAGGTAAAGTCCTCTGAGCATTTTATCAGATTGCATATTTTGATGCCTGATTCCTAAACTGTGTATAATGAGTTAATTTTTTAGCATGTAGCCTTTCTCTTTCTCTTTCCTGCTACTTAAGTTTTGGCAGAGACAGCAAGCCTTCCTTTTTTTGTATGTGCTTGCAGGCCTTTGGAAGACATATAAGCACACATGCATGCACATGCGTGCGCACACACACACACACACACACACACACACACACACACACACACACAGGTGCAGAAACGCACAGCAGCACCTAAGTCAACAGAGTCGGTGACAGGCAGACGGACTGTTGCCCACTAGCTCAGAGTCATTCAGTCTAGACTCCAGATGTTGGCAGAACATAACCCTCACACACCTACCCACTCACCCACCTACACACACACACACACACACACACAAACACACATGAAAAACACACACACACACACACAGACACACACACACACACACACACACACACATAGAGTGAATAAAGCACGCAGACTCAATAGAGCCTGTCTTCACAAGGCGGCGTC